>NW_022900938.1:17476781-17759529 GCF_012274545.1 Fukomys damarensis
ATTTCTCATGATCCCCTACTGTTTTTAAGAGACCTCTCTTTTCATGGTCACTGACTGCATGCAATCTTATCTTCTATATCTGAGAGTCTATCTTTGCATTCTTTTATTCTGCTGCGTACACGTTCAATGGAGTGTTCAACCTCCTGGATATCTGTTTGAATCTGTTTTATGGATTCCATTTCTTTCCTCTGTTGGGCATTCATTTTTTCCATTTCTTATGCTGGGCCTTCATGGCTTCTTTCATGGTCCTGAGCTCATCTATTTTTTTGTCAGTTTCTGCTCTAGAGTCTCAAATTTCGACTTCCATTTTGCTCACTATCTCTATGGTTATCTGGGAAATTATTCTGTTTTGAATTTTTCTAGAGCCTGATTGATCTGTTTTGTTACTTCCTGTGCTTTGAGTTCAGGGTGTCCTTGTGGTTCACTATCAGACTTTTCATCCTCATTTGCCCTACTGTTTGCCATTGGTGAATTGGAAGTCTGTCTTTGTGTCTTGCTTAAGTGTTTTCTCATTTTTATTTTTGTTGTCGGGCTGTCCTTGGATAGTTGCTCCCTAGCTTCTGTGTCTCTAATGACCCACAGACATTCTCATCTTCATAACATCAGAGAAAACAGCTCATCAGATCAACCACAATCCTTTATCCCAACTGATAAAATCAGCAACACATTAAGATCAAGCACAACTTGGAAACTGACCATCTGTGGTAGTCACTAGTCTATCACCCTTAAACCATTTGAATTAAATTGAAATCAAGAAGCAGTCCAGAACATGTCTGCAGTGAACAAACTTTTCAATATAGTATGTTTACCATTTAATTCTCTACTAGGGGTTTCCCACGCCCTTTCTTTAAAGATGTTCAAAGTTGGGAACTCAGAAAAATACCCTTTATGACCACCTCTGCCTCTGCAGAGTGGGTCCAAGGACTGGCACAATCAGGAGGTCTGAGAGTGTGGGGGGGTAAGGGGAGTTATGGGGGTTCAGGGGTGCCCATGTGGCTACCTTCCTGATGCTGGAGTGATGGTGACTCCAGGCCTACTTTCTCATTCTTTATGGCTGAATAGTACTCCATTTTAGAAAAAAAACACATCTTTATCCACTTTCCAGTTGATGGGCAATTGGGCGGTTTCCAAGTTTTAGCCATTACACTTTTAACATAAAACTCTCACTTTTCCATTTGTTTTCAGCTTTTCAGATCCTGAGGCAAAACCTGCTTTGGGAACTAGTGGTTTAAAGTCCTTGTTTTCAGCACCAGGAATTCTCTTGTAACAAGGAGAGAGTTCCAGGCCCAGTGGCACCAATCTTTAAGAGGCAAGGAATAGGCAGGAACAGCCAACGATGCAGGAATTTAGAAGCTGTTAGCCCCAGCCTTCTTGGATTTGAAAGCTAGAACTTCTTTGGCCTGAACCTGAGTTAAGGTCAGCTGTACAGGTTGGGAGCCAGCAGAAGTCTGGGATGATATTTAGGAAAAGAAACTGAAATTTCAGTCTTGATAAGATACTGAATTTCCACAAGTGGTGAAGTCAAGCAGTCTAATGAGAAGTTAAGTTTTTTCTGTCCTTGGTTATTTTCAAGATTCTGTAGCTTTGTTCTGTGATTGTTATTATTTAATGTCAATTCTTTCGAATTAGTCAAGAAACTAACAGTATCACTCATTGAGCATCTTTGTGAAACAGCAGGATGTAAGGATTGTGCTGAGTGACTCCTGGTTCTTGTTGACATTATTAGTCTTGTAGATATTTTTGAAAGAATAAAATGTGCCATGTCCTGATACCATCTCTCTTTAATGTGGTACAGCCTGCCTTGGATCTGTACTTAATAAGGGAAAAAGGAAAGGTTTTTATACCCTCTTAGAGAAAAAAAAATCAAGCAACTCCTTTGTCTATTCCAAATTAGGGGCAAAACAGTGGATGCTGTCTCCTCATTATGTGCTAAGCAATTGAGTTGTACCATATGAAAGGTCAAGAAGAGCTATAACCCAGGAGAAAATATTATCTTGCGCTCATGTCCTTTTTCCCAATCCAATCATAAAAGATTTATTTGACCTGCACATATAAGGTTTGATAAAAAGAAGGAGCTATAAAGAGAAAAACTAAAGAGGAAATATTAAATCCAAAGGAGTTTATGTGGAGGTCACCTTGTTCTTATTGCCAGGAATAACCTGTGCTGTACGGTACGTGCAACAGAGATTCTTTCACTGCTGTATCCTGTCTATCACCTCCCCATGGAAGAAACAAACAGAAAAGCACTCTATTCTATTTTGGGAGTTGAGTGAGAGCAATGACACTTGGATCATTTCTCGAATGGGCACAAAGAGTCCTTATCATATTCTACATGGAAACAAGAGAAAGGAGCACTGCATATAATCCAATCACAGGCAGCAAAATCTCAAAAAGGCTTCCTTTTAAAGTCTAGATGTTAGCTCTTATTTCTGAGTCACCAATTTATTCCCCTTAGGGTTCAGTTAGGATTAAGATTGAAGAAAAATCTCTCCTATGTCATCCAGCCTACTTTACCTGCAGGTATTGCTACAAATGCATTTGCTGAGCTAATGAAGGAATGAACTACTCATCTCCTTTCTAAGCCATGGTTCTAAGAAGACACTCTGAGCAATTCATTACTATATGCTTTTGCTAACACTTTGATCTGTTAGAGAAAGGCTTTGGGAGAAATTTTGGCTAATTTGATTCCAAGTTATAGGTTATCTTTTTTCCTCGATAGGTGACCTTCTTCTTCTAGTGATTGGCACTTAAATTTATTTCTATCGCATTAGGAAATAATGTTTATATTCTAGCATTCAGGAATGAGAGAATGATATCTCACATGCATGTAATAACCTTGTGACTTTAGTACCTAACTCCTATGAAGACGAAACCAAGGCCTGAGGGTCTGTTTAGTGGAGCCACAAGGGAAAAGGCCTTGGGGAGTGAATGGCAGGTAGCAGGTGGTCTTCTAGGTGACTTTGGAAAGATGTGTTCAGTCATCAGTTGAGATTTAGAATAACAGCCCCAAATATTTTCTGAGCACCTGTTGCATATCTACCATCATACCTACTTTCATATTTTTTCTTTAATTCTCAAAACACACATGACATATATGAAGATTATAATGGTTTAACATTAAAATGAAATGGAGCTCAACTTGTAGACAAGAAAAAGAACTTCAGCTTTCTCCATTTTCCCCCCTTCATACCAGGATCCTGAGGGCTATTTTAAAGGAAGAAAAGAGAGAACAGTCTGACACCCAGATGTTCCCTTTGTTTCTTCCTTTAGTGTAGTTCAGGATTTCTCATTTCTAGATATGAATATGTGTTACTGTAAGCACCAAGTCACCTATATTAATACTTGAAGGGTGCTCACTTTGGTTTACAGGGAGTTAAGATTCTTGCTTTAGGCATTGACTTTATAGTCTTCAATTAACAAGAAGCTCTACTTTATTCAAACTATGTAAAGCAAATTTTAAAATGTAAACAAAATTCTAAAAGCAGTGGTTACTGCCACATGAGGTTTCCATGAGAGAGAGAAGGACCTAGAGGATTGTCTGATCATCTTCTTTTTAAGCGTTGTTTCTCATTGCATGTGGCTCCACTGTCAACTGTAAGAGAGAAAAAAGATCAAATGAGAAAGCATTCCTTAGGATTAAAGTTTCTTTTTAAAAGCTTTCTTTTGCAGGCCTATAAGAGAACATTTTCTTCCATCTTTCTCTATATCAATCTTTCAACTTTTTTCTGTATCTTTTCTCACCTAGAAGGAAAAGCACATACTTACCTACAAAAAGAAACTTTTAAAACACTATCTTTTCCACCCAAGATAACAAGCTTTTCTAAAATAATCCTTCTTTCTTAGGCCTCCCATGGTAATTCTTTGCCACATGCAACCATAAACTGGGGTTTAAAACTGCATGCCTCATGGCTAAGTTGGGAATAAATCCCAAATTTGCCACTTAGAACTGGGACTTTGTACAATTATTTCAACCTCTGAGACTCTGCTTCCCCATTAGTAGAGCATGGATAACTTCTTGCTCCCTCCTAGGATGTGTAAGGATAACATGTTTGGGGTGCGGCTGGCTTTCCATAGGACTTGGTGACCGGATGAGGAGTAACTGGGTGACACATGGTGTGGAAGTAAGCATGTAGTCAGTTCTCATTCAACTGCCGGCGTTACTCTCACAGCTGCCACCTAAATGAGAATGGTTTTGTTTTAAGCATTCTAAGTGAGTAGAGTGAGTAGACTTCGGTGATATGAACACATTGGTCGTAGAATAGTATATCAATATATAATTAAAAGGCATTTGAGAGACTTCATTTGTAAATTTCAATTTTGTCCAGTTTCAATTCTGCTACTAAAATTCATTCCCACTGAAACACGCAGATGTCAGGAATATGGGTGCATTTACACCTCCATAACTGGACGTGCATCTATTTAAACTGGGTTTCCTGAGAGTCAGCTCACCCTTGCTCCCTTCACCTCTCTTGGGCTTCAGTGGGACCATACCCATCAGCCCATCTGTTCTCATTTCCCTCTTCTAGGATCCCCAGAGTCTTCTGTGGGGTCCTCCTACTACACTTGGTGGTCAACCTCAATAGATCCAACTCAACAGCATGGGAAAGCTAGGCTTCAAAGCCCTACCTGACTAAATAAATGGCTTTTTGTGGTAAGACCATTCTCTAGACTGGGATGGAGCTTTTGTCAAGGTAACTTCTTCCCATCATGGTGAAGGTCAATGTGCAAGAACTTTCTTGCTGTTCAGCTTTTCTTCAATTTATCTAACTCATCTGCTCTTCATACCAAACGTCAGAGATCAGGATACCTACAAAGATCACTGCACTCTGTTTTCTTTTTTCCCCCTTCAGGTTATCATGGTCCTGTCTTATTGCCTTTCTGTGAGATATTCTCTATCTTAGTGCAAAAGAAGCCTTACTGGCCCAATGGATAGTTCCTATCCTCTATGCTAACTCTATAAGGTTAATATCCTATGATGGGAGGTTGGTCTGCTAATACAGGAAAAAAAAATAAAAGAATGGAAAAACTTCTCTCAAGACAGTATCTTGGCTGGCAAGGCTCCATTTTTTTTCTGCATAATCTTATTTTGTATGTCAGAAATTAAATATTGCCTTAGTATTTCTCTTTGTACTGCTTTAGAACTCAGTTCTAATCTCTGTAGGCAGATAGATGGCTTGAATTGAGTGGGATTGGGTCTTATATTTGAAAAGACAGGGAAGGAGTACACATTATAATATTTTTAATATATCCCTGTACAATTCAGGTTCAAAAGGTAGTTTATTAAATTTCCTTCCAAGGCTATTACAGAGACATTCAGGTCATGAAGGGCTGCATGATATTTTTAAATAGCTCACCTATTATTTGTATACACCATTACTGGAAATTATGAACCCAACTCTACAAATTCCACACATTTAGAACTGTTTGTGTTGTATAGATGCAATCTCAATTTAAACTCTCTTGATATTTTTATGGTGTTGGCATTTATCTATGCTGAACTAACCTGTGATCATTTTCCCAAATGGAACCTGCAAACTCTACTGCTGTTTTCTAAGACTTGGATAATTGATTTTTGTTATGTTCAAACTAATAAACTGAATGCCCTGGTTTAATTGCTAGTGTTTCATGCACACATTGATATAGATTTTAAACTAGAAGAGCAGAAAATGAAAGTATGTTTTCTTTGGCAGGCATTTGATGTACTTGGAAGAGTTGAAGCTTACCTTAAGCTCCTTAAATCAGAGGGTTTAAGTCTGCCTGTCTTGGCAGCCAGGCATGAGGAATTACACAAAGAAATTAAAGTGTGCACAGCTGATGCTTTGCAAAAGGGACAAACCTTAATCAACCAAGTAGATTCCTGCAGGTGAGTAAAGTCCACTTCATCCTCAGCATAACAAGCTTCTTCACAGTTTGCACAACCTATTAAAATATAAGTTGCATGATTTCTTTTCCTGCTGCTGATGTTTTGCTGCATTATGATATGGCTTAAAAGGCTCTATTGAATTGTGGTCAATAGTAATTCTCAACACATATTGATCATCCAGAAGTGAGGCCATATTCTAAGCCTGAGGACTTAAAGATGCTAAAGCTTCCTCTTTGCATGTTTCTGATGAGGGGCAAGGGAATGGGCAAAACAAGCAGAGCTTTCATTCTCAAGCTTTTCATATCCTAGCATCTTCATAATGTGCCCTCCTTCCTTTAGTTCATAAGTTTGGAGTCTGTCCTATCCAATTTTTCCTTTCTGAAAAAAAAAGTACCAGAATTTTCTTTCATTTATAACCTTGTGGTTCACCAAGCAAAACCTCAAGTAAAAAAAGGACTATTAATAACAATAGCTCACATTTATTGAGAGCCTGTTATGTGCCAGGCTTAGTGCTAAGAGCTTTAGGGGTATTATCTCAATAATCCTTCCAGTAGCTCTACATAGCACATAGTATTAATGTTTTCCTTGTACAGATAAGGTAAGTGAGACACAGAGAGCTTAAGTAACTCATGAAAGTTCAGGACAGACCCAGATTTTGAATCCAAATGTGTGGGCCCCATACTCCATACCTTTGAACAGTGCAGTAAGGCTCATTTCTGTGAGTGCATTTGGTGAATTAGAGTTGGGTGGGTGAGAAAGAGATCTTGAGAATGCAGTGGGAAAGTGGAAGAGAACAGGAATTGGAAGACAAATGGTAGATGACAGAATAGACCATGAAACAAGTATTGACTGGAAGTAATGAAGACAGGCTTACATTCTGACCAAGAACAACTTAATGAATTTGTACAAATGGGTTTAAGCCAGTTTTTCTTCTTCCATATCTATAATTTTGAAACTCAAAAACATTTGCTTTGAAGAATAATGAGATAAGTGGAGTGTGGTAAAAATTGTTTTCTGTTCCAATCCTGTTTTGCTCTATTTTAGATATGTCTCAAAGTATTGATTTGGAAGTCCAGGTTTAGAGGATTTTCTCTTCATAATACAGTCTGAATCTTGACACAGATGTGTAATCCAGGCTCTTGGTGGTTGCTGCAGCACCATGCAAAGATAAAGTTAGAAATAATTCTGGGTCTTCCAGCAAGATCCAAATGGTTGAGGCAGGCCATGAGAAGCACAAGTAACTCTCCCCTTTGAAAAAACACTAATGACAACTGTAGCTGCTACGTGCCTTTGCTTCAACTCCAAGGCTCACAGAAAGTGGTGGTGGAGTCCATTAGACTCCAGGATTCTGATATGCCCCCATGTGGGCCCAAGTAGACATGCAAGACCTCCCTACTGGCCCCACCACACCCCAGCCACGCCCACTTTTCCAGAAGGTATAAATGTCTTGAGCCACCCAGAAGGCAGTCTTGAGATAGAATAGGCATGTATTGTGCCTCCACTCAGGGTACCTTTGACATTGATTTGAGTTATGTGATGGCTGAATTAAGTGGTGATGTCAGCCCTTATCATCAGAGAACGATCCTAACTCTATTTAATGAGTGGCTCTGAGATCCCATCTGATATTATTTCTCTGGTCAAGCTACTCTTTGCTTGTGTTGTATTCTCTGGCGTTGGGGATATTCTTCATCTATGGACAAATCAGAATTCAGCCTAAGACACTTTCCAGATCTTTGGAGTACTGTTTTAGTCCCACTTAGTACTCCACCCAGCAAATTCTGAGTCCTTGGCTTCTCAGAAGCCTGATGCCTGACTTCTTGACTTAGCAGGGGCTCTGGGCTTTTAGGGTTCCACCCACCTGAGCTTTGCTTGGGGAACAACCTCCCAGGCAATAAGCTAGTGTGATCAATCATAAGGCTCATCTCCTTTGTTTTCTTTCTCTGGGATCCTGTCCTGTGATACCTGTTGTTCACTCTGGAAACAATGGTTTCATACATTTGTCTTTTCCTTGCCAATTAGGGGATGAGGGTAAATCCAATCTGCTTCTTGGCCAGAAATTAGTTTCTGGTTGGTTTTGACATTTCATTCCTAGAGCTAAAAAGGCAGTCTCAACTTTTCACTGCTGAACTTTATCCTCTTTGCTCCAATCAGTAGCACTTTGTTTTCAATACTTAAAACATAAGAGAAGTGCTTTTATTTTATATATTTTTTAATCTTATTTTTGTATGGGGTGACTTTTGGCCATCTATTTTGTGTGGTTGACATGTTTGTTTACTTAGCTAGTCTCATTCTTATGTTTGCTTTACTTTCTCTACTCTTATTTTTGTATATTTATTGTTTTTCAAAGGGAACTCTATCATTTTGTTTTCAGGAGGCAGACTGGGTCTTAATAGGAAAAACGAAAATTAGGACTATTTTAAAAATTTGAATTAATGGTTAGGTGACTGGATTTTTATAAATAAGCCATACGATTTCTATTAATATCTTAGAAATATAAGCTCTTACAATAATTGAAGGGGTTTGGTTGCCCTGAGATATCATAGTATTTTATAAATCAGTGCTACTTTCATTTTGTGGGAGGAATAGAAAGTAAAGTGAAATTGTTTCTTGGCAAAATATATTTTTGACTCAGAAGCTAGATGCAGAATAGAAAGCCATTAAAGATGGCATTGAAAAGCATTAGAATCTCAGTTGCAAACTGCAGCTGTGTGTGGCTACTGACCTCAGTCTCATGCATTCTATTTGGAACTTGCTGCACTTTGTCATCTAATGACCCATCTTCCCAGTGGCCTGGGTCTCCATCAAAGGAAAGAAGCAGAACCCAGAGAGGAAATTTCAAATTTCAGTCTTACAGACAGAATTTAGAGTAGTGGTGATAGAAGTAACCATAAATTTCAACAGAGAAATGTATATGTTATTGAACATCATTGTGACTTACTTCCTAGGCATCTGAATGGCAGCCACACCACCAAGACACAAAAACAACTAGGTTTCTCTCAGACATCTGAAAACTGGGGTGAATAAGAAACTTAAGACTTAGGTCAAAAGAGCTTTATTTCTTGCAACCTGAGAACAAAAATAATATAACTTTTAAACTTAATTTCTCTGAACTTCAATTTCCTCATTTGTAAAATGGAGATACACATTTCACAGTTTCTTAAATAGAATGAGATGGCACCTCTCCTTGTACATACAGCATGCTTATAAACCATTAGTTCACTTTGCTATGTTCTATACAAAGAACATTTTTTTTTTTTTGGTTTTTTGAGACAGGGTCTCACTATGTAGTTGAGACTGACCTGGAACTCACTATGTAGCCCAGAGTGGTCTCAAACTCACAGCGATCCTCCTGCCTCAGCCTCCTGAGTGTTGGGATTAGAGGCGTGGGCCACCACGCCCGGCTTTATACAAAGAACTTTAAAAACAAAATACTAAGAGCCATATGGCTACTTCAGAAAGCTATAACAGAGTGAGCACTAGTTCAGAAAATCACATACAGTGAACCACACCAAATTGTCGTATTTATTTTAATTAATGAGGAATTTTATGATTAAAATAGAGAAGATAAATATTTCCTGATAGTAATTAAAAGTACAGCTCAGAAGCTCACATTTATCAAGATAAACTTTGTAAGTCTGAGACCTTGTCATTATTGCTCTGTAATTACTTCCTTGTTAGGAACAGACCCACACTGTTTTTCCTCGAATCAAATACATTTGAATTTTGGGCAACCTCACAAATAATAGTTATTTTCATTTTTCCTTGCTTTTTCTATATCTAGCCTACAATCTGATGATAATTCTGAGACATTGTTAATTAATTTTTATCTTTTCAGAGAACATCTGTCATATAATCTAAGTATACAGTAATGATAAAGATATTTTAGTGTATTCCTTGCATTTGGTTATGGTGCTAGCTACCTATTATAGTGTGTGATGACGGTCAAACCTGGACTGTAGTGAGGCTTAAACACCTTAACTTCTGGCCTATGTCTCTTCCTAGACCTTGGTTGGCATAATTTTTGAGCACTGAGTCTAAACATAGTATTCTGCAATTTTAAGTTAGAGGAAGCTGCAGTGATTGAAATGCTAGGCCTGAGACTGTGAGACCGTACAGTTTTCCATATTCAGACGAATAAAGGGCCTTCCTTTGCTTTCTCTTAGTATAGCTGCCAATTTAGAGATCAAAACCATAAAAACCTCCAGAAGGACCAGGCTTCCTTGCGATATATTCATTTGCCTATCCTGTTTGTTAAAATTATTGTAGGATTTATAAGTATACATATAAGTGTAAGTATATAAACTCAATTTTTGTCCCTATGTAAAAGATACCATCAGTTTTCATTCTATGCTGCCATGGTGGATTTAAATTTATACCTCTTACCTTGACTGAATATTTTGCTTTGGTATAACTTTGAGTATTATCTGTTTTGCTTCAATATTACCACTTTCTTACTATATTTGCTTATTTTATAGAGAAATAAACACAAGAGTTAAGTAGAATTTTGCTTTCTTTTCCCACAATTTTCATTAAGTTAGCTACCATTGCTTCTCTTGGTTGATGTTATGGATGTTAATGAGGTTAGGACAAAACAGGATCTATTAATTCCTTCCATGACTTTTGTGAGTCAGGTGCTCCTAAGCATCTAATGCAGTCAGTGAAGAGTTTGTTTCGTGCAGCTTACATACTGGTGGGAAGAAAGGTCCAACCAAATAAAGAAGTGAGATGCTCGTACACAGCAGTGAATAATATGAGAAAATGCAAAAGCGAGATGGAATGGAGAGTTATTATGGTGAAGGGACTGTTTCAGATGGGAAGTCCAGAAAAACCTCTGGGATGAGTGGACCTTCCAGATCCATAGCAAGAAAGAAGGGAGAAGAGAGCTACAAGAAGACAGGTTATAAAATAAGACCAAAGAGTTAGGTAGAACTTAGACTGTGTTCAAAGTTAATTTGTTAGCAACAACGAGTGTGGTCAATACATTAAAAAATTTAATCCTCACTGGGTACTGTGGGCACTATGATGATCATTGTGCCTCTTTTGTAGATGAAGAAACTGGGGTACAGAGACATACAATAAGTTGCTCTAATTTCTGTTCCACAGCAGTAGGAGGTGAATGAGTGCTGGAATATCATTCTGAACTATTTTGTGAGATGGCTAGATCATTTTCTCCTCTTTTATTCAACACCAGTCAATAACAAGGTACCTGGTTACTCACTGAACAGGGATTCCTTTTTTTACTCAACTGTGCTTACTTTGTGCCTTCTGGTTTCAACTCAAGTCCCACCTTCTCTATAGTTTTCCTTTCTTCCAGTTTATTGGGAAAAAAAGACTGAAAAAGCACATAAGCAGCTCAGCTATGGGTCTCAAGGCCAAAGATAAATAAATCTGGACTAACATTCAGTCAGGGAATTGTGTATCCAGCGAGTGCGTCCAGCCGAGTGGACAGTGAGCGTTGGGGACACCTCACCAGAGAAAGGAGACACAAGCCTAAGCTCTGAAGTCAGGATAAGGCAGGTGGGATTGGAGAGGGCCATGAATGGTTGCTGAATTCAGTGGTCTGAGATAGGTGAAGGCTCTGTGTCTTCAACAAACAAAATCAATATTTACTACATAATGCTTTCTTTGAATTCCTTTGCACCTGTCCCCTCTGTCTCAGGACTTCCCTTTTCATTCTGTGCTGTTCTGAATCACTCCTTAATTGTTTTATTGACAGTACCGTCTCAACCAGACCCCAGGGCTACCCTGGGAGCTGAAACCCCCCAAGAAACCTTTTTTTTTTTTTCCTTTAAACTTTCCTTGCTATTTACATACATGTATTTACATACATAGTTCATTTAGAATGTTAAGGGGTCAGCATGACATCAAAGGAAAGCCTCTGTCATAGTGAAAAAAAAATGTTTTTAAATCATCAGTAAGAAACAAACAAAAATCTTCAATAATAAACAATACCCCAAATTTCCTTGCCTAATGTATTCATCTATGATTGCATTTTCTAAGAATTCTGCCAAACATTTAAGAGCTTAAAAATAACTGGTTTTAAGAGTTTGATGATGCATTTACATGGTAAATGTCAGATACTGAAATTTAGGAAATTACAAAGTTGAGTTCTTATGACTGTTAACTCAGCCAGCTTCCAAATATTTTCATGTCTATATTAAGTTGTTCTTTTTAGAGGTTGAGTAAATGTCAGAACTGCAATCTGGGCCTGTTAACACTGTTAATTTTTTTTTTATCCTTCTGAAACTCTTGGTACAAAAGGTGCCAAAAGTTCACACTTTCCATTAAATTCAGGAGTGACTCTATGGGGTTCTTGCAAAATATCTCTAAGAGACATCAGTGTGAACTTACTCATTGATGATAATGATCATGTGATGTGAAGTAAGGGGAACCCAGGGCAAGAAGACCTGGCTATGTGGAGTCTAGCAAGGAGGGCTGACCAGGGGGAGGCACTTCTGCCCTGGATCTGGGGAGGAGTGCTCTCAGATGAGAGATATCAGGGAGAGAAGAGCGAGGAAGGGATGTAAGTGGGCATGGTTATGGACAAGGTGCTCATCGGAGTGCTGCTCACAATGGTTTCAACCTGAAAACCAGTATTTTTAAATACTGCTTTTCTGCTATTCCCATTTTCCCATTTACTTCCTGCTAGAAGACTGTCAGAGGCTTCCAGTCTATCTTCCAATCTATCTTTCACATTTTTCATTCCCTTTAGCTCCTTGTATTGCATTCTCAATGAGTCCTTTGGACTAATTTTCTTTTTGGTTAATTTTTGCCCTGCTTTCATTTTTTTTCTTTCAGTTTTCATAAGAAATTTTAGTATTGTTTTCATTTCTAGGATTTCTAACTGATGCTTTTCAGACACAGTTTTGTTTTATTTCTGACAGGGTTCGTTGTAGAGTTTCTTGTTCTTTCATTATGGGTGTAGGTGTTCCCTTTATCACTGATGATCTCGGATGTATTTATTTTTTTAGTTGTTTTCAGATTGCTCTGTGTGTTTGCACTTCAGCTGGTGTGCACTTATTGCTTTATGATTATTTTAGGATTGCTTCTCTTCATATGTTTGGAAAGTATGGATTGTACTCTGATTTGGAGTCAGAGGGGTTTACTCTTTGGCCATGTTTTGTTTGATTTGTTCTCTCCTCTTTGCTTTTTCTCCTAACCAATTTCCACATGGATGCATAGGGCCTCCAGCCCAGAATCATATTGTGTTGTGTGACTGGAGCCGCCTAAGCTCCCACGGAGAGATTGTGGCCCTCAAATAATAATCAGGAAGCCAGGAGGTGGCTGGGGACAATTCCTGACTGCCCTGCTGTCTCATCCCATGACATCCAGTCTCAATTGACTACAGAATTCTCAGTCTCCTTTTACAAAGAAGGAGAACCTTTCACCTTTACTGGTTTAAGGTAGAACCTTAGCTATGGTTTCCTTCATATAGGACACACATGTTTTTCTCTGAGGCATCATAGGACTAGAACTTTTAGTCATCCCTACACTCATCTTGACCAGAACCCAAGAGCCTTGTGGCTTCAGTCCTCCTTACTTTGCTTTGTGTTTTTATTCATTTTTAGTTATATATAAAAGGAATGTGTGTGTGTTTGTGTGTACTTGCATGTGCATGTGTGTACATGTGTGTATTACTTATTTGGTGGAGAGACATTATCCAAGTATATAATTTAAATAAAAAAATGTATTATAAAAACATATCCATTTCACTTCTGCAGCACAAATGGCACTTATTCAAATAGGAATGGAAACTAGGGAGCAGTAGTTTTTTCCTCTAAAATAAAGACAATCATAAACACGGAAGAACACTGTTCAGGTTCCTGTTGAAAGAAACAGCAAGATAGAGATAAGGAAGATATTTCTTCATCTCCCAAGTATAATTTTTCCATAGACGAAAAGAAAAATATGGTCATCTGATCCTTTCTGATGAGACAGAGCAAGCTGTCAAGTGTTTACCATCTGGTTCGGCTCCTAATCCAGATGGGCTGCCAATAGTAATTTATGAAAGGGTTGAAAGCAACTTGCCATTCTCCAGAAAGAATCATTAAAACACATTAGCATTGGGATTAGCTCTCTTCCCCCAGCCCCAGTGTGCAGCAGATGCAGAGATAGAGCAAGTGCTTCCCTACAGTAAACAGAACAGTTTATTCTTGAACCAAAAGTCAGTATGTCTTTGCTTTTTGAGAAAAAAAAATCATTTTTCTTTCCCTTTGCTCCTCCTCCATTGGTGCAGTGAATAAAGAAGAAAATGTTCCCGTTATGGAGCCTCTAACAAATGTCTGAAGGAACCTTCACAGTCTATCATTTCTGAGTATCTGTGATATTGGAAAAGGCAAAGTCAATATCAGAAGTAATCTGGTAAAACTCATGCTCACACTCTGACAGGCATCACCTAATCCATCCCTACATAGAAAACCCAAAGGTCAATCAATATTTCCAATGCAAATCATAAAGCCAAAGGCTACTAGAGCTGGAAATCCAGCTTGTTGGTAGCCCCTCTTCTGCCCAATCAGCCACACACAAGCAACATTGCTTCTGAATGAGAACAAAATGACAGGCACCATGTTTGGGTTCAAACAACTTTTTTTTTAAATCCACTTTTTAGTCTTTGTCCCTTCATTAATTCAATATTCCTGAGGAGTAATAGGACTCATTCTTGGGGAACTAAGGAATTCTATTACCTTCAATTCATGTGAGAATTGCTAGTGAATTATGGAGTCATAATGTCACAGGTTGGCAAGCATTGTTAGCTACATGTAGATCCTTGAGCTTGCTGATTATCATCACCGTTGTCTGCCCTCTTCATCAGGGCCCTATAAAGGGGGGAAATTGCCATACATTCTTCCAAGATGTTATCAGTTGGCTGAGGGTTCTTGCTCAATTTGGACAGAAATCACAAAACTGCAAAGTGTAGCTCTCAGTGTTAAAAGCCTTGGGCTTTGAACTGCAGTTTCAGCAGCTGTCAGCTCTTTTAGTGATAGGAACCCTCCCTGCAGGTTGAATCAAGCTGCTTACCAGTAGGACTTGAGAACCCTTCCAGCCATGGGAGATGTCAGCTCTCAGAGATGATGGCTCCTGGCCCTTCTCCATGACTGCCCATTGTTCTCTATTTGCTAGCTGCCTTCTGTGTCTCCCATTTCAGCTGCTGGCCACTTTAGGCCTTTAGTGTTACCAGCTCCTAGTTGACTGGCTCACCATGCTCTATTCAAGATAAAAATCACAAACAAGCAATAATATGCCATCTAGGAAAGAGTTTAACAGGACTCATCTTACAAGATAAGCAGGGAAGAGTACAGGGGTTGCAAGTACTAAGGGTATGGAGAGGTTGCTCTTAATAGAGAAAAGGTGAGCTAATGCTTATGCAGTGTCAGACTTTCTGTTTGGTCATGGGTAGGGAAGGGTCCCCTCTCCATCTTAACTGAAGGGGGCTGCAGAGGGGCAGAATCATCCAGAGAAGCTGCAGGGAAGAGTCGTCTGGAACAGGTGTCTGCCCAAAGCCTGCTGCAGCCAAAGAAGATATCTCCCAGAGAGAACAGCTGTGTACCAGTAGCAAGGCACTGGGGCAGCTATGAAAGAACAATAAAAGTACCTCCTGGGGACTGTTGGATCCTCCTCTCTTCCCTCAGTATATTTTCTTTGATCAGACCACTTGATGTGCAGGCACTGAAGATATTTCCCATAGGCATGTTATACATGTTTTAAAATGTTTTTGAATGCTCAAAATAAGTGTCTAGAATCAGCATATAAAGTTTTTCACTGACAACGATGGAATCAGGGCTGATGGCAATGACCACATTGGGTTTCACAAAGATAGACTAGAAAGGCAGGAGAGTAGCCCTAGAACTAGTAATGTGACAGACACATTTCAATTTGGAATTGGTAAAAAGAGATTAGTACCTCGTGAGATAGAGATGACATCACTGAGTCCAGGAAGAAAGGGAAGCAGCAACAGGCTTGGGTGAGCCGAACGACTGGGGACTTCTTGTACCAGAATGAGTCTAAGCCACGAGTAATACTGGAGTATAACTGGCCAGGCAAAAATGCACAGAAGAGCAAGGTAATTCATCCTGTCCTCCTACGGATTTACATCAGTTGAACCAAACTGTACGTGATAAACTTGGTTGAACCCAATGATAAATGCTAAAGCATACCAAATAAGAAATTAGGCAGGCTTTGAATAGCCTGAAATACCTGTAAATGGCCCAAAGTGCAAAGTCACAATTGTTCAAAAACTATGGAACATGGTTACCAGTGAAATTTTTATTTATTTCTTTTCAATTTTTTGTTAAAAAAAATTTTTGAGACAGATCTCACTATGTTCAGGCTGACCTTAAACTCATTATGTATCCAGGCTGGCCTCAAACTTGTGGTGATCCTCCTGCCTCAGCCTTCTCAGTGCTGAGGTTATTACAGACATGCATCACCATGCCCAACTCTACTAGTGACATTTTTAATATGGTAATGTTTTTCTCATTGCTTAAATCTATATCTTCTCTTCCCTTAAATATTGGTCTGGAAGTACTTAATTTTAAAATGTGTACTAATTGCCTCTACTTACAATATTGTGTGCTCAGGATGTAAGAGGTACAAGAACAGAGTCCCATCCCTTTCTCTTAAAAAATTTACAGTGCAATGTATGATGAGGAACAAACCAAGATCAAATGAGACTAAATCTCCCCCAAGTAATTGAAAAATAAAAGAAGAAAGAGAGACATGCTGTTTAGTTGGTTGTGAGTCACCTAAATTAAAATTATAGGTTGCTCAAATACAATTTTTAAATTTTACTAAAGAAAAGCTTGCTTTGGCTTTCTTTTTTTTTCTTTTCTGTGCCGTCTGAATAAGCGACTATGGCCCTCTAGTGTCTATTTTGCAGACTGCAGACACACTGCTTTAGCTAGAGAAGGCAGCCTGTTCCAACCCAACATGTCAGGGAAAGTAAAGACGGGTTGGTATCTGTGCAATTAGAAATGAAAAAGGCAAAAATCGCAAAAGACACTGCTGAAATCCAGAAGTTTATTAGTAAGTACTTCAAAAACCTGTACTCTAATAAATTGGAGGATCCAGAAAAGATGGAAAATGGATACATCTTGAGACCATAATGTTCAGTGAAATAAATCAGACAGAAGAGCTTAAATACTGCATGGTTTCTCTTATACAAAAAACCCAAGGAAGAAATAAGTTCAAGAGCAAAATAAAAGATAATAGGAAACAAGGAGATAGGTCTTTTGCGAATGGGAAGGGGACCAAGACCTGAAGGGAGGGGAGGGGAGGGAGGCGGAGGGGACGTGAGAAGCATGGTGATGGGTTATATCCACTCCCCATCGTAACTGTGATAATTATGTGCTGTAAATTTGCGCTAATAAAAATAAAACATCTAAACAGCATGTCAGGCCAACCCTATTGTACAAAAACCCAACAACACTCAACAAAGTTGAATTCTAGAGCAGTGGTGGCAAACCTGTGGCATGCATGTAATTGTGTTTTTCTTTTAACACAAAAAATATGAATGTACGAGCTGTTTTTTTCAACTAAACCTCAGTATTCAAGTCTGATTGCAGTGCTGGCACCTTACAGTAAAGAAGTGGGTTTTGATTTGCAGTTTGGCAGTCCGTCTCTAAGAGGTTTGCCATCTCGGTTCTAGAGGAAAAAGTGTCCCCCACCATGTCTCCCAGGAACAGAAAGCTACTGCAAAGCAGTAATGTGCATGGACTGTGAGGTCACATGAGTTCAAATCCTGGACTTTTCCTGACAGAGCAAGTGACCAAGCTCTGCTCCTTCATCTGCTCATCGGCAAAGTGGGGATAATAATTGAGCTCAGCTTATAGGATTATTGTGAGAATCGAGAGAAACTGCTTAAAACATTGAAAAGCGTGTTCTGTTGCAGTAAAAATTCAATAATTATTAATTGCAGTTATGGGATCATATGATAAAAACTGAAGTAAGGTTATCTATGTTTCCTTAAATTTTCCAAAATTAAGATTTTAAAGTAATCATTAAATAAAAATTGCTAAATGTAATAGGTGCATATTCGGTATCAAAGAGACCTGACTTTAAATGAGGGCTTTCCTACTTCCTATTATATGTCTCTAAGGCAAATTATTGTATTCTGGATCTTCAGCTTCATTAGCTATGAATTAGAGTTATTGACATCCTTTTATACTTCAAAGAGTTATCATAAGCATTCTATTAAATGATTCATGCAAAGTGATATGAGCTGGGTATGGCATCACAGGTACATAATCTCAGACCTCTGCAGGATGAGTCAGGAGGATGGCTGAGAGTTCAAGGCCAACCTGGACTATATAGTGGGTCCAAGGCCAGCCTGGACTGCATAATGAGTCCCTGTCTCAAACAAACACAGAACCCTACAATAAAGTGATACATTTCTTGCGAGAATTTATTAAGTCGTGATTAAGACTGTACAAAGCTGTAAGAAGCCTAAATCCATAATCCATAATCCATATTTCCCATGGTGCTATGCAGTTAGGTGACATACTTTTAGAGACGCGAGAGCTCATTCGGTTTGAATGGTCAAAGCAGTAGCTAGCTGGGTTCAGGGAGTATTGTGTTAGAGTATGATAATTAAAGCGAGGTGGGGATTCAAGGGGAAAATTTCGGAGGGAGTGGGGATGCTAGAGCAAGTTCAGATCAGTCAGAGAGTAGGACTGAGCCTTGGAACCAGAAAAGTCATGGCCAGGACTTACAGTTAGGCCCCAAAGCTGGCTGACAACCACATTCTTTGGAGTAGGCCAAAGAGAAAGAAGAACAAAATCAACAGAACCTAGAGGCATGGCTGAACCTGGCTACGGAGGCCTAGAGTAGTCTACTCAAAATCTGTCGTCCTCTCCCAGCTACCTTCTTGGAGGCCCCACCCGATATGTGGTTGGTAAAATCATGTCTAACTGCCATGGACACAGGGCGCCTTCGGGGTGGGGCACATAGGCCACACAGAGGTGCAGGGAATGTCTTACTTCTTGTTGATGCACTTTTTCAAGCTCTATTTCATCTTTCTGAATTTTTCTGAATCATTTCCCCACCATTTCCAGCTATCTTTCCTGTTCACATGGTTGCCAGTTTACTCCCACAAGCTTTGTCCTCGGTACTGTCTTTCCACGGTATTGCTGATTTGCTTTATCCTTCTCAGCCCAGATTTTCTTATGCTTTAGAAACTTGGGACCAATAGTATATAGGAAATCTGGGACTGAAAATGCCTTTGTAGTTTATAATATCTCAGTTTAAAACCTAGTCAAAATGTGATTCGTATTAGCATTACATTGCCCTTATAGAATTTGTAGATTAGGAATTACCTGTAAAATCTCCTGATGTCTTTATTATGTTCTTCCCTATCTCTGAGTATTAAAATGCAAAACTAACTGTTCCAAGTGTAATGTTGAGAGGAAGATTTCTCAAGGTGACTTCCTGTTTTCTCTTGGCTACACTTGTCTAAGACCCTGCAGTACCCACAGGACACATCTGAGTGTGCCTGGCCTGTGTCACAAGCCTCCCTGTCATTCTAGTGGGGTGACTTCTCCTCTCTGACCTTTGGGATTTTGCCTCATTTTATTACTAATTAAAGTCATTTTTACAGAGTCATAAATTAATTATTTGAATTAAAATTACTGAAATCTGTACTTTGTTCCAAGATCTTTTTTTTTTTAAACTCTGGGTAATTAAATTTAAGAGTCATCATGTTAATCTTTATTAGCATCTGAAGAAAATGACTGATGGGAGATTAAAGATTTCAGCATCTGCATGTTCAGATGAGTAGGGGAACAAGGGAGGAAGGAGGGGGAAAGGAAAAGAAAAAAAGGAAAAAAAATGGAAACAAAGCTTTTGTAAATAAGGAGGGGAAGAGAGGTTGAAGGAAGAGCAGGAGATTGGGGAACAAAGAAGACTCAAGATATATCCTATACAGGTGCAAATTCCCTATGATGACTATGATCACTATGTATAGCTAAAATGTACCATAAAATTAATTTTTAAGAAGAACAGATTACAATTAAAAGTACTTGTTCCATCAACAGCATCATTTTGTTGTCTTCTATTTTGTATCTTCACTTTGAACTAGAAAAGTGTTAAGATGTCTTCAGATTAGAACATTGGGGTCCAACTCAAATTCATTCATTATTTTAAAGACATTTTCATTTTATGAGCTCTCTGGTCACGGTATTTGTCTCATGAGGGTAGCACTTGTAAAAAAATGATAATGTGAGTCTTGGTTTTTTATGAGCAACTATATTTGATAACTAATTATTGGTGATAACTTGGTTTTCATCTCATGAATACAGCCCTAAGCATCCATAATCGTGAACAGGGACCTTCGTGTGATATAAATATTTTACCCTGTTGGGTTAGTAAATGCTTTGTTAATTGGCTGATTCACATTTCTATTCAAAGAGCATCTTTAGATAAATGAAGCTTTTAAATAATACCCTCAGGAAAACTCTTGGCAAACATACTGTGCTTTTTGCCATAAGCTTCTCAAAATATATCAGAGAAATATTGAAAGTAAACCTAAGAAAAGATTAGGCCCATTGCAAAACCCATAACTCATCCTTTCCCTTAGGACTGCCTGAGTTAAAACAAAAGAACATAATTTGGTTTTGCTCTCTGCTGTACCAGTATAGCTACTTGACTTCTATGATCCTAAAGCAGATAACTAAATAAATTTTACCAACTCATAACTGTCGTGAAAATCAGATCCACTTTCAAGTGTTCTGTGCTCCGGGGCTTCCCTGGCAGGGATGTCTGAACTAACAGCTGGTTGTTCCCCGCAGCTCTCGGGTGAGTGGCATCCACGAGATAATGGGGTGCATGCAGAGACGCGTGGATCTTCTTGCCCAGCAGTGTTCAGCGCACAAGGAATTGGCTCTCCAGAAACAGCAAATAACAGCCTCGGTGGAGGGTTACCTCAGGAAGGTAGTTTCATAAAATGAACCGTAAACTTTCAGTTTGGTGGTCGTAGACGGTATTTTGACTGCAGTTTGTGAGTGTGGTGGGAGGAGAGGGGCTCATCTCCTTAGGCTTCTCTTTTATTCCACGTTAGGTCCTGCAGCTGGACATAGTCACGATTCAGTATTACTCTTTAACCATCCTGTCTCCCACATAAATACCTAATCCAATATTAATCCAGGAATAAGTTTTCATGACCATACTTTATTGAACAGACCAGTGCAAGAGATTTATTCATTCTGCATAAAAGCATACATGGGAAAATCCTCTTCTCGGCTGAGTGGATACACTCTTTTGGTACAGAGGCCTCTTATTTCCTATTTTCAAAGAGCAGTAAAGACAGGGACCTACACTTTGACAAAACAAGAAGTTACTTATTAGTTCAGATACAGAGTAAAAACTTAATATTCCAGTGATGCTAACCCTACAGAGGCTGACTCACATCTTCAGTGGTATTTTCACCAGATACAGTGGATGTACACACAGTATATGCTTGAGTAGACTAGGTAGGCTTCACAGGAGAGAACATTAAGTAACAATGTCTCTATTTAAATTGCCTCCTTAGCTCTTATTCATCCAGAACTTGGGAACTTGAGCCTTTTTCTGACACTGGGTCCAGGGAGATTCCAAATACGGAGACCGCAGTGGTGCCTCATTCCCTAGTTTGAGCTAATTTGCTGGTGGTAGGAAACACAGTAGGAATGCAAACAACTGTTGGAATGTGTCTTCCTCCCAATTCATAGCTACTTTAACCTTGGGGGACATGGACTCTGGATAGAGCAAAGGAATGAAAGAAGTAACATGAACAGAGGAGAACCTTTCAGTGGTCGCTTTGTTCATCGATCCATGGGTACTGAAGATCAAATCACAATTCCACAGGTTGACCCATTAAATGACATGCACAGGGATGATGCTTCCCAGAGCCCCTCAGCTCTAAATATAGCAGCCCATACTGCGAGCCAGCACCTACGCACTGGATCTCTACTTCTAAATGTGCCTATAAACTTGTCCCATCCAACTTACAGATTAATTTATTTCTGTTGATGTGTTAGCAAGTATATTTTCAGCCTTTGTAGGTAATTTACAGTATGTAGATGATTGTTTGTATCTCAGTGCTTTTAATAAAATAAATATTGTATCTTTAAAGATATACCCTCTATTGATGGGCCACTAGTATTGCCTCGTATGAAAAGGAGCATTATGAAACTATGAAACTCTATAAAGACTAAAAGGCATAATAGATAATGTGAAATAGGAAAAAAGGGGGCAAAGGGGTCAGGGAAGTGGGAGGGGCAGGGGAGAGGAAAGAAGGGAAAGGAATTAATATGAGAAAATGAAAACATGGAAACAAAGTCTTTGTAAATAGGGAGGAGTGGAGGGGTTGAAGGGAGGGCAGGGGAATGGGGAAAAAAATAAGAACCAAAGATAGTTATGTAAAGGTGCAGATTTCCAATGATGAATGTCTTTCTATAGTATACCTAAAATGTACCAATAAAATCAATTAAAAATAAAATGTGAAATTCTGAAATATTTCAGACTGTTTGCAGATTAAAAATGATATATTTCTGAAGCATAATGGGAATATGCAAATCATTCATTTTCCTTACATATATATAGATCTATATACACAGATATGTATTATTAAAATTGCCATATATCCTTTATTCCTGAAGGTGGAAATGTCGGTTCAGAAAATCAGTCCAGTACTTTCCAGTGCGATGGATGTTGGTTCCAGCCTTTCTGAATCAGAGAAGATTCTGAATAAATATCTGGAACTAGATATCCAAGCCAAGGTAAATAAAATGAGAATTATCATTATGGTCATGATTTTGTAAATATGATCTTTTAAAATATTCCACAATTATATAACTTAACTATCTCTCGAGTGCTGCATTTCTCAATTAGTATATGTTAAATAATGACTTAAAAGCTCGTACTGTTATATGTGTCTCAGTTACTCATATTTATATGCGCGTTTTTAGTACATTTAAATTCACTGAAGCCAACATTACAAAGCTTGGTATTAAACACTCATTTGGCTCCTTTTCCTTGCCTGAAAGGGGTTAGAAATTCCGTTTTGGGATGCGGAAGGACTTCTCAAAGGTTATTTGTGATTGTATGCTAAGTCACAAAAGAAAATTACCGGAAGCAGCATGCATTGTTGCAAGACACAACCTTACTTCACACCCAATCTTCAGAGACATTAATGCCGTCTGTACCCTGGCACCTCCTCCGGCTCCCTCCTATCTTTTTCCCACGGGATGTGGAATTGGTGCCCCCCCCCACGCACACCTGCCCCAAAGTCGCGGCCAGTTCAGGGTTTGGTGGCAAGTCACTCTCCTCCCTGGCTCATGTAGGTCCAGCTTGGCAGGAAAAGCAGTTGGTCCTCTCCTCAGCAGGGGACCCCTTCAGACACAACACCCCCACTGGAAACCCAGGCACACTAATATTTTTATAAATAGAGCAGTTTTTGTTCATTATTGAAAAGGTTTAAAATAAACTTGTATGGGAACACAGTTTGTTTTTTATTTTAAAAATTTTAGAAGCAAGATGGAGATTGCCTGGAAAGAAATCTCTTGCTCCTTTTCTCTGAGTGCGACCAGGAAGCAGGGCTTATAAATTACAATTAGCTTCATTCAGCCGAGTACTCGGGAAGCATATTAAACACAAGTAGGAAAGGAAGCTCTCCTACAATGAGAATGAAACTTTTTTCTTTCATCTGCTTGATTCTTAGCTTGTTCTCACATGAAATTTTACATGGCTGTTTCTATGGCAATTGTACAGTCTTATGTTGCTCAAAGGTGGGGACGCATTCTGAGACACGTGCCGTTAGACCATTTTGTCACTATGGGAGCATCACAGCCTGTCCTCCTACAAACCTAGCCGGGAAGGTCAATCGCTCTATATGACCTTTATGCAACCCAGAAATGTATGTATGTATGTGTGTTTTGCTGGCAAAATCAGGCACACTCTCACAGTAAACTTTTTTGAATATTAAATAGAAGAATGCACTCTAAAATACCAATAAAATATAGTAAACAGAAACCAGAGATATAATCACTCATTTTCATTGTAAGGATACATATTACACTTAATTGTATGTGCTATACTTCCATATGCCTGGCAGTACAGTAGGCTTTTTACTACCACTATCAAAACATATCGATAATGCATCGCACTATGACCTTATGTTACCTAAGGCACGACTGGGCTCTGGGAGCTTTTCTGCTCCTTTACATTCTAAAGGAACCACCATTACCACAGGCACAATCCATCGTTGACTGAAATGCTGTTCTCCAGCAGATGACTGAATCTATGTGATACCTACGATACCCACTCACCCACTCAATCAGTGACTAGAGTCTGTGGGCCAGAAATGGTATCAAGGCGACTTAGGACAGCAATCCGAGCAGGTCACATCTGTTGGTCCTTTCGACTGCTTAGGCTGAAGATGTAAGCTGTTCCCTACCCATCTTTAAAAATTCTGCTCAATAGAGATTTATGGAAGATTGCATAATTGATACTTGGTGTTTAGTGAATTAAAAATGAACAAGTTTTGTAAGTTTGCTATCTCTTGTATGACAAGTTTAGTTTAAGTATGTGTTAAATTTCTTACAATAATTTTCACGGGTATTTAAAATATTCTTTCCTTTTTTTTGTTTTAGAAATTCCTGTATCAACTATTCTTGTTTGTGACATAGAAAATAAAATGCCCTAAGTAGAACATGTAGCTGATAGAGCTGAACAGTGACTTCAGATGGTGTCCATTTTAAAGTATCTTTTTTACTTTTTTGAGAATTTAGAGAGGTGTGCCTTTATTTTATGGAGGAAATTCTCATACAAGTTCAAGTAATAATTGTAATAGATGGCTGTGCCGGAAGGTAATGGAATGTGAATGTCCATGATTCCCCTGTCAGCTTCTGACCTCTTGTGCTTCCCTTTCCTAGGCGACGTCACATGCATTAGAGGCAGCTGCAGAAATCATGGCAGAAGAAAATGAATTTGAGCCTGATGAAGTGGCATCACTTTCTGTTAAAGCTAAATGGCTGGAAGAAGAATTAGACGTACTTGGCCAGAGCATCAGCTCCAGGTCACGAGTCCTTCAAACTTACGTGGCATTTCTAAAGCCATCAGAGGAGGTACGGTACGCACGCTGAGCTGTAACAGCAAGGTGGCTTTGGCCCATCTTTGTGCTTCCTGTGGGGACGTGAGTTCTTCCCCGATGAACAGTCCCACATCCTGTACACAGTACGCACACTCTCTACAGGCCCTTTATTCTTCAAGGTACCACAGGCTCAAAGAGGAAGCTGTTTCACCAAAAAATAATCCACATGTGCGTAGATATATGCACAAAAAAGTATTTTAATGCTGTTTACTGCATCTTATACATATGTACAGTATCCTGAATGTAGACCAGATTATTTGGAAAAGAATCATCTTCTAAATTGTAGATTTGTTTGGTTACTAAGGAATTAGTGTGGTTCATTCTAACCAGTGGTAGTGACCCCATGGCGTGCATGCCACAGTGGGCTGTTTATATCATTGAAAGCTCTAACATGTTCACCATCACTGATTTAAACCATGTAAAAACATAGGCTATTGGTTTAGTCTCTCATCTGACTTGCCTGATAGTTTTTAACAAGCTACCTCTCTGAGATTCTTTTAGGGCTTTATTTTGACGTGGTTATATTAGGTAGTCTCTCCTATTCCCCCTTCGTACGCTATGATTTCACCTCTCCAAGGTTAGTTTCTTGAAGATGTGTCAGTAGTAGAAAAGCCTCATTTAACCGTGGTTGCGCTGCACCCCATGTGAGTTCAGACAGGTGCTGATTTCGAGGGAACCAGCTAGGTCTATTCCAGGGGCTTGCCATCCAGAGGCAGGTAGTGATCTCAGTTTCTGTTTTCTCACTCCCACCCTCCTTAGTCCCTCACCCTTGCCTCCCACCGCTATTCCGCCTACACCCATCTCCTCTGTCCAATCTGAACTCTTACTTCTCTGGAGGAAGTTCTTGTGCAGTCCCGGGAAATCCCAGGTACCTGCCTTTTCTTTTTCCACGTCTTTCTGAACAGTTTGTCATCTCTGACTTCCTTTTAGTTTGCGACCCTAAATTCTCATGCTTTGCAGAGGTATTATGACTGAGGATCAGCCTGATGATGAATATTTTTATTCAGAACATGCAATTTTGGAGAAACTATTATAAATTATTGCTTTCTGCATCTTCATTGCCAAAAACGTACCTCCTTGGCTTTACGTTAAGCGTCCACTCCACGGCCCACTCTGGCTGTTAGCTTCCAGAGGTGAAGCGTCAGATCTGCAAACGTCGCTTACTCGGAAGAACCTTGTGTCCTTCAGCTTCCCTGCTCCCACCGCATCTCTCTTCCTACCTGGCAGAGGTGTGCGTCCTTCTAATCCTGGCAATGCTCCCAGTCTGTTCCTCCCCTCACCTCTGCCTTTCCCCATCCCCTCACCAGCCGTGGTTCCGCATTGCTGTCCCTCCACCCGTCCCCTCATTTCCCTGCCTTCCACCAGGACTAACTCTGCCAACTCCCAGCACTAATTCAGTCCAACGCTCTGTTTGCTCAGCTTCCCTTTCCAATCTTCCAAACGCTCCTAAGGCAAATCGTGGGATTGTGCCGATTGGCGCTGTCACAGATTTACGGGTTTTTGCCTCAGCTGGGTTCCCCATATGCTACCTAGTTGGCTCCCATTTGGTAGTGATTTTCAAGCATCTTACCCGCGTCCATTTCTAAGTCTCATCTGATGTCTTCCTCACACACCCTAAGAAATGAGGCCACTGAACCTCACTGTCTTGACTTCCTATTTCACACTTCCCCTGGCTCACATGAAGGACATCCCTGCTCGTGTCCAGGTCTAATCAGAAACTCCTGTGTGCTCCTTCTTCCCTTGGAATCCCTTCACCATCCTCTCAATTTTTAATTTTCCTTTTCCTTTGCTTCTTTCTGTCTTGTTCTACAGTTACATTCAAACAGTCTCGCTCTTGCCAAATCTGTCTCCTTATCACTCTTCTTTCCTTTGCATATAAATATGTGGAACAGGGAGATGACATTCTTGCCCCTGCTTGCTCATCCTCCCAGCCTTCCTCCCCCTGCAATTCAGTTTGCTCCCCTTTCAGCCCTGCCATTTGCTGTCTTTTCAGTCATTGAAAATATTCTCATCAGCTACCTTGTGGCAGACAAATGAAATGGTGCGCTTTCAGTCTCCGTCCTCCTTGGGCTGTCTGGAGCATTTATTTAATCCAGTTACATACCCACTGTCACCTCCTTAAGAAAACACACTTACTGAGGTATAATGTATATAGCATAAAATTCACCGTTTTATGATATTTGGTATATTTATATACCAGCACAACACTCTAATTCACTGTATCCCAAATCCTCAAAAGAAGGGTGCTCACACCCACAAACTCAGCCAAGCACCATGTTACTTTCTAGATTTGCCTTGTTTGGATATTTCATGTAAGTGGAATCATGTATTTGTCTGTTCCTTCTCTTACCGCGTTTCTCGTTTTAGTTCTGGAAGTGTGTAGGTCCCAGTTTCCGCTCTCTTCTGCACATGGCACTCACTTTCTCTGGAGAAATAACATTTTCTCCTGTGATTTTAATTCTCCAGTAACTCGAAAGTAGTTCCTCATTTCCAGCTCTCCTAGGCTTCAGACTAAGGATTTCAATGACCTGTAAATCCTGTAGGCTCTTCAAATTCAGTGAAACACCACCACCAGCTTTTGCTCAATATTGTTTTCCTTCTGTATTCTGGCACTGGGTCAGTAACGCCACCATCCGATCAGTCTTGTAGAAATGTAGTCATTTCCAGTCGTTCCCTCAGTAAGTGCTTATTTTACATCATGCGTTGTGCTTTTCATTCTTGATTTTATTTAATCCTTATATTTCTATGATCTTCATTTGATAAATGAAGGAAAAAGGCCCCCTGAACTTAGGCATGCAATATCAAGCAGCTAGGAAACGTCAAAACTGAAGGTTAATCACTATTCCATTTTTCCCGTTTCAAACGCCATCTTGTCCTATTTTTGTCCACAGAGACAACCTGAAAGATTTCTGAATTCCCACCCCCTCCATTTGGACCCATGGTTTTTCAGTTCAAGTCCTCATCCTCCCTCACTGGTGTGAGGAAGTCACCTTCCACCTGTTCGTTCTGCTTCCTTCTCTCTCTCCTTTCTTTGGGGAATAATATCACCCTAAAGCAAACGTGATCATGCTACCTACTGAAACTCAGGGTCATTTAACACATGTAATTAGTGAGGCAAATTGCCAATAACTTTTTACCAAAATGGATAAAATGTTAAGGCTTATCATTGATGCACTTAAAAATAAACTAGGGATTCAAATGAATTCCTATACGGACAGTATCCTCATGTAGATTTGGGGAGTCTTTTATGAATAGTTGGAAAAAAAGCATGCATTAAAGTTTATGTTTGGAGTACTACACATAACTGACTTTTGGTCATATTGATACTCTGACCTGCAGTGTATAGCTGCCCAATGAAGCACTGATTTCCTAATGAAAATGTGTCACCATCATTTTGGGTACAGCAGAAAGCAAGCTGAAACTTTGGTCGGCTGTATCTGAGCACTATTATCCCTCTACCACTTTCTTACCACCCAGCTTGGGCAAACTGAACTTCACTCACCCCAATATCATTTATTTTCCTCTGAAACAGCCAGTGTTTTCACAGTTGGCTTTCACAGCTGTTATTTCTTCCACCTGGGATCCACCTCTACTCCCTCACATGTTGGGCAATTCTTCAAAACAGGTCCAGTGTCACCCCCAAGGGGAGCTCCTCCCTATTTATTCTATAAAAAGGCATGGTCATCTCTACCATTGTGTGTAGACTTGTCTATATGTTCTGATAATTCCCTCTTGTCTTTTGGTAGCCAAGGAAATAAGTGATTCCTGTTTACTAGGGAATATTCGCAGCATTTTGGCTGGATCATGAAGACTAAATAGAAGAGACCGGAGCCGATGGCACAAGCGTCAATAAAGCAGAGACACAAATAAATGGAATATGGAAACTTAGAGAGCGCTACTTCTGAGCTCTATTTGTAGGCACTCATATTAAGTTCATTCAAATTAAGAGTGTTGTCACAACCTTTACAATATATTGACTATTGCCTGAAATTTCTTACTCTGTGTCAGTTGATCAAAGAATTATGAGCCCTTTGAGTTGTCTTAGTAGCAATTCATTATTAATGAAAATACATAAAATCTATGTCAAATAATCTCTATTTCTGCATCACCCAGTCACTTGCTACACATTTAATTTTATATAAACTCTGCTCGAGGAGAGTCATTTTAAAAATCTAGTAACATTGGCTAGCATATGAGAAAATATAATTTAATAGAGGCAAAATAATGTATCTTACGATTAGCTCATGAGGTAGTTTTATATTAATACTTAAACAGAAAACTAGTATTAGCACACTTTTATCCTGGTTTATCATGGACTAGAAATAAATTTTGACCTACTGATTACTGAGGGTCTTTCACTGACCCACATATCTGCACTCCTTGATTTTCTACATGTTTTTCTTCTAACTTATGAAACTCAGCTTCAAACAGAACCACTAGCCTGGCAAACTGCAAAACATACACAAAAATATAATATGTGAATATGACAGTGGGTACAATAAATAGTTATTATGGACAGTAGTCTTGTCAGCTCAGGTTACTAACCAGTGGTAGTTCTGTCTGTGTCCAAACAGACCCCCGTGTCTTTTCGGTAAAGTGACAATATTCCATAATTATTTAAAGAATTCACTCTAATTGTTTATATATGCTTTTACTGGAATCTATGTTCCTTTTCCTTACATGTTCATAACTTTCACTTATTGTCTCCCTTTTTAGGTAGAGGAGCAGTTTCAGAGTCTAAAGAAATTGTATCAAACTGAAATCCCTCAGAAAGAAGAGGCTGGTGCTAAAGCCACATGTTGGTCTGGCTCAGCTGAGAAGCAGTGGCAGCTATTTTTAAAGAAGAGTTTTTTAGCCCAAGACCTGGGGCTTGAGTTCCTTAATTTAATAAAAATGGTGAGAACATTAACACATTTTCTGCAAGAATTACTTATCAAAGTCAAAATCATAAATTCAGAAGCTCAGTGTCTATTAATGAAGCGGTGCTGTTTTCCATAGCCCTTTTAACTTCATTCAACCTAGACCAGTCCTGAAGCCCACATTTCTATGCTTACTTGGTCATAGAGCCCTTGCTAATTCATAATGAGAAGACTATTTAACTGTTATGAAAAAAGTGTAATTCAAATGCAATGTTGTTATTATGACAGAGTCCTCAGAAGTCCACCCCAAAGTCCTGAGTGATGTTGAGAGCACACAACAAGGTCTGTACAGACTTGTCAGTGGCTAAAACAACTTTTGGGCTGAATCTTTATTTTGAAGAATTTCAAAATTCTTTTGAATCTTCTTCAGATCTTTAGCAGATCTTTCTACAGTGATGCTCCATTGCATTTATAAATATACCCTAAACTTGGTAGTTGTAACTGTATACCTGTGAAATCTACTAGGATTCTTACATCCACCTCTGATGCAAATGAAGTTTTCCCTAGAATTCTTGATGGTTAATTCACTTGTTTTCATTGTGTCAACTAGCTTCCTAATAAAAGTGCTCATTTCATTATTAGGAAGTGCCTGGCTCTAGAAACTTTATTTTTAAAATTTTTAAATCGACCATATTTATTTAAATGCATCTAAAAATTCATATAAATATCCCTTCCTATCTCTTCTAACCCTTGCAACACAAGGACAGAAAGGTATTCATATTTAATTTCTCTGACATGTGAAATTCCTTCCCACATTGCAACCAATTGCTATGTCTAATATGAGTCTTTTCTACAGCTAAGAACATACAAATCTTTCTGTTATTTGTGACGCAGCTTAATTTTTCTCTCCGTCCTTTTCCACTGACGTGTCTACCATTTATTAGCAACTTGTAAAATGCAACCTGAAAGCCAAGTACAGCTGCAGCATAGTGACATTATTGTTTACTAATAAGACCCAAGATGATGCTAACATTTTTTAGCAATAATTTTGTTTTGCTATTTTCTTAAACTTATCTTTTTTTCTTTCTTTTTTTTGGTACCAGGGATTGAACTTGGGTCCTTGCACTTGCGAGGCAGGTAGTGGAACCACTGAGCCAAATCCCCAGCCATTCATTTTGCTATTTTTATATTAAGTTTGTGGCTGAGTAAAACTCACATAACCTTTTTGTTATAGCTTCAGCCAGGCCAGGTCTCACCCATATTATATTTATGCCAGCCACTCATCTTTTTTATACAAATGTGAGCCTGTATATTTATTCTTACTTGATTTCATTTGTTCTTCACCCACACTTCCATCTTGCTAAACTATTTTAGACCTATTTACTATATTAGATTTCTCTCCTGATTTTATTTTTGTAGATTTGCCAAGAAAACCTCTATGGCTGTAATTAATTCTTTAATAGAAATGCCTAAAAAGCAGATTGATGTCCCAATTTATGAAGTAATCTATTGGTTAACTAGTTTTTTAAACAATTATTAATGCTCCCAACAGCACTTTAATTGAACTATGACTTCATAATCATTTTCTTAAGTCTGTAATGGAAAAAAATCTTCAAATAAGCTCAAAATAAGGCCTGTATAGCTGAGATCCTATGGACTACAGAAATATTATTTGACACACATCAGGCTGACTTTTAGTGATCAAGGCATTCTTTCCAAAATGCTCACAAAGTACAAAATGACGATTTATTGCACTGGTTGTCAATATGAAATTTACACATCTGTCACTTGTATAAGCCATCCTTTCTCCCCTTTTGACAGTCAGACCATTTTCCTTTCTGTAATTGCCTGGACTTTCTAGTTTCTGTAGACTTTTCAGAAACTGAAAGTTGCAGTTTTCTTGTTACCTTGGTACGTGATTAATCTCTTTCTAGAGCCTGGATTCATCATGATCATCAGCTTTCTGTTTATGCAGACTGAAAACTACCCCTGGGGAGAAGATGAGAATAAGTAAATGAGCTCACTATGCTCTGATTCTCCCCTTTGGAGTCTCAGCCTTGCTACTTTTGGTTGGCAGAGCAGCTGTGTGCTCCTTTCAGATCAGTGCTCTCTGCACCACAACCAGGTCTGAGGCTTGTTCTCAACAGGAGTACCATTCTCCCTTCCTACCAGAAGCAGAAGTCCTTTATTACTTATTTAGAATGTTTAAGATTGTAGTCAAGTTTAGTTTCATTTTTAAAGATCTGTAGCAGGAATAGGGAGGAGTGGAGGAGTGGGAGGGAAGGGAAGGGTAAAAATCAAGAACCAACATATATCACATACAGGTACAGATTCCCAGCCGTGAATGTGATCATGATGTACCTAAAATATACCAATAAACTTTTTTTCAGCTTTAATCGAGTTTATTGGTACATTTTAGGGATACAGTACACTTACATTCATTGTTGGGATCTTGTACCTCCACATGACAGGTCTTGATTCTCATTTTTCCCCCTTGTCCCTGCCCTCCCTTCACCCCCTCCTCCCCTCCCCATCTACAAACACTTTATTTCCATCTTTTCATTCTCTCACATTTTTTTCTTTTCCCTTTTTACTCTTCCCCTACCCATCCCTCCTTCCCTACACCTTTAGCTCCTTTCTTCCCATTTCTAAATGTCAGTAATCTTATTAGAATCTTATGCATTGCCAATAAACTTAATGAATTAAAAAACAGAATATGATTTCTGTCAATAGGGGATTGCATAAATTGTAGTTAGATGAACTGTGCAGATATGAAATATAATGATGTAAGTTAGTATGTATTTTAGTTAATAATTAATATAAAAATTTAAAAAGCGATATTCTTGAATGAAAAACATATTACCCAACTGCAGAATCCCAGGAAAGAAGGTATGCATTTCTGTAGGTGTAACTATACAACCAGAAGATTACACACAAGAATGTTCATCAACACTTGTCTCTGATTGACAAAGGTGGGCTTTCTATTTCTTCTTTGTGTGTTGCTGTTTTATGAGGCATTTAATAAAGGTCATGCGGCATTTTGATATAGTAAAAGAAAAAAAAAGATCTAATAGGAACACAGTCCAAGTCATAAACTTGAGTGGCTTTTTTTTTGTGTGTGTGTGTGTGTGTGTGTGTGTGTGTGTGTGTGTGTGTGATGGGAATGGAACTCAGAACTTTATGCTTGAGAGGCAGGCAGCAGAACCATTGAGCTAAATCCCTGGCCCCAAAGTTGAGTTTTTACGATACTCAAATTCTCAGAGTTCTCAGACATGTATTGTGTCATTACATCTTAGTAGGCTTTTATTTTGATGCCATAAATATGGTTACTTTATCTCTGAGTTTTCACCCTTGTCAGGATAAATGTTTCCTTTTATTGATAAAAATTAAAATTCACGTGATAGTTACTGATTTAGTGACATTCTGAGGTATGAAGTAAAACACTTTTCCCCTTTTCATATCTGGGATCATTAGACATTCAGACAAATACCTACTGATGCAGTACAGTGACCAGTTGGTTTGTGAGAAGGAAGAAGCCCAGCTGGCCTGTGCCAGTGAGGTTTTGTTGCCATGGCTGATAATTTCATGCTTCAAATTGAGAAAACTTTTGGTTCATCCAAACATCATGAAGATCAGAGAAATTGATTTAGACCATAATTCTAAAAGATGAAACTGCCAATTTATTATAGTAGTGAATACCAAGAGTGCTATCCAAGGCCAGCCCAGTGTTACCAAGGTATCTGGAACCCATCAGCAACTAGTCACTGTTCATGAATATAGATGGAAAATGGATAATTTAGTGGTTTATTTACACTGGATTATGACAGAAATTTCCATGCCCTACACAGAAGTAAAGTGAGCACTGTTTTTACTAGCTAGACTGCAGAAAAATTATTTAGTCTTTCTGAGGGGCCAAAATATTAAGTCTGCCAAACACAAAAATCACTTGTCCTAAATCCTGCTATGTAGCTAGACATCAAGAAACTCTATTCTGGCTGTCTGTGTTCTCCAGATTGTAGTTGTCATTCACATGGTGCAATTTCAGAATGAAAGACTATATACTTTAATAGCTTGATAATATGTGAAAGATGCCCTAGCTGTATAGCATATATAAAAATATAATTTAGAATTATTCCTGCTGTATTGTCTAGTATTTCATAACTGGTTAAATCTTAATTACAGATTAAATCTTAATCACAATAACAGATCACATCATTTTGTAATTAGATCCCCAAATTCATAGGGTAGGTCTCATGTAGGAACTGCATTTTTTTGCATTTAATTGTAACTTTTTAATGCCTAATATGAAAATATGGAAGTGAATATTAACATTTTAAACTGTTTTAAAGCAGCCAATGTCTAAAAAACTCCTGTTAAATATGTATGACACCATCAATCACTGTCATTTTGATTATAGAAATGTATTAGAAATTTGAGAAGTGATTGAAAAAAACTAACCATCAAAGTAAAAAAATCCCTTTTAGTGCAAAATAAATTTTTCACTTGTAAGCACTTTGTGTTACTCTTTATCCTTATTATTCTTTTGTCTCTAATTGAGTTTCTTCTTGTTTAAAACATTTAAAATACCCCAAATCAGTCACGCAGAACATAAGTAAGTTGAAAAGTCTTGGAATTTAGGACCTATGCTTCTATAGCATGATAGAGTCATGAAATGGAGATTTGAGGGAAATTTAAAATAATTGTAATCCTTCATTCCCCTCAAAATAAGCCCTAGCTGGAAAATAATCAGCTTTGAGAATAAGAAGTCAAAAATGTCAGCCCCAGTCAGCCTGTCCTTGGCTTATCAGTCATCACTATCTTCTTGTTCAGTGGCTACTCTATAAGGCAGGTAAGGCAAGGATGGGCTGATTCGTGCTGACACTTTTGATCCCTAGTTTTCTGGACTGATTATTTTCCTGCTAGGTCTTATTTTCAGAGAAACACAGGGTATACAAAATGGGTTAGTTTAAAGGAAAAACGGGTCCTGAACAATCTGTTCCCTCCTTTTCCTGGATGCTGAGATTTTGGAGTATTCTAACTAGTTTGTTAAAATAGAAGGTAGAGTGCACTTTTAAATTTACGCACAAAAAATCTTGACTTCAAAATTTTTCAGTCCTGGCATTCATTATATTGCCCTTCAAACCTTAGAGAATAACAAGATGGGTGAGAACTCAAGTGCTCCTTTTGTATCTCTTGTGAGAGGAAAACCACTAAATGAATTATTAATTTAACAGGTGAAAGAGAACGAGGTAGCAAATGGGAAAGATAAAGTTCACAGTGTGGAGAATACCATGGAAAAGCAGAAAGCTGGACGGGCAGAACTTAGCTGCCTTCGGATCGCAAGGCAGCTTGAAGCCACCGTGTGCAAGCCGGTGAAGCAGCAGTTGGGAGCATTCAAAGAGCAGCTGAAGAAGGTGAGGGACTGTGCAATGTTACTGAGCCTTAAAAAGAAATGCAATTCTGATACAAGCGACAGCATGATAGAAACTGGAAAGCAATAAGGTGAGTGAAATAAACCAGGCACCAAAGGATAAATGTTGTGTGATTTCACTTATTTGAAGTGCCTGTAGCCAAACTTAGAGAGACAGAAAGCAGGATAGCAGGTACCAGGGGCTGCAGACAGGTAGGCAGGCAGAAGGAATTGTGTAATGGGTGCAGTTTCTGTTTGGGTTGAGGAAAAGGGTCTGATGATGTTGGACCGATGATGACGGTGATGGTTGCATGAGTAGCACGTGGCAAAAGTGGTGAATTTTATTAGGGTATTTTACCACGATAAAAGCAAAAAAGGAAAATGGAAACAAGGGTGCTTGGTGGTCTAGCACCAGAGCTCAGAGGGAAGTTTGACAGCTCACCACGTTGTTTCTAGAAGGACCATCACTTATTTGCTGGAGAGGCCAGAGGAAACATCCACATGAGTGTCCAATGTTTGTTTCAGACTACTCACAACTTGAAGCTTCTTCAGGAAGTACTTATGCCCGTGTCTGCACTTGACCTTGGAGGGAGCCGCCAGACCATTTCAGATTTGCAGAAAAAATGGAATGAAATGAAGCCACAGTTCCAGGTGAAAACATTGATAGATTTGAATGAAATTTTTAAAAATTTAAAAATTGTTCCATTGAAGTTTATCTAATTAATTTTAGGGTCTGGTGAATTTCTATTTCTTTTTAACAAAACCATTGCATGTCTAAAAATCAACTGTAAAGACATACTTTCTTATACCTTTCCTATTTTTTTGTTTTTGTTTTTTTTTTTTTGAGACAGGGTCTCACTGTGTGGTTGAGACTAACCTGGAGCTCACTATGTAGCCCAGGCTGGTCTCGAACTCACAGCAATCCTGCTGCCTCAGCCTCCCGAGTGCTGGGATTACAAGTGTGCGCCACCACACCCGGCTATACCTTTCCTATTTGCGTTGGTATCTGATAATACACAAACATTCAGGCCATAAAATATCCTGAATTTATTTTTAATTTAAGATTAGTCCATGTTGTTAAATTATTAATGCCTTTAGCATATGTATTCACTCTGATTATTAGGGAATGTTTTAAATGCAAACAGAACAAGGGTGGGACACCATCCCAGTTAGAGACTCTGATGCCTGTCATGTCTGAAATCACATCATAACATTAGTGTCCCTTTCCACTGGCCCTGCAGGCCCTACCACCATCCCAGGATTCTGTTGTGCTCTCTCTCACCCATCTCAGAAAGCCTCCAAATATAAAAGATAAAACCAGGAGAGTCTCACCCATGGCCCTAGACTGCCGAACATATTCGCTGTGCACAACTCCTAAACAGGTCACCAATCTTGTTGCCCTGAGGCCTGGGTTTGGGGATTTTGCTGTTAAATTAAGACACCCATGTTTCTTTCTGTCATTGATTCATAAATGCTGTTTTTAAAAAATCCCAAAATCAGCTGATTGAGATTCTTTTAGAAAATATCTAAGCAGAGCTGGAGATTTAGCTCAGTGGTTCTGCCGCCTGCTTTGCAAGCATAAGGACCCAAGTTCAATCCCCAGCACCAAAAAGAAAAAAGAAAAGAAAATATCTAAACATAGGTTCCTTAAGACAAAACTTAGGTAGAAATATACCACCCTGACTATGCATGCATGCATTTGTAACCCACAGGAAACTCATCAAAACTCTTGGAAAACATGACTGTCCTGTGTTGTGTTTTCTGATATACCCTGTGTTCCACGCTTACTTGCATTTTGTTTGGGAACATGTTTCTGGATACATGTATAAACTCCTGTAATAAGGAACCATTGACAAATTTATTTCGCTGTCACTGTGAAGTGCATGTTTTTGATGCCCACGTACTTGATTTGAACTTGAAGACCCTATTTAAATCAGTCTTCTGAAAATTATCTCAACTTAAATCATTGCTATTACTATCTTGGTTACTTTTCTGGTTGCTGAGACAATATACTCCATGCACAAAGTTAAAGGAGGAAAGGTTTATTTCAGCTCACAATTTGTTCATAGTCAGCTGACTCCAAGGTGGGTGGTAAGGCAGAGGGCATTGCAGAGGAGAAACAGTTCATGACATGGCAGGTGGAGGACAGCAGTAGCAAGCAGGCCTGCCTTCTTTCTATCCTTTTATATTCCATCCTGGCTATAAGCCTATTGATTGGAGCCACCCACACCCTGGGTGGGCTTCCATTGTCCTCCACATTCTCAATCCCACTATTATACTCTTTTTTTTTTTTTGGTACTGGGGATTTTTCTGGCCCTTGCATTTGTGAGGCAGGTGGTGGAACCTCTGAGCCAAATCCCCAGCCCTGTATTACACTCTTAATCCATATCCACCCACTCTAATCTAGTGATCTTTGAATCTCCCCATCTGTGACCACATAACACTTTGAGGGGGACACCCAGATATAACCATAACAATTACTTTGACCTTTAATACAAGATCCACTCTTAAAATTATAGTAACGTCCCCATTAAGTTGTCCACCCTTTGTAAATTCTTTTCCACAATCTAGGTTCCTATAAGGGATATCTGAGCAGTGCTAGATAAAAGGGAAGGCAGTTTATCCCTTTCTGCAAGTGGTGGCTATTTGTGGGTTATGGGATAACCACTCTGAAACAGTGTATCTACTGTGGTATTCAGCTGGTTGTTCATTCTGATCATTCTTTTATCAGAGAGTGCAAGTGATTCCCTGATGTATTTTCACACATGTCCTCTGCTGGTGCTCTTACCGTGCCATCTGATTCTAGTTGATATTAAATATCAGAGGTGATCTTGGGTGTCATAAATATCACAAATACATTTACTTAACAAATGACTAGAATATTTAATGTGCCGTAAAAACACAAGACTTCCCATTTCACCATTTAGGTTTCAAACTGTTTTTTGTATTGGTCATAAATTTCTGAGAAGGTGAGGATGGACTGATGTATCCCAAGCATCAGGCACAGTACCTGAACTTGGGGGAAGACTCAAAATAAGCATTTGTTAATAAATGAGAGAATAATTCATGATTGAGATTGTCACTTGCAAACTAAAAACTTTCTGAAAACTGGAATTCCTATATTGTTTTCATTTTTGTTTAGCAACTGCATGATGAGATCCAATATATCATGAAAGAGTCAGAAGAGCTAAGCCGCAAAGGAGCCCCTGTGAAAGAGAAGGCTCAACAGCTCAAGGACCTTATTCACCTCCACCAGAAACAGACAGAGAGAATCCAGGATTATGAGGATATCCTATACAAATTAGTCCAATTCCATCAAGTCAAGGAGGAGGTAAGACTTACCATGGCTCTCTGCAAGATCCTGGGTTTTACACAATGAAATTAAAAATTAATTATCAGGTGATAAATCAAAGCCAAATTGCTTCAACTGATATTAGAATCTTATGCAATCTGGCCCCTAACTTATCTCTCACCATACCCCTATCTTCCTTTACATTCCTCCTGAACTGAGCTCTTCGTAGTCCAGAATCACTGAGCTACATCCCAGGCCCTCTTCTTAGTCCCTTAAGGATGGTGCACATACTCCTACTCCACACCTTGACTCTCAGGTTGCCATTACTTGGCAGATGTTTCACTCTCCTCCCTGTCAAGTAAACCTTGCACCTCCTTCCCAGAAATCTACCTCATTTGTAGTGGTTCTTTCTCTTCTAAATTCCTAAAACTCACATGGTTTATTGAACATAGATGGCATGTTTAGCATCTCAACTCTTAATTGCTTCTTAATCAAAGTAGACTTTGTTTTTAAACTCAAGTATAAGTTCTTTGAGGGCAGAAAACTCAAGTACCTGCCACGGGATTTTCAGTGAATATTATTTGTTGGTTGCTCTTTCAACAAAAATTGGAGAGTTTAGCCTCTATTAGCACAGAATTAGAGGTTAATTGATATCTCTTTAAAATAACCTCTGAGTTTGTTCAGAGCAGTTTACCTTGATCTTCGCTAAGGTTTTAGGCTACAACTAAAAAGGGTATTTCCATTCTTCCTAGAACTCACAAAGTTACCCTGTTGGATTTATAGTTCTACAACATGTATTCAGCCATAATATTCATAATTACAGATTAGCTTAGCAGCAATTTTTCAAATTAGTAAAGTATGTTACAGAAAGTAGGTTTTAAAGATCTATCTTCATATGAAAGCCAGGTTAATTGTTAATGCCCTAAATTCCAGCTGGAACGTCTCACCAAATCCAGAGAACTGGAGTTTCTACAGCAGCTGAAGGAACTGGGCGATGCTCATGAAGCCCAGACCCAGCTTGTTCCCTCTCAGGAGAAGCAGGCACATGTCGAGCATCTCCATGAACTGGCGCTTTCCTTAGGAGTGGAAATCATCTCATCAGCACAGCAGCCTGTGAGCCTCGTCCAGCAGCATGTTCTCTAACTGCGTCTCACTGGGGGCTGCCCAGAGTAGGAAAGAAACAGACAGATTGCATATTATATGTTAAGGTTAAACATACAGTAAACCATTAGAGTAGTTAGTTATTTGTCATGAGTTACCACCACCTGTGAAGAAAATTTACAGAGAAAATTTGAATGCACAATTTAATACATTTATTCTCGTATTATTTTAAAAGAGACATATATAGTGCTATATGGCATTTGTGTTTTTACCTTTAAAATGTTCATAATGTAGCTAAGAACTAATCTTTTCATTTTATCTGGATTAATTTACACTTTAACCCTCATTATGGTTATTGGAAAACTTTTAAGTATGTCAGGAATAATTTGTGCATGTGAATCTACATTTGAAATTGTAAATCCTATGAAATATAGTGTAGATCAAATATCTCTATAGAGATTTATCTATATTTGAGATATGCTCAAGATATGAAATGTATACCAGATTTTGAAGACTTACTATGAAAAACACACTAATATTGTACATTTTTATGGAATGATAATATTTAGACATATTTGGTTAATAAGGTATGTTATAAAATTATTTATTGTTTACTTTTCAACAATGTCCAGGAATATGACAATTATTTTAATGGCTCACATTATATTTCTATTGGACAATACTGCTTTAGCATTGCAGATGTGGAAGACCACTAAATACGAGATTTTTTTTTTTTTTTTTTTTTTTTTTTTTTTTTTTTTTTGTGTTTGAGATAGGGCCTCACTATGTAGTTGAGACTGACCTGGAACTCACTATGTAGCCCAGGCTGGTCTCGAAATGATAGTGATCCTCCTGCCTCAGCCTCCCGAGTGCTGGGATTACAGGTGTGCACTGGCACTCCTGGCTACTAGAACTTTTCTAAATTAGCAAACTCATTTTATGAAGGAAGGATGTGGGGCCCAGAGATGCTGGCTAACTTAACCTTGAAAGCCTAGTGTAGAGGAGCCCAAGTCCCCTGGTTCCAGCCAGGGCTTGCTCTGGGAACTCGCTGTTGGTTCTGCTTTATCCCACTGGACAGATTGCAGCAGAGAAGACTAAAACAAATAGCAGTGTTTCCAGGTCGAATTTTTATAAATCATGTACTGGATGATGTTTCTAAAAATCTTTCTCTACATTCTTCACTGGAGGGGAGAAAAGATTATAATTTATTCCATTTATGTATAACATTAACAAAATTTTACTTCATTTTAAGGTTCTTGTGAGATATCCACTAATGCAGTGATCCTAAAGTATATATATATTTTTTAAAGGGAAACTGAAAGAAATAGAAGCTTTTGTTGCCAATAACAGAATGTACTTTTCCGAGGAAAGAGCTTTCTTTTTTAAAGAGTTTTATTTTATCATTGAGTTTATTTTTTTAAAAGGAAAAAGAAAGTAAGATGTCTCTTTTTGTACAAATAATGCAAATTGTCCCCCAACCCTCTTCTGGCCTTGACCCAGCAGCCCCTCTGTGCTAAGTAGAGATTGGAGTGCTTGCATAATGAACCCAAGGTTAAACTCAAGTTGACAGGAAAATTATAGTGCAGAAGCAGAATGTTTCTAATGCATATTTTATGCCTTTTGAAGTAAAAATTATACCTTATAATGAATAGTGTCTCTGAGGAGTAGGGTATGGTGAACAAATCTTCAAAACTAGAGCTTTGAGATTGAAAATGTCTTTCCATAATGTTGGCTGTCTGGCTTCTTTCTGAAATAATTATATTCAAATATGTTTAAGGTAAAATAAATTAGGACCCTAAACCTTCTTTTAAAGTGTCATTTCTGAGCTTCACAGTGCAGGTCGGTAGTGCATTTGTCTCCCAGCAGTTCCATCCGTTCCTTTTGTCACTTTCATGTATCTTTCCTTTGCAGAATTGCTCCAATGTTTCTGCGAAGAACTTGCAACAGCAGATGGAGGCCCTTGACGGGGACTGCAGGAACTGGCGTGTGACAGCCAAGGAGCGCGAGCAAGCCTGGGCCCGCAGCTTGCAGTTCCGAGCCACAGGAGAGGAGATAAAGGAGGTGCGGCCGTCAGAACAGGGCCACGGCCCAGCGCCGCTCTCACCTTAAAATATGTGCGTTGGGGTCCATACATACGTGTATTTGCACGCAACAACAACAACAGCACATACACGCACACACACAAAATGAATCAGGAAATTTTCTTTCCGTCTATGTCCTCTAATTTCCCAGACCGTTTCAGAACCTCCCTGTCCTGAAAGTCTGAACAAACCCCAACGTCACAAATGCATCCAAGTGAGTTCATGGGTAAAGCTATAATGCAGCATCACAGTTTTTTTGCGGTTGCTTTTCTTGGTTTGTTTTTTGCTTGTTTTCTCCATTCAAACCCTTACAACAGTCATTTTGCTTGAGTGGGTGCAGCATTTTTAGGGGGCAGAGGAAAGGGCTGCGAGACCCTGTGGCAGCGGGCTCAGCCTGCCAAGAGTCTATTTAAGTGCTGTTGACTCAGGGTGAAGGAGGTGCCAGGGCCGGGAGATCAGGCGCTTCGCTAAGTACAATCACCAGAGTCAAGTGTTGGTTTCAAGCTAAGTGGCTTTTCTGGCAAACAACTCTTAGTGAAAAAGAAATAGCAGATAAAAGTGGTCCTCCACGTCCCGGTGACCCCACGTGCACAATTCCACCTCCTCATTAACCGTGACCAACCCCAACTCCTAGACACTTACAGTCACCCCATCCCCAGCTAAGCTTGCTGTTTGTAGGCAAAGGCCCTAACTCTAGCAGAACATGGGGTACCCATAAATTCCAGATTTATCTCTACCTAGAGTATAATGTTTCTGAGGCCTTTAAATCATATGTTCACCAGGCAAGGGGAAGAGAAAAGAAGTTAATCTTCTTGAATTTTCAGTTTATGCTCAGTCTGCAGAATCTGGGCCCCACAGGTATCAAATATTGTCAAGCAACGTTGAAGCACAGACTAAAGTAGGAATCATCACTTCGGAGCCTGAAGTGCCCCCCCCCCAGTTGCAGACCGCACTTTTGCAGATCACAGGAAAGTGAGCGAGGAAAGGAGCAGAAGGAACCACTCAGATCCTGTTTAACAGAAGGGAAGCGGGAAGTAGCGGCTAACAACTGTTTTCATTTCAGTAAGGTGCTGCATGACTGTGGTCCCTGCTTATGGTTTGTGTTCTACGCAGTCCCTTGGTGCCAGAGCCCTTTTAACTCATCTTGGATTGAACCTATCATGTATCTGCCCTCGGCATAGTACAGCGCCCTCTTCTGGGTCCTGTACTGCAGTTTACACTCCTATCAGCTTTTAAAGACAACAGAGCAGGTTGTCTCCCCAGGCCTATGTGGGTCAGGGGGTAAAAGCTTTTTAATATTTCCCCAAAGTCTTCTCTTTTCTTCCATCCTCTACTCCCTGTCTCTTCTTCTTCCTTGTCCCCTCTTCCTCTTTCTTTTTCTCCTCCTCCCCGCCTTTTTTTTTTTATCTCCATCTTGTACAAACTCTCCCTCCTTGCGGTGGTAGCCCAGCTCTATATTTACTGAGAGCACAATCAGAGCAGGCTGAGGGTATTCCCAGCCTCCTCTGGCCCAGCTTCTAGCTCCCTGAAGAGCTGTGGCATTTCTGGAGCTGGATCTTCCAGCAGGAAGTCTATTTATGGGGACTGCCTTGTGATGAGCTTGCACTTGGAGCCAGCCAGCGGGATGACAGATGACATTTCCAGTCATAGTAGGGACCCACCAAGATCGTCTGTACCACACCAGGAATGAGCAACCAGATACATATGGGTGATATCACTTTAACACACTCTTAACTATTAAGAGAAGTGCACTTCCCATTTGCTTCTATTTCGTATTGAACCAATCCCTGATATAAGTTTAAAAGACCTTCAAAAACCTGGGGTCCATTCCTCCTTTCCTTTTATTTTTATACAGACATAACCATGCATTTCATGAGTGAAACATGCACACCCTGATTTTCCCACCACAAGCCCATTGGGAAAATAATCGAGAGTATTTTCAGTGTCCTTTAGTCAAATAAAGATAGGTGTTCTAGTTTACAATCTGAATATCAGAATGCAAACAGATGGTCAGTTTCCACAGCTAGTTTCCACAGTGGTAATAATATTGGTACCTAGGTATCATCATACTTATTATCATTATTAGTTTTTAGGTTTAGATATTTAGCACATTCTGTAAAGTGAATATCTTGCCAGGGAACTAGACCACACCTACCTTTTGATTTTTAAGTTTATCTTGAAACCCACTGTTTTACGTTCAGTGTCCTTAAAGTCTTTGAAGCTCAGTTCAGACAGATTCTGGAGACTATTTAGTTCAACGTCTTTATTTTTCAGATGAGAATACTGAGGTGTAAATATATCATTTTCCCTTTAGTAGTCTGCTAGAGGAGTATTTGTCTATCGTATTTCAGAGGGTCAACTTTGGGCCAGGGACTCATTTCTTGGGCACCAGCATGCTGGTCTTTTGGTATATTCAGAATTCATCATTCATGTATTGTGGTCTCATTCAAACTCTGCATGGCCTGATGTTAAATGTGTCTTTTTTCTGTGTTTTTCCCTTTTATCCTTGATTTCTAATATTTCTGTCTTCTGTACAATTTGGTCATTTCAACAAAAATTTCTCTCTTGACCAATTTGTAGCTAATTTATGTTGTCTTAATTCCACTGAGAACCCTTGCAAGAGAATTTAGTACCCCAAGGCAAGAGAGTCTGAATGTGATTTTTATTTTAAAAAAATTTTTATTGAGTTTATTGGTACATTTCAGGTATACAGTATAGTTACAGTCATTATTGGGATCTTGTACCTTTATATGACAGGTCTTGATTCTCATTTTTCCCCTTTGTCCCTGCCCTCCCTTCACCCCCTCCTCCCCTCCCCATTTACAAACACTTTGTTTCCATCTTTTCATTTTCTTCAATTTTTTTCTTTTTCCTTATTACTTTTCCCCTATCCTTCCCACTTTCCCTACACCTTTAGCCCTTTTCTTCCCATTTCACAATGTCTGTTATTTCATTAGGATCTTATGTACTATTACAATTTATTCACACCAGAGAAACTATTCAGTATTTACACATGTGTGACTTATTTATTTCACTTAGGAATATATCCTCAATATGTATCCATTTTCCTATGAATGAATCTAATGTCTCATTCTTTATGGCTGAGTAATATTCCATTTTATAGAAAAAACACATCTTCTTTATCCACTTTCCAACTGATGGGCTAATGGGCTGGCTGTTTCCAAGTTTTAGTTATTACAAAGTGTGCCACTATAAACATAGGTGCGCGTATATCAGTGTGGTATGATTCTTTTTATTCTTTTGGAAAGATACCCAGCAGAGGGATGGCTGGGTCAAATGGAACCTCCAGTGACAGCTCTTTGACGTATCTCCATATTGATTTCCATAGTTGAATGTGATTTTTAGAATGTGGTGATTCCTAAAGAAAAAGAACAATGATTTCACACCTTGATGATCTTTGGGTTAAAAAAATTGCTTCTAATTTTATTCTAAGACATATAAAATTATAAAAACCTAATTGTTTTCATTTACCTACTAGAAAATGTACCTGTCAAACTACTGTATTTTCCACCCATAGATACATTTACATGCATAAATGTTGACTATGGGTATATATTTTCTTGCCTTGCTATGTGAATAAGTCATTAATACACAAAGCACTTTTAGATAGCATTCTAGACATATTCTGTGCTATATTACATGCAGAAGAGCATCATTTATTTCTCATTCTCCACATATCTGCATTTAGAAATGTAATAAGTTAATATGGACCACTTTTTTTCTTGCAACCTACCTAACCAAAAATTACCCTTATATTTATGTGGTGTTAATAGAAATTTGTACCTAGGGGATCGATCATATTATAGGTCACATTTACTGAAAAAAAATAACGATGACAGAATTGGGTTGATGTCCATTTTCTCAGAATAAATTTTCCACACAGCTTTCAGAGAGCTGTATTACCTTATTCTGAAGTGTTTCCACTACAGGAATATCTTGCCTATCAGGAAGTAAGCAGGGAAGGACTCGGCATATATATTACATATGTCAGTCATGGGTTCCAGGGGCACAAATTCTTTTGTCACTTTGGATAAATCTGTCATCTTATTTCCAGACATAGAAGCTGGATTAGAAGCAGTAAATTAGAATGGAAAAATGGTGCTGCTATACACACAATTAATTACATTTTAAAAAGAATACTGACATTACTTGGCACTTTGCCCCTGGAAAAAAATATTCATGGACAGTCACTGGCTAGCAGGAAAATAAATAGGAAAAGTTTGTATAGAAAGCGAAACACTCACTGGGCAGCACTATGATTATCATATAGACAATAATTAGTTTCCAGATTTATATCCTAAATTTGCTATTTAAAAAAAGAAAGTATCTTTATTTTAGCAAATATCTGTAACACGATTACTGTGTGCCAGGTTATAAGCATACAGATATTGTGAGGAATAGTCTAGGGGCAGTTAAAGTCCATGGGGGCTTCACAGCCATAGAGATTCATTAAACAGACCCCATCTGGCTGTTATATGGAAATGGGCAGGAAACATTACAATTTGTTCTGAAAACACATTTGACATCAGTTTACAATTTTACACTTTTAGAATTTTACACCTGCAAAGTTATTCTGTTGACTCCATTAGAAAATTAGAGACAGCTGGAGTTTAAAATTATATTTGTCATATCTAGAAAATAAGACAAAAATTAATTAAATATCTTATAAAATAAAACAAATAAAAGCTAATGAATATATTCAGAAGACACAAAATGTGAAGAATGGATAAAATACTTATTATTGAGACCTACTCTTACCTATAATTTTATTTATTTATTTACTTACTTACTTACTTTCTTATTGTTCCTGGGGATCGAACCTTGTGCTTGCCAAGCAGATGGCAGCACCACAGAGCTAAATCCCCGGCCCTGATACCTGTAATTTGAAACAGCAATAGTCTTCTCTTTCCAAGTTGCCCCACTTTCTGTGTGGTACAGTGCTGAGCTTGATGCCGGGAGACATGGTGTGGTTGCCAAATGGAAGGAAGACAGGAAGACTTTGTCCTGAAATCTCTCCAGCCCAAACATTGTATTAATAGTTGTGTCGAATCATTTGGGCTGTTTGGAGTCTTTGACTATCTTCATTTCAAATGCAAGTGTCCCTGAGCTGTGATAATGCTCCAGCCTTCCGTGATTACAAAGGAGCATCAGAAAGCTGCTCTCTTTTTTTTTTAAAGAAGCAAAATGGTGGGCAAGAAATGAAGCTCACGAAGTGGACACGAGGAGAAATGAAACTTGACTATTAATTTTATATTTTTGCACCTGGTCAAAACTACGTCATAGTTCTAATGAAAGCTTTTCTTTTTAGAGGCATTTTCTCAGTTTTAAAATGTCCCACATCCTTCACACCAAGTGGCCTTGCCAGCAACAGACTTGCAAATAATACATTCTTGCGCCAAAGCGCCTCAACCGGCTTAGTGGAGCCTAAGAATAGTAAACCAGCCCCTCCCCACCCGCCGCACCAGCACCATCATGGGCCTCTTTCCCAGGGAAGCTGTCTTCATTCCTGACCCTGAAAGGGGGCTTGTGGCTCGCTGGGAAATTTGGTAAAGATCATCATTCTCCTAGTTGCAAAGGAGCTACAGTTTTAAATCTTAATAATCTTTTGTGCAAATATAGCTGTGTTAATTTAGTATGTTTATTCCATGGCAAATGTGGAGGAGGTAAACAAGTAGAAAGATAGGAATATCAATTTATTTGCTGGAAAAAAACCTTGATTTTTGCAAGACTTTCAGAAGCTGTATTAATATGAATTAGGACAACATTTAAAGATTTCTAATAGGGTAAAATGTTTCTTGCCTCAAACTTCAAATATCTTTTCTGCTTATGTGCTCAATCTGAGCAGTTGCCTTAGCTTTTTCCACCATTCCCCATTGTTGACAGGCTAACTAAAGTTAGAAACAGCTGCATGAACAATGATACTACAGCCAAGCAACCGTGACACTCCGTTCCCTTAAAAATATGACCCCCAGTTATGTGGGGATTAGACAGGAAGTTTAGTTTTCTTACTGCAATGTGCAGGTAAGAAAAATTAGGTATGGCTAGATTTTTTAGTCCCTGGAGGCGGTTAATACCCACTGCCTTCCACTTGTATCTGCAAACAGAGGGATTAAATTGGAAAAGGTACAAGGATTTAGCATTTGAATGGATTTCCAGTGGGACTAAATGAGAAAAGTGCCAGCAACTTTGTTGAGGGAGGTCATGTGTCAGAAAGAAGCCGATCCCATTTCACATATCCATAGCGTCATGAACATTCTTTGGCCTTATAAATCATCTGCAGCAGAAGTGCACACATTCTGAAGCACACAGAAATAAAACCACACTCATCAGTTAGCAGTCTTGAATTTCTTAATCCAAAGTGAACTTGAAATCTTGTGATTTAGAATTAAAGCGCAAAGGCTGTCTTTCTGCATCCCTCAAATAGTTTTTTCCCTAGATGTTCATTTTTAACGCTTAAACAGATGGTATCTGAGGGTTAGAAGAGGGACCTCAGAGCCCCTCTTCCTCCCCCTAGGCTAAAGTTTATGTGTCACATTTCAGTAAATAAAAATAAGATTGAAAATTTTGTTGTCCAACAGATAAATATTAGCAATAGGACATATAGTAGTTTCTCCTTATTTCATTTTCATTTTATTTTTAGTTGTGTTAAATATGCATGAAGTTTATCATTTTAACCATTTTATGTGTGCAGTCCAGTGATATTTAGTTCATTCACATTGTGTGCCATCATCACCACTTTTCATCTGCAGAACTTTTTAATATCCCAAACCAAAACTCTATTATTTAAAGGTAACTTGTGAATGAGGACAGGTTTTATTAAACAAGAGTTTCTGGATTTCTCAGATGTGGTGCTTATTACATTTATAGATTAAATTAAAACTGAGGGGGAAAAAAAGCTCCTGCTTAAGCTTTATGTGAATAACTCAGGATATAGTTATTTTATAGCCCATTCTCATAAAATTGACTTGATTTAGCCTTTTCTGCTAAAATCAAACACATGCACATGAAAACAGTGAATTTTTAAAAAATTATTTTAATATAATAAAAGTAGATATTAATAAAGAAAATATAAAAGCTGTTCTATGAAAAAATAATTTTTCATAAAAAATGATTAGACAGTAACAATGGTAAGTATACTGTGTATCATTATCTAAAAAATATATTTTCATCTACTAATCTCTCAGCTCATTTCCTAATAATACTAATAATACCCCCCCTTTTTTTTTGCTTAAAACATTTTAAGTATTCACAAAGTATCTCAAATTGTATATAATAGACAGACTTTGAAGGCTAAGTAGAGGGGCCTGAGCCTCAGCTGACTAACTTGAGTTACGGCCAGCCCTCAGAAATGAATTGAGTGGACCAATGGATTTTGATTATGAACTCAGTTGGTTTCTGAGGACTGGTTGTAACTCAAGTTGGTCAACTGAAGGCTCAGGCTCCTCTGCACAGCCTTCAGAGTCTCTCTCCTGTATACAGGCAGATCTCAGTGTCCTTAGAGAGACATTGGCCCAGGATTTCTCAATTAACCCCACACAGGAAAGAATGTTGTAATATTCCTTCCAGAGCTCTTTGGGGTTAAATCTGTATCTGAGACCATCTGGAAGCACAAGTGGCTGGCAAGCATTTGAGTCATAAGTCAAGATTTTGGTTGTTAGTTAAAACTAAAATTTTGATCATAACCCAAGTTGTTCCTATGTCAGGCTGGTTGTAACTTGAGGGTCCACTGTTTTAATATACTACCTTTAAATATTTTCCTGAGTTCTAATACAGAAAAGTTGAAGCTATAGTTCAATTCCTTGTATATATACTTGGTTACATTGATTTATGTGGTCTCTGTTCTTGATTTAGTGTGTAGCTAAAATTAATGTTCAACAATTTCATTTACTATATAAAATATACAGCACTGATTAAGAGTAAGTATGTCAGATTCAAAACGTACATGAGTATAGTAATTTCTGTGCCAGGAGTTTATAGATGATTATCTGCTGCAAGAAGTGTTAAAGATATGGTTAAGGCTTTATTTTTGTAATAATTATGAAATATTAATAGAAAATATAACATTTTGAAATGAGAATTTTGAGAAAGCATGCTTTTTTCCTAGGGTAGATACATTTTTCTGCATCGTAAATATAAAATCTAGTACATACATGTCTTTCATTCCCTCTCATAATTTATTTGCTACATTGAAGAGTCGTATTTTTCTGACTTTTCTTACCGTAGCTGAAATTTATTAACCATGACATCGTTCACTCTTGTTAAAGGCCTCCGTGTAATCGGGGTTCGTGTCCTCTTTGTGCTTCTCTTGCTGTTAATACCTAGGGAGAATTGCCTGTTGATATGCTTATCCTTCCTCAGCACAGAGAAAAGACAGAAAGTGGGATATTCAGTGGAATTAAAGAGCTCTGGTGCACTGGTAAAGTCACACTGTTCCTAAGACTGTCATAATCTGTATTCTGCTCCCACAGTGTAGACATACACCGTGCTAATACACACATTAGCATCACCATCACTGGCTCCTACTCTCACTTTTTTAAAGTACCTCTGACATTAATGGCCCATCTCTAAGAAATAAAACGCATATTAAATTTGCTCATAAAAAGTAATTTTTAGCAGGGTATATAAACTTCTTTTCCCACTGAGTGTCGTATTGAGACCTCTCTTCCAGCCCATTAATGTCCTAGGTGGTCTACATTTCAACACTTCATTGACCTCTTCACCATGAGCTGCCCCTTGGAGTCTTAATAAATTTATTCATGATGGCTGTAAGAGAGCATCGGAAGGTAGAAGGATGTGGGGCAGATCTTAGCACATAGAGAATGAAATGAATGGGGAAAATGACCCCAAATTTTGAAAAAAGTTTAGAGTTGGTGAAAATCTATATATAGCATGTTAGACACTTGCGTGCTTGGGGGCCAAAGGGATGTTTATTTAATAACTGTAACCCTAATTTATAAATCAAAAAGTATTAAAAACAATTTATAATTGTTTATATTGAAGGTCTGTTTAAATTCACATTCTGTATACTCTTAGATTTGTTTAGTATTGAGGATCCTTTGAATACATTTTGAACACTATGAATATTTTGAAGTGAAGGAGTACAAACAAGTATTAATTTTATGATTTTTAGGAAAGTGTCTGTTTTTTTTGTATTGAACTGCAGCTTAAAGAGTCATTCAAAGATATCAAAAAGAAATTCAACAATTTGAAGTTTAATTACACTAAGAAAAATGAAAAAGCTCGACATCTGAAGGCTCTTAAATACCACACCCAACAAGTTGATATGTATGCTGAAAAAGTACAGGTAAGGAAAAAAATATTGTGTGCGTATGTATGCCTGTATCTGTGTAGTCATCTGCACTACTACGATTCTTGCAAAATCATTTTGCATTTAATTCTAGATGCTTCTTTTTATAGCACTGGGATTGAAAGAGTATCCAATTTTATAACAATTGGGTTTCTTGTAAAAAAAATAATGAATTTATTTCTATTTTCTATTTCAAAAATAACTTTTTTCCCTACAGCCCCAAAATTTTTTTGGTTATTTGCTTGGCATTCAGCAAAATGATGCCAATTTTAAATGAACTAACCTATAGTAATAATTTATACAATAATTCAGAATAGCATTCTACCTGGAGTACAATTTATTTTTATAAATGTATAATTACTAGTGCTTGTTAAATTGATAAATACAGAGTTTTGATGTGGTCTTTTCATATTTGTTTTTGAGACAAGGTTTCACTGTGTAGCCCAGGCTGGCCTTGAACTCAGGCAATCCTCCTGCGTCAGCCTCCCACATGCTGAGGTTACAGACACGCATTTTTATTTTAGTCATATTCACCTTATCATTACCTTCCCTTACCCTGCCCCTTCCTTCACCTTTATTCTCTTTCCCCTTTCTAACGATAGTAAGAATACAATTTCTATCATCTGAAATCAAATGTATCTTTTACTATTTTAAACAATTAATTTTGAGTGCTAGGTTTTGGCTTATTCGTTTTTAAATTTAAAGTTACTTTTTTAAAAAGTCACTTTTAACTGACATAAACATAAAAATTTTACGTATTTTGGAGGTATCATGCATTTTTTCCCTACGTGTATATGCTGTGTAATGTTTACACAGGTTAAACATACCTCTTTTCTCAGGCATGTATCATTTATTTCTGGTGGAAGCATTCAAAATTCCTCTAGTTTTCTGAAATAGGCAGTACATTGCCCACCGTCATACTCCTCTTCAAAGACACTAGAGCCTCTTTCTTCTGTCTAGTTGTAACTTAGTTTCTACTGACCAACTTTGAGATTTCTTTTTTGAGGGAGCTTCAGAATGGTTTCTGGCAAACCTACCCAGCCTGTGTGCCTCTCTTCTCCCCGCCAACACATACATACACGTGCGGGTGACAGACGTGCACGTCTTTACCCCTCACTATCTGTCCTTGCACCTGTCTATGTCAGGAGCTTCCTCCCTGGCTTCCTCTCATACCCTCTTGATGATCACATATATGGTCTGGATTATTTGAATGCCCTTTGTAGGAGACAGCTTTGATTATGTGATCATTGTCTTTTTCTAAAAATCATGCTATTCTTCTCATACCTGTACAAGTGGGTTTTCTTTACACTTGAATTTCTGTTCATTGTAATTATGATTTTTTTGAAAGCATCACAATGATGGACAACACTTTTTCAAAGGTTTTCTCTCACTGTCATTAGCATTAAATAAAAAATTGAATGTTATTTTTAAAACTTTTTGCATAGGTTTTGAGAAGAAAAATGGAAAAACTTCACAAAAAAACTTCTGATTCTTTCTTAAATTATCCAAGTAATAAAGTTAATGTCCTTTTGGAAGCCATGAAAGATTTGCAAAAACATGTGGATGACTTTGACAAAATTGTCACAGACTACAAGACAAATTTGGGCCTGACTGAACATCTCCAGGAAGTAATAGAAGAGGTATTTTCTTTATGTTGTAGTAATATTTTTGTTATAATAATGTTTAAAATTTTATTTTGCTGCTTTATAACAGTGTTGCTATTCGTGTCATTAAGTCCCAGAATCATACTCCATTTCATAGTTATTTCCTCAGGATAATTTCCTAAAGTGGAATTGTTGAGCTAAAGGGAATGAATGTTTTAAGGGTTTTTTTGTTTGTTTGTTTGTTTGTTTGTTTTTTAACTGTATTGTCCATCTGCTCTTCAGAAAGCTTTTACTAACTTACTCTTACTGGCAACCCATGAGAGTTCCCATTTCTTCATAACCTCATCAACTCAAGCTGTTTAAAAGTCATGATATTCACGATATTCATCACTAAATGTGAAAATGCTCAGGGTGGCTTATTTATTTCATAGGATTTGAAAATATTTAGAAAAAAATGATGTGGGATTTTTTGAGAGTGCAAAATTTGATGTTGGTGTATTTTTGTTGTTGTCAAGAGGATGAATGGAGGTCCGCATACAAAATGTGAAGTTTGACGATTTCAAGTTATTTCACGTTTCATACGGAAGGTTTCTATTCTTGAAGTTCTTGAGTGTTCTTTGTTGCCATTATTCTGAGATATGAAGTGTCTTTCTTTACGACTAATACAGTGGCGTTCTTAGATTTAACACCACATTAAGGAGGATCAAAATGATTATTTTCCTGCCCCTGATGTATAGTTTTGCTGCCCCTCTGTGGCACTTACTTAAAACCAGTTCCTAGCAGAGTCCGTGTTGCTATTTCTCACCAACATAAGTGCTTCTAGCCCGGGTCATACATTCCTTCCATCACAATCATTTATTTTTAGTGAGAAACTGTTTCAGTTCTCCACTGTACTTTGAAAATATGACTGTCTTCTATTTTAAAAAGGTAAAAATGCCATTCTCAGGACATTATTTCTTCTATCCATAATCTAAGTCTCATTCTTAAAAAAGAATTTATTTATAGAGTATACATTAGGCAGTATTTTACCCAGGATTGCTCAGTTTATCATGCTGGATTTTGAATGTTTTCACTTTCCATTTGACTTATGTTTGAATTCTTTTTTTTTTTTAATTCTTTTTTTTTTTTTTTTTTTTTTTTTTTTTTTTTTTTTTTTTTTTTTTGCACTTGCAAGTAGGTGGCAGAACCACTGAGCTAAATCCCCAGCCCCTGTACCAAATGTTTACGTTTTTAATGCTGAATGGCTTTAAAAGTCTGAAAAAGTCCTCTTAGGAATTATTTTTCAGAAAAACCTAGGAGGGCAGGAGAATGAAGGGTATTTTCAGACTTTTTATTTTCTAATTTTATTTATACATACTTCCATACTTATTTCTACCTTTACTATCTAAAATTATATGCCAGTGTTTTGATAGTTTCTTTAATATGACTTAGAAAGTTCAAGCCTATGTAAATGTAAAGTTTGAGAAATTAAAAAATTAAAAATGTCTTGTTTCACTGGCTAAAATAAAGAATTTGAGAAAGCTGATAGTTGTTCAATCTGTGCTTTATCCCATCTTAATTTAGTGTTACTCTTGGTATGAAGATGCAAGTGCTACCATTGTACGAGTTGGAAAATATTCCATGGAGTGTAAAACAAAGGAAGCTGTGGAAATTCTCCACCAGCAGTTCAATAAGTTTATTGCACCCTCAGTGCCTCAGCAAGAAGAAAGGATTCAGGAGGTCACTGACCTGGCTCAGCGCCTATATGGTGAGATCCCTCTTAAGATACCTGTGACTTGCCACTGGACAAATCTGTAGTAAACTAATCCAGCAGAAAGCATAGCACAGCAGCCTTCGGGGTCCTATACCAACCTATTCAGGGAAAAGACTCAAGATAAGAGGCCACATCTTGCAAAAGTAAGCAGGCGGAACTTCTGACAGCAAGAGATGAAGCCCCCAGTTTTTAACTACCTGGTTTTAAGTCCTCCTTACCTATATATTTTTTCCACCATTTCTCTTGTTCATCTCTAGGGCAATAAAACTAGAACAATGCTCAGCTTCTGAAGATAAAAATGTCTTAATTTCCACTCTGGTCATTCCTTGAACAACATACAAGCTGCAGTAATATGTTAGGCACAAAGCTAAGACTGAGTGCGGTCCATGACCCTCTCATATCTATGAGGGATGTGAGACACAGCTTCCTGCAGCTAATGCAGTAAACAGGTCTCTACTCGTCATCTCACAGCTTCTTTCTCTTCTCCATGGTTAGGAAAGATAATATCGTAATCTGCCTGAGATTCCTTTTTCCTAAAAAGTATCTCTGCTTAAGAAGTTCCTGGATGGGGGCCGGGGATGTAGCTCAGTGGCACGGTTCCTGTCTGGCAAGTGTAAGGTCCCGAGTTCAATCTCTGGAACAAAACAAAAACAAACAACAACAACAACAACAAACAACAACAACAACAACAACAACAACAACAACAAACAGTCCCTTGATGGTACCAATCCTTAAAGGCTCTAAGAAATGGAAGATCTTGTATCCTTCCTTGTTTGTATCCCTGGTTCTCTCATCAGCTGACATATTATTATACAGTGATTGTCTGTTAACTGGCTTTTCTTACCCAAGTACAATATCCATGGGAGAAATCATGCTGCCTTTAGTTCCCTCCAACATGGCACACTAAGTGTTTGATAAACATTTGATGAATAAAGGAACAATTGAATTAATAATATGATTAAATATAAAAATGATATGCCTGTATAATATGGATCGTATAAATTTAATTTTTTTTCATCAAGTATGGTACTGTAGGGATATATTACTCATTACAGGCCATTCAGGCATTACTGAACCCAGAACTTTAATACAAATAAATTTATCTTAAAAAGTAATTTTGTGGGGCCAGGATTTAGCTCAGTGGTTCTGCCATCTGCCTCATAAGTGCTAGGTCCCAAGTTTGATTCCCCACTACAATAATAATAATAATTTTGTGTACTTACTTTGTACAAGGAGCTATGGTTGACATAAAGACAAATAAGTCTAGTTCCATCATTTAAGAAACCATAGTCAAGGACTGAAAGCCATGATATAGTAAATGTGGTAAGAAAGTTATGAAATGTATGTATTAATTTGCTAGTTCCACCATAACAAAATACTGCAGATTGTGAGGTTTAAACAACAGAAATTTGTTTTCTCACTCTGGTAGTGACTAGGAGTCCAAGATTGAGATACTGGAAAAGTTGGGTCTCCAAGACTTCTCTGCTTGGCTTGCAGTTGACCACTTTCTTGCTGACACTGCATTGCCTTTGTAATCCACTTTAATTTGATTTTTATAACTGCTAAGAAGTAGAAATAGAGTTGATTTTTATAATTAGTGAGAGAAACGGGTCTAGTTTCATTCTTCTGCATATAGATATTCAGTTTGTGTGAATTCTGAAGGGAGAAGTGCTGGCCCAGTTTGGCCAGTAAATATGGCAGAAGAATAGGGTAACATACATTTGTGAGAAGCAGGTTGAAACTATATTTGTAGAGGGATTTGAGGACCATCCTGGGAAATTTTCAGTTCTCTAAATAATGAAGAATCACTGAATGTTTTGAACAGGAGAAAGTGACCAGAATTGAGTTTTAACAATATTACAGCAACATTACTTAGGTTCCATAAAAGCTACCTGGTATACGACAGTCATTTTTCTGCGCTACCTGGGTATTCAAAAATTCCTTCATGAATTTATTTATTTGATGAACAAGTATTTATTTAAAGCTTGCTGTCTGCCAGCGCTTAAACACAGGGAGATGACTGGGTTAAAAATTTTTTTTCCTAAATATTTGGCTTTAAAAATAGTTTTATCATTTCTCCTTCCCAGGTTTGGAAGAAGGAGAGAAATACACTGAGAAAATAGTGGCAAAACACAAAGAGATTCTTGAGTCTATTACTGAATTATGTGGGTCTCTCACAGAGCTTGAAGAAAAACTGAAGGTAATTTTTTCTTTCCAGAGTGTGTTTTTTCAGGTGATATAAATAAAAATGTGTTGCTCAAATGCTTTCTGGTGCAAAGATGTTCTAATAGATATTATCAAGAGATGTGATGTGCACATTTGTTTCACAGTATTCTAACATCATTATCTGAGTGTTTCTGATAATTAATTCTATTTATTTTTCTTCACCGCAGAGAACAATATTGCTGAAAATGAGAACTAAATACAATTAAGGTGCCTTGTTTACATTAAATCACATCCTAAAGGATAAATGTGTACCATTAAAACCCAAACTACAGTCTTTATTAAGTAGTCTTAGTTTGCGTTCATAAATAATAGATGTAAGGGCTGTTTTTATTCTTCCAAACTCTGACACCAGAGAAAATGAAACTAATATTCAGGTATTCTATTAATTGAACATTTAGCTTCCTGGAAACAGTTAAATTAATCATCATTTTCCATGGAATAAAACATTGATGGTAAAAATTATACAGAAAAGTACTGTTTCTGTGTGGGACAAAGCCAAACAAAGGAAAAAATATATGTTGTTTTGTCTGTGTCATGTCAAAAACTAGTTTGATTAATGCTGTTTCTGTAACTGACTGAAAGAACTGGTTATTTAGAATGGGCAGATAGCAAAGTAATTAAATATAAGTTTTAAAAAAACCAGCTGCATCATTACAGTACTAATTCCTTAAGTTACTGGATTTCTGAGCCACACATTCTCTAAGTTATTTTGTCTCCCTGGGTCTCAGTCTCCTAGTCTGCTAGATAGATAGTACAGTGGCCTTAGGAACTGAATAAAAATGCTCAAGATTACTGTTTTGATCACTGCTGCTATTGGTGCCCAGTAGTAGTCTTGCAATGCAGAGTAGAATTATATCTATTTTGTAGCAGCCATGTTTTCTGTACGAATTTTACGTCATCAATTTGAGTGTTATTCCATTCAAATAATTTGTGAGACTTTTAATTCAGTGAGTACCCAAATTATTTTTTCCTTCAGTTAAGAATTGAGATTTTTTTAACTCTGTCAAAATGAACATTTTAACGCCACAATGAATGTCTGTGAATAGCATTTTCTTTTCTTTGTTATTATTACCTACACATAAATTCTTCTAAACAATTTAGGAAGATTTGTATGGAATTGTTAATATTTCTAACATAAGTGTCGATTTATTTTTCATAAATATTTTATAATTACATGGCTACCAGTAATGTATGAATGAAGCATCTACCTTGTATTTTTGAACATTTGTGCTTCCTCCTCACTCCTACCTGATCTCTGGAGGTTCTGTTCCTTCTCCTACCACCCCATATACTGCTTGCTCAGATTCTGCTTCCCTCAGTCTACAACATGTTTCACGTTTATGTTGCACATCTACAATCTAATGAAAGCCACTCTCCAAACAAGTATACCCTTCTGAGCTCTTTGCCATCGTGGTTATCTTCCTAAAAGAGCTGTTTCCACAGCCTGTGCCCGCTTTCCCATTCCCCATCCTTGTGACACTCCCTATGGTCAGGACTGTGCCCAGGATCCAGCCCACCACTTGGATTCCCTTTTGCACTAGTCAGAAGCGTCCTACACTCAGCTAGAGTATCCTTCCTGAGTACAGTTCTGCTCATGTCATTTCATGTAAGAAACACTTTTACTACGAGCTCTGTGTCTGCTCTGTGTGAAGTTCAGACTCAGACTTTGCAGTGTTCTGAGGCTGGCTACCTGTTCCCACTGCTGTGCTTCTCTGTTCATTGTATGTCTCTGTCTCATTGGTCTGGTATTCCATTACCTGGTATTTCCCACTTCTTTCCCACTTTATATCAAACTTACGAACTGCTATCTCTCTTTGTAAATGTTTTACTGTGTCTGAAAGACAAACCTAAATATATCTTCACAGATCCTCCCTGTGATTGCCTCTCTCCTCTTCTACCACACTTTGTTCTTCCCTCCTGTCCTAGTCTAATCCAGCTGCTATACCCAGTGCCATAGACCAGTTGCTTTGTAAGCAACAGATATTTATTTCCTTTTTTCCCCATTAAGTTTATTGATACATTTAAAGCAAAGAGTACAGTTATATTCATTATTGGGGTCTTGTATACCTTTACATGCTATGTCTTGGTTCTTGTTTTTTCCCCATACCCCTGCCCTCCCTTCATCCCCTTCACCCTTCCCTATGTAGAAAGACGTTGTTTCCATTTTTTCATTTTTTTCACATTTTTTCTTTTCCCTTATTTCCTTTCCCCTCTCTTTCCCACTTCCCCTTTAGACATTTTCTTCCTATTTCATACTCTCAATTATACCATTTGAACCTTATTAACACTTTTAGTTTTTCACACCAGAGAAAATATTCAGTACTTACTAAAGTGTGTCCTATTTATTTCACTTAAGAGTGTAGCTCAATGTGCATCGCTTTAGCTATAAATGTTTCTAGTTTCTCATTCTTTATGGCTGAGTAGTACTCCATGTAAAAGAAAAACCACATCTTCTTTATTCAGTCTCCAGTTGATAGGCATTTGGATTGTTTCCAAGTTTTAGCTATTATGAACTATGCTGCTATAAACATGGGTGCACATATATCACTGTAGTATGATTCTTTCAGATCTTTTGGAGAGGTACCCAGCAGAGGGACAGTAGGTCAAATGGAACCTCTAATCCTAGTTTTTTGAGGTATCTCCATATTGATTTCCATGGTAGTTGCACCAGTCTGCACTTCCACCAATAATGGAGAAGCATTCCTTTCTCCCCACATCCCCTCCAGCATTTGTTATTGGTTGATTTCTTGATAGCAGCCATTCTTTCTGGGCTGAAGTGGAAACTTAGTGTTGTTTTCATCTGTATCTCTCTCAAATGACCAGTGATGTTGAACATTTTTTCGTATGTCTATTTGCTGCTTTTACTTCTTTGTCTGAGAAATGTCTGTTCATTTCAGATGCCCATTTTTGAACCAGGTCTTTGTATTTTGGAGGGTCTGATTTTTTTTTAGTTCTTTATATATTCTATATATAGTAGTCCTTTGTCTGAGGAGTAGCTGGTAAAAATTTTTTTCCCACATTGTAGGTTGTCTCTTAGTTCTGTTGGTGATTTCACTTGCACTACAAAAACTTTTTAATACCATGAGATCCTAATTGTTGATTCTTTATGCAAGTTCTCATGCTGCTGAGGATTTGTTCATAAAGTCTTCTCCTATGCCAGTGTCTTCAAGAATTCTACCTAATTTACTTTCCAGTAAGTTTAGTGTTTCTGTTTTGATATTTAGATCTTTAATCCACTTGGATTTTAGTTTAGTGCATGGCAGAAGATAGGAATTTAGTTTTAATCTTTGGCAAGTAGAAAGCCAGTTTTTCAAACACAATTTATTAAAGAGACTATCTTTCCTCCAGTGAGAATGGTTGGCTCCTTTGTCAAAGATGAGGTAGCTGAGTATGTCTCATGTTGTTTCTGCATCTTCTAATCTATTCCATTGATCTTTGGGTCTATTTCTTTGCTGGTACCGTTCTGTTTTTGTCACAGTGGCTTTGTAGCATAGTTTCAAGTTGGGAATTGTGAAAGCCCCCTGCCACGTCCCTGCTGCCTAGAATGGTTTTTGCTATTCTAGGTCTCTTCTGATTCCAAATGAATTCTTGGATTGATTTCTCAAGTTCTGTGAAATATACTGTTAGATTTTCAATTGGGATTGCATTGAATCTGTAGAGTAGTTTTGGAAGTATGACCATTTTCACTATGTTGAGTCTTCCTACCCAGGAGCAAGGGATATCTTTCCATCTTCTTACTGTCCTCTTCTCTTTTTTCAGAGTGCTGTAATTTTCAGTGTAGACATCTTTTGTCTCCTTTGTTAAATTAATTCCTAGGTATTTCATTTTTTTGGATGTTATTGTAAAAGGAATTGTTTCCCTAATTTCTCTCTCAGTGAGTCTGTTGTTTGTCTACAAGAAGGCTAATGATTTTTGAGTGTTGACCTTGTATCCAGCTGCTCTACTGAATCTGTCAATTAAGTCTAGCAGTCTTTTGGCAGAGTTTTTTGGGTCTTCTATGTAGAGTATCATATCATCAGCAAATAATGACAGTTTAACTTCTGCCTTTCCTATCTTTGTTACTACTTATTTTCTCTTGTGTAATTGCTGTGGCTAATGTTTCTAGAACCATATTGAATAGGAGTGGTGATTGATAATGGAAGTCCTTGTCTTGCTCTTGATTTTAGCATGAAGATTTTCAATTTGGGGCCATTTAGAATGATGATATTAGCTGTTGGTTTTTCATAGATAACCTTTATCAGGTTGAGGTGAAGACCATCTATTCCAGTTTTCTATAGGGTGTTTATCATGAGTGGGTGTTGAATTTTGTTGAATGCTTTTTCTGCATCTATTAAAATGATCATATGGTCTTTGTCTTTGATTCTGTTGATATAGTGTATTACATTTATTGATTTATGTATGTCAAACCATCCTTGCATCCCTGAGATAAATCCAACTTGGTCAGGGTGTATGATCTTCTTGATGGCCTGTTGTATTCTGTTTGCCAGTATCTTGTTAAGGATTTTTGCATCTATTTTCATTATGGAGATTGGCTTGTAGTTCTCTTTTTTGGTTGGGTCTTTCCCTGGTTTTGCAATCAAAGTAATACTTGCTTCCAGGGATGAATTTTGAAGTATTGCTTCCCTTTCAATTTCACTGAAGAGTTTAAAGAGTAGTGGCAACAGTTCTTCTCTAAATGTCTTGTAGAATTTCATCAGTGAAGCCATCAGGACTTGGGCCTTTCTTTGTTGGTAAATTTTTAATTACATTTTCAATTTCACTGAATGTAATTGGGGTATTTAGACTTTTTTTTATATCTTCTTTGTTCAACTTTGGAAGTTCATATATATTTAGGAATCTGTCCATTTCTTCCGTATTTTCCATTTTATTAGAGTACAGATTTTCAAAGTAGGTATTGATGATCGTCTGGATTTCTTCTGGATCTGTTGTGGCTTCACCTTTTTCATTCCTAATTACATGCATTTGAGCCTTTGCTTTCCTTTTTTTGATAAGGTTGGCTAGGGGTTTGTTGATTTTATGTATTCCTTTGAAAAAATAACTCTTCGATCCATTAATTTTGTATAGTTCGCTTAGTCTCCATTGCATTAAATTCCGCTCTGATCATTATAATTTTCTCCCTTATATGAGCTTTGGTTTGTCTTGCTCTTCTTTTTCTAGAAGCTTAAGGTTCAGCATTAGGTTGTTTATTTGAGCTCACTCTGTTTTCTTACAATGGGCATTTCCCTCATAGAACTGCTTTCATTGTGTCCTATAGATTCCTGTATGTTGTATTGGTATTATCATTTAATTGTAGAAACTGTCTAATTTCTTCTTTAATTGCTCTGTGACCCAGTGGTTGTTCAGCAGGGTATTATTTAATTTCCATGTGTTTGTGAAGTTCTATTAATCTCCAGTTTAATTGCACTGATAATACATAGGGGATAAGTTCAATTCCTTTGCATTTATTTAAGCATGTCTGTTTTGGAGAATGACCTCTGTGCAGCCAAAAAGAATGTATATTCTGACTTTGTGGGGTGGAACACTAAGTAGACATCAACTAAGTTCGTTTGTTCTAAGACTTGGTTCATTTCTGTTATTTCATTGTTGATTTTTTGTCTAGATGATCTGTCTGCTTGTATCAGTGGAGTATTGAGGTCCCTTACTACCATTGTTTTAGTGCTTATTTCATTCTTCATATTCATTAATATTTGTTTTATATAGTTGGGGGTATTAGTATTTGGTCCATATATTTTTATGATTGTAATTTCTTCCTCTTGTATTATTCCCTTTCAAGGATATAGTGGCCTTCTTTGTCTCTCTTAATTAGTTTGTTTTGAAATCTATTCTGTCTGCAAATGAGATAGCTATCCCTACTTTTTTCTGGGCTCCTGTCACATGGAGAACTGTTTTCCTTCCTTTTACTCTCAGTCTATGAATTTCTTTGTGGATTAAGTGGGTTTCTTGTATACAACATATTGTTGGATTTTGCTGCTTAAGCCATTCTGCCAGCCTGTTTCTTTTGATTGGTGAATTGAGACCATTAACATTGATGGGTATAACTGTTATGTACTGACTTTTCATTGTCATGTTATTTTCTTGTTGTTGGTTCTTTTATTTTTTTCTCCTCTCTCCCTTTAATTTCTTGTCTTGCCTGGTATATTTGCTCTGTTGGCCCTTATGGAGTTGTGGTCTTCATTTTCTTTTTCCAGGATATTGTTTAGAAGGGATTGAAGTGCCAGTTTGGTGTTCATGAAATTTCTCAGATATTTTTTGTCGTGGAAGTATCTTATTTCCCCCATCAAATTTGAAAGATAGTTTTGCAGGATACATCAGTCTAGGTTGGAGGTTGTTTTCTTTTAGGACTTGAAATACCTCACTCCAGGCTCTCCTTGATTTGAGGGTTTGTGTTGAAAAGTCTGCTGTGATTCTGATAGGCTTTCCTTTGCATGTGATTTGTTTCTTTTCTCTAACTGCTTATAGTATTTTGTTCTTCTGTTGTGTTTTCTGGAATCTTAATTATTATATGTCTAGGTGTAGATCTTTTGATCATGGTTAATTGGAGTCTGATATGCCTCACTTATCTATAAGTCAAATCATTCCCCTTTGTTTGGGAAGATTTCTGTCACTAATTCTGTGAACAGCTTTTTTATGTCATTTGAACTTTCTCCTGCTACTTCATGGAGTCCTGTCAGTCTTATATTTTTCTTCTTTGCATCATCTAAAAGTTGTTGGATTGATTTCTCATAGTCCCTTACTATTTTTAAGAGATCTCCCTTTTCATGGTCACTGACCACAATCCTATCTTCTCTATCTGAAATTCTGTCTTCACATTCATTCATCTAGTTGAAAATGCTTTCTTTAGAGTTTTTAATCTCCTGGATATCTGTTTGAATCTGTTTCATGGATTCCATTTTTTTTTTCCCTATGTTTGGCATTCAAGGTTTCCATTTCTTTCCTATGCTAGGCATTTATGGTTTCCATCATGGTCCTGAGCTTATCTGTTTTTTTTTATCTGTTTCTGTTCTAGAGTCTCTAATCATGTCTTTCATTCTTCTCACCATCTCTGTGGTTATCTGGGAAATTATTTCATTTTGAATTTTTCTAAAGCCTCATTTATCTGTTTTATTTACATATTGTGCTATCAGTTCAGGGTGTCCAGATGGTTAACTATCAGACTTTTTTATCTCAGTTCTCCCAGAGTTTACCTTCGGTGGGGTGAATGTCTATGCTTGTGTCTTGTTTAAATGCCTTTTCATTTCTGTTTTTGTTGTTGGTCCTACACCTTAGCCCAAATGATACAATCAGCAACACAATAGCATCAAGCTCAGCTTAGAAAATGACAATTTGTGGTAGTTATTAATCTATCACCTTTAACTGTGTGAATTAAATCAAAATTGAGGACCAGCCTAAAATATGTTTAGAGTGAATAAACTCTTTAATATAGCAACTTTACCCTTCAGGATGGGGATTTAGAAGGAGTTGGGGAGAGAAGGATAGATAGGATAGAGAAAGGTTAGAAGTGAGGTCAGAGGACACAGGAAGATCACACAAACTTTAGGGAGTTGTTGAAGAGAAGAGGAGAAGACAGAATAATATACCCATGAACAAAACAAACTAACAGCAATGGGGAGGCTAGAGACTGTAATCACTTTCTTTTAAAACTAATGGCAATTGAGAGAAGGAAAAAGAGAAGAAAATAAAAGAAAGAAAATAAATTTGAATTATAGGAACGGGAACAAAAAGGAAGAGTAATGGAGATCAAGGTGGGAGAGAGAGAGAAAGAGAGAGAGAAAATAAGACAAGAAAATGATTTTTAAAAGGAAAAAATTTGAGAAAGAAAAAGATAACATTTTTTAAATGATTAAAGATACAAGAAAAATATTGCTTTGAAAATAAAAAATACAAATAGAAATAGAGGGCCTCCTTCAGGGAGGAGCCTCTGTTGACAGAATAGACAGCATGGGCAGGAGTGTGTAGATCTAAGTTAATGAGTCTCAGTAAGCCAGCAGCTGTCCCCTAAGGTTCAGGCTGATTTTTGGCTGCAAGGCCCAAGTTGAGATCTCTGACCTCCTGCTGGGTTGAACTGTGCAAGGGTCTACTGCAGGTTCCAGCTGTCTTTCCCCTGAAGTTAGATCAGGTTCCAATGTGAGGTGCTGGTCTCTCCAATTTACCCACTATGGTGGTGTGATGTGCCTTTATTGCACATATTCTTCACTTTTCCAGTGGCCTTTAATTTCATCTAGGAGCCTCAGAAAGGCCCTCTTTCTCTTGTTTGTGGGGTTGGGGTGCACAAACACCACTGTGTTGGCGCCCGCACAGCTGGGCTCCTCTGGCACACTGGGTCAAAGTGTCAGGCCTACCAGAGGTTTGCGAGCTGCTGAGCTCCTCTGGCATGCTCAGACATTTATTTCCTACAGCTCTAGAGCTTGAGATGTCCAAAACCAATACACCATTCGATTGGTGCATAGTAAGTGCCTACTTCTTCATAGACAGTGGTCTCATTCTAACCTCACATGTTAGAAGGGCAAGAGATCTCTCTGAAGTCTTTTACAATCTGTTGATGAGAGCTCCACCATTATAACCTAGTCACTTTTCTGAGGCTCCACCCTTTATACCATCACTTTGGAATGATGATTTCAACATGAATTTTGAAGGGATGTGAAAACCCAGACCATAGCAATACCATGGACATCAGATATCACTGGATTAGCATCCCAACTACCTCACTTGATTTTACTTAAGAAGTCCTCCAGCTGTGCTCAACTTAGTGTCCCATAGTACATTTAACATGATGCTTTGACTTTTAAGTCTAGTTCTTCAGAAAGAGTTTGGCATTTGTAGCAAATACCCAAAGGATTAGCACAGAGGAGAATTATTTAGAGCTAAAGAAAAAGCTTAGCTTGGGTGGATTGATACAGAAATGAGGAAGGATCTCTGGCAAGAGAAGGAGGCATCAACATCACTCATGAGTTACAAATGCAACAAAATCCCATCAGTGAATGCTGACACTTCCAGATGTTTGTATAAAAAGCATAATGTTCAGTTTTTGTGTTTGTTTGTTTGTTTTTCTGTTTGGTGGTATAGATCTCTTTTTTAGGGGTTATCAAAGTAGATCCAGAAATCCCTGTCATGGCAGAACTTAAAGTAATTTTTGTTTGTATGGTAATTAGATCTTTGCAAAGAATATGTGTGTGTGTGTGTGTGTGTGTGTGTGTGTGCGTGCTTATATTTGTGTTATCTCCAGTGATTTAAAAATATCCCAGAGAGGGAAATAAGGCAAATGTTGCTTTCCTTGTTTTAGAACTAAAGGGACAGGCCCACATAGAAGGCCCCATAAGGAGTGGATAGATCTGGAATTCCATAGATCTGGAATTTGAACTGAGCTCTAATTCAAAATCTAGCATTCTTTCCACAACAGCTGCCATTGTGGAATTAGATATCAAGTGTGTACTAAAGCAGAGTGACTCATTCACTAAGGAAAAGCAGTTTAGTTTTACAGTTGAGTTTTGTCATTGCTGTTGCTGTTTTGGTTATTTTTGAGACAGGGTCTCAGTATGTAATTGAGACTGACCTAGAACTCACTATGTAGCCCTTGCTGGTCTCAAACTCACAGCAATCCTCCTGCCTCAGCCTCCCAAGTCCTGGAATTACAGGTGTGCACCACTACACCCAGTTTACAAATGAGATTAAAATGTTGCTGCATATGCCTGTTTCTTAAGGCCCCACATCATGGCCTTGTTCCAGAGAGCACATGGACTCTGCTGTTGGACTGTGACCCTCAGACACTGATGCATCTGCCACTTGGAATACAAGTGGCTATGTTCACCTTCACAAAATCTTTTTAACCTCCGTGACTAGTGCTGAGCCCCATGAAATGCAGGGGAAAAAAATCAACCACATGAAACAGTTGCCTTTCCCTTTACCCTACTCAATGATATTTCCATCCTCTTTTCAAGAGTCTCCCAAACAGACTGTTTGTTTTGCTTTTCTGGATTTCCTACTTTTCTCTCCACCAGAGACATGTAGTTATTCCTACCTCATTGCTGCTCCCCAGCCTCTCCCAGTAGTTTAAATTGCACAGTGGTTACTATCTCTAGAGAATCCTCAAGCAGGAGCATCCTGTTAGAACAATTACTTCTTTCCCCACTGGGCTTTTAAGCAATCCATTTTTACTGGCAGCGAACTTTATCAAAGGAGTAAGGCAGGAGGGGCGCTGTGAGCTTGGAGAGATAATTTTATAAATCACGTTGGTCTCTTGTAGAATACTTTTGTCAAAAGTGGATTATGTTTTTCTTCCAAGGAATTAATGTTCCTCCAATTTTCCTGGCCTAGGCTCTCATTAACTGTTGCTTTTTATAGCAGGGAAACAATCTAAAGATGAATCCAAATTTGGGAGACTTTCACTACAGTTGTATTGACCTACTAAAGGAACCAGTAAGAAATAAGCAGATAATACTCAATGAAGAAATTAATAAGGTAAAGAAAATTACTTAATTTCAGCCGGTCTTTACTTTTGTTATAGCTAGTCATTACTTTTAGTTATTGAAAAAGGTGAATTGAAACCTTCTGTCTATCTATCCAAACTAAATCTCTGAATGTAAATTCAATGTGAATTTCCTAATCCCCAACATTTACAAGCAAACAAGTCACACCCTATTTGTTGCAGTTGCTTCATGGAGAAATATTTATCTCTCTTTGAAATCAATACAGTTTTCATAGCTTCCATATAAGTCCTTCCATGTAGGTCCTTCTCCACATGGTAAATCTGTATCAAGATCTATTGCAATTATACAGTCACTGGCATCAGGGTTCTTTGAGCAGTTGCCTTTTTGTGTGTATGCAATCTGCAGCTTCTTAAACTTTGGTTCCTCTCTGTGTCAGAGGAAAACCATCCAGCCTTGGTCATCTTGTTGGGCCTTAGTATTACATTCAATGGTCTTTGGTTGCTATGGTCTAATTCGAGGTTTCTCAACTTCAGCATTGTTGATATTCTGGCCAAAGACTTGTCTGCTATGGACGAATGTCCTGTGGATTGTAGAATATTTATTAGCAGTCCTGGCTGCCACCCACCAGGTACTAATAATATCACCGGTCCCTCCATTCATGACAATAAAAAACATGTCTGTAAACGTGACTGAATGTCCTCTAAAATCACCCCCAATTGAGAACAAAAGCAGCTGGATGAAATAATAAAGAACAGTATCAAACATACACTGCATTCTCTTAACTAAGTTTCTTAGAGTTCTAAATCCAACATCATCTTATTAATTTTATTTAATTCTGTAAATTTTCCTACACTATGAAATGGGTACATTTTATAAACAAAAACTTAGAAGTTACTGTGACTAAACAACCTACACATGCACACACACACACACACACACACACTAATTTATACTTGGGAAAATTATTTTTTCTTGCTTTTACTTATTTTCTTATTAGGAAAAAATCCAGATCCCTTTAAATAAAAATAGTAAGATCTATTTTCATTGAAAAATAACTTATTTTAATATAAATTTTAAGGCAGGATAGACCATCAGTCATTTAGAGTAAACATGAAAGTTCGCAATTACAGCTGTCGGGAATTATCACTGACATCATTTTATGTACATATTCTGATGCTGCTGGCACAGACAGCGTAATGAAAGGGTAGCAGTAATCTCCACTTTGAAGCAGCTCAATCACATTCACTCTCTTATTGTCTCTATTATGTATAGATAGGTCAGATGTAATGCCTCTCAAGAATACCATGTGAGCAGATAACAAAAAGTACCAAGTAAAAAGTTTGTCTGTGAATTATTGCATTCAATTCTGATACCTTTAAATGGTGTCACTCTTCTTCTGAAAATTACTGGAGTCAGAAGGAACAGTTCTACTGAACTATTACAAGAATATATTTATCACAGGAATTTTCTCTTGGAAATAGCACTCTTTCTCATTTTTCTACCCCCAAAATACAGCAGGTGGAATTAGACAATTCCATCAGTACAATGCATGTAGCACTGTGAACATATTAGCAGTGGTATTTTATCCCCCAAGGTAGGTGCCAAAGCTAAATCCACAGTAATATCTGAAAGCTTCTAAGGTTAAATGGAAGTGCACAGTGCTAAGAGACTTGCCTAAAGTCATAGAACTATTTGGCAGAAGATGAGCGTTTTTGATGCTGGCCTTTAGAGTTACAGAATTTTAGTGCTAGAAGCAATTTAACAATCATTGGATCAAATCTCATTTTACAGTTGAGGAAACTGAGGCCAAAAGAGATTAAATATTTTGCCCTCCAAAAATCTCAAGAAATAGTGTCAGAATTGGGCAGACAGCCCAGTTCTGAATTTCAGGCAGGTACCTTTTCCACAAGACCAATGAGATCTCCAAGGAACCACTGCATATAAATGAGCTGTTTTGTAATAGCCTATTTGTAGCTGTGTGCCAAACCCTTTCCCTCCCTCTGTCCATCTGTTTGCATGAAGGTTAATGAAGCAATACCGTGGAAGTCTTTTGCACCAACAATTCAGTAGAGTGCTCTTATCAGATTAACAAGGACAGTCTGGGGCCCTCCTACATGAATTCTGATACTGGCAGGAGGGGGAAGAGAGCACATTTTGCCACATTTATTTTCCCTTCTCTTTCTCTTTGTGATCTCCCCTACTCAGGAAGCCCAAAGTCACCTTGTGGTTGCCGTAGTCCTCTCTGAGGACCTTCTCCAGAAGCACCTTCCATATGCCCAATATCTTTGTTTACTTTCCACTTATGTTCAGTAAATATCATTTATCCTAAAATAAGACTGTCTGCTGTGGAGGTGTTTTAGAAGACAAATTCTTGTCATGTTCCTTCAAATTTGCCCCATAGGTAGTTCCCCATTGAGTCTACTTTGAGGATTGATTCTGTTCGCTTAGTTAGATGGGTATAGAATATCATTATGCTTTCTCTTCCAAACTTTGTCTGTCTACATGGCAATTATTGTAAATCCAACTGATTGTCTCTCAGTGCAAATTAAAGTTCAGAAATCATGTCAGATTTGTGTTTAGAATTTGTTCATGTCAGATTTGTATGTTTAGAATTTGGGAAAAGATAGGGGAATTGACAAAAAAGAGAAAGAACAGTGAAGAATGTAAGATAAATTGAGAGCTCATGAATTAGATCAGAATTAGACCAGCTATTTTGCCAGAATTTATCAGACTGATGAAAATATATCCTGTTTTACTGGGCTATGTATATTTTGTTTACTCCTTTCTGGTAATACACACTTTTTTTCTACTAGTAAAGATGATTTCATGGTGGAAATATAAGAAAATATAGTTAGTATGTGTGAATATTTCAATACATTTTTCATAATGAAAACTGCATGGATCTAGGAAACTATAGCTCAGTGAGTTTTAAAAATAGTATAAAATTCTATAATGAGTTAAAAACTTACCACTTATTTGTATTAGAGAAAAAAGGTTCAAGTGCTAAGAGCCAAATGGACTTACGAAAAGACTTAAACTCACCTTGTTTGTTGAGATAATTATTTAATGGATAATTCTAAGTTTGTGCCATTGGCATAGGTTACTATGATTTCAGGAAATCATATGATAAATACCCTCATGTTTTCTCTCTTAACATAAACGGAGAACTGGAAACTGAGTTTGGGTTTTGTCAAGTTACAACTATACCCAAAAGTCAGTTTGCCTAAGAGATATTTCTGGCTTTGTTTTAAAGTCTGTAGTGCCCAACATTTGTATCAGTGGTATTAACAAACAGAGTAGAAAGGAAATTTTAGTTGACTAAATGGTCTCACATGGTTCTTGTAAAAATAAACAAAGAAGAATGAATACAACACTTCAATAAAATCATATCACATGCATCAAGAAGATGATGATTCTACTGCTTATTCCCCATCTGGAAAGTAAATAAGCCCTAGAACCAAACATTTAGAAGGAAAGATTAATTAATCGATTGAAATGTTCCCAGAAAAATATTTGAGAAAACACTGTCTCTTTTGTTAGTAGAAATTACCTGGTACCATTCTTTTCCATGAAAAACACTTTTTTCTATTTTAGAAATTCTAAGAAGTAAAAAACTGATATTGTTGGAGTCCCTTATTACGTTTGGCACCAACTAGGAAAATAAGATACAGGAGATGAGAATCAGTACTACTGCAAGCTGGATTGGATGATGGACTTGGACTTTTCTAGGGCATTTCCCAAAACTTTACACCTGGTGGAGTTGAATTTGCCTACCTTGTCCTCTGTGTAGCTGCATCAATACAAGTCAGACCCATTGGTGGAAATTGCAAGAAGAAAAGTGGTCTTTGCTAAATATAATATCATCTTAATACTAGTAAATCACAAAGTTCTCAAGCTAGACAACCACAGACTTGCCCTGCAGAGGGCTTCCATGCCTTAGAACCAACCTGAGCACATGCATTTGGTAAAAGGCAAAGCCTAAAAGAAGCGGACCTTAGACAGACAAAGCTGAGCATGCTTAGTTCTTTGTTAAGATCTCAGTTAAGTAAACCAGTTCCTTCCCAGCAGGAATTGAGGAAGAGTGAGGGGATTGGCTTAGAGTTTTATTCAAGTTTCTCCCCTAAACTTGTACAATTTTAGACAATTTAAAGCATCATTCTTCTCTGGAGAGGCATAGGTTACCTAGAAGTATCATTAGGAAGTTGTCTGTGCTTGGTTGACCCTAAAGTTAACAAATATTCATACAAGTCAGCCCCCCACCCCACCAAGTGACCAAGATGATAGCTATGAGTGTTGAGTCAGAACTTTGAGGTAAGTAATACAAAAAAAGAAGTTTCAAGGCTATAGGATCAATTCTCTAAATAGTCAAAAAGCTGTTAAAGTAAAAGGCAGTTGAGTTCCTCTGTGTAGCTACGGAAATACAAGTCTGACCCACTGGTGGAAATTGCAAGAAGGCAGGTCTCTGCTAAATATAATGTAATCTTAATACTAATAAATCACAAAGTTCTCAAAGGAAGCACTCCTTTTAGGAAGAGTTCAAATAGAAGCTTCCAGAATATTCTAGAGGAGATTCTTATATTGAATAGGTAGTTTGATCAAAGCACCTGTAAGAAGGAAAATAAAAATTCTACTTACAGGAAGAGATGAGATAGGAACTATGCTAAGCTATTTTAGGAAAACCAGAAAGGAGGGTATATGTGTCTATTTAGTAATTTGTTTTTTGAAAGAGAGGGACTCCTAAGAACTTCTGGGTTTTAGACCCAGAATTTAAACCTCTACTAAAGGACTGAAGAGGAAACCACTTTCTCTATGCTTTCTCTGAGAAAAGTGCATCTCTGTGGTATAAGAGAGGGAACATTGTTTATTTCTTCAACCTGAAAACACATTTATTTTCTCAAAAATAATGTATAAAGTATATGTCAAGAGCAGGACTATGGCCCCCAGAGGAGGAAGTCAGAGTAAAGGCAAGGCATGACTTTCTTACATCTGCATAGTGGCTACAGGACAGAAACTAGTCCACACTAATGGAGCTAAGCAGGGGCACAGAGTAGGTATAAGACAGAGGCGTGAGGTAAAAGAGATCACTTTCAGTTTCAGTCTTCTTTGGAATCTATTCCAGAAGGGAAATTTGAGCCTCTTCTTAAAGCAGAAATGGACATGGATCCGTAGGGAGAAAAGGCAGGATGGTGTAAGCAGGAGGAAGTGCAGAGAGGAAGGAGGCAGGTATTTTTCCTTGTTCCTGGTGCATTTTCTTGATAAAGCCCTACATGTGATTGTTCTGTTAATATCTCCCTCCGGGTCTGTAGTCACTCCCATACACGTGGAAACTGTCTATTTCTAGTCACCACATCATTCCTTCCAGCGCTGAGCACAATGTCTCTCCTCTATAGTAGGTGTTCAGTAAGTATTTTTTTAGGGTCAGAATAAAACTAAGGGCTTTCAGAAAATAAAACCAGTCATCAAGCATGGTTTTCTCTGTATGAAGCACCTAGAGTCAGAACATTCATAGAAAAAGAAAGCAGAGGGGTGGTGGTCAGAGACTGGGGGTGCGCGAATGCAGAACGATGATGTACTGGCTTCTGTGGCTCAGTTTGGGAAGAGGTTCTGGAGACACATGGTGGTGAGGGTCACACAACAATGTAAACACATACAGTGCAACTGAACTGTGCACTTTAAAACAATTAAAATCCCCAATTTTGTATGTATTTTACCACAATTTTTTAAAAATGACTTTCTTGAGAGAGAAGTTTTTTTTGGGAGAGTCTGACGTATCATTTAACAAGAGGTCTCTAAGGTTTAGGAACTACGCGTTCACGTGACATCTAAACACAGAAACTTGATGGAAGCCGACTTTGTGGTGAAGGATTTTCCTCACGTAATGGTATGAGAGACACTTCCCATCACAGCTTGGTCCCTGCAAAGGAAAACAGGACTTGTTCCCTCATGGGACGCAACTGCTCCCAGGTTAGAGACGGATGGTTCTGCGTTCCTTACTCCTAGTGGTAGCATATTGAGCTTTAATTCAGTCTCCCTCCAGTTGAGTTTCACTCTCATTGAGACCTGGAAAAAGAAAAGCGCAAGACTAATGGAGCTTTGTTTTCCTCCTCTGCAGGCACAAGCACAGAGGGTGGATGTTCTGGCCATAAATGGGACAGGTGAGGATGGACTTGCACCAAACCTGAGGCAGCTGCCCTCTGCCAAGGAGGACAGAGTCCAGGGATTGCTGCTGCCTGAAGACATACCGTCAGGAGAAGAATCTGAATGTGTCTCTTCCGCCGACATCTCCTTGCCGCCCCTCCCGGGAAGTCCCAAGTCCCCCCTTGCACTGTCATCAGACGTGGAGGTGGAGGAGCCCCCCAGCCCCTCGGCCCTCAGCCTTCTCAGGAGCAGCTCCAGCCTACAGTCCGGGACCTGCGGTCGAGGGGAGGCCCACGAGTCTGTTCTTCCACCACCTGTCATTTTTGCTGATGCATACAATGCTAAGAGAGACACATTTTCAAGTCATTTTAAGAGCCCTAAGCCCCAGTACAAAGCCGAGCCCCTAGTAACCTCCGGAGGAATTCTGGAAAGCAGTACTGCCTTCCCCAAAATCAGTGCTAAGCAACCAGAGAGCATGCCGAGTGACACGCATGACAGAGCTTTACAGAAGCGCCCACAGGCTCAGGGAAATTTGCTAGAAATGCAGGAGAAAATGCATGGCTATGATAACAGCACTAAAACCCAAGATAGGCTGCATGCTTCCCCTGATGTGTTCTGGAGCCTTCGCTTTCCACCAGGCGCCAGCCTGGGCTCGCAGAGGCAAACGGTTCCCCGAGAAGAGGCGAAAACTCCATCAGCAAGCAAAAGCGTGGTTAGCCTAGCTGGCCAGGCACCTCATTTCTCCAGGCTCCTGTCCAATGTAACAGTCACGGAAGGTTCTCCAGTGACTTTGGAAGTTGAAGTAACAGGATTTCCAGAGCCTACGCTGACATGGTGGGTAGCCTATAACGACAAGCCGTAAACACACAAACAGCCACGCAGCATATTCTGTGTGCAAAGACTTAGAGGCGCAGGGCTCTCTGCTAACACCGTGTGACCCTGCCACCCTGCATGGTCCCATCTCAGCCCACCCCACCCCCACTCCTGCTTTCATAAGAGCATGGGTCAGACCTTTCAGAAAGAAAAGTTACCACTCGCAGTAACCATTTAACCACCTCCAGGAGCGCTGGAAGTTGGTTGCTCTGATTTTCTTTCTGTTTAACATTCCTCATTCCCAGCAACAACGGACTGAGACTTTCCCTGTTGTCTATTTTTACATCGACATGAAATGTTCTTGTTTTAACCCCTTCTGTGCAATTTTAAAATGCATGGAGTTTTCCCATTCATTTAATTTGCCTGTTCTATCTCTCCTCTCTTTCCAGCAGTCACACATGCCACCTTTGTAGTATTTCTTTGTTTTAGTAAGATTTCTTTTTATAAATTCCTTCAATGTGAGAGGTGAAATAAAAATATTTCTTGCATAGTTTCTGGCAGGTGACAGGTAATAAATTCATTTTTGAAAGGTGTAATAAGTGAGCTGTGAACAATATGATTTTACTCTGGAGACATTATTTTTTAGCCTATTTGTTTTAGTGAAAATAAATGGCAGATTACAGGTTTGAAGCCACCTGTGACTGTTAACAGCAGAAACAGTTCCAACTCTCTCAATATGAGGGTTGCTTTTCAATCTTTAGAAATGTCCTGTCCTTACATAGATTTAAGGACAAAATAAACATATGTGACAGTAAATTTATACTTAAAATCTCAGATAAGTAAACTAGCTTTTATTTATCAGGGTATTTTAGTAGTTAAATCAATGAATTAACCATATCCGTTGTTGTGTGTGCACATGGACAGTACTCAAAGTGTGAACCAGTTACCCAAAGAACTTACTAGAAAACTTTGGCTTTTCACATTAGTAGGAGAAATTGCACTTGTGTATGGTGCAACGTTTATGCTTTTTTTTTAAACTTTGTTTCACCATGTTTACAATCGCATGTTTTTTACAAATCAAGAATTTCGTATTTATACATTTCAAAGATATTTAATTCACTATTAAATATTAGTTCATCCCAAAGAAAAATGTTGTCTGAAGTGTTTCTTGTTTTTAGCCACACAAATGAATTAGGGCGGTGAGTAAATTACTGAAGAACCATTGCAACCTATATATTGTTAAAGCACTATTGCAAATTGTGAAAAAATATATCATTATCAGATTTATAACTGATTTGCTCAGTGAACAATTGACAAGCTTTCAAGGAGCCATACATTCTTAGCACACTCAGAAAAAGGCAAAGTTACCACTTAGGCAATGGGAAAAAATGATTGAGCTTCACCATCAGTTCTTGTATAGAAGAAAGTTGACATAAATAAATAAACAACTGTCTAGAATTATGGGATAAATTATTTGTTTTATATAAAGACCTAGGTAAGTATTCATATTTGTAGGAAACTTTTGCAAATGTGTCATTAAAAGTCAAAATCCAATTGTGTAAATGACTTTCATAATGAGAAGTCATCTTCTCGTGAAATTAATTTGCAAAAATGAAATGAACTCATTTTACCAGGAAATTGTGTATCAGTACCTTCCTCCAGCACAGCGTTTCTGTGATGTGTGGATCTGGGCCAGGAATATGGAAGGCAGATGTGTCTCTCCCAGCACAGATTCCAAGGTGGTGCCACAGCTGCCGGGCTACAGCAGCAGAAAGGCCAAGGCAGGCTGAATATGAGGCGCCATTTCACTCTCTAGGGAACTGTTGCCATGACCAATCACGGGCCAGTATGACCAGATGATCCGGCTTTTTAAGACGAACTGAATGTCTGAATTTTCACATGTAATGCTCTCAATTTTAGAGGTTGTCAAAAATTTAATTTTTCCAAAACATGATCTGAGCCAATCAAAGAACCCCCCGGGCTACCAGTTGCCAACCTCTTCTTGAAAACTAAACAGGCACACAGGTCTCTGTTGTAGCCAGGAAATTCCTGCAGTGGTAATGAGTCTACTGACAATAGTTAGAACTTGGAAATGGAGTGAGTAAAGAGTGATCCTGACTTTAAAAACTGACTTTCTGCTTTAGGTACAAGAAGAGCCAGCAGTTGTCTGCAGATGGGCACTTGCAGGTTTTACACAAGGAGACAAAGCATTCGGTGTTCATTCCGAAGGTATGTGAGGCGGACGCTGGCCTCTATGTGGCACGGGCACAAAATTCTAGTGGCACTGTTTCTTCCAATGTCATCCTCCACGTGACAGGTAGCCTTAGGCCACCAATTGCAAGAATAAGCTGGATGATGCTGTGTGTCATCTATGTTAGTGTGTCTCTGATGTGCTGGCTACTCACATGGTGACTGGTGTTGGCGTTGATGGACATCATTCTTTGGGGCCTTGAGGACAACGTAATTGTCTATCTTTTGACCCCTCCCACTGAGCACCCCCCACAAATGTACCTCCATCCTGGCCGTCTTGCTTGCTTGGCTAATGTTACCACTATGAGGTGAAAAAAGTCAATTTTTGTTCAGCTTGTTTAATGTATTTGAGGAACTTGGTACCTTATGCACTGTGGAGGCGGATGTATTTTTGTATTCTGGAAAGAGTCATATTCACTATAATATGCAGCAAAAGTATGCTTATTCCTTCCCAATCTAAGGACATGCAGATGAGTGCTCCCATCAGCATAGAAATGAGAGCTAATTTTCATATCCAATTGTTTGATAATTTATTTTTAACTCTACTCATAAACATCTCTTTTCAGGGCATAACAGTAGAACTATTGAACTGATTGCATTAGCTGTCCTTTAGTTTTATTTTTTTATGTCTTGGTCTCACTTACTGAAATACATTCTATGTAATTTCAACACAGATTACATTCCTAAATCTGAGTATGTCATTGTAAATAGTCATTCCTTTTGTTGATTTCACAAGTTTGACACTGGATAATAGATGTACTATCAACTTGAAGTGAAGTTTCAATTTTCCATCTGCTCCATACTTTTATATAGCAAGATGGAATAGGCGCCGCAGGGATGGACCAACATTATACCTGTCATCCCATTGATGTGTTTTGTGTATCCATTTTATACAATAACCACAATCCGATCCTCTTGCTCATAATTTTGATTATGCTGCTGACCTCTTTCGTAGTATGTGGCAAGGCACTTTGTTGCCTCAGTTTCCCACCTAGAAAATGGGTTCATCATCTACCTCTTGAGCAACTGAAAGTTTTCATTTCATGTCTTATAAAGATCTGGAAAATGGAAAACGTTCTACACAGGCTAAAACTAACTATATTGTTCAATTTGTCATCATTCTGGCCTGTTGCCCACTATTTCTCTTTCGGATGCTGTTTCTTTAAAATATTAAATTGAAGGAGTGCCATTAATGTATAATTTCCAGCTGTTCCCAGAGAGGAAAATGGTGTCTTACGAATTAGAGATAAATTCTTTCTAATTTCTTACAACTATGTCATTTTCACATTGAAATTAAAATCAAGAGAATACATTTAGAATGTTCTAGCAAAAATATGTAATGAGATAGTAACAAGTGAATTCTAGCCTTTTTGTGATTATCGTTGTCATATTTAAAAAGTATATTCCTTTTTAAAATGGATTATTCAGAAAAGATCATCTTTTTCTTCTTTTTTTAATATGAGGAGTTTGTTTTTTAATATTTTAACACAGCTTGTCATGGTAGGGCAAAATCTTTAGTTGAAAAAATAATTCATTACAGATTTTTGATGAAGGGAATTAATTATGTTATTAGAAGACTGTCTACAAATAATCATAATATTTAAATGTAATATATTCAAATTGATATTAAAAAGTTACTGAATGTTATCTGAAGATATGAAATGCCTACTCAAGCAAAAAGTTGGCGTGTTCTCTCTTGTGCTGCATATTCAATTTATTTGGAAAATTAAAATTTAACTTCCAAATTTTGTCAGAAACCTATTAAATTCTTATATATACAACATCCTGGAGAAGTCATGGTCTTTTAACACTTCTATCATTTTTATCCAAGTGTTTTATTCAAGTGTTTACATATCTTATGTATTATTGCCCATGTGGAAGCAAAAGAGTAAAACCTATTCCTGCGCTAAGGAGGGAAGAGAACAAGGTAACAAGGTAACAAGAGAACAAGGTAGCGTCTCTTCACACTCTCAGTCTCCTATTAACTTGGTGAGACCTTTTTACTTTTATCAATGTGGTTGTCTTTGAGTTTGGGAACATTTAAGGCACAGGAATTTCTGGTTGCCTTTATCTCTTGTACTTCTGATAATGTTAATGCTTTGGGGAGCAGGGTAGGACATAACTCCATCCTAAATATATGACCACATATGACATATAAAATACACGGGTATGCATGTGTATATAAATTGAACTCAAATCCTGGGAGGAGAGTCCTATGCTGATATTGAAGATACAGTTCCAATAGCTTGCCGTTTATCTCTTTACTTACCCATCAGGGCTATTGACTGACTCTTCAAATGTCTGTGAAGAATAATCTACACAATTATTCTTCTGATTATATTTTAATTTCAAAAACAAGTATGATTTTCCTTTTTATAGGATTTCTTCTCTTTTTTCCTTGCAATTCTGGTGATTGAATGCAGAGCCTGGGGCATATAGACAAACACCCTATCACTGAGCTACATTCCCAGCCCTTTTTTTTCCCCCTTTAAATGTGACAGGGTCTCATTAAATTGCCCAGTCTGGCCTTGGACTTGGTAATCCTCCCATCTCAGCCTCATGAGTCCTGGGATTATAGGCATGTGCCACCACTGATCTTTCGGATTTCTAACTTGGTCAAAGAATTCTCCTTATGAAAATATGTATTAAAATTGCTGGTTTCATTGCAGATTATTCAATAATACATAAGATCCCAATAAGATTACTGACATTTAGAAATGGGAAGAAAGGAGCTAAAGGTGTAGGGAAGGTGGGATGGGTAGGGGAAGGGTAAAAAGGGAAAAGGAAAAAATGTGAGATAATGAAAAGATGAAAATAAAGTGTTTGTAGATGGGGAGGGGAGGAGGGGGTGAAGGGAGGGCAGAGGTAAGGGGAAAAATGAGAATCAAGACGTCATGTAGAGGTACAAGATCCCAACAATGAATGTAACTGTACTGTATCCCTAAAATGTACCAATAAACTCAATTAAAGCTGAAAAAAAATTGCTGGTTTCAAAATGTAAGACCTAAGAAAATGAAATTTCATTCTCAGGTATATCCATGATTCATACTCATCTACTTCTACAGAAGATTCTGCACAGTTAGTAATATTAAATATTTTAACAAGAAAATTAAAATATAAAGAAAAATTTAAATTCTATACATATAACACTGAAGGAATGCAAAAATTTTGAATTTCCAGTAAGGTAAAATCATTGTTTTCAGTTCTGATTTTCCAATAAAGGATGTATAAATATTTGGTAATAGAGTTTCATGCTCAGTTCTGAAATTTACTGTGGGAAGTCTTACATCTGAACTGCTGAATATCCTACCTCAGAAATACTTGAAAAATAAGCAGAAAAATAATGTATCTGTTTTATTTAATAGTGGCAACTATTCCTTGTGCAATTATAGGACTTCAAATAGATTAGTTTAAATTCACATGAGTAGTACACAGGCCCCTTTACTATCTGGCTTTCCCTTCTCAGCCTCTGTCCCATCCCTTCCCATCCCTCATCTGTATGAAGACATTTAACTTCATGTTTTTAAGCTATTGCACTTTTTTTCCTCTCCATCACTTTCTTCTAGAATTCCCTTCCTATATTTTACTCTGTCTTGCTGTGATTCAACTTTTGCTTATCTCTGGTTCCATTTGAGACACCAGCAATCCAACTGGCCCACCAAGGCCGGTGTAGATGTTCCTGCTATGTGTACCGTCCGCACCTAGAACATACCACATCCTGTAGCATACTGCACTATAATAGCATGTCTGAGCATCTGTCTTCTCTTGCTAGACTGTGAAATCTTTATCAGCAGGATCCACGACAGCCCTGTTCATTTTATTCCCAGCACCTCAGACATAATCACACTCAATAAATACTTTTCTAGTTGAATTGTTGTCAGATGTAAAGAAAAATAAACCTAGCTTGTGTGTGGGTGTGTGTGTGTGTGTGTGTGTGTGTGTGTGTGTGTGTTTAATCTCTTTTAATGGGATTTGGGGGAAAATATAAAAAGAGAAAAATTATTTTCCTTCTTATGGATATGGGTCTGTCAGAATAGGCTCCAGCCAGGTGCATGCATGAAATATTCCCACTTGGTTTACAAAATGTACATGAGAAAGAACCCTCTAGTCCCTTTGGGATAGACCCTGATCAAAAAACTTAAAGTTGGAAATAGATGCTGGCTCCTGGAGTAAAAAATATAGTAGGGAGGAAAGAGGAAAAGCCCAGGATCATTGTTTGAGCATTTTAAAGTAGATGTACTGAGGCTTCACCCAGCATCAGACCTAAGTGGAGAAGCCAGAACCAGAATTTGTGTGTTTCATTAGAGCACTACATAGATTATCAATATTTAACTGTAGCTGGATATCTGTAATCTGACTGTGAACAGATCTTATTTGAAACCAATATTTCATACAATCATTGTAAATATTAAAAAAGCCAAATTCAAGACCTCAGAGTATTTGAATTCCAAGTGAGAGAATATTGTATGTTGTCTTGCTTTATGTTTGTCTGTATTCAGGACAATTCCTTCTAAAATTTACCACCTGAAGCTTTTGACATTCCTCTCCTACCTACAGGACTTTAAGTATAGCCATGAAGTTAGTGGAAACAAAATAAAATATCTCCTCCCTTTATGCTCTGATATTATGCTTGTCCATGTAGATACCAAAGCACGACAGTTTTCCATTTATAATAAGCAGAATCTTGAGTTGCATCAGAAAGCCAAAAGATTTGCATTCACTAAACGAAACAGTGTCCTGCTTAAAGCATAACAAATCATTTTCTCTGCTTTGATCACAGGAGATGAGATTGGAATGCAACCTGTGGTATATTAGATCAACCTTAAAACCAAAAGCACCAAGCTGTTAATTTGGCCTTTTTCCATGAGTCTACACACTTCTGTTCTTGGGTTGGCGAATGTTTACATAACATCATGAGCCACGAAATGGTGAAGGGTGGAAGTATCCCATTACTCCTGATGAATAAGGCTTTGATTTCAAAGTTTGAGTGTTTGGCCAGGTAACAGGTAACAGGTTTTTTCATTTAACAGCAAATTTATTTGTATAAAGCAAAACTCATGGCAAATCTGATTTTTGGGTCCTACTTTTTACACCATAAAAGTAACATTCTGTCCTTAAGAACAAGAAAGCAGAAAGATTTATGTAGATAAGAATGTTTGTATGCATATATTTCCAGTTAGCATGATAAAAATTGGGTGAAACAAAATATATTTTGACTATGGGAGTAGCTAGAAAACATCGATCAGATCTGAGTTTTCGTTAAGCCAGAACAATGATAGTTATATAGTTTGAAGTTTGTAATTGGCATGTAGATGCCTCCCTGCTATGACTTTTCCCACTTAGAATCCACTTAAATATCAATGCTTGTGAAATAACAGCTCCAGAGCTAGGTAATACAATGAAATAACCTTTTCCCTTTGTCATTCAGCATCTGCTCTTTTTCCAAGAAGTTTATTGATCCAACCAAGTCCAAAATGCTATTTTTATCTTGCGTTAGCATTAAAAATCATATAATAAAACGTTTTGAAGACCAAGGATGAAATGCAGAGGAGCATACTTCATCCACAGCAAATAGCCTCTAAAACATATTGTTGTAATGATGCCAGAGAGTCATCTGTCTTTGTGAGAAGTATTCTAGTCACCCACACACTAACAAGCAAATAGGGTCAGCAGAAAAGCGGGTAGAAAGTAAGGTAGTGCTTCCCTGCAGGATCAGAAAGGCTGAACTGCCCAGCCACCCCAAGAGTCATCTGTAGCGAATGACCCTAGGCCTGCCTTTGATTCCACTTAGTGCGGCCCCACAAAGTACCTGCTAAAATGAATTTTTCATTTCTAATTACTGTTAAAGGAATAATAGAATTTCTTGTCACATTATGGTTATCAGATAAAATAAAAGTATTTCCCCCTCAAAAAAAGTACATTGAGGTGAAAACTGGAATATATGGGAACCTGGAAGATTTGTGTGCTGTGACTCAATTAGGTTAGTGACTGGGGAAATTTAGCACAAGAAGAGGAAAGTGGCCAAACAACAGGGCAAGGACCTTGAGCATCTGCTTTGGGTTTCAATTTCCCTCTCGGGGATTTCCTATAGGTGTGGGAGATGTGTAAGGAAAGCTACCTGAGAGTAAGTTAGAGGCTGTGATAAACTGTACCTAATGGTAATTTTTATTACCTAATTAGTATTAGGGTAGACCTTAAATCCAAAGACTGGCATCTTTATAAGGAGACCAAGACAGACACAAAGGAAACACACAAAGGAAAAAGGCATGTGATGGCAGAGACAGAAATTATTATGTGGATGCTACAAGCCAAGGAGTACCAGAAACAGAAACCATCAGAAGCCAAGAAAGGACTTTTCCCTCCAGATTTCAGAGAGAGAGCATGAGCCTACTGATTTGTGCTGTGTACTTTGGGGTTCCTCTGCCTCAGAACTATGAAAGAATAAATTTCTCTTGTTTCAAGTCACCTGGTTTGTGGTACTTTGTTGCAGTAGCTTCAAGAATTAACCAGAAAGGCTGTTTTAGAAAAGTTAATATAATTTTTTTCTCCGACAATAAAATTCCCAGAGACATTCATCAGCCTTTCAAACTGGTACTCTCAAGATGTGCTGGAATGCGTCTGTTCTCACCTCTGGGCTCACGTTGGTCCATTTCAGTCAATCAACAACCACTCACCTTCTACACTAACATCTTCTCTAAGATGCACTGTGGGGCTGGGAGTTCTAGGAAAACATTAGACCTTCAAGATACGTATTTACTACTTGCTTGATGATGAGGTACATGCGAAAATACAAAGGAACAAATCAGAATAGCATATCATCTGAGTGAGAAGACATGGGCTGTAGAGTAGGGGAGAAGCAAATGGAAGTTGTTTCTAGAAATATAACCGAAGAAGTAATATGTAGCGTAATATAGTGTAAGAACGGACCGAAGTTGAAATTATATACTAACAGGCAAACATTAGGATGTAAATGACCTGAACGGCATTATCAAACCTCTTGCTACAATCGAAACTTATAGAACAGTTCATCCAACAGCAGAATATAAACTCTTCTCATGCTCACGTAGAGTACTTACCAGTACAGATAGCATTCTTGGCCAGAAATCACATGTACATATCATGTCAAGGTACAAGATCCCAATGATAAATGTAACTGTATCATTTGCTTTAACTGTACCAATAAACTTGATGGGAAAAACTGAAACAGATATTTAAATAGAAAAAAAAAAGAATAATAACCATGCAATTGAGACCATTCTCACATCACAATTGAATTAAACTAGAAATCAGTGACAGAAAGCTCAAAAATCCCAAAATGTTTGGAGATTAAACAACATACTTCTCAATAATACATGATCCCAACCCAAAAAAAAAAAAATCTCAAGAGGGATTTTAAAATATTTTGAAATAATAAAAAATACTAATAAAAATTTATAGATGTAGCAAGAGCAGTGTCTAGAAATAAATTCATGGCACTGTAATGGATATATTATTGAAAAATAAAAAATAACGTTCCAAGTTTTCATCTATGGAAAATAGAGGTAGGAAATAGCTAAGCCTATCACAAGCATAATAAAGAATTTTAAATGATGGTATAAATCAATGACACTGAAAATAAGAAAATAATACAGAAGATCAGTGAAACCAAAGCTGAAAAGATCAATAAAATTGATGCACTTCTAGATAGGCTAAGAAGACAGAAGACAAAAATTGCAATATCAGGTATCAAAGAAGAATCATTATTACTGATCCATGAACATTGAAAAGCTAACAAGGGACACTATGGACAACTCTATGCTCCCAAATTTGGTAATTAAAGTGAAATAGATCAATTCCTTAAAGAACAAGCTAGCAAAATGAACACAGGCAGAAACAGACAACCTAATGAAATTAAATTAATAATCAATAACCTTCCAAAATAGAACAAAGCTAAATCATTTTTACTGATAAAAGTATTAAACATTTATGGGAAAACTTAATAGCAATTCTCCACAATCTTTTCCAGAAAAGATAAGCAGAAAGAACTCTTGTTAGCTCATTCTTTGAGGTCAGAATTACCTTATTACTAAAATCAGATATTTAAAAATTATAACAAAGAATCTTCAACACAATCCTAAGGAATCAAACCAAAAAATAAGAAGTTACATATTAAGGAATGGAATTTGTTCTAGGTATACAAGCTGTTGATGATTTAAAAATTCAAGAGTCAATGAATCTTTGTAGACGGTCAATAGACAAAGGAGGAAATCATATGATCATGTAAATTAATGACAGAATAACATTTGAAAAAATCCATTTTGTGACCATGAGATTTTTTAAAACTCTTGGAAAATAAGAAGCAGAGAGAAACTTCTTCAGCTTAATAAAGAACATCTACAGAGACTTGTGACTGACTTCATTTTTATTAGTGAAAGACAGGGCATTTTCTTTCTTTTCTCTATTATTTAACATCAGACTGGAAGCCCTAACCAGTAAATATAACTAGAAACAGAAATAAAAGTTGTGGAAATTGAAAATAAAGAAATAAAACATAACATTATTTGCTGATGCCATGATTTAAATGTAGAACATCCCAAAAAATCTACCAAAGAAGTCTTACAACACTTGCATCCAGAAGAAAGCTAGAAACCAGAGGCTTCCATAAATGAATCACTATGAATAGGTCTTCATTAGAGACCATGGCAACGGTTGGCAACACAAAACTGCCCCTTTCTATAAATTGGTGACAGACTTCAAAGATTTTGGAAACGAAATTGTAGCATCACACACTAGCTTCTCCTTGCAGCTTCCTGTGACATTTGTGGGGATTTGAAAGAGGTAATTTAGTTAAAGAAAATAAGATTCATCAGAGCAAAAAGAGATGATTAGTGTGGAACATAATCAGATTTAATCATTTGCTGGCCATTGTCATTATCAGCAGACCAAAGGAGAAAAATTAGAAGCCAGAAGCAGTAGCTCGTACCTGTAATCCTACCTCTCTGGAAAAATGAGGCAGGAGGATCATAACTTTGTATCCTACGTGAGCAGTTTAGCAAGACCCTGCTCAAAATAAAGCTTTAGCTTTGCTCAGTACTGTAGCCAATGAAGTTTATCTAAGGTGCAGTTATTGCTAATTGAAAATAAAGAAAGCTTTGACTTCAGTATCTCGTGTCACCAACAAGAAAAAGAAGAAAAGGAGGAGGAAGGAAAGATAGAGGAAGGAAGGAGGGAGGGAGGGAAGAAAAAGAAAAAGAAACAAAGGATGAAAGAAAATCGTGTAATTACAGTATTGTAGAGATCAACTTTCTCCAACGGCTAACATAATAGTAGATGAAAAGTCATTTGGCCTCTGACGATTTCCTGAAGTGGGTGATTTGTCAAGCGGTAAGTTTAGGCACAGTGAGAATAAATGTAGCTTCCATGGGTTGGTATTTTCCAAACACAAAGATAGGCTCATGTTGCTAGTATTATTGCTAAGATTTCTTATTTTATTGTAGTTTAAAAGTCTTATCTTGGTATATTAATACCAAGTCATAAAGTCTTGGTGTATTAATTAGACTGCGAATTGACTACTTTGGCATTTAAAGTTAACTGGAAACTTTTCAATGGAAGTTATTGTTTTGTATCAACCAATGTTGAATATAAGTGCTTTCCTCATTGCCATTAAAAATGATTTGACAGTAATTCTTGGACTTGGATGTCATTTGTTTAAAGTAGAATGGCATCACACTTTATCACTTAAAAGAAAACTCACTGATATAAAATCCAAGTATTGGGCTTGTATTTTATTAAAGGCCTTGTAAACATAATCATGTAAACAGCGGAGAACTATGAAGTCCCCTCTAGGACTTATGTATATTCGATCCCAGTACTTATCTTACATTTGTTCAAATTCATGCCAGTACATTGCATAATTACACAAATACTGATTTTCTATTACAGTTAAAACTAGATCTAGCACGATGGGTGCCCCGAGCTTCACAGAAGGTACAAGTGCAAGTCATGACCATAGGCTAAGGGATAAGGGCTGGCCCTCGGTTTCCACTGACTTTGTCTTAGCACATCATTCTCATTTCCCTGTGCTCTCTCTCTACCCTATTGTAGGCAAAAATTCGGTCGGTTACAGTGATCTTAAAGTTTCAGAATTAGAAAAAAACCCTCACAGTCTCCTTAAATATGAGTTGTTTTTGGTGGCTTAATCACAATTATGGAGCAGAGTGCGTCAGACAGCATTAGTAGCATTGAGAATAAGAACCAAGAATTGACATCGTGGTGGTGGTGATGGTGGTGGTGGTGGTGTGTGTGTGTGTTCCTGTTTTTCAGTATGAGTTCTTATCTGTACTGAATTCATGTACACTGTGAATTCATGTGCAATGCCCAGGTGATATATGATGTAGTCAGGTTAGCAAAGCACCCCATGTTGGTGGCACCAAGGATCATGAGCAACTGATGCCTGAGAGTTAATGCAAAACAAGCTCCTCCTAATGTAACCAGGAGCACAGTACAGACTTACTTATATGTGTGCTACATATAGAATACTCAACACTGCTGTAGTTTTTTAAATGGATAATTAAAAACCAGTTTATTCCAAACAAGATTTCCACACAGCTGTTGAAAGGGGAAGAATATTAACATATAAATATATTCACATATATCACTTCCAAATATAAACCCATTTAAATTCCTGATAGATAGCAATCCAGTTTGGGTTACTTCTAAATAGAACTTAGAGGTCACTTGTATTTGAATGTAACAGTAACATAACAAACCTTGGTTGACAAATAGCTGTCATTTTTGTTTAATCCATTGGCTCTTATGCTTGAATTTTCCACAAGAAGTACTGGATGTAGCTTCTTAAAGACGGATTTTTGCAGCTCATTCCTCAAGGTTATTAAAGCATATGTGACTACTTCAGGAACAAATGTGTTATGTGTGTTCATCTCTTGTTCATTGTTAGTGGTTTATATTCTGATAATGAAATGTGTATCGGTTACGTATCTGGAAACAACAGAATTTACTCACCTGTTTCTTAGCTTACTGGAAGTACTTTGAAATGTGATACAACATTAAACTATAAAGATTATTAATCTGATTATCTCAATGAACATTTTGCAGGTAGGAAATGTTTATTCTGATGTCAATATTGACTCACAGATTGCTGTAATAAATGCAGTGGCTTCAGTTTAAGGGGAAAAATCATTATGGTGGTTGACACTTGCTCCTATTAAACATCCCTTTGCAGAATAGCAGTCTGTTTTACAGCGGGGAAACAATCAGAGTGAGCGAAGACAGTGTTCTAAAGTCAACTGTATCATCTTGTCACGGAGGTGATCTAATTCTCCATGGATGGACACAATGGAGAAATGGCTTTCCCCTATCAATCTGAAACTCTGCAGGTTGATTCCAACACAAGCTATGTGCTGTGTAAAATTTTGCACGGCTATTTTAATGGTGTTGACACATATCTGCAATCAGAGTACATTTGATATTTAGGTTATATGACATTGGCTGTATACATTGTTAGAAATAAATTGCAACCAAGTTTTACCTTTGTTTTGATTTTCTCATGACAGACACACCCTCACATGTCCATAGAGAACTTACTTAGATATGAAATAGATGATCGATGATAGTCTCTGTTTATGCTGCTCTGAGAAACCTAGGTGCACCTGCTTCTTTTTTGAAGTAGACACATAGACTTTTTGTTAAGGTTAAAATGTACCTTTCAACAAGTCAACTGAATTCCTCAAATAAGATTTATTCAAATGGTGGAACGATGATTTTATAACACATATTTTGCATTACGATCTCATATCCATATAGAAGTAAGCACTTGTCTTAAAGAGATTGAATATTTTATGTCATTACTCTTAAACTATTGAAAGAGCAAATGACTTCTAACCCTACCTCTCCTGCAGAGGACTTAGGCAGCTAAAATCTCTGACCCCTGTACTCCTTGTCTGTGAATGATGGTGTAAATGAGACTATTTTTAAAAGTGCCTCTCAACTCTTTGGGATATCTAAGTATAGAGTGTGTTATGGATTTTCTGTTTTTGCATTGTTTGTTGTTGCTCTTTTTCAAATGGGCATCGACTATATAGTATGCTTATGCTTGGCTGTTTGTTTTGTTTTCCATTGGACCACGCAGGTGATATTTCTAAGGATGTGGTATTTGGGACTAACTGATCAAGAGGTCAGATGAGTTTTAGAGTGAAATTTAAAGAAAACTTCTTGGGAAGTAGAAAGCAGATAAAAGAAGGACTCTCTTTGCTAAAAATAGTATGCTCTTTGTCACAAAAAAATATTCTTTTCATTCAACAGAGAGGATCATATATAAACTGTAGGACTCAAAATTAGAGTGAGCTAAAACCTTGGTATATAAAACAGGCTGTTAATCAAACCCAAAAGTTCTAGCCTCAAATCCTTTTAATGGAATAATACTATTGTCAATCTATGATTCTGTTAAATGATGAAATAACAGAAAATAACTTGATTAAAATTTATGTTAGAAAAGAAAATATGAATTAGCATCTATCTTGTCATTCTCTAAAGAAATGCAACCTTAGATGAACATTTCTTCGTGTGCAATAATTATAAAAATGTATAGTGGTATACTAGAACATAGAATATGAAAAGTCTTTATGATATGTTTAGCCTGTAGAATCCTGAAAGGCTTTAAGATAGGTGACCTCATAAGACTGTGACACTCCAAACAGAGCCATCAATGTGTCCACTCACAACATCTACATTAAGGAAAGGCACAGTACCACTTTCAGGCAATTTAAAAATCTCACCCTTTTATTATATTGAAATGAAGTCAAATTATTTTCCCATTCTGGTCTCTTCTGAGAAAAGCTTTTATGTATTTCTAATACTTTCTTTTGAATGGTCCATATAAATTAATTCTTTAAAAATTCTTTGATCTCAATTTGATCTACTTTGAATCTCTCAAAAAGAAAAAAACTGTAAGTCACTTGTTGAAATGGTATCTCTGTATTGCAATTAGAATAATGACAAATAGAACAGAGTTCGTAAGTTTCTTCCAAAAGTATACTTAATCCCGGATAAAAATACTAAGTTCCTGACACATTCATGTATTATTTACCATTTTTTGTTTTCATAGGAAGAGACAATATGAATTCTTAAAATACATATCTAAAAGGAAAATCTGATTCTGAGCATTGTAAATTCTGATTTTGAAGGTCAGGACAACCTGGAAAGTGAAGTTATTAAAACCTTCCCTGCCCTCAGCTTTTGCTCTGCCCCCCAGGTTGTGGTCAAATCAAATGAAATGAGAAGCAGGAGTGTGGTCACACAGGCCAGGGCCGAATAAGAAAGGTAAAAATAGTATTGTCAACTTTTAGAACCACCAATTTTCAAAGTGAGCCAGAGGTCAGAGCAACAGTCATATTTTCATACGGAAGTAACTGTGTCTTTCCAGGAAGCTTCACTGACGCAGAACATAAACTGCAGTCGGTTGTGACTTCATGTCTGGTTAGGTTTCAGATAAGCACAAGGAAGCCCCATTGTGTGCTGCACTTGGTGAAGGGGACTTAATAAACATAAGCAATCAATATATTCTGTACCTTTTAATGTGACAGAATGAATCTCTTAAAGTATTCAACTTTTGTGTTCAAGGACCATAAATGTTCTATGTTAAATCTGTATTTTGCTTTGGTTTTGTGACAAGTGTTCCTTAGGATGCCTATATACTCTAATTAAAATGTTTTGTTTGTTTGTTTTGCTTTGGTACCAGAGATCGAACTCGGGTCCTTATGCTTGCGAGGCAGGCAGCAGAACCACTGAGCTAAATTCCCAGCCCATTATTAAAGTAATTTAAAGATGAGGAAAATGAGGTATTCAGGATGTATCTCCTCTAGGCAGGATTTCTCAACCTTCACGTTGTTAACAATGGGATTTCCTGTGCATTGTAGGATACTCAGCAGCATCCAAGGCCTCTGTCACTGACTGCCTTTGGTTCCCTTCCCCCGTTGTAACAACCAAAAATGTCTCTCATTGCCAAAAATCGCCTGGCAGAAAATCATCCCTAGTTGAGAAACCCACTGTTTTTAAAGATACAAAGTAGCATAGGCTTGGCTAGAATCAACATAAGTATTTTGTTCAACAAAACTAAAAAATAAATTTAGCAATAATGTGGCCTTCCAAAGCACTTTTACTTTCTCTTCGTTAGTTGACCTTTTTTCTTTATTCTTCCGTCTCTATCTCTTCTACCTCCCCCATTCTTCCTCCCTCCTCATTCTCCTTTCCCCTTCCTCCTCCTTTTCTTCTTCCTTAAGTGGATTATTACCATCCAAATAGATTAGTTTGAACAGGTTTGTCAAGGGCTAAAATTCCCGACATAGTACCCCTTAGAAGAACGGTAATGATGATTTCAAGTAACTGTATCAAATAGAAACCCGCAAAATTCATCAGATTGGATCTGTATTCTCCCGGAATTTGACAGGGATAAGAGTGTAAGGAATAGCATTTTTTGACAGGCCCCTGAATATGTGTGCAGTCAGTGGCTATAGATACAGTTCTAAAGGTCATCTATATCCTGTCTGCTCAAAACTGTGTCTATGGTATGGTCTCTGAGAACACAGTGTTTTTACTCTGGATACCCTTAGGCACATCCCCAGCAGAGCTGGGTTATCTGGCAGCTAAACAAGATGTTTTCCCACCCTTATATGTAAGGAAAGTAGAATTTAACAAGGCGACAATATTTACAAGTCTTGATATAAATAAAGTCACCTTACAGGTTTTGGTTTTGCTTCTTTTTGTCAAGGGGATTATTTCTTCTTGTTGAATATTAGGCATTGGTAAAATATCAGGAAAAAGAAAATTGACATTGTTTATGAATATTTATGAAAATGAACACATTTTAAATATTATATGTGTGTGCCATATATTAACACTTTCAAATCTTTTTCCTTTAATACAGGGCAAAATTCCAACATTCCTAGGAAGTGTGGGACCTGCCTACCCCCAACCCTGGAAACAGAAAGCTTTATCCCACACTGCACAATGGCTGGATGGTCAGGGTCAGGTGTTGCTGAAACAACAAATGACTTCCAGTGGTAACTGTAGATCTTAATTTACCTCATATGGTTTTTTGCCTTTGTTTTCAGAAGACAGTACTGTATTTTCAAACTATGTTTTTCTGTATTTTCTTTTACGATAAAGATTCAGCAGTTCAGTGATACTGTCCACAAAAAAAAGGACAGAAGCATTTCCGAGTCTAGAAAATAAGTCCCGAGAGTATGGAGGCAAGCGAGGCCTGTCGTTAACACTAACAGTAATTTCAGCTGAAATCTTCTATTTTAAGCCATGTTCTGAAGTACACAACCTATGAGAGAATGGAATGCTATCCACAAAGTAACATGTGCTTTTTCTCTTGGAGAAGAAACAAGTAGCATATTTCAGACAGGGCCTAAACCAAGCCCACAGGAATGTTTGACCTAAGAGCCGATCAAGGCAACAAAAGCGTGAGAGGAAGAGCTGGCTGTCAAAAGCAGAGATAACAGAACCTTGGGAAGTAACTACATTTATGCATACAAGTCTTTATAGGTGGGACAACAGATCTTGAGCCCAGATGACTATCGTAAATCTTATAGGATTTTTACTTTTCCAATTATTCTGAAATCACAATAGCATTTAATTTTTTGCATTTTTAATGTACAGGGAAAAAAAATCAACAAATAACCCGAAGTTCCCATTTCTGGTTTTTTTCACAGGTGCTGATTTTACTTTCATTTTCTTAAGGAGTAAGCCTGGTTTACCACTCAGGAGCCACAACAAAAGTCATGCTCGATTTTCCTCATTCTCAATGCATTATGACACACACACTAATTATCCAGAAATATGTATTGATTCAGGTAAAAAACTGCTAAGAATCCATACCTGTTAGAATGGCTAAAATCGAAGTATTGATAACATCAAATGCTCCAGAGGATGTGCAGAAATGAGAGGTCTTATAGGCCTCTGGTGGGAATGCAAAATGGTACAAGCACTGTGGAAGACAGTTGGACAACATCTTCCAAGACTAAACGTACTCTTAGTGTGTGAGCTACCATTGTGCTCCTTAGTATTTACTCAAATGCATGGACAATTCCGTCCACACTAAACCTATATATAGCAACTCCATCCACTGTTGCCAAAACACGAACAGAAATGTTCCCTAACACGTGAATGGAAAAAGAAACTGTGGGGCCTCCATACAATGGGGTATTGAACAATAAAAATAAATGAGCTATCAAGTCACAAAAACACAGAGAAATCTTGGATTAAAAAACTAATTTGAAAAGGCTACATACTATATGACTCAAAAAAATAGCCTGGAAAAGGAAAAAGTATGGAAGCAATAGGATCAGTGTGGTTATCAGAGTTGGGTCAAGCATGAAAGGAAGGTAAGTAGAGCTCCGAGGAATATATGGTCTTACTTTGTAGTTCAGGCTGGCCCTGAATTCACTAAGTAGCCCATGCTGGCCTCAAACTCATGGCAATCCTCCTGCCTCAGCCTCCTGAGTGCTTGGATTGTAAGTGTGTACCACCTGGGGCCAGGGATTTAGCTCAGTGGTTCCATCACCTGCCTCACAAGCTCAAGGACCTGAGTTCAATCCCCAGTACCAAAAAAAAAGCAAGTGCATACCACCATACTGGACTTCAGAGGACTTTGTGTGTGTGTGTGTGTGTGTGGTACCAGGGATCAAACTCAGGACCTTGCACTTGTGAAGCCAACGGCAGACCCACTGAGCTAAATCCCTGGTCCCTCAGAGGAATTTTTGAACAGTGAAATTATTACATATTATGTGTGATACTATAAGGCTGGATAGTTGTATGAGTTTGTCAAAAACCATAGAATATATAACATTGAGTGAGTCCTAATGTAAACTGCAGACTTTATTTGCTTGGGAAAAAAGAATCCTTCTACATTGTTGGTGGGAATGTAAAGTAGCATAGCCATTCTGGAAATCAGTATGGAGATTCCTCAAAAAACTAAAACTAAATCTGTAAATTTTACTCAATCCAGCTATTCCCCTCCCAAGTAACTTCCCAAAAGAGTTAAGGACATTTTATAGTGATATACGCATACCCCTGCTTGTGGCAGCACAATTCATATTAGCTAAACCTTGGAAGCAGCCTAAATGTCCATTAACAGATGAATAGATAAAGAAAATATGGTATTTACACACAGTGGAGTACTACTGTGCCAAAAAGAAGGATAAACTTGAATCATTTGTAGAAAATGGATGAACCTTGAGATAATGTTAATTGAAATAAATGAGACACATAAACTTAAATATGACATGGTTTCTCTTATATGAGAAACATAAAATATAAATGAACAGCAAAACAGTAGATAGATAACAGGAAGTAGGGAGACCTGTTTCAAATGGTAAGAAATTCAAGCAATAAGGAAAGGAGGGGAAGGGAATGAAGGAGAAAATTAAGATGTGTTGTGTGCATGTACCAACTCCCCACGTGGAATGTAATCCTTTCATGTACTAATTTTTTTTTAAAAAGACGTTAGTAATGCATCAACATTGGCTCATCCATTGAAACAAATCCATAACCAGAATTAAATGTAATTAACTAGAATGTTAATATTAGGAGAAATGAGAGGAGCTCATAGATACAAATGCAATGATTTCTACTCAGATTTTCTGTAACCCTAAAAAATAGTCTAAAAGGTAAAGTCTATTGATTTTTTTAAATGGCTCTGAAAAAAAAACTAACAAGTTTTTAAAGTGATGAGAAGTGAAATTTAATCAAATTTTGGTTCTTGGATAGAAAATAGAGTGATTACGTTTTTATATTCTTTATTTTTATTAGTATATGTTCACAGCACAGAATGTTTACATTTCTTGTGTGGTGGTGTTACTTATACATAACACATCATACTTCCTTTTTAAACCTCTTTTCCTCCTCCTTCCCCCACAATCTCTTGATTCCTTTCCCATTTGAGAAAGATCTACCTCCCTACTTCCTATTGTCTGTTTTTCATCTTGTTCTCTGTTTGTGATTTAGATTTCTCATATAAGAGAGACCGTGCAATATGTAAGCTTGTGTGCCTGATTTTTTCACTTAACATTGTGATCTCAAGGTACATCGATTTTCCTACAAATGACTCCAGTTTATCGTTCTCAGTGGCGGAGCATTATTTCTCTGTGTATAAATACCATACTTTCTCTGTTTATCTGTTGATGAACATATAGGCCACTTCCAAGATTCTGCTATCATGAGTTGTGCTGCGGTAAGTATGGTATGCATGTGACACGGCAGTATGACACCCATAACTCCTTTAGAAGGGAAATAGTGATTCAGTTTTAAACGTCACTTGTAACACTGCTTCTTCTTTTATATTCTGTTCTGGCCCCAAAGCCATTCTGTCCATTAAGGTAACTGAAAATCCATCTTCCCTCCAAGAACAGGAGTCTAATGCCCATACAACAGCTCAGTTTCCTTATTCCAAGTTCTGGTGCCATTTCTGTGTGAGCCAGGCCCTTATGCAAATTGTCACCCTCCGGACACCTTATCCTCTGACAATGCAGGGCCTTATGGAGCTAGTATTTATGCAGTCATTTCTCGTTCCATTTCAGAAGCTCAATTAATATGTGGTTTGTCTAGAATCTGCGGCAAGTCTTTGGAAACAGTCTTCCTACTTCCGGTGTCCTGTCCTGTGAGACCGTGTGTCCCTGCCATTCTCACCTTCCAATATAGGGAGTGAGCCAAACAGGTGAAGCAATTACACATCCGACTATCAGAGTATAAAAGCTGATCGTTCACACTTGTCTGGGAGGAATCTGAAAATGTTTTCTATTTTGAGCCTGAAGAATCCTCCAGAAACCATTCTGCTTTTCCTCTCCTTCATAAAATTTCTTGGAAGAGATTTACATGCTTCCAAGTGACACTAAATCCGAAGGAGTTGCTCCAGCTCCATTTTGAACTACTAGCAGTCTTCCTTGCTCCTGAAATACTCATTCCCTTTGTCTTTAAGGTTCCCGCTCTCACCTGCGTTTCCTACTCCTCTTTCTCAGTCTTTTTGCTCATCTCCTCCTTTGAATCCTTAACTTTCACCATAGCTGTCTTCTTTGCTAGGCCTCCCTTCTCTCCTGATTGGAAGATCACCACTCCCAAGGCTTTAGGTGTCCACCAAATGAGCCACGAGTGCCTGACGTTGATCTCCAGTCCAGAATTCTGCTGCAACCTCTGATGGGCATCTACTTTGGCGCTCCTAGTGGAATTTCGCATCAGCATCTCTGATTTGTCTGTATCACGTGCTTCTGTCCCCAAGCTGGTGCCTCTTCTAGCCTTGGGAAATGGCATTGTTAGCACCCCGGTTACTTATGCCAGAAATCCTTGTGACCATTTTCCTCACTTTTGGGGGGTATATTTCAAGGAGAAAAAAATTTTGTTTTTTAATTTATTTCTCATTAACTAGTCTTGTTTTAAACTAGCCTTGGATACACTGTCACAAGAATCAGTCTTTTTGAAAAATAGAAGTAAAACATGGTCATGGTAAAATACTTTGATCTCAAATATCAGTGTAAAAAGTGAAAATTAAATTTTAAACTAGTTTTAAACTAGTCTTGGATACACTGTCATAGGAATCAGTCTTTTTGAAAAATAGAAGTAAGACATGGTCACGGTAAAATACTTTGACCTCAAATATCAGTGTAAAAAGTGAAAATTAAACTTTTAATGCTAGTCCTAAGGCCATGATATTTGACCATTTAAAGGAAATCATTTTTAATTGTTTTTGTGCATCCTTCTAGAAGTTCACCCTGAGTTTTCATTAAGTAAATGTATAATGAACATCTACTGTAATACTGTACCTACACACAGTTTTAAAGATTGACTAGACAGACTTTGTTGCTTTATCATTGAAGCCTGCAGCTCACCAGGAGAATCAGATAACAAACAAGGAAACAGCAAAACAAACAACCATAAGCAAATAAAAACTTTGACTGAAATCAGCAGGTTAATGTGATTGAGAGTAACATGCCTCGCATATCATACTGCAACTTGCTTGTCACCCAAGGTTATGACCATTTTTCCAAGGTAATATATGGGTCTAACTCATTATCTTTCATTGTCTGGTAGCATTCCTATCATAGTTATACCATCAATCATGCAGCCATTTTTCTGTTGATTGGCATTTGAGTTGTCAAGTTTTCTACTTCAAGCATCACTAAAACAAACACCTTTATTTTATACTTTTATGTTTGAGCATCGTGGTTGCTTAAGCCAGAAATCCTGTCAATCCTCTACTGACACAGCCACTGCAAATATTTCCGCAACTCTTCTGAGTGTGAGTAGGGTGACTCCGCCACCCCACATCCTTCGCTTGAGGAGTGGTTCAGTCCCTTCCTGATGCCATCTGAGTGTCCTCAGCTGCTTATGATAGTCTCTCCCACCTGCAGAGCTGCACAGATATTTTCTTATATATTATAATATTTTATTATGTTCTTTCTATTTTGAGGATTTATTTTACATGGCTTGGGGTGATTTCTTCTGAATAAGTATCCAAAAATACCAGCACTGTTATGACTACACCATCATGTGTTAATTTCTTGGATTTTCTTCTGAATTGTTTACTAATTTGTTTTTAGATTACTATACCAATTGTTTGCAGTTTAATTACTGCGTTTTATGGCAAGTTATAGTTTCTCATAAGGTAAGTTCATTTTCACTGTTATTCTAATTTTTTAAGAGTCTCCTAGTAGTCTATTGTGTCAAATATAAAACTCTCTGTTGGTAGACATTTAGGTTGCTTCCTATTTACATTTCCTATTATAAATTCCCACAACAATCCTTTTTGTCACTAGGTGTAATTCTGTGTGGCACAAGTAGAGGACAAACCTACACATAAACATGTCCTGGTCTGCTGTCAGCTCTCTTAGTAGGTAGCGAACTTGCTCTGGTACACAGCTGTATTACACACGTCATTCAAATTCACACGCCACCCCCCAAATCCACTACCAAAACCCTATAGTGTTACTCACACTGTGTCAAACCCACAAATGTTAAATCTTCCCACGCTAAGAATCTACTGTGAAAACAATTTGCACCATCCTGATTTATTTTATTGGTACGCACAGACAGCTGACCCTTAGAATCTTAAAGACCACTTAAACGGACTAATCCACTGAATGTCTTTTTCTAGTGACAATTCTTGCTCATACTCACCACCAAATATTAATCCCTGAAGCCTCTAAAGAAAAGTCTTAGAAACAGGCATGAGGTAGGCACCTTGGCCAGGCTGGATCTAACGTCAGTGGCAGAGGACATGGCTTCCTCTTTGAAGACCATTTGTGCTATAAATTCACTGAAAGCAGTGTGTAACCCGTGCCTTCAACGTCTCCGGGTAGCAGCGGGTTCCAACACTGGGCCTTTGGGGCAGCACTTCACACTGACCTGCGAGGTGTTTGACCGCCCCTTTTACACATCAGCAAAAGGCAGAGCTGTTTCATGTCTCTACAGACCAATTTAACACCAATATTCTACGGTCCAAGAGTGTAATTATCAAACTGGAACTGGATTTAACTTGAAAAACATAAACTTTTTCCTAGGTGTAAAGGTGTGGTTATTGTTGTAAAGGTGTGGGAGAAAAATATGGAAATTCACGGCAATAGAGAATGTGAACTTTGTTTAAAACTTTTAGGGATGACATTAATCATGTCTTGTTCAGATACACAGAATGTGAGGTACTCAGCCAGAGTACAATCTCAGCTTTCAGTTTTAATCATGTCACAGAAACCCCTGAGAGAAGTGATCATTTTTAAAGATTAATTGTGTGTTCAGTACAGTGCCCCACTCCCAGTTTTAATTTTTAAAATGTGGAGCGTATTGTTTGCCTGTTATTGAGTTTGCTTCGGTGAGCTGCCTTGCAGTGTCATGCCCGTCACTTGTCTAAAAGCTCTGTCAATGATGTCCTGTGTGAATTGGGTCACTTCTCTGCCGTTGGCACACAGTTAAAGACTCCTGCCCTATACATCCTTCATTCCCACTCTGTAAATTAATACATGCTATATTTTAAAAAATTTTAGAGATAAATTCTAAGTATTGGAAAAAATGTACTTCTATGAAGAACTGGGCTGTTTCCCCCTGCATAAATGAAAATTACGCCTTTCATTTCCCCTCAATTTCTAGGAAGCTCGCCATCAAATGTGAAGTTTCAACTCCAACCATACAGTGGCCTTCTTGGTTTGTGAACTTATGTTGTCCTTCCATGGTTTTGGTTTTCTTTATTTCCATTTCCTCTGAAATATATTCTTTACTTCCATTTCTCTTTTATCATATTTTATATGTTTTTATTGAATGCCTCAATTCTTTTGTTGAGTGAAATGAAAACACCCACCTGTGGGTTCTGCTTCCATTTCCCCCTCCTGCATCTCCGCCTTCCTGAGTACTTAGTGACTCTTATCAGTTACTTTGGCTCTTAAGTGTTATCTTGCCTTGCTTTTTACATGGCTCTCTTGTTTTCCTAGCTAATATCTAAGTGAAGGGCTTTGCATTATCTGTATCTTTCCTGTCTTAAATCCCCAAGGGGGGAGAGGGAGAGAGGGAGAGAGGGAGAGGGAGAGAGGGATCTTTTTATTGTTGTCTCTATGGAAGGGCAGGCAAGCAAGCCAGTCAGGTCATAATCAGAGCAGGAAGCACCTGCAACTCTGGAGCATAACTGAAGGGTGAAAACACCGGGCATTAGCAAGAGTACAGAACCCTGGCTAGAAACACTGGGGAAAGGAGCAATTTCTGGGACTGAGCAGAGTATGTAGAAAAAGAGTCCCTAAGAACATGGCCATGGGTACAGCAAGACCATGACCCCCTATAGCCAGGCAGAAGGGAGCCAGGCATAGCTCACCTCCCAGTACTTCCCATTCGCTGAGCCTTGTCAGACGCCCCTTCTGAAAGGAGCACAGAGCAGGATGCAGAGAGCTGGGATTGAGTGGGGGCAATCAAAGAATATAGTAGCAGCCACATTTCCCTTTCACTGCAAGGGCTTGCTCGAAAGAACTCTGTATTTATGATTAGGTGAGGAGATGGGCAAGGGGAATGTAACAGTAAGTAAATAAAAAATCCTAAATCTCTGGAAAAGACACACAATTTTCCAAATTCCATATGAACACAATCTTTTAAGGTTCAAAAGGCCTTTGCATATTTCCAAGCTTTTTTTTTTTACACTAGAGCTGCCTTCATTGTCAGTTTTAGATTTTTGTCTCACACCAGTTCTCTTTTGAAGGATCCACCCTTTACCGTATCAAATTTATTAAAGCACATTCTTTATAAATGCAGCGGATCTGTATGTTTTTGTAGGCATTTGACAAATATCAATTATTTTCATCTGGGCAGATTTCTTTTTACATTTTAGACCAAAACTTATTGCTCAGCTTCCAAACACATTTTTTTGATCCGAGAGGATCCCTTAATCCCAACTGTTGTTGCTGGCTGTGTTTGCTAGATAAAATAAGTCCTCCTGCTTCCTTCTCGGCTGTTCAAAGCTTATTATTTGACAGCGATATTAACTCCAGTAAGAATCTGCTGATGGTTTGATCATGTCCGGTTTGTGGTTTCCTGTTCCAGGCTTCCAGAAACCCAGTTTATTTCTTACTTAATATTCCAGTATTTATTTGGACTTTGCTTTAATCCACATATAAATGTCACAGCACCTTCTGAGTCTTCAGAGAAGTACATGCTGTGTTTCTGAGTTCCCTCACTTTTGGACTTCTCAAAGATTCTTAGAAAATATCTTGGGTATTCAATCAACTATTTAGAGAGCTGACTGAGTCAATCTCTCAGCACAGAAATTATTTTCTTTCTGTCATGCTTGATAGCAGCCAACAAACGTAATGCCCACCAAGTGACCCGCCCTGTCCCAGCATTGTCACATTCACTTTGTCACTTAATCTTCCCAATAGCTCTTTGAAGTTAAAATTATAATTCCCAATGTACAGCTGACATATCTGAGACCCAAGTGAATTGCTTGATGCTCATCTAGGGTCAAAACAAGATTCGCTATGTTCCTAGAGTCAGGACTACTGAAAAACTCAAGACTAACTTTCTGATCTTTTCATATTTTGGTAAAAGCTCCGTACATGCCTAAAACAATCTCTTTGTCTTTTTAATATGGCTTTACATATGTTAGTGATGATTGGTGGCTTAGTAATTGGTTGTGGAAATCAATTACTTTGATCTTGCTACTAAAGCAGTTATAACTAGATGTAGAAAGAAGGGGAACAAAACATGCCCTAAATTTTAAGCAGTAGTTTCCTTCATTACTCGAGGGGCACAGAGAGCCAGGAGTCATTCAGCTCAGCACCTTCTTCCCTGCGCACTTCCTGAATTGCTTTTTTGGTTCTGTTTTCTCTTGTAAAAGTAGCTCTGCAATGATCCTATATTTCAGCTTTGAAATATTTTATGAGTCTTTGCAGATGTTGCATGAATAGACTATTGTGTTTACAAAACTATCAACTTCTAGGAGACAGAGACTTGTGTCTCTTTTGTGCATTGTTATAATCCCAGCATCTAAATGGCATTTAACATGGGAGGGGCACTCACATTTTCACGATGAGACATTAGTTTTGCTCTTTCTCTCAGGAAGTACTCTTGCTTTAACCTTAAAAACCTTACCGATTTCTCAACTCCTGTAAGGCCTAACAGTTCTGTGCAGTGTAAACAAAGTCAGATCGCAGCATAATGCAGGGGGGAACACTGACCTTGGCATTTATCCTACTCTGGATCTCAGTCAAGACAGGTGAGAAGTTGTCTGGAGTCCATGCAGACCACGATCCCCAAGAGCATGTGACTGTGACTGTTTTCTCCAGGTCTGTCCCACCATCATCTAGCACAATGCCTTGCACAAAATTCCCACTCCATAAATGCTTGTTGAGCTAATAAATAAGGGCAGAACCCATAAATTAGCAGAGTGTTAGCACTGGGCATATGCTTAGTAAATATTCGCCCCGAGAATAAAGCTCAAAGAGAGAATCACGCCACACATTCCAAAGTGAAGCAGGCAGCATATGTGAATTATCAGCTGTTTGGGATTATCTGTGTGACTCCTCCCCGCTGTCAGGGGAGTGAGCGGAGATCTCACTGGATCAGCAGACTCTCCAGATTGGAGTAGCAGCTAATTTCCACTGGACTAGATGACTATATTCCAACTATGGCATATTTAACTTTATAACTAGTGCTTACCATGGTAACTACTAACCCAATAATAAGTCCTTTTTTCAGACCTGTATATTAATATTTTCTATCCCTTCCTTCTTTACTCTTTTCCTTTTCCTTTCTTCCTTCCTCCTTCTCTTAACTCTGAATGTCATATAAGGTTGTACATGTCCAAAGACAAGGATCTCAACAGTCCTGAAAGGTCTAGAAAAGTCCAAAATAGTAACTTCACATTTATAATGTATGGTCCATTTTCTTGACTCTCAAGCTCCCTGAACTGTGTTGGGTCAGCATGAGTCAGGATTCTAAATAGATCCTCATTCCCTCTTGTTCCCATAAGAATCACTGTGGTTTGGCATTAGTTTCAACAAACATAACACAACATTAACATGCCTGATATTAAGTCTACATACACACATGTATACTATGCACAAAAATGAGCACAGATCTATTTGAAATAGACAGCTATCTAAAATTGTTAAACAGCCCCAAGGAGAAAGCTCATACACAGTCTGGTGTGGTGGTACTCACCTGGGAAGCTGAGGCAGGACGTTTGCAAGTTCAAGGCCAACTTGAGAAATGTGGCCGTTTAGTGAGACCCTGTCTCAAAATGAAAAATTTTTAAAAGGGCTGGAAATGGAGCTTGGTGTGAAGATCTTGGGTTCACGCCCTGGTACCGCAAAAGCAAGCGAAGAAACAAAGCAGAAAGATCACACCATTCTAATTTTACTTTGCGTTATGACTGGCAGTTTGCTCATGACATCGAGTCTGCCATCGGGAGAAATGTTCGAAGCATTCAACATGAAACTGGTAGTTTCTGAATACAGCGGTTTGGTAGATGCAGTGTGTGGAGAGGTACTATTAATACAGAGAGCAAAGAATAAGTACCTGATGCTAACTTGTTGATACAACTGAGCAGAATCAGTTGCTGGTAAATTTAATGAATTCACCACTCTATAGATAACTATGAGGTATAAAATATGCAGGAAGTTGAAAAGTAATGCAAGACCAACTTATTCCATAATGGGGAACATTTTTATTACAGACAAATTTAAAGTTTAAAATTTTACTCTGTTTTATTGAAAAAAAAAACTTATTTTGTGTTACCAACAAGATGATATTCCCTGTAACTAGAGTTTCTCAGATCTCTCAGATGCACCATTATAGAGGTCTTTTGCTGTACTCTTTTGTATTTGAAAATCTCCTGCTTGAAATTAAATTCAGTCCTAAAATAGCAACTATATCATTCCCTAACCACTTCCCATTAGTAGCAGCAAACTCCAGAGATAGTAGAGCAGGCTTCAGGTGCCAGAAAAAGAACCCTACAGATGATTATAAGACCTGACTACTCATTAAGGAGCGATCCATGCATATTTGTAAATATTAGTACTGGCAAGAGTGAAAACAGACAAAAGTAAAATCACTGTCCTGTATAAATTAAGCTGAGTTCAGATTTTGTTTTTGACATGAATTCTTGAAGGGCTGAAAACCTAACTCATTATCGTTAGTTTAACTCTCCCCAAAGTACAAGTGGGTTCTAGAGAATTCGAAGAGTACAAAGGAGCCCTCTGCAATGCTAACGTTAATAACCACAGATTCCTCGGGGAAGATGAAGCACGAGGAGGCCAATCTCCTCCTAGGTGGTCATGATTGACACCTGCATTTGGCTGGTTTTGGTGGGGGAGGGCACAGGAGAGGCTCAGCCTCGCAGGACCGAACCCTCACATCTGAGCTGTTTTATGCCGCTGCCCTCGCTTGTTCTGTCTCGCCCCATCTTCGCTCCAGACCCGCATCGCATGGACAGATTTTTAACATTGACAAATGCTCTTCTCTGAGCCTCACCGTGGTCTTTTCAAGTACAGGTCTGTTTCCTTGGTAAAGCCTCTTTGAAGGGGCTAAATTTAGCACTGCCTATCAGGAGAACAGGTGCTACTGATGCTCCCAAATAGGTCTCCTCCCGGCATGCTTTCCCGGGGCAGCCAATCACCAGGGCCCTGCCGGCAAGCTGTGGGGCTGTCAGCAGATGTGCGGAATATAAGGGCAGGCCAGAGCCTGGCTCTGGAGCAGTCGTGCATTCCCACCTCGCCTCGGGTGTAGGGATTGCATAGAAGGTTTAGAGGCTCACCGATTCATGTCGGAGATGGTCAGAAAAACCAACTTTACATAGGACGTCGTTTCAGAAGCAACCTTGGGCTTAGTCCCACCCTTTTTAGGCACTCTTGAGTGATCAGGTGAGCAGCAGCTTTTCTTTTTTAATAGCACAGTTCCCTTCTTACTGACTTCTAGTTCCCTTTTGGTTATTTTGGTGTGTTACATACCTATATAGAAGTGTTTCTGTAACTTATCTGTTGCTGGTGCTGAGTCTTAATGGAATCTACTTGTTAAATTCTGTTCTAAAATATGTGAGCATTTTTTTTAATTGAGTGCTTTAGCATATGGGCACACTCAATGTTTCAAAATGCCTAAGTGCACTTGGTATTCTAAGAGTGTGGGTCTGAAATGTTCGCTTCTTTTATGAACTCTTTGTGCCTGTGGAGAATGTTCAAGGTTATATTACTCAGTGATAAAGCGAGACGCACCAAGAATAGCTCTGATAGAATGCGTGTGGTATCAGCTACACCCCGATGGCTTTTTAAGGGAATCAACTGCTGAGGTATCAGTTGCAAGACAGTGACACACTTGCTTGCTGTCAGTCAATATGGAGAGTTTATTTTGGGAGCGTGACATTTTAGTTGCATACCTCCAGCCCTAATTAGACAAAGGCCCCTGAAAAGCAAGAGCTTAAGCATCAAAATTCACCTGGACAAAAGGAAGATAAAATCATGTTAGGCCTGTTAATTGCAACGTTTTAGAAATTTTGAATAAGGCTACATAATTGTTTTCTAAAATACTGCGAATCTCATTATGCCTTTTATTTCAACTCACAGTCCAATCTATGATGAGATAAATGTTGCTGCTAGCAAGGGGAAGAAATAATGTTAAAGCTTTTAGTGTCTAAATATACTTTGATTTTCCATGTTCTTGGAATTAGATTACAAATCACGAATGTCTGTTAATATGTAGATACATAGCATCCATTATATAGCCAAGAAGACAGCTGTTTTTAAAAGAATAACTAGCTTGTAAACAGGACAAAGTTAGACACAAAAATTTGTTCATACTGTAGACAGTATGCTATAAAAAATTCTTGACAGAAGTTTCATGAAAAACTTTGGGATATTAGCTGAGTTTTCCAAATATGAATTTTGTCTCAGAAAATGCTGGTTTTGTTTTATTTCTAAGTAAAAAGTTATAATTTACAGTGTTATCATTATGAAAATCATTGTTTCATAAAGCTTTAGCAAAGAATCATACAAAAAATAAGCAATTGACAATTCAGAAATTACAGTTTTATTTCAGAATATTGGAATAGTCATGTTGAATAATTAGGTATTTATGCTTCAGAAAATTTGTTCACATAATCACTGAAACTGATAGACAAATTACTTTATTCTACTTGAAAAACACTCAACAGCGAACTTTATATTCATTTATTTCATATTGAATATTTTACTTTATAAAACCGTAGGTCTTTTTGCTTCATTTACATTTCCCACCAGCTTTCCATTTTTCACAATTTGCCTATTGTTTCGTGGTAAGCCAGATCTTTCTTTCAGATCTGTAATCAAATTTGTCCTGTCCCTTAAATTTATTTTTTTTTCTGAATTGCACAGTTATACTATGAAAAAGTATCAAGAAATAGAAAGCACCCTATACTGTCTAAAAAAAAGTTTGCCTATTTCTAAGGCTTGCCAAAGCTTTTCAAGGGAGGAAAGGAATTGCTAAGTTGGAATTTTTGGTTTTGATGACTATTTTAAGTATCCAACAATACTCAAAATGGTATCAAATTTATAAATATATAGGCAGTGAGTGAAACAATTGGGGAAAGACAATAGTTAGCTGTCTCTTGCACATAAAGTTAATTCAGACATTCATTTTAGATTTGTTGCATGTCTTTTCTCTTTAATTACTTTTCACCACCTCCCCATTATTCCAGTTTTCCCTTTCTTCAACTCTCCATCTCACTTTTAACTCTGTTAAACGCGATGTTTCCATTTTGACTCCTAGGATTCACTCCAGCTCTGTTTGGCTAAGTTTTTTCCCCATTTCTCCTGAAATTTGCTACTTGTGTTAGGGTTCAAGTCACCTCAAAGTTCAACTGTTCGGATCCAGGCCACAGAAGAGAAGGGCTGCCCATCACTCTTGGCCCACAGATAGCCCACGTGGCAATCCATTTGGAGTAACATACATTTCTACAAAGTAGTAGCTCCAGAGTGGCCACTGGCTGTGGCATCATTTATTTTCTCTTCTCTTCCAGAGTGCCTAAAAAGATGACCACTCAAGCACCGACGTTTACGCAGCCGTTACAAAGTGTTGTAGCACTGGAGGGTAGTGCTGCAACCTTTGAGGCTCACGTTAGTGGTAAGCGCACATATTCTTGCCTTTGTTTCCTTCGCCTCCTCTCCAGTAAGTTAACGGTGTTGTGGGACCCGACGGCAAAGTTAGGCCCTGCTTTCACTTCATGAATTGGTGCTACAGTAGGAGGGTCAGTTTAAGGGTATACAACTCACACAGTACTGACAAAAGCTGACAATATAATGACTTGGAAATGTTTTATTCATCTTTATAATTCCACAAAGCCAAAATAATTAGCATTCTATTAAGGTCACTGACAGAATCCAGCAACAGAGTAGAACCAAATTTGGGCATTCTATATTTGGGTTCAGCCACAGAGCCAGACAGGCAGCCACGAACTCCAGCTTCACAGGTGGCAGTGAGAGCGGCTGGGGGTTACGGTGGAATGATTGCCCTGTGCACCTGAACTTCATTTGTTTTGTATGGAAAATCATACTACATCCAACCTTGCTCAAAGGCAAAACTGTTCAGTAATGAGCTCAATCCTGGCTCTTTTAGCTTTTTATTTTCTATCTTTATTGTTATTTTAGAGAATTAAAGACTTTCTAATCATTTTGAAATGATAGTGAAACATATTATATGCCACTCTGGTTTTTATAGTAAGGAGAAACAAATATTTTCTATAGAATTTTATTTAAAAGAACATTCCTCTGTTTCTTTTTGGCTCTTTTTACTTTTCCATAATTCAATTTAGGGATTATTCCAGAAAATGTAGGATTTGTGGGACCTATCATCCTGTGAAGAAATGAGTCTATGAACTATGTTGTAAATAATTTCAAAATTATTTAATACTGTCTCATTCTGTAGAATAATTATTGATCACATAATATTATATGGATTAATTGAAAATTATGCTTGATTCTTAACTCCGTGCATCTCCATGGTACATTGCCCTTTGATTTTTAGTTGTATGGTTTGCAATAAAGATATAAAAAAGATTTCCTCTTTATTTCCTTTTTTTCCATTTTACACATCAATCTTATAACTATGTAACATTTTTTTACATAGCACAAATGTCACACAATCATTTATTTTCTCTTGTATGGAGATCTGTTCTCTTCTTGTCTGATGAATTCTTACTAAATTCCAAGTAATTTACTTACTTGTCTTGGAATCTTTGGTCACTTTTTTTTTTTTCCAGTACTGGGGATCGAACTCAGGACTTTGTGCTTGCAAGGCAGGTGGCAGTGCCACTGAGCTAAATCGCTGGCCCTGTTTGGTCAACTTCTAAACTGAGCACATGGCATCAGTGGAATTTGCCTTCTTGCGGAGTAGTGCAGTCTGACTTTTTCCGAGCTTCACACTGTGTGTAATAAGTTCTTAGAATTTGAGTCATTTGTAGGAAAATGGACACGCCTTGAAACCATGATGTTAAGTGAAATAAACCAGACACACAAGCTTAAATATTGCCTGATTTCTCTAATATGAGAACCCCAAAATATAAATGAAAAGCAGAATAAAAGATGACAGGAAACAGGGAGATAGATCTTTTGCGAAAGAAAGGGGACCAATGAAGAGAGGGAGAGGGAAAGAAGGGAGGAGGGGAAGGGGATGAAAAAAGAATTAAGAGGTGTCATGTACGTGCACCAACTACCCATAATGAGTGTAATGATTGTGTATTACAAACATGGGCCAATAAAAATTTTTAAATGAGTGCTTAGAAATATACCACTGAAAGTATTTGATATCTACAAATCAGTCTAATAGACTATTAGCTCAGCCACAGTGAGAGATTAGCCAATGTTAGGACAATGATGTGAATTTTCTCTCAGTTCTTTTCACCTTGCATCTCAAGGAGACAGAGCCCAAGTGCTTACAAGTGCCAAGTGCAAAGTAAACTATCCTCTGAAGTTGCCTTATACACCGAGCTTTTATCAGTACATGTTTACAGTACACGAGGATTACATTTTCTGTGGAGAGTTGGTTCACGTACATCTTAATTCTTTTTTTATTTTGTCTCCTGCTCCCCCCACTTCCAACTCTTTGTTCCCTTCCCATTGGCAAAAGCTCTGTTTTCATTTATTTCTTCAATCCTATGCTATGCTCAACATGTCAGACATGAACCTATAGTTCTTCACTGTACAATTTACAATGGATGAAGAGTATCTGGCTTTTGTAAGTCTATACGTCTGTCACACAAGGGTCAGGTTGTCACAAAATGACACCACTAAATGGCACTCACTTTAGATAGCTTTTGGGTAGGGCAAGGCAGTGAACTTGGTGGGATAGAGCAGAGGACTGTGCGGTCCCCACCCACACATAAAGATGGCCTGTGCTTGCTCCGCAGGTTTCCCAGTTCCTGAGGTGAGCTGGTTTCGGGATGGCCAGGTGATTTCTACTTCCACTCTGCCCGGCGTGCAGATCTCCTTTAGCGATGGCCGCGCTAGACTGATGATCCCCGCCGTGACTAAAGCCAACAGTGGACAATACTCCCTGAGAGCCACCAATGGATCTGGACAAGCGACTAGTACTGCTGAGCTTCTCGTGACAGGTGGGTTGATGGGGACCTGCCTGTCCCCTGCTGCTGCTGCTGCAGCACCTGGGGAAGGGAGAGGGGAGCAGAAAGCTATGAGCACAGGAGACTCAGGGCCCGACCTAGACAAGAGCCCATAGAAGGGCCCTAAATTTATGACAAGTGTCTGCCTCATGGAATTTAATTTCCTTTTCAAAATACAGTAAAAAAGCAGCTGAGAATCAGTGTCTCTGTACACATATTAAACACTCAAAAGCATTGTAAGGAGATATTACAAATCACATTTCTCAGCAAATAGAAAGGCTCAGAGCCTTGTCCATAAGCCTACTGAGGATTACACGGTATTCCAGGAGTTACTAGGAATTCCCACTTAAACAAGCATCTAAGTAATTCTAATGTAAGTGGTCCGCAGACTAGTCGCTTAAGAAACATCTAATAGACTACACAGTAAATTCAGAAAAAGGCCAATGTTATTGTTCAAATGTCTGACACCACCATCTCCCCAGTAGCTTCTTGTTTTTCCTCCGTTCTTTACTGCCTGGTGAAACAATATCCAGAATGTGAATTACTTTACACCTTACATAATAGTGTCTTGCATGAAGTGCACAATGTTACATGTGTTTATCCAGTAAGTTGTGCCCAATTATGGGGCCATAATTCACCTAAACAAAAAGCACACCCAGGAAACATTGGGTGTGGACATGAGCATGTACCCAGAAAAATCAGAAAGGAAAAAGGCACAGACTTAGCAACATCTGTTATTCTTTATTACTCAAGACAACATCAAAGTTAACGTATTCATGGGCTGGGGATTTAGCTCAGTGATTCTGCCACCTGCCTCGAAAGTGCAAGGTCCTGAGTTTGATTCCCAGAACCAAAAAAAAAAAGTTGACCTATTCACCCTTCATATTTACCTTATTAAAATTTTATTTTAATACAACCTTTAAAATCCCCGTTCTCTAGCATAATTAATATGAAATCATGTCATTATAGGGATTAATTTGGGGGGTACTGGAGATCAAACTCGGGACCTTGTGCTTGTGAGTGGGATTAATATTTTAAATGGAAGTCAATATTTATGTGAACACCATCAAGTTGAAGATTTGGGTTTTTAGAATTAAATTAGAGCTTAATGATTCTGTAAGTCACAGGTGTCCCCCATTCCTCCACCCACTGGATTTCATTTTAGCACACCTTATCAGAGTTGGTAAAATTGCATGAAAACATTAATGTGGTGCAAGATATGAGGCTGGGAGGTGCCGGAAAGATTCTTTAGAAACAACAAGATCTAGACTCTGTTTAAAGGAGAAAATGAGATTGTCTGCCAGCACTGAGCAAAACAAAGTCTGTAAAATAAACATTATGGTAGTGGGGTAGTTTTCCACTCTCCCCTGGCTTCCTCCTTGCTGTCCTGTGCTGAGTGGGTGGGTTCAAGGCCAGTCAAGGATGTTGGCAAAACAAACAAAAAACGAAAAAAGGATGTTGGATGGACAGTCATTGCGGAGTTTAACCCGGAGCCCAGCCGCATTGGTTAAAAAATACCCTGAGGGTAGGGGGCTGGGCGCTGGGCCTGATTTTCTTCTCTGCCCCCCACAGCGGAGACAGCACCACCCAACTTCACTCAACGACTGCAGAGCATGACAGTGAGACAAGGGAGCCAAGTAAGACTCCAAGTGAGAGTGACTGGAATCCCTACACCCGTGGTGAAGTTCTACCGGGATGGAGCCGAAATCCAGAGCTCCCTCGATTTTCAAATTTCTCAAGAAGGCGAACTCTACAGCTTGCTGATTGCTGAAGCGTACCCCGAAGACTCTGGAACCTATTCAGTAAATGCTACCAACAGCGTGGGAAGAGCTACTTCGACTGCCGAACTGCTGGTTCAGGGTAAGCGCTGGAGGCTGAGGACCTCCGAGGAGAGGAGGGACCTCAACTGGGACAAGGAGGGGACTGGGGACAGGGGCCCACCAACCTCCATCAGCCCCCTGGCAGCGATGTGAGCCGAAGCCAAAGCGGCCTTTTCAAGTTCCCTGAAATAAGAATGAGATTCTAGGCAGGAGCTTGGTAACAAAGCAATCTGTAGTTATTAACCCCACTGTAAAAATCTGGACATTGAGCTATGTACATTTTCATTTTTTTTTTTTTTTTTTGGTACTGGGGGTCAAACTCGGGTCCTTGCACTTGCAAGGCAGGCGGCAGAACCACTGAGCTAAATCCCTGGCCCTGTACATTTTCAAATTGTTGATAAATAATGGATTTTTAAAAAAGCGATCTAAGTAAACTTGAATGTAATAATGAACATTTTCAATTTTCAAATCTAACTTATTTTCATATGAAATCCAAAATGTTCTGCATTTTCCCCATAGAGACACCAAGAAAATTGTAGTGACTTTGTAGCCACAACCAAGAGGATCTCTTTGAAAATGGGTCCTGTTTCTCCTCCTAAAATAGCCATCTTTCCCCTTCTGCAGGTGAAGAAGTAGTACCCGCGAAAAAGACAAAGACAATCGTTTCGACTGCTCAGATTTCGGAAACAAGACAAACCAGAATTGAAAAGGTATTTTTCCGACGCCACTGTTCCCCGGCCTGTAGGACCCTCTCCCCGAGGATTCTTCCTCAACATGGGCTTTATTTTAATTTTTTACAGAAGATTGAACAGAAGATCGAAGCCCACTTTGATGCCAAATCAATCGCAACAGTTGAAATGGTCATAGATGGGGCCACTGGGCAGCAGCTGCCGCATAAAACACCTCCCAGGATCCCCCCTAAGCCAAAGTCCAGGTCTCCGACACCACCGTCTGTCGCCGCCAAGGCACAGCTGGGGCGACAGCAGTCTCCGTCGCCCATCCGACACTCCCCTTCCCCGGTCAGACACGTGCGAGCCCCCACCCCATCTCCTGTCAGGTAAGCAGCTTTGCAAGAGACCAGGTTCTTTCCCATTTTTAAATTGAGCTCCATGCGATCAAAAATACAGCATGTGCCAAAGGAGGTAAACCAAGAAATTACTTAAAATGATTTTCACAAGTCTCCGCTCTAAATAAAATGGAATTCTATCCTTAGTTAATATGCAAATAATTTAGAAGGTGAGTTGTTTCACCAGGCATAAATTACCCTCACGGGCTTGAAAATTTGGGGTCTGGTTTAATAGGAGGCTTTTAAGATGAGGAACTGAAAAATGTATACAGTTTGCACAAGCAAAACAGTTTTTGATTATTTAAGTGGAATAAAAAAAATAACATGTAAACAAAGTTTCCCTGCCGAGAAAAAATTAAAATGAGATAGTTGACCTGAAAAATACCCAAATTTACTGTGAAGTTACTGCAATCCAAACAGTATGGTAGGCTGTGGAACTTAGCTCAGTGGGAGAGTGCTTACCTAGTGTGCCTGAGGCCCTGGATTCAATCCCGGCAGAAAAAGAAGTTGACAGAAAAATAAGGCAGAATAGAGAGCCCAGAAGTACATTTAATTATGGAGGGAATTCACTTTTAATGAAACAACTTTTTAATTCCAAGGGAAGGGGTGGATATTTTACCTGATAAAATACGGGAGCCCAGTTAGATATTCACCTGCAAGGAGACAGACATAAATCTTTACTTCACATCATTCACAAAATAAATCCCAGCTTGATTAAAGAGTTAATTTGAAAACTAAAAACCAAAGAGAGAGAAGGAAATTGGGGAAACATTTATAGGGGAGAACCTTTATAAATAAATTTATAGATTCGATAGCATAAAAATAAAAATGGAAGGAGCAAGGTCATTGCTAGACCAAACGGTGCATTTGTTAAAAAAAAAAAAAAAAAAAAATAAAGAAAAGAAAAGAAAAAGATGTCTTTTTCACGAGACACTTTATTGCCACTGCCAAAAAAGACATCGTTATAAGCATATAATGGCTACAGCAGGAGCAATACCAGCCTAGAAACAGTCCACAACCCACACAACTGTACATGTTTATGTTGAATGAGGTCCCAGAAAGAAGAAAAATGCAAGCAAATCTGTAGGGAATGTAAACAGCACTGATGACAAAGGACTAATAACATCAAATGCACTGAAAAGTTGCACAAATAAATTTTCAAAAGGAAAAAAAGCATTTGACACAAATAGGGAAGAAATGGGAAAAGATGCAAACAAGAGACAATATAAATATCTTGTTATAAATATATGAAAAATGCTACTTTCCAATCTTTATTGTTTTAGCCTCTTAAAAAATTAAAGATATTGACAAACATTAATATGTAACCCTGAAAAACAGTTTTTTAAATGTATCTAGCAAGCAAATTAAAAAAAGGGTACAGTCTCAGGCTGTCTCTAAATTTGCACGACATGAAATCACAGCATAAGCCACAGGGAATTCTGGGGAGATAACAACCTCAGGGCACTTTAAATCCAAGCCTGTAGGTCCTTTAGAATATCAGAGTTTCCATGATCACATGCAGGGTTTGGACTATCCCAATATTCTGAGAGTAACCACCCCAATTACCTTTTCCCCCAAATTTGCTTTAAAATAATTCAAAAATAGAAATACCAATTTATGTAGAAAATGATTGTTATCCAAGAGAGACTACTTCCTAAATATCTCATGCTTTAATCTTGATTTTTGTTGCAAAGTAAAGCAAACATATTTCACTGAATAAGGTACACTGTGTCTAGCTGTGACCAGGTGATTGCTTTTTATTGTAAGTGCAGAAATAAGCACTTTCATATAATGACTCAAATTACATTGATTTTCACAGTTATGGGCTTACCCGTGGCCTGCTGCTAATCACTCATGTCATGCTAATCATGTCTTGAACTCTCTTTGAATTAAACTCATTTTAGTAGGAACAACAAGAACATGGCAGAAGTTGGAATTCGGAATTATATACCTCTCTACTTTTCTTTAGTTGTCATAGACACTCTATTTTTCCACCTAGTCTGTGCTGCATTTCCGTTGCAACTGTTTCCAGCATAAAGGCATGTTCCTTAAATTGCCTCTTAGTTTGATTATGACTTCATTTATAAAATGTAAATTGATTTTCACCAAAACAACAAAAAAAAAGCCCTTAAGGAAAATGATTAAACCTTTCTTCTGAAACTGGTTAGCTGTAATATACTGTTACTTTGTAATTGAGAATGAATATCAGCCATACTTTTTAGGATAATTGTTTCATTTATGTTCAGTATAAACCAAATATCTGCATAGTGCCAGAATACATTTATAAATGTTTATGTGCAGAATTAGCAAAATGCAATGATGAGTCAATGCTGCCACCCAGAGGGGAGATACAATAAACCTTACTGGTTAAAATGAGTTTGGGAAAAGTTTATCTTAAAATACAGTAGTTGACCAGTTCCCAGAATTACTGTTACAGATCAGCAATTATCTTTTTGGGGCAATCAGTACCAGAAATTGGCACTAATAGCCTTCAAATTATGCTATTTTCACCTTCCAGAACCTAAAAAAAAAAGCAGGAAAAAGTATTTCATAAGAAGCTACTTTATCAAAGTCTAATAACAAAAAAAAAAAGCACAAAATCATTAAGCTTCAAATTAGCCAATTCCCAACATAATTCTTAAGGTTATTTAAAGGAAGTCCTTAGTCTGATGAGAGTGAACGTAAATTAGTACAGAATTTAAAAGAGCAGCCCACAGACACTTTGACTAAAGCAGCAGTTTCTGAACCCCACTGCAGTCTACACCCAAAAAAAGTTACTGCAAAAAAATGCAGCAAGACGACTTCGGCTGGCCTGGACATTCACAAGACATACAGACACCATGAAGGCTCTCTCCCAAGAATCTTGCAGGAAGGAAGATGGAAAGGAGAAAATAAAAGCTTCACTTGTTTAGCCTATAGTGGTACAAGTATTTTGATTGTGGAAACCTTTCCTTGTCTAACACCCACTTAACATCGGCCCACTGGGACTACAGCAAACAGAGGTGCTTAGTGGATTGGAGATGTCCTTTCTTTGTCTGTACATTAAGAAAGCATCTTCCTCAGTCTTGATCTTTTTCTTTTCTTTTTTTTTTAATGTGAGGAAGTGAGACAGAGCACAGAGTGCTTCAGCTTCCTGAGAATTAAGTCTGATTCCCTTACAAGGTTACAGCAGATAAGAATAAGGCTTTATAGAGATTTCAAAACAAATTACTTTCAAACACATTATTCACTCTCTGAATAGGTAAAACTCTGCCTTAAAGCTCTTCAAGATTTCCCCCTTATTATCTGAATCTGATGACTCATTCTGGAGTCCTGGTGTTGGTGCTCTGACCTTTGGCTTTTCTTTTCAGGTCCGTGTCTCCAGCAGGGAGGATCTCCACATCCCCCATCAGATCTGTCAAGTCACCGTTACTCACCCGGAAGATGCAGGCAGCCACCGCGGCCACAGGCTCCGAAGTGCCTCCCCCTTGGAAGCAAGAGAGCTACATGGCCTCCTCAGCTGAGGCAGAGATGAGGGAGACGACGATGACGAGTTCTACTCAGATCAGGAGGGAAGAGCGGTGGGAAGGGAGATACGGTGTCCAGGAGCGAGTGACCATCAGTGGGGCTGCAGGTGCTGTCGCCAGCGCATCCTTCGCGGCAGGAGCTGTCACCACTGATGCTAAGGAGGTACTCTCAGAACTGTCTCTTGTTTCCTGATTTCACCTTCTGCTTTCTCGGACCTGATTTCTAGGTAGGAGCGAAAGTGCGTAAGAACGTAAAAAAGTGTCAAAAAGTGAAGACCAAATTTCGTTGTCATGCTTTGTTTTGTTTTTTTTTTGATTTTGAGACAGGGTCTCACTATGTAGTTGAGACTGACTTGGAACTCACAATGTAGCTACCAGGCTGGTTTCAAACTCACAGCGATCCTCCTGCCTCAGCCTCACCGAGTGCTGGGATTATAGGCGTGCAGTAACACGCCTGGCTCATCATAGTGCTTTGTAAAAGCACCTTTCATTGGGACAGAGGCTGTAATCTGTGAGGTTTCCTTAAAACATGGATTTGAATGATACAGACCCTTTATCTCCTGGGAATGATAGACATTTATGTATGTTTCATTCTAGGTAGCTCCGTGGCCATTGTGTGTTTCCATTTTCTACCAAGCACACAATTTTAAAAAGCTTTGCACCTGTTTATTTCTGATCCAGGTGAAACAAGAGGTAGATAAGAGCGCAGCTGTTGCGACTGTTGTTGCTGCTGTTGATATGGCTAGAGTGAGAGAACCAGTTATCAGCGCTGTAGAGCAGACTGCTCAGAGGACAACCACCACGACTGCCGTGCGAGTCCAACCTGCTCCAGAACAGGTAGGCAGGTGCTCACTGGAGCACCACCCACCGCCTGCAGCCCAGTGTGCCCAGATCCCCGGGCAACCAGTGTGGCATCGTTCTGAAGGTGACGTGAACTTTGAGACAAAGGTCATCTGAGATCCCAAAAGTGTTGAAGCTGGTCACTAGGGCACAGCAGGCCGGAAGAACTCCCAGGGCTCTCTGAGGCAGGTGAAATTGAACGGTGCTATTCAGGATTATTAGGGGTCTCACAGTTAAGGCAGGCAAAGGGTGGCAGGGAGGAGTTAGAGAAAAGAGCAGTCAAATCCAGAGCCCAGTTACTCTCTGAGCCAAGCATGGAAACCAACATCTCTGGGCAGGCATTAGATTTTTCTAAGCTTCCCAGAAGGACCTGAGCTTTTACATTCCTCAAAACAAACGTGACATTTGATTCATGGCTGAAAAGTGTTATAAATCCAGGATAATTTCCCACCTTGTATCTCAGTAGATTTTATTATAGTTTAAAATCACCCTAGCTTTCCTCCTTATACTCTCTTGTGTGGCATTTATGCCTCAATCCTGATATATAACTGTAACTTTTTATACAAAATGGGTTCAAGTGTTTCTTTCCTTTCCTGTGTGAAAATCAGATGACAAAGGAGGCGGAGAAAACTGCCGTGACTAAGGTAGCAGTGGCCGCCGATAAAGCCAAGGAACAAGAAGTAAGAACCAGAGAAGTAATTACAATGAAACAAGAGCAGACGCGCACAACTCATGAACAGGTGAACACGGCAGTCCATTTGAGATTCATTGATGCTGTCCCGTGTGTCGACGCAGATGATAATCTTTACTATGGAGGGTACCATTTTGAGGGGCACGTGACTGTTATCATACCAACAAAAAGCTCTGTCATGTGTATATTCCTCCATACTGGACACCAAATTCTTTTGGAGTCACTGAATAGTCCCCTTGTGTGGATGAGAGGGACTTCTGTAAGAAGAGAAAGGAGGTCTCACTTGCATCCTTTATGATCCCCTACAGGGGTCATAGCTAATATATGACTGGGAAGGAGAGAGAGGGACATAAAACCAGGGGGAAAAGTGAAAGCTGAGAGAGGAACAGGAAGAGCAAGAGAGAACAATGAACATGCATTACTTTAAGTGCTTAGCAACAGCTTCTGAGGCCTTAGGAAAACATTTACATGTGGGTTTGACATAGGATCAAAAAGCATGGCGTTAGTAAGCCAGATGACCAGAAAAGGTGAAAAGAGACAGACCAGTGATAAGAGGAATTTGGGGACAGATAGGAGAAGTCTTCACGTTCCAAACCATCACAGTATTTAGGAAAAGGAGCAGAATATTGTGGAAATGCAGGTAACAAATTATCTATGCTTTGCTTTATCATGTATAAAATAAATACATTGGGCAAAATTACTTCTTAGCTCTTCCATTCTAATACTCCATTCTCTAAGGTTACTTTTAGACTACAGAATTATCATAGAATTATTTTGGCATATATCCTTTTATAAAAATTGGAATTCTTTTTAAAGAAAATTGTAAGTATCCCATTGAAAAAAAAGCAGTGCTGAATTCAACTTTTTCTCTAAAACAGCCTAATTTATGGTCTAGGCAGAGAAAGTGCATCATCATACTAATGAACATGAGATTATTTTTATTTAGTGATAGCTCCAGAAAGGGGATTTTACTTCTTCAAATTCCTATTTTGTTGTGTCTTTAATAAGCACTGTGTTACTTCCATTAGAGATCAGGAAACTATAAGACATTATTTTCATCATTAATTGCAGATAAGAAAGGAAACTGAAAAAGCATTTGTACCAAAGGTAGTAATTTCTGCAACTAAATCCAAGGAACAAGAAACTAGAATTACTGGAGAAATTACTACAAAACAAGAACAAAAGAAGATAACTCAAGAAACAGTAAGTCCAATTTTGTAAATAACTTGGGACTAGATTTTTGACAAATAACATATTCCAGCCCACTGCATGTACCTTATGACCAAAATTTCAAAATGGAGCTTTTGTCATGTATTTTCTTTTGTTGTTTCTCTATGTCTGGTATTGAAACTCTTCATGACGGGAACTCCATTCTCAGTGCACTATTTTCCACTTGCCTGATTAGTTTTGAGGACATTGGCTACTAGAATAATTTAAGGGAACACCTGTGAGTTTTCCAGAGCACATGTAGGTGGAAGACAGGTGTCACCTCTGTTCAGTTTTTTAATGCATAGCCTGAGCCCTTGGCCACCGATTTAGTATACTTCCTTTACACAGCTGTAAGATATGTACGCATATATCCATGCACACATATGCACACACACCCACCTTAGCCATAAGTACTCCAACCAAATAGCAAGGCCAAGTGAAGAAATGCCAGACATTACAGAAAACCAATGCTTCTTCAAGAAAGTGCCTTTTATTCCAGTATAAAAATCACCGAGAGAGAAATGTTGACTATTTTTGAGCCACAGAGCCATGTGAGGACAACTACTTCTCTCCCATGTGTGAAGTGAAGTTTTATCAGTAGAAAGACATCTATTCCAAACCCATTCTTGAGTGGTTTTGTGTGTGTGTGTGTGTGTGTGTGTGTGTTTTGTTGTTGTTGTTTTGAAGCAGCTCTTATTCTCACTTCTCTTGACCTCAAGCTCTTGGTTGATCCCAGAGCTTCTTTAAAAAACAAAACAAAAGGTCCCACAGACAACACTTTTCCGTAAAAGCTAGACAGAAGCAGCTGACTCAATATTCCTCAATTTACCTGGGAAATTTCCTCATCCTGAATGGAAGGTTTTGAATAAGGGAAGGTCCTCACTGGCCATGATCATGGACATAGAAATCCCTATTGCCTTTTCCAAGGTAGTGTGTGGCAAGATCAAGCAGCCAGAAGTTTTCCAGCCATTTGTTAGCGGCCACTCAGTGGATTCCCTAACATGTCAACGGGTCACAGAGATGAAACCTTATTAGTTCTAGGACGATTTACTGAGGGGCAAGTGGGCAGAAAAGAAGCCCCAGAAAATAAAAGTCTGTCACAAGCACAGGTGTGAGCCCCTAAAATGGAAATATTAATTTTTCTTCCTCATCACTAAGCCTTCTGTATTTCCCTGAATGTAGCAAAGCCATCTTGCCATTGTGTGTGTGTGTGTGTGTGTGTGTGTGTGTGTGTGCGCCTTTGAAACTCAAATCTTGATTTTACTTAAAAACCAGATAGGACAGGAAACTGAGGAAACTGTTGCATCCATGGCAGTAGTTGCCACTGCAAAGTCCACAAAAGTGGAAACAGTCCTGGGAACTCAGGAAGAATTTTCTATTCAGGAGCAAGTGCACCTCACTCGTGGACAGGTGATGACTTTCTGCTGATGTGATATCACTCTGGCCTCAATTCCCTTGCAAGCCACCTACATTTTCATCATGTGTCCTAATCACCACTTCTTCACCTCCTCCTCTTCTCATCACTCAGAAGCTTAGTCCAAAATCTCAAGCCTGTGTCACCCATCTGGCTTTCACTGTCACCTCTTACTCCTAACTTTCAGGCTTTCTTTGGACTGCTACTAATATGATATTATAATCCACTTCAATGTCTTCTTGTTGACGTTGAGTCCAGTAGACAAGTCAATTGGTAATGAGCAGAATTATGCACTATTTGTGGCTCTATTGGATTTTCCCATAGATTATAACAAGAATAATATGAAAAAGAAGTAGCACTTAGGAGTCTTTTATTGCTAATCACACTTTTTCTTTTCAGTTAGTCTTATTATTTTGGTACTTTATCAGTGAATCAGTATGGATGATCAAAGCAATACAAAGGATATATTTATGTGTAATTAAAATGTCCTTGAATAAGAAATTTTGCCTCCTTTCTAGGTTATCTGTTTTTAGAAGTTCATGAATTTTTAATGACTGTCTTTCACTTTTTAACCATATGACCAGCTCATGAAGGAAACTAGAAAAACAGTGGTACCTAAAGTCATAGTGGCCACGCCCAAAGTCAAAGAACAAGATTTAGTATCAAGAAGTAGAGAAGGCATGACTACCAAAAGAGATCAAGTCCAAATAACTCAGGAAAAGGTGAGTACAAATATTTAAAATGTGAAATTTTCATCTTTAAACTCATACCATTGACTACTATGAATTATTAATCAGTATTTTTCCTTTTAAATCTGTAACTAAAAAGATAAAATGTGACTGGTTAGCATCAATTTTTCTGCACATTTATTTTTCACCCATCTATAATATTTACAACTTATTTACCATTATTTTTTGCCCGAAGATTAGAATTTTTTGGCTTTTTAAAAGCATTGTAGGGAAGCATCTAGAGATTTTTTAATAGCTAACATTTCTAAATTTTGTGATTCTCAATCATTATATGCAAAAATTGGCAAGTGAAAATTAACTTCTCCTGTGCAATTAACCCTGAATGACTTCCTCTCGCTTCACCATGAAGGTGGGGAGGGTGTTATGTGTGTCTGAAGCTCCATACAAATTAAACTTTGATTTTACTGTAACAATCAGATGAGAAAGGAAGCCGAGAAAATTGCCTTGTCTACAATAGCAGTTGCTACTGCTAAAGTCAAAGAACAAGAAACAATTCTCAAAACTAGAGAAGCAATGGCTACTAGACAAGAACAAAGCCAAGTTATTCACGGAAAGGTGATTATTGGTATTGCAAGTGTGAAATCCTCTACTATCATGAATTAATACCAACATCCATGTGACAGTCCTATTAAAATGCATTAATACCAAATCTCAGTTTTTTAATGTATGACACAAGATTAACCAAATTTATTTTTTAGATAACTAAACAGTTGAAAACTAAAAACCTCAAAGTATTCATTGTTAATATTACTATATATCCCTTTCCCCACTTATCTTTTTATTAGTGTTTTAAACTTTTGGTTAATAACGTCCAGAAGTCCTGCAGAAGTTCATGATTGAAATTGCATGCAGGCTAATTTTAAGGGACTTCAGGAACACTAAAAATAATTGTATAAGTGAGTGGTGAATCAAGATGTGTGTTTTAAGAAGTCATAAATTCAATCTATTACATTATAAAGTACCATTTTATTTCAGTATATTACCCATCGTTTTCTTCCTGTGCAGCTTTATTTTCCCCCTGTAAATATCAAATAAGAAAGGAAACAGAAAATTATAGTGCCTGCTGTAGCTAAGGCAAAGGAACATGCAATATTGAAATCTAGAGAAGGAAATATCCGACCATCACAATTGCACATAAGCCATGAAAAGCATCTATTTGTAGGTGTGAAATTTCCATGAATTAAGCTACCTTATGTAACTATAATTTGCCCCACTTAAGCTACTTACTTAGGTTAAATGTCACTGCTCATAGAAGTAAGCTACTAAAGTTTGTTAGTTTCATTAACATCCTGGCCTCCTTCTTATATTTTCCTCAATGTCATGTTCTACCTCAGGGTCTTTGATTTTTTTTTTTTCTAACACACAATTTAAGATAAACTTGAAACTTTTAGCCAGGTCTGATATTAAATGGCATATCAGTCTTTCAGAAACCTCATAGATGACAGAAATTTTATTATGCAATATACATCTAGTGATTAATTTTCATTTTGGTCTTGAAGCCCAGAAATTCACTACTGTATTTTTGTTGTTAAATGCTAGCTAGGGATGGAAGCTGAGAAAATGTCCGTATCTAAGTTCATAGTTAACACTGCCTAGGCTGCTGAGCCAGTCAAACTGCCAAGGACTAGAGAAGGATTTGCTGTTACGCAAGAACAAATGCATCGTTTTTAGGAGGAGATGACAGCTCATGCTGCGGAGGTGAAAGCACTGCTTCAGCCATTTCAGCCATTTCAGCGCTCATAACTCTCCGTCCGTCCTGAGTCAGTGCGCTCCTGGTGCTGTTTAATTGCTTTACTCGTCAACACAGCATCAGTGATGGTTCAGTTCAGTCAGAGTCCTCCAGTAAAACAGTCTGCGTCTCTGGTGGTAAAAGGCCAGATTAAATAACACTTCTTTGTGTCTCCTAAATTAATTCTCAACACTTAACTGGTGTGAAGTGGGGTCTCCTAATTGAATTTGTCTCCCTGTTTATCTGAGTTTTAAAAATATAAAGGATATTTGAGTCTATTAAATAAAAGTAGCTACCGGAGTACTCAATTGCAGTGGTCCACGATCGAATCCATACGGATTTCCTATATGTTATTTCAAGAAAAAAAATATGAATATTTTATACTGTAATTAAGATTTTTTAGCACAAGTTTATAACAAGATTTGTAATGTCAGTTATCAAAATTTTGGTCAAATGACAATTTCTTAGAATCTGAATTTACTTGTTAAATAAAACCAAGACAACCTCATTACCATTTATCATAGACTAGATGAAAAGTGCAAATGCAATTCCTCTACAAGCAAAGTAATACATGTATTTATGAGGTGTAATTAAATATATAGTGAATATTTAAATCAAGCCAATTTGTTACAGTAAAGAAAAAACATTGCTATTAATCCCCTCAGAGTACTCAAAATACTCTCCCTTCCTTTGAACACACTTATCCCATCATTACTGGCAATGTGTCTTTTACTATAACAACTTTTTAAAATAAATTTAAATGTTCACTGTATTTATCTGTTGAAGGTGGAATTTTAAGAACATCTATAAAACTAGAGTCAACGAGTTGCTTCTATGGTTTAAAACAAAGAAACAAATGAACAAATTTAACTTACCTAAGCCTTGTGTATATTTTATAGATTCTTCTGAAATGCAGTGTAAAATGAAGATGGTATTTGCAATCCTTCCAGGCAGATTAGATTACTTATGGCTTCCTGGAAGGAAATCATGGGTGAGAGCCCATGATCACTAACAGCCCAGTTCCATCTTTTAAAAGGCTTCGTCTATATCTTAAATGGTTCAGATAATAATTCTTAAAGATATTTAGGTAGCATACTTGAAACATGTTTCAGATGCATATTAGATTCTGTTTGCAGTAGCAGCAAAGCAAACTGAATATTAATAAAATTTTACAGCCACACTTTTAAAGTGCGCTGGATGGATATGACTGTGTTTTTTTTTTTGTGCTCTTTCCAAATGTTGGGTAGGATAATATCCAACCTATACAAACTGGTTTGCTTCCTTTGAAACAGAAACACTTTTGCCAGTAGTGTTCCATTTGTGTTAATCATATTCATAGAAATGAGAAAATAGCATACCTTTTTCCTTCTTTGCTTTAATTCCCAGATAAAAAATGAAAGTAAATTGATCTTCAGTGTGAAGGTTGTTCTCTTGAATGTAGACATGATAACACATTCATTTTAATCACAATATTTTTATCCTTGTGTTTTAGGAGAGAGATTTTTCTAATAGATTAAATAGATCTTATCCCTAGTGAATCATAAGTAAATTCTCATATTTACACCATGTTCACGAATCTTTGTCTTATCTCAAATTTGCATGCAGCCACATCACTCCATAGCAATTGATTTTTCTCAAAGATGTGATGACAGCATTTGAGTATACTTTTATCAAGGCTGTCACTGCATCAACACCAGACTAAATGATGGACAAGATAATAAGAATCATCAGTGAAGACAACCAGCTCCAAAGTTCGCATATCTCTATTAACTGACTGCCTATATAAGCCACTAGGAAACTCCCAAATTGCTATAGGATTTTTATGTCCATATTGTGTTGTTCCATGTTGTACATGTGTGATCTAATGTTTATAGTTAAATAGAAGTCTGTTCAATAGTGTAATGGAATATTTAATTCCTAGGCACGCTTCTGAATTACATTTCTGACACATTAACATTGCTCTGTAGCATGGATGCCATCCACTCATCATCCTTTTAGGCCTTTGTCTGTCTGAATGTCTAGGAGGAGGTGTTCTGGGAGGATGACCCTGGGAGGAGATGTCCCAGGCTGACTTTGACGTTACTGTATATTAATTCTGGACACCTTGTCTCCAGGTGGGCATTGGGAAAAAAGCTGAAGCTGTAGCAACGGTGGTTGCCGCAGTAGACCAGGCCCGTGTGAGAGAACCCCGAGAACCCGGGCACCTGGAAGACTCCTATGCTCAGCAGACCACTTTGGAGTATGGATATAAGGAACATGTTTCCACCATAAAGGTGCCTGAGCATCCCCAGCGTCCAGCCTCGGAACCCCACGTTGTCCCTAAAGCAGTCAAGCCTGTGGTGATTCAGGCTCCTTCTGAGACTCACATCAAAACTACTGATCAAATGGGAATGCACATAACATCACAGGTGAGTGTGGACCTGCAGCTCTTCACCCCGTTCGGGGAAGTGGAACCTCACCTGCTGTGGTCTTCTGTGAATGTGCTGTCATTGAGTTTCATTTTAACGCAGATCAAGAAAACTACAGATCTCACAACAGAAAGATTAGTCCATGTGGATAAACGCCCCCGCACAGCGAGCCCTCACTTTACTGTTTCGAAAATTACTGTTCCTAAGACAGAACATGGATACGAGGTAAGAAGTGACCGAGCATGACAAAGAAATGGTTAGCTCAGTGAGAATAAGTTTCTGACCTAAATTGTAGAGTTCCTTGGTGTGAGGGCACTGTTTGCACCTCTTTCTAATGATACTTGTCTTCACGGGGACTGGAGGTGCCGCTTGGTTTTCTGAACCTTGTCCAGCAGGTGGAGCCTACAGTAGCTGGTGGTAATTTTCCACCTGTGAGGTCAAAATCCACAGACTTCTCTGTTTCATATTTTAGGGATAGCTTAAACTCAATTGTTTCAATTACTGTTGTTCTGATGATTTTGTACATGGTGGTGTCTTACGTGGTATAGTTCATTTCCGAGTAACCTGGCAGAACATGTTTTAATAATCAAGGCAGACATTGAGAAATCACATATTCAATACACAAAATCAAGAGGTGATCCTGCATGGCGACTGAGTTGGATTGTGGACTCAAACAGCCCTGGATGTGTATCCTAGTCTGTTCCTTATTAGTTCTGTCATTAAGGGAAAGTAAAAATATTAGGAAAATTCATGGAAAACTTTGGCAAGTAGGGGCTGGGGATTTAGCTCAGTGGTTCCACCGCATGCTTCAAAAGTACAGGATTATGAGTTTGATCCCCGGTAGCAAAAAAAGCAAAACAAAACAAAACTTTGGTAAGTTGACAGCACATAATAACTTTCAAAATTAGTTATTGTTGTTGTTTTTTCCTAAGAATTTATCTTAGAATCCAAACCTTCTATGACTCCAAAGAATTATGTATAAAATAGATTTATTAACTATATTTAAGATGCTCTCAAATTACTACTGAAACCAAGTAACTGTAGACCATGACAGAATAAAAACAGGAAATCTTTAAACTATTTTTCTCAGTGTCTTCACTTTCACTTTTCATGCAGAAATGTGACTGAAACTCACATGTGAAATTTCAAAGTAATGTTAGGCTTTACTAAATATTTTAATAAGGTCTTGATTTTGAATTTCCTACAGTAGTATTTTTAAATGCAGCATTTATCAGGATGGTTGCATGAAAATTCATGACCAAGCTTTAGAAGATCCTTGGTCCTTTATGATAAGAGTCGTAAAAGAAGGAACTCTTCCTATGACTCTTTAAAAAAGTGACATTTTTTTAATCTTCTTTTTTTAAAAAATTGAGTTTATTGGTACATTTTAGGCATACAATATAGTTACATTCATTATTGGGATCTTGTACCTTTACATGACAGATCTTGGTTCTCGTTTTTTCCCCTTGTCCCTGCCCTCCCTTCACCCCCTCCTCCCCTCCCCATTTACAAACACTTTATTTCCATTTTTTCATTTTCTCGTATTTTTTTTCTTTTCCCTTATTACCTTTCCCCTACCCTTCCCACTTTCCCTACACCTTTAGCCCTTTTCTTCCTATTTCACATTGTCAATTATCTCATTAGGATCTTAGGTACTATTATAGTTTTTCACACCAGAGAAACTATTCGGTATTATATTAAAACAGTGACATTTAAAAATCTGTTTTATAAACTAACAAGAAGAAATTGGCTTATCTCCAACTTTTTTATGATAATAATAGTAACAGCATTAAAAAACAGACCATAGAGAAAATAGACGGAGTACAGGAGTGCACTTGGTGCTGAGGCACCTCTGAATGGTGACTCGGGTGACAGTAAAGTGACTTTCTCTTCTGACTCCCTTTCCACTTAGGCATCGATAGCCGGTAGTGCTATTGCCACATTACAAAAGGAGCTGTCAGCCACATCTGCTCAGAAGATCACCAAGTCGGTGAAAGCTCCTACCGTGAAGCCTGGTGAGACCAGAGTCAGGGCAGAGCCCACCCCTCCCCCAGAGTTCCCCTTCACTGACATGCCGGACACTTACAAGAGTCAAGCTGGCATTGACGTGAAAAAGGAAGTAGGGGTGAGCATCGCTGGCACTGCAGTCCGTGAAGAGCACTTGGAAGTCCGTCACAGACGGGAGGCCAAGGTTGGTGGCAGTTTGCGCACTGTTGATTCGACTCCTACAGAAGGTTGGCTAGTCACGAGTGTTGCCTTCCTCTTTACTGTGCTCAGACTTCCTGTTACCCAGCATGCTATGGGTCAGAAGACTTTTTCTCATTTTTTGTCATAGTTTTCCATGTGCTAAGAGTTATGAGATTTCTGCTGATTTCATGGGCATTGTTGTAACCTCCTTTGTAAAAATTCTAGGTAACGGAAACAGCAAGAGTGCCTGCACCTGTTGAGATTCCTGTTACTCCACCAACTTTAGTCTCGGTGAGTAAAGACATTGCTGGGCCCCTATGCATACGGAGTTAGGTCACTTCAATATGTGTTTTCAGAGTTTGGTAGGAAAATGGCATGAGTGAGTTTACGAATAATTTTACAAGTTTACAAGTAATTTTCACCCCATACTCTACTTGGCAAAGAGAAGAATTCTGTGTAGTGAGCATCCTTCATGTATTCAGTGGATTTAATGAGCTTCTTAATATAAGTCAGAGGGAGCTGTGGAGACAGAAAGACCAATCCAGTCCTCTTTGAAATCTTTCCCTTGCCATCAGAGAAAGCATACGTAAACAAGCCTCATAAAATAGAGAGAGGGATAAGCCCCGCTGTGGAAGGGACATCTGTCCCACAAGGGGACAGCTGCATTCCAAAGGCAGGGTCATGGCAGAGCACTGTAGAATGGTGGTATTTGCTGCTGTGCCTTCCAGCTTCCTTAGGATTTGAATATGTGAAGATGACAGCAGGCACAGAATTTTCCGATTATGTAGTATTAATCTAATTCCACCGCTGGGAGTTGGAAGTGCCTTCCATTAATTTCAAATTGGGAATATTCCAACTTCCAAGTCTCTGTGTTAGTGGTTCTGGAGTCCTGATTAAAAGGCAATTAAATATACAAGTTCAAACCCCACATTTGTCAAACCACGTACAGGTGATTCATGAATATGCACACTTATCATTACTTCTTTTTCTTCTCCCTTTAGGGCTTAAAAAATGTAACTGTCATCGAAGGTGAATCTGTCACCTTGGAGTGCCACATCTCTGGATACCCATCCCCTAAAGTGACATGGTACAGAGAGGACTACCAAATTGAAAGCTCCATTGATTTCCAGATAACCTTCCAGAGTGGAGTCGCTCGCCTTATGATCCGCGAAGCCTTCGCAGAGGACAGCGGGCGGTTCACTTGCAGTGCTGTGAATGAGGCTGGAACCGTTAGCACATCCTGCTATCTGGCCGTGCAGGGTCAGTGGCTGCCCTTTGCTGTCCTGAGCTCTTAACCTACTCCTTGCCCCAGTACAGATTCTGCACACCTGATATTGGTGTCCCTTTTTGGAATCGGGGGCAGGCTGTGGGGTCCACTTAACTGAAAGTGCTAAGCGGGGGTCACTCTTGAAGCAGACTGAACAGCTCACTTCAATGAGAAACTTTTGTCTTCTAGTGTCGGAAGAGTTTGAAAAGGAAACAACTGTGGCTGAGAAATTTACCACAGAAGAGAAACGGTGAGATGTTCTTTTGCCAGTTAGCTGCTGTTCTAGTACAGTTTTGCTGCTTTGTGCCCTTAGTATTAGTTAAGTTGCAAACCATAAGCTAACAGGAAGGGAATTCTCTTTCCAGCTTTGTCGAGTCAAGAGATGTGGTCATGACGGATACCAGCATCACTGAGGAGCAAGTGGGGCCCGGAGAACCTGCTGCACCTTTCTTCATTACAAAACCAATGGTGCAGAAGCTCGTGGAAGGCACGAGCGTTGTGTTTGAATGCCAGGTTGGCGGCAACCCAAAGCCCCATATCTACTGGAAAAAGTCTGGTGTTCCTCTCACCACTGGATACAGGTATTCCCATGGCTGAATGAGCGGGCTCTGTGAGAGCTGTGCAATACATGTGCGACCGAGAAAGTAGTAGACTTTCTTATCCCACCAGTTGCAAAATGCAGGATCCTCTATGGAGCCTTCAGAACTGTCCTAGGGGATTTCACATTTATTCAGAGTTTTATTTAGAAATAAAGCTATGTAACAAAAGTAGATGGAAACTGCATTTCTTTATATTCTAGTTTATTCACTGATAGAGTTATTAATACATTCTCTCTCCCAGAAAGAACTTAAGACAATTTTCAATAAAAACATGCAATAATTAAGTCACTAAAAAATAGAGGCTAAGTAATGAAGAAGAAAGCTATAAAAATCTACCCTAATAAATTTATTGCAATTGAGTCTAAAATTTAGTTCTGAATTTCCTGTGATTTTTCCTTTAAGTTACAAGAGTGCAACTTGATAGTCTAAAAGTACAGATGTCTTAATTTAATAAGAAATATAATTTTCTAGAGACTTGTACTAAATTCTTTAAAGGAATGTATTGTGATTATTCATTTGATTCTCAAAAATAAGGAACAAAGAGAAAATACCTGTTTTTTAAGTGACCTCATCATTTACTAACATTGAAACTACTTATTTTACACGCAGTAATATTTTCTTGTTATTAATTCTTTTTTAAAAAATCACACAATATCGAAATATTCTTTAACAATTTTAATTTGCTTCACCATCATTTTTCATGCCCACACATTTTCTCAGTTTTTAGCCAACTTATAGTAAGAGGGTATGGTAGAACTTAGTCATATGTTTGGGATCATTTTTATATCATAGATCCATTTACCAAAAAAGTCCAATTCTTTTACTCATGAAGGGTTATTTATGAAGGCTATTTTTATTTGTTTATTTCCATAAAGATACAAAGTAAGTTACAACAAACAAACTGGTGAATGCAGACTGGTGATTTCTATGACTTTTGCTGACGATGCTGGGGAGTACACTATTGTTGTTCGTAATAAGCATGGAGAAATTTCTGCATCTGCATCCTTGCTTGAAGAAGGTATGTGCATCTTTAAGTGGTTCATATGCTCACGATAAAGATGAAATGTGGTGAGGCGCTGTGCTGGCCGAGAGTCTATCACACTGCCCCTGTTCTGAGACTTCACCTCCCATCAGCCTCAGCTGCAGAGAACATGTTTGAACCCACGGGGCCTCAAAGGCCAAACTAGGGATGAACTTCTGAAGTCCGAATGACCGTTTCTATCTGGTGTAAAGGGTAGTTTCTGTCTTTCCCTCAAAAGATGCAGGGATTCTAGATCCAGTTGCCATCAGTCCAGGCAAATAAAGTATTAGCACAGACAGTTGTAAGCTGGAGGGCATGTGCTTTGCCTCTAAAGAGGCTTAGCTCCCTGCCTCCAGTGTGTTGTTGCCAGGCAAGCATGTAACAAGCTCAGTGTTGCTAGAGCTTCTGATGGTTTAAAGAAAAGCAAGAAATTAGGATTTTTAATATTCATAGTAAAAAAGCAGCCACACACACACATACCACAATGTGTCCACAGGTCACCATTGACTCTGGGGACTGCTCATATTTACAGTGGACCATCCATAGTCTGTCTCATTTGATTTGCTCAACACCCCCTAGAGAAAGTTACCTTATTTCTCCCATTTCACAGCTAAAATGCATAAGACTTGGAAAGGTAGGTGAATAATAATAACTGTATAGCAAATCAGAAAGACCTCTAGGGCAGATCCCAAATTAGTGACAATTAAAATTCTATTTATAATAGCTTGACTTGTTAGTGTAAATTTGTTTCAAAACTCAATCTACCAAGAAATTTGAAAGTAGAAATTCAGAAAATCTGGCCTTTTGTAATCAACTTTCCCTAGTGTATGGCTTGCTTGAATGAATAAGGATATAAATGCTTTTTACTAAGGACAGCAAACCTTAACTTATCCTTTTAAATCCTAGCTGATTTTGAATTACTGATGAGGTCCCAGCAAGAAATGCTTTACCAGACACAGACAACTGCATTTGTTCAAGAACCCAAAGTTGGAGAAATAGCACCTGGATTCATATATTCTGATTATGAAAAAGAGTATGAAAAAGAACAGGCCTTAATTAGAAAGAAAATGGCCAAAGATACTGTACTGGTCAGAACTTTTGTAGAAGACCAGGTAAGTGTAACTACAACTTAGTCCATTTAACAGATTACCCTTACCTCCCACAACACCCTATTTGTTTATTTGCTGGATGTTTTAATTTCCAAGTGATGGGTCAAGGTTAGGAGGCAACTACGTATTTGTAGGTTTGAGTTCACTGTTGACATGTTTCCTTAATCTTCGTGACATGTTGCGCCTGAAACATGGGAAACGGGGATTACATATATGCAGCAAAATATGACTTCAGGAATTGAGATTACATATATTCAGAAAACGATAACTGTCAGCACAACAAGATCCTTCATCCGTATGATGAACATGCCCCCAAAACCCTATACTATGCAAGTACCGCTTTACACAAGATGCTACAGCATCACTGGCAAGATTTAAAACCAAACCAAAACAAACAAAAATGTCGTCTGGAATCTTCTCCTAGTTAGAAAGTTCAGTCAGCCCCTAACTCTGAAACTAATACATACCCTTAAAGAATTTCTAACAGGATATATCTTTTTAACCATTTTTTACCACTTAGGAATTCCATATTTCTTCCTTTGAAGAGAGACTTATTAAAGAAATTGAATACAGAATAATAAAAACTACATTAGAAGAACTTCTTGAAGAAGATGGAGAAGAAAAGATGGCAGTTGACATTTCTGAATCTGAGGCTGTTGAGTCAGGATTTGATTTGAGAATCAAGAATTACAGAATTCTTGAGGGGATGGGTGTCACTTTTCATTGCAAGATGTCTGGATATCCATTACCCAAGGTAAAACATAAACATTTATCATGCACTCATAACTTACACTGTAACTGCTTTATCCAGATTTTATTCACAAAGAATATATAACACTCTTTGCAGATCGCATGGTACAAAGATGGCAAGCGCATCAGACATGGAGAAAGATACCAAATGGACTTTCTACAAGATGGAAGAGCTAGTCTGCGTATACCTGTTGTTCTTCCTGAAGATGAAGGAATCTATACTGCATTTGCCAGTAATATTAAAGGAAATGCAATTTGCTCAGGGAAATTGTACGTGGAGCCTGCTGCACCACTTGGAGCTCCAACTTACATACCCACCCCAGAAGCAGTGAGCAGAATCAGGTAAGACTTGTAATAATTTGAGCTTTATAGTACTTAAATTATATTAAAATATCAAACATCCTGTGGAAAATTGCTGCACTGTAGGGAAGCAAACAAACAAAAATACAAGAGCTGAAGTATCACAGAAATTTACCATAGACAATACCAATAAGTACCAAGATTTTTTTATTTCTTGGCCTTATAGAAGATGAGCAAAGAGTTTTCATCAAGTGTAGTACGCTATTCATTTTGCTAGTGCTATACCTGATACAATAATGACTTTTGTTTATTTGCATGTGATCTTTACAGATGTTAACCTTAATATATATATAATAACATAACAATTATTGGTGCTGTTTTTGAAAATGGGATCACCGAGGAGGATCCGGGAGCCTAAGAAATTTGCCTTAGTCCATCCAGCCTGTAACTGGTGGTGCCTGGATTCTAAATCAAGGCTGGTCTGCCTGAAACATATTGACAGGGTTTTGTTTCCAAATATAATTTATGTGTTTTTACTCCTTTTGGATAAAAAGTATATATTTTTTCTTTTTGTATAAATATATTTATTAGTTAATTTAACCAACCAATATTTATTAAGATACTGTGGTAGTGAAAACAAGAAGGCATAGTGGTGAGGGAATACAGTATTGAGAATTATTTCAAGGTTTTGAGCCTGGGCATGTGGATATGCTAAATGACTACTGACCAGGATTGAGGATACAGAGCTAATATAGCTTTGGGGACAAAAATAATTTGTGTTTGATTTTGGATCTTAGCATGAAATGCTTTCTAAAATGTGTAGTAATTCCTAAATAAATAACAGGTAAGACAGAAAGAGGTTTGTTTGCTTTGCTGAGTTTTCTGTATACCTCATGAAAATACTCTGTTTTGTTTTTGATTTTCAGGTCTGTGTCTCCACGTTCTGTGAGCAGGTCTCCCATACGCATGTCCCCGGCACGGATGTCCCCTGCACGGATGTCCCCTGCACGCATGTCCCCTGCACGGATGTCCCCTGGACGTAGGCTGGATGAAACAGATGAATCACAACTTGAGAGGCTGTATAAACCAGTCTTCGTGTTAAAACCTGCTCCTTTCAAATGTTTAGAAGGACAAACTGCCAGATTTGACTTAAAGGTTGTGGGTAGACCGATGCCAGAGACATTCTGGTTTCACAATGGTAAGTAGGATAAGCTTTTGCTCGTGAATCATTAAGCATAAAAACAGACCTATGTGTGTGTCCAACAGGAAAATACAACTATTTTAAATCTTGTTTTGTGCTTATTTTTGGTCAGGCGAGCAAATTGTCAATGATTATACCCATAAAGTAGTCATTAAAGAAGATGGCACTCAATCGCTGATTATTGTCCCAGCAACACCCAGTGATTCTGGAGAGTGGACTGTGGTTGCCCAAAACAGGGCAGGCAAATCTTCAATTTCGGTGACATTAACTGTGGAAGGTAAAATAAAATAAAACTAAAATTCCTTATTACTTGGCTTCTAAACAGGTATTTTCAGCCCTACTTGTTCTAAATCATGACTTTTCTCTTTCAGCTGCAGAGCATCAGATAAAACCAGCATTTGTGGAAAAACTAAAAAATGTCAACATAAAGGAAGGTTCCCGACTTGAAATGAAAGTCAGAGCTACGGGTAATCCTAACCCTGACATCGTGTGGTTAAAAAACAGTGACATCATTGTTCCTCATAAATTTCCAAGAATCAGGTAAGCTTGTTTGGTAATAATAAAATAAAGCTCGTTATACAAGTACAATAATCAAGGAAGCAATATCACCTCTATATTGATTTTTTTTCCCACTGTTTATAGGATTGAAGGAACCAAGGGAGAAGCTTTTCTTAAAATTGATTCCACTGCCAGCCAAGACTCTGCCTGGTACACTGCGACTGCTATTAATAAGGCTGGCCGAGACACCACGAGGTGCAAAGTCAATGTTGAAGTGGAGTTTGCAGAGCCTGAACCAGAGAGAAGGTTAATCATCCCCCGAGGAACATATAGAGCAAAGGAAATTGCAGCCCCTGAACTGGAGCCCCTCCATTTGCGATATGGTCAAGAGCAGTGGGAAGAGGGTGACCTCTATGACAAAGAGAAACAACAGAAACCGTTTTTCAAGAAAAAACTCACTTCCTTAAGACTGAAGCGCTTTGGGCCTGCTCACTTTGAGTGCAGGCTCACGCCTATTGGCGACCCAACCATGGTAGTAGAATGGCTCCACGATGGAAAGCCCCTGGAAGCAGCCAACAGGCTCCGAATGATCAATGAGTTTGGCTACTGCAGCCTTGACTATGGAGTTGCATACTCCAGGGATAGTGGTGTCATTACTTGCAGAGCCACTAACAAATACGGAACAGATCATACATCTGCTACCCTCATTGTCAAAGATGAAAAGAGTCTTGTGGAAGAATCTCAATTGCCTGAGGGCAGGAAAGGCTTACAGAAAATTGAAGAATTAGAGAGGATGGCTCATGAAGGTGCACTTACAGGTGTAACAACAGATCAGAAAGAGAAGCAAAAGCCAGACATCGTTTTGTTTCCAGAGCCAGTAAGAGTGCTGGAAGGGGAGACAGCTAGATTCAGCTGCCGAGTAACAGGCTACCCTCAGCCCAAGGTCAACTGGTACCTCAATGGTCAACTCATCCGCAAGAGCAAAAGGTTCAGAGTCCGCTATGATGGCATCCATTACCTGGACATCGTGGACTGCAAATCTTATGATACAGGGGAGGTCAAGGTCACTGCAGAAAACCCTGAAGGTGCGACAGAGCATAAAGTGAAACTTGAGATCCAACAGAGGGAAGATTTCAGGTCTGTCCTTCGGCGAGCTCCAGAGCCGAAGCCTGAGTTTCACATACACGAACCAGGAAAACTTCAGTTCGAAGTACAAAAGGTCGACAGACCTGTGGACACCACTGAAACCAAAGAAGTCGTGAAGCTGAAAAGGGCTGAAAGAATTATGCACGAAAAAGTGCCCGAAGAGTCAGAAGAGCTGCGTAGTAAATTCAAGCGCAGAACGGAAGAGGGCTATTACGAGGCCATCACTGCTGTGGAGCTCAAGTCCCGGAAGAAAGATGAATCTTATGAAGAACTCCTGAGGAAGACAAAAGATGAACTTCTTCACTGGACCAAAGAGCTCACTGAAGAGGAAAAGAAGGCCCTTGCCGAAGAAGGCAAAATCACTATTCCAACTTTTAAACCTGACAAAATTGAACTTAGTCCTAGTATGGAGGCACCCAAAATCTTTGAAAGAATCCAAAGCCAAACAGTAGGCCTAGGATCTGATGCACACTTCAGAGTCAGAGTTGTGGGGAAACCAGACCCCGAATGTGAGTGGTACAAAAATGGTGTCAAAATCGAGCGGTCTGACCGAATCTACTGGTACTGGCCAGAAGATAATGTTTGTGAATTGGTCATAAGAGATGTGACAGCTGAGGACTCCTCTAGCATCATGGTAAAAGCCATCAACATAGCTGGGGAAACCTCAAGTCATGCATTCTTACTTGTCCAAGGTAATTGGAAGTCTCACTGGGCCTGTCTCTATGTGTCCATGAATACCCATCAGTGTTTTTTTAAAGTTTCTTTGCCCCATTATTCAAATTGTGAATTTAATTTAATACAGTGTGCTTTCTTTTTCTTATAGCCAAGCAATTGATCACTTTCACACAAGAATTACAAGATGTTGTTGCTAAGGAAAAGGACACCATGGCAACTTTTGAATGTGAAACTTCAGAGCCATTTATCAAAGTGAAATGGTATAAAGACGGGATAGAGATTCATACAGGGGATAAATACAGGATGCACTCTGACAGAAAGGTTCACTTCCTCTCTGTACTAACCATTGACTCGTCAGATGCTGAAGACTACAGCTGTGTGCTTGTGGAAGATGAAAATATCAAGACAACAGCTAAACTTATTGTTGAAGGTAGAAAAATCATGATTTTTATCATTTCCTTAAGTTTTAAAACTACCTTTATTCTGTGATAATATTAGCCATGCAGTTTTCCTTTCACAAAAAGTTCTTTGAGAATTACATGTGGAATTATATTCGCAATTAAGAATTTTAACAGTTTGGATCTTTTGAAAAGCAGTATTGTTTTAATGCATCACTTTATACAGTTTTATTGAAACATAATTCTCTACTTTCAAAAATGATTTAAAACGTGAAATAACTTCTTAGTCTACCAGTACCTAAATACTAAGAATATTCCGGATAGTATGGAGAAGATGAGAGTGCTGTAAGAATTATCTCTCTCCTGAGTCTAGATGCATAACTCTCCCAAGGGATTAATTAAACCTCATTTATGCTTCAGGTGCTGTGGTTGAATTTGTGAAAGAACTTCAGGACATAGAAGTTCCAGAATCTTTTTCTGGAGAATTAGAGTGTATTGTGTCCCCAGAAAATATAGAAGGCAAATGGTATCATAATAATGTGGAGCTTAAATCTAATGGTAAATACTCAATTACATCTCGCCGTGGGCGTCAAAATCTTACAGTCAAAGATGTAACAAAGGAAGATCAGGGCGAATACAGCTTTGTCGTGGATGGGAAAAAGACAACTTGTCGACTTAAAATGAAGCGTAAGTCTTCCTGTTCCTGTCAGGCTACAGTAAACATCTCTGTGATTCATTGACAAAAATAATCATACCATTCTCTTTCTGCTATTTCACAGCCCGCCCCATTGCTATTCTACAAGGACTTAGTGACCAAAAGGTCTGTGAAGGTGACATTGTCCAGCTTGAAGTTAAAGTCTCCTTAGAAAATGTAGAAGGCGTCTGGATGAAAGATGGCCAAGAAGTACAGCATGGTGACAGGGTTCACATTGTGATAGACAAACAATCCCACATGCTGCTTATTGAAGACATGACTAAGGAAGATGCTGGAAACTACTCCTTCACCATCCCAGCCCTTGGTCTTTCCACCACTGGGCGCGTCTCTGTCTACAGTGAGTGTTACTGGCATGCTTTTCTATTTGCCTTAAGTGGGGTAGAGGACTTTAGTGAGCAGACATCTTAAATAAATGCATCATCTTCTTATTTGTGTCTATTTGTGCAGGTGTGGATGTGATAACCCCTCTGAAAGATGTCAGTGTGATTGAGGGTACCAAGGCCATCCTTGAATGTAAGGTCTCAGTCCCTGATGTGACTTCTGTTAAATGGTACCTAAATGATGAACAAATCAAGCCCGATGACCGCGTACAAGCCATTGTTAAAGGCACTAAACAGAGACTTGTGATTAACCGAACTCATGCTTCAGATGAAGGTCCTTACAAACTGATGGTCGGCAGAGTTGAGACCAGCTGTAATCTCTCTGTGGAAAGTAAGGATTATTCCTTTAAACTAATCATTATTTTAAGCATTTTAAACATTATACTTTCCCAGGGTGACAATAACTAATCAATTATTTCAATTTCCCCAGAAATTAAAATTATCAGAGGTCTCCGGGACATTACCTGTACAGAAACCCAAAATGTAGTCTTTGAGGTTGAACTGTCCCACTCAGGAATTGATGTCTTATGGAATTTTAAGGACAGCGAAATCAAACCCAGTGCTAAATATAAAATTGAAGCCCATGGGAAAATATATAAATTGACAGTTCTAAATATGATGAAAGATGATGAAGGAGACTATACATTTTATGCTGGCGAAAATATGACATCTGGGACACTTACTGTGGCAGGTTGGTACTTTCATCATTTAATCTAAGTTCTTAGGTAGGGAAGTTGTTTTGATTTAAGAAACTGTTGCCCATTTCCCCCAAATTTTCATGTTTTCCACTTCCATGCCTCTGCTTATGCTGACCTGTAAGTCAATAGTGTCCTCAAGCACTATAAAGTCATCTCTTCCATGAAGCCCTCCTTAATCCCCCAAGGATTAAAGAAAGATTTCTACTTCCTCCAACCCCAGCACCACCTTGTGTCATGGCCTGGCCCTTATACATACTTGTGTCTTCCCTCTTTCTCCTTCACACATCAGAATAAAATCCTTTCTCTTTCCGCACGCTTCCCATTATAGGTGATCAAAAAAGTTGGCTGAACTGAACTTTATTTAAGCTTCCCTGCTGCAAAGATTTACTTCTTAAGCACTTCTTTAAACTTAGCTTCTGTTTCTTTCATACTTTTAAATGAACCTATAAATACTTTAAATACAACTTACTGTAACTTTTTCTTATGGCATGAAGTAGAAATAATACCATTTGCATTCAGCAGAAATTCTTAGCTTTAAAGTGAAGAATTGAAAGTGTAAAGCAATGATCAACAAAAATCAGAAATCAATGTTAATTTTTTCAGTTTGTTACAATTTAAGCATAGAGAAATCAAGATATTGCATCCAATGAAGTTGTGTATGACATCTGATATACAAAGCAGGTCATATGAGAAAGTGTCATAAGTGGTTTATTTAGTATGCAAGTTTTCTGGTTTTTGCCTTACATGATAATATTTCCTAGCAGATTTGACCATAGAAATAACTGTAAAAATAAATCTCAGGTCTTGCACTGTGATAAGTTTAATATGAATTGCATCTGCAAATGCAAGAGAAAAAAATGAGTACCCATGTGATTTTACCCAACATTTTAAAAGTCCCCACCATAAACCTGATACTGCTAGGAACTCCAGACACAAAAATAAATTAGGTACAGTATTTTTCTTGAGGAATTCAAAATTTAGGAAGAAACATATACAGGCAGCTAAATTATTAATGCAGTTATTATTTCTTTGAGTGGATGTTGGAAGTGGACCAATGGGGGAAATTTTTATGGAAGAGATGACATTTGTCAACAGTGGAAGCATATTTAATGTCTCTTATAGAAACATTACTGCCTGGAAATTTTTATCTAGCAGATCTCTTTCCTAATCAAGTGTCTGACATATTCTCAGGAAAGCCTAAAGGACCAAATACAATGATTTAAAGAAGGAGAAATTGAATTAAAGTCCATCTGTGTGGCATGCTATGCATCATTCTTCTCAGAATTCTGTATTAAACAGTTGCTTTTCCTTTGCAAAATTTTCTTGATTTCAGTATCTTCTCTGGTTATTAGTTCTGCATGTGTAGAATAAGGGATCTCCATGCATAGGGCCGATAACAGATTTAACAGTGTTCAAAATCATGTCTTTTAAATGTAATAGTCGATATCATCCCAAGATGTCTTTATTCTGTAAATAATTTAAAGGACTCACACGTGTGCTTCCTTTGTCCCAAAGGCGGTGCTATCTCCAAGCCACTCACAGATCAGACTGTGGCCGAATCCCAGGAAGCTGTGTTTGAGTGTGAAGTTGCCAACCCGGATTCTGAAGGCGAATGGTTGAAGGACGGCAAACGCCTGCCTCTGAGCAACAACATCAGAAGTGAATCTGATGGCCACAGGAGGAGACTTATCATCGTTGCCTCCAAATTAGATGATGTTGGAGAGTATACCTACAAGGTGGCCACTTCCAAGACATCTGCCAAACTCAAAGTTGAAGGTCAGCGGTCTAATAGCAGATTTGCCCTTTCCAAATCATTTTGCTTTTTTAGCTGTTATAAAATGGTAAGACCATTTTTGATGACATAAACCTTCATTTCATAAAAATCATCATAATTTGCTAACTTTCCTTCAGAGCCACGTATCACCAGGCTGTGCTGTTTATCAGATATGTTGATATGATGAAACCATTTCCTAGTTTCTGTGAGACAATTAAAACCTTTAATTCTCCAATCCTCTTTTACCTTTCTCCAACCATGCTGTTAAACTATTAGATTATTACTGTTCAAACTTCCTCCCTGACAAGTGTAGAAAAATCACTGCACATTGTCTAACTGGATCCCAGGTTTCCATAAATCATCACGAGGTGTCTTTTTAAACAAGACACTGTGTACCTGTGGAAGTTTTGATAACCATTGCTTTGCAAGACCACTGGGCAATGATCTTGCTCAGGACTTGTTTTCCTTTCAGTCATCATCAGTTTTCTAAACCAATCATTAATTCAACTGCAGCTGTCAAAATTAAGAAGACTCTGAAGAACCTCACAGTGACAGAGACACAGGATGCTATTTTTACTATCGAGCTTACACACCCTGATGTCAAAGGTGTCCAGTGGATCAAAAATGGGGTTTTGCTGGAATCCAATGACAAGTATGATATCTCAGTCAAAGGAACAACTTATTCTCTGAAAATTAAAAACTGTGCCATTGTGGATGAGTCTGTCTATGGATTCAGGCTTGGAAGGCTGGGAGCCAGTGCCAGGTTACATGTTGAGAGTAAGTTGAGCAAAAACATCTTTACAAGCAGCCAACCGTGATTATCATTTCATTAGTCACATTACTGCATTTCTCCAACTTTCCCCATCAGCTGTCAAGATCATCAAGAAGCCGAAGGATGTGACTGCCTTAGAAAATGCCACTGTTGCCTTCGAAGTCAGCGTTTCCCACGACACAGTTCCAGTCAAATGGTTCCATAAGAATGTGGAGATTAAGCCGAGTGACAAGCACAGACTGGTCTCTGAGAGGAAGGTCCACAAGCTGATGCTGCAGAACATTTCTCCCTCAGACGCGGGGGAATATACAGCTATGGTGGGGCAACTGGAGTGCAAGGCTAAGCTGTTTGTGGAGAGTGAGTACCAGGCAGTCCTGAGGGTGCTGCTGTATTTGTTTGTTCTTTTGTTTTTGTTTTGCTTTATCTGTTTTTTTTAATAAAATATATTAACTGAAGTGCTCTCTGATTTTTCCCAAGCATTACATATTACAAAAACCATGAAAAGTATCGAGGTACCTGAGACCAAAACTGCCTCCTTTGAATGTGAAGTGTCCCATTTCAATGTGCCATCCATGTGGCTGAAGAATGGAGTGGAAATTGAGATGAGTGAAAAGTTCAAAATAGTTGTGCAAGGAAAACTCCACCAGCTGTTAATCATGAACACTAGCTCGGAGGACTCAGCAGAATACACGTTTGTCTGTGGCAATGACCAAGTCAGTGCCACCTTGACAGTTACCCGTAAGTAAATATATATGTATGGATGGATGGATGGAAATATATATGCATATGTAGAAACATTCATTATTCCCATGGTTATTCCATATCCAACACTTTTTCTTCCCGATCACTTACTCTACTCAAAAATTCTTGATTAAAACATCTACTGCATATCCTCTTACTGATGTGAGAACTAGTATCTCCACCTGGATAAAATTTCCAAGTGTAGTGGCATTGAAAGGCAGCCTAGAAAGATGCTTCTTTGTCTATGACTCAAGCTCTCTGTGCTGTGTCAACTGATCTAACCCTATGCGTGCAAGGATCCAAGTTCATATCTCAACACACATACTAAAAAACATTCCAGGTTTTCATTCTGCACCTATTATAATGGCCATGATCTTTATGTAGAATCTCCCTGGTGTTTTTCCTTTCCACCTTTGCAGCAATCATGATTACATCCATGCTGAAGGACATCAATGCTGAAGAAAAAGACACTATTACTTTTGAGGTGACAGTAAATTATGAAGGTGTCTCTTACAAGTGGTTAAAGAATGGTGTGGAAATCAAGTCAACTGACAAGTGTCAGATGAGAACCAAAAAGCTCACACACTATCTAAACATCAGGAATGTTCACTTTGGAGATGCTGCCGACTACACATTTGTGGCTGGAAAAGCTACATCAACAGCCACCCTTTATGTGGAAGGTACGGTATAAAAAATGCCATATCCACAGGAAAACTATTCAGCATAACATGTGAAATGTTGCTCTATCAGTTCATGAGTAGACAAATAAAATGTGAAATATCTCTACAATGGGATAACAATCAGTAATAAAAAGGAAATTCTGCTATGTGTTAAAATATGAATGAACATTGAAAACTTTGTTAAAGTGGAAGAAAAAGAGACAAAAGACCATATATTATATGCTTCAGTTTATATGAAATGTCCAGAATAAACAAATCTTTTGAGACATAAATCAGTGGCTGCCTGTATAGAGGGAGGTGATTGGAGGAGCCTAAGATGTGCTGGCCAAGGGGTGCCTGATTTTTTCTGGAGCGAATAAAATATTCTAAAATCATTGTGGTGGTTGCACAACTATAAATGCACTGGAAGCCACTGAGTTGTATGCTCTCTGCGGATGAATTGGATGGTATGTGAATTATATTTCAATAAAGCTGTTAAATGTTACCTTTCTACATTGTTTTCCAGCTCGCCATATAGAATTTAGAAAACACATTAAGGACATTAAGGTTCTTGAGAAGAAGCGAGCAATGTTTGAATGTGAAGTTTCTGAGCCTGACATCACTGTCCAGTGGATGAAAGATGGCCAAGAACTGCAGATGGCAGACAGGTGAGTTATTTTGTCTTGCTATAGTCCAGCAGTTCTCAGTTACTTTTGAATCACATACACTAAGCTCTAGTTTCCATTTCATCCGTAGGATAAAGATTCAGAAGGAGAGATATGTTCACCGCCTTCTGATTCCATCCACTCGGATGTCGGATGCTGGGAAGTACACGGTGGTAGCAGGCGGCAACATGTCAAGTGCTAACCTCTTTGTAGAGGGCAGAGATGTTCACATCCGGAGTATTAAAAAGGAGGTTCAGGTATTGTCTGCACAACTGACCTTTTTGAGAAATCATCAATAATCCCTAGCCCATACTTTCATCTTTGAATTTTTGAGTTTTAGATTTTCTAACAACAGATTTTAAAAGTTCATTGCTGCTGGTTTAGATTCTTATGCTGACATCAATTTAGTCACAGTTTCCACTCGCTTAGGGGAAAAGTGTGTCCTTGGCAGCTGTCTCAATAATTAAAGCAGCTGTAGAAACTTCACTTTCTAATAAATGGCTACCTGCCAAGAAGCACCAACAAGAGAAGAAGTAAAATCTAAATTGTGATGTTCACACATCAATTAGAATTAAAGAAATTTAGAACAAGTGGCATAGTCTCAGATTTCTATCTATGAAAATCCAGGTGTGCAGAAACTTAGTGGCTGAGAACATTTCCAGTGCAGTCTAAGAAAAATCCCAGTCGAGACAATGCTGGATTCCTAGCAAGGATGCTGAATAAACACCTTTGCTGTCTGTATTTGCAAAGCTTGTCTTTGTGTGCACCTGGCTTCTCAAATGCTGTACTGCGGGGAGTATGTTCAGAGCAATACCTTTCAAGTCCAGTTTCATACTTTGTTCATCCAAAGAGAGCAGTGCTTTAAGAGACTTTAAACCATGGTGAAAAGTCCTTAAATGAAAACTCAGATAACCTGGATATGTCTTCCATCCTTTACTTGCCAATTCTGAACCTTGGTTTTGTCACTCTTAAAGCAAGGGCAATAACTGACCTCGTCCATAAAGTGCATAGGATGCAAAAGTCAAGTTGTCTAGTAACTTGGAAGAGCTCCATAAATAATTGAAAGCTCCCAGATGTATAATGTTATTATTTCACCTATTATTAATTAAGAAATAAACATTTAAAGATGAAGTAATTGCCTCTTTGGACAACCTTGCTAATTAGTGCAGGTGTAAGCAGGATTCTCTACAAAATAAATTTTGGTACCATTTATCTCTCTAAGACTAGGCAGGAAAAAATGAATATGCTGCAATCAACCAACCTATAATGTATATGTTTTGCATGCTCTTCAAATGAATGTTTGAGAAATGGGTTAACTAAAAAGAAACCAAGCAAATTTCTGGTTTTCTTTTTATGTCATTCCATCAACAGGTCATTGAGAAACAGCGTGCTGTCGTTGAGTTTGAGGTCAATGAAGACGATGTTGATGCTCATTGGTATAAAGATGGCATCGAAATCAATTTCCAAGTTCAAGAACGACACCAGTATGTGGTGGAGAGAAGAATCCACAGGATGTTCATCTCTGAGACTAGACATAGCGATGCAGGCGAATACACCTTTGTGGCAGGAAGGAACAGGAGTTCTGTGACTCTTTATGTCAATGGTATGTAGGTAGAAACTTGTATAGATTTTGTGACTCTAGTACACATAACGTAATTGGGGTTGAGAGACCATTCCCCCTCCATCCACCTGAATTTGGGCAATACCCCAGGGTCAATCCTGTTTCCATTATCCTAAGAGGAGCTAAACTAAGTATGATAAAGACCCAGGTAATCTCTAAAGCTCCAGGCCAGAGCGCATGCCTGTTAGATACCAGGGCACAAGCTCCAGTAACATTCTCCCCATTCGAACTTCATTAAAAGTTCATCCACAGGGACTGCGTACTACCATGAACACAGTTAAAACCGAGGGAAATCTGGGAGAGTGGTGCCTCCTCACTGCCTCTGAGATGACTCAGCTCCCTGTCAATCACTTCTGTCAGTCACATCTACAGCAATATGATTGACAAGTCATATCCTGGGCCAGGGTGCACATCTTTTAAAAACTGAAAGCCTGATTTATCTCTGTTGGTTCTGTTCCCCTGCTGTCCTGGCATTACTTTTCCCATTCATACCAACTTTTCTGTTTCTGTTGGCACAGGTCTGTGTGCCCTGAGCACACCCTCCCATTAACTTCAATAAATGTAGCTGCCTTTTCATTTACCTTTGGGTGTACACTCACAAGTCTTTTCTCACCATACACAGGAACCTGGCACCTATCTCCCAGATATATCACACACAGTATCAGATCTACCTGGCAATATCCTCTTTATTCTGTCACAAAAGCTCTGGCAGTTCCCAGTCAATTCTAAGGAATTCTTGGTACTCATGTGGATGCAGCTACATTTATTTTCATGTTCTCCCTATGGAAAAGGGAGAGTGGTTGAGGTATCGTTTCCAAGAAGTGCCCAGTGGCCAGACTCTCACTTAACAGCATTGCACACCCACCATGTGTCAAGTATAATATAGTCCAAATGGTTTTCTAGGTATAGAAATAGACTCTTTTAGTTCTCTGCCCTCCACTTTAACTGCTTGAGTACCAGCAGTCCTGCTATAGAAGTGAAGGGGACAATTCCAGCCCCTGGGGTAGAGAGCCTCAGAGAGTCCGAGGATCGCCTTTGAGACCCTGGAGGCCTGGGTGGGGGCCACAGGCAGTGTCCTCACTTTGGACTAACTTTGGAACAGGAATTCCACAGGCTACCAAGAACTTGTGAAGAGCATGTGACTGTCTTCAGGAGAGAGGTTAAACCTCTGTTTTCCCTCTTTAGACATCTTAGTGCCAAGTTTGCAGCTGGCCTAGACCTGAGACTAAGTTAGATACAAAGAGAAAATGGAACCTCCCTCCCATTCCTACCCTGGGCTCTCTCTCTCAACAAAACACTCCCAAGGCACATGAAGGAACACTAGGGGTCATCTCAGGATTCACAAAGGTGAACATCTGCAAAATGTCATTAAGTTCCTAGAAGATTAAGTGATCGTGGCATCCAGTTATCTTTATCTCTGTATTACTGGTGGGGAAACTGAGGCATCAATGAGTAAATATCTTTTCTATAATGGGGTCAGACCCCAGCCTCAAATGACCATTTTCTCCACATTCCTGGGTATTTACTTACCTAGGTCACCTCACTCAACCACTACTAAGAATATGCCTTACTTTAGCATAACTAGAAAGAAGAGTCTTGTTAAATTATGAAATAATACTCATCCATGAAATACCTACTGATTGCATTTCACTGGCACCTGTACATAATGGAATGACTCTGACATATACATAGACACTCGGAATCAGACAAACCTGGATGCAGTGAGCCATACGATTGGCTCAAACGACCTAAAAAATAGGTAGCACACGGAAGTCATGCCAGAATTCCTGTCAGTGTCCATCACTGTGCCCCAACCGGGAACGAAAGTAATTATGTAATCCTGGGAACTTGGAACTCTCGGCACCCCTCCCTAAAATACAAAAAAAATATCTTTTTGGAGCTATTGTCTCTACTTGAGAACAAAATCCACTCTCTGAACAAAGAATGTTCTAGTATCCTCAGGCAAGTAAACCCACAGTTGCAAATTTTTGTTTCTCATCATGTAACCACCCAGCAACAAATTAATGTAGAGTTTTGTTTGCTCTTCTGCCCCTTTGCGCTTTTTAATGGGCTATTTTCTGTCATTTGTTTCCAGCTCCAGAACCACCCCAAATCCTACAGGAGCTCCAGCCTATTACCGTTCAGTCTGGCAAGCCTGCCCGCTTTTGTGCCGTGATATCTGGCAGACCACAGCCCAAAATTTCCTGGTACAAGGAGGAGCAGCTGCTTTCCACTGGCTTCAAGTGCAAATTTCTTCATGATGGGCAAGAGTACACGCTTTTGCTAATTGAAGCCTTCCCAGAGGATGCAGCTGTCTACACCTGTGAAGCCAAGAATGACTATGGAGTTGCCACAACCTCAGCTTCACTCTCAGTAGAAGGTAGGGACATCCTGCTACTTCCCAGGTGAAAATAAAGCCTCGGAAGCAAGTTTCTGTGTTCTCCCAATGCATTCAAATTATGATTTGGAAGTCATAAAACCTTATTGCTACCCAACTTTGGAAGAAGCACTCTATTGCAAAATTAAGACACATCAGCTTGCTTTCTGCTGCGGGGTCCTCATGGCGACCTAATCATGTGGCTCTTCCTTTAGTTCCAGAAGTCGTGTCTCCTGATCAGGAAATGCCAGTTTATCCTCCTACGATTATCACTCCACTTCAGGACACTGTCACTTCTGAGGGACGGCCAGCCCGTTTTCAATGCGGAGTTTCTGGAACAGGTAGGTTTGTGACGAAAATGTATTGCTGCTAACATTTACAAAGAAGGATGTGGGGAAAAAGTTTTCTCACTTTTCTTCCATCAAAAACTTCTCTTATGCATAATTTGAAGATAACTGGCATCTGGCAGATTACTTGAGTTATTGAATTAAGAATTAGATTGAGGCCGGGGATTTAGCTCAGTGGCACTATACCTGCCTTGTAAGCACAAGGCCCTGAGTTCAGTCCCTGATACCAAAAAAAAAAAGAATTAGATCAATGTTTTGTATTCTTTAAAAGGTGAAGGAAGTAAGTTTCATGTAGTTTTTTTTACTATGTTAAAAATTAGATCAGTGTTTTTTAGTAATCTTTAAAAACTTTGGTGTTTCATTATGTCCAGAGCTGCACTTTTATCTCATGAATGAGAAATTATAATAATGCTACTATATTAGATTGATTATGATAGCATCTGTGTATGTCTAAGAGTCCATTTACATGTAAGACATTAGTCTCTGGAAATGCTATATCAGCAGTGCATTCCTTTGGAAGGCAGTATCCTACAGTGGTCAAAAGTAGTCTTTATGGTCAGAGGCTGGATTTGGATCTTGGCTCCATTAGCAAATATGTGACTTCTCTGATTCTTTTCCCCTTGTGAATAAAGGGAGGACGCTATCGCATTCAGGCTTTGAATGTACATTTCATGAGAGCGGGAGACTGATTTAGTACCTACAGCCTCGTACTGAAAACTAGTGCCTATAATAAAGTTAGCTCCATGAGGGCAGGAGTGGACCCTTGCTCTAGAATATTGCATGGTACATAGAAGATACTAAATAAGTAACTGTCGATGGGCTCAATGACGCAAAGATGATTATCAGGGTTAAGTTAGAGAACTCAAGTCAGCATATAGCTCAGGGCCCATCATGTAGCAGTCTCTTGCTCGGCCTTAGCTGTTTCCATCTTTACTGGGGTGTGCTTTCCATACACCCCCAGGCCTTCTCCACCCAGAAGTCTGACCTTGGAAAGGTGAAACAGTATATGAAAACCCATTGCAAGTTAATTATGGTCACAGACAAACAAATCGCGAGAATAAATGACTGGCTTACCCCATATCAAAATCACTTTCTCATTTTCTTGGCCTTTGGGTACTAACACCAAAGGAAAATTCTCAGAGCGTGGGTATTTCGCAGGACTCTTACTATGTTTTATTGTTTTGCTCATTATGCGTCTCCCATTAGTTTATTGCCCAATCTCTACCTTGCCAAAAGCTGTTTTCCTGAGCAAGTTAGCATTTCAGTAGGTGTTCCAACCTAATGATTTCCTCTGGGATGGGGATGTTGATCTAGAAACCTAAAGGACCTATTTGATTTTATGAGCATATTTAAAGTATAATGTATGTAAAGCACCTTTAGCTGCAGAGTGACTGATGTGTCATACATTCACTTTATGTAGCCAGAGAGAGGCTGTGTCCAGACAAGTCTAGTGTGGGGTGAGCAAAAGGAACAAATACTACAGATTTTCTGTGAAACTCAGTATTTGAAAAACACAAAATATCAATAAATAAGAATTAATTTGGTAATATCTTACCAACACAATAAAGAAAAAATTATTTAAAAATCAAATTCACAGAGCTACACTAAATAATTTATCCAATGATTGAATTTTACAGGAAAATTTTCATGCAGACATATACATGAATCATCCAAAGTAGTAACAGTTAACTATATTTGTATAATAGTTGTTACTCAGTAAACCATCTTACACTTTGCCTTTAAAGTGTTGCAAAAAAATACATTTTAAGCCTTCTGTAAGAGTCTAGAATAGAAAGAGAAAATTTCTCTGACTTTTCTGCATGACTGATATCTTTAAATGCTTCAATAAGTCTTAAAATTCATGACATCAATAACTCTGTATGTGGTAATATTTATACACATGTAGAAAATTTAGCATCTCGTAGACATATTTTCCGTACAGTGGAAATTGAATTCATTAAACCTGCAATAGTTTGCCAAATCACATAATGAAAATTGCGTGGAACTGAAAATTCACCCATACACTCTGACCAGATATTGCTTAAGGAAGTAAATGCAGTCCTCCTCTCCACAAGTTGGTGGGGAATACGAGTCTTCAAAGGTCTCTGTCCTTTGTTCCTTGTTTACTCAGTACTTCTGAAACATGTTTCCTAGTGATCTGATGGTGCTTCTGGAAAGGATGTTATCTGCTGAAGGTCTCTGATGCCCCCTACTGGTGGAAAATAAATTAGGAAAAGGAGAATTTTAAAACGTAATGCTAGCCAAGTTTGTTCTAGAGGGAATGAGTATCATTTGGAAACTTATGGGGGCAGCCATGTAACTGAAATGATAGGTAACCAGTCTGGAAATGAGAGCTTTCCAGTGCTTATTTGAGCATATTTTCCATTTTTATTATACCAGTATATTTTGTGCCCCACCGTTGAGATGTTACAGTAGGTGGGCACTTAAATCCCAGGAACTCAGCACTCAGGTGACGAGGTGCATGTGCCCAGATCAGTGCCAGAGCTGTGAGTGCTGTGACAGTCCACACACTTGGTGTCCTCTGTCTGGGAGGCACTCAAGAGAGACGTATGAGCAGTATCTATTGAGGATTGTCGCACACGGTGGCATCCCACACAGAGAGAGCAAAGTTCATAAAGTCACAGAAGCTCTGCAGAACACTTTTAAGGGCTGAAAATGAGTGGTTTAAATCCAGTTGGAAAGTGATATCCCGAGGGGTGAGAAGGCTGGAAAAGAAGGCAGAAGGCCAGATCCTGACATTGGGCATTCCGTTAAGGTTTTAGACTTCATCTTACTCACATTGAGGAGCCACTAAAAGATTTGTTAGGCCTCTTGGTAACACGGTTAGGGTTGTTTCTTAAAAATGATACCGTGATAAGAAAAGGATGAATGAAAAGATGTGGGAGGTGAGGCTCGAGGTAAGGGACCGGGGTAGAGACTATTACTGCAGACTAGGAAGTCCGCTGAGGAGGCCTTCACCAAGGACAGTCGGGAGGGAGGTGAGGTTAGATGGGAGAAGCATCCAGGAGTTAGGAGATGCAAGACTTAGAGGCCAAGCACAGTGCAGCATACGGGAAAGGCACCTCGCAGAGGCCATGAGAGGCAGTGACCAATGCAGATCACAGCTGCTTGGCCAGAAGCAGCCTGTGACTACCAGGACGGTCTTCACCTTTTAACCCATTTGTTGTTGACCATTCATGCCTAGTGGCACTTCCTGTGTGCCCTGGTACCTCATTCGTTCTGCAAAGGTAAAACTGCAGGAATAAGCAGAGAACCTTGAAGGGGGCCACCAGACTCTGCGCACACACGCACAGATTAGTTGTCGGATGGCTGTTTGATTCCGTGGGCTGGTGTTGCCCATCTCCTGGTCTTTTGGAATATTATTGGAGAGACTCCTCATCCCCTCTGGATTTTAGACATTCTTGCTTTAATGGCTGACATTGAAGCCTTTTGTATGTGTGTTACTTAATTCTCACAGCACTTTTGTGCAGTGAATAAGCTGTGAGTTATTATGCATCCCATTTTAAAAGAGAAGACTGGTTCAGACAGATTAAATGGCACATCCAAAGTCACACAGTGGCAGGTTATGCTGTTAAGATTCCACCTTCAAACCTTCCTTGCTATGCAAAGAACAAAAAAGATTTGTTTCATTAAAAAGACAATTTGTACTTTACAAACAACTGCCGCCATTGAAGAAAGGAAGGAAAATCTTATATTTGACATTGATGTCAAAATACTAACTGGGCCACTAGAAGAACTCCTGCCGCCATTGAAGAAAGGAAGGAAAATCTTATATTTGACATTGATGTCAAAATACTAACTGGGCCACTAGAAGAACTCCATGGACAGAATTGAGATAAAGAACTAGTAGAGTGACCATGCTCCAGAAAGAAAATGGCTTTGGCCCTGGCCATTAAAACAGCTACATTTAAAGTACATATTGCCTTTAAGCATGACATGATAATGCTTTGCTTTATACTTGATTTGGGTTTTTATTTTCTATTAAGATAGCAAAATCACTTGTATGGAAAGAGTTATGCTGTATTATAACTAACTGCTAGTATGAAAAAAGTTAAATGTGTCTAAGATACCCAAATTCCATAAGTCTCTCTCCCAGTTTTAAAAATCACTTTCTGTTCATTTGTGCCACACATACTGATATATACACATATACACCATCAAAAAATCCTAGACTTTTTTCTTTAGACACATGGATGTCTGTTTTAGACTTTGTAGAATGTTGATCTCCTCTGTTCTCTTTTTGATTCATCTTTCTGTAAACCAGAATTTAAGGCTTTCTTTACTTCCTGTCCCAGAATGCAGTCACCAGCCCAGGTCCAGCCCTTCATAATGACTACTTCCAAGGACTGTCTTTTTCTCAAGGTCACCAAATATGTCAAAATCATGGCCTTGCTTCCGCCACATGCTATTCAAATACATTAAAAGAATATAACTAAAATTCTATCATCTTAAACACTACAACCAGTTCAACAATGGAACAGGCCAGATTTTTCTAGAGTCATGTTTCTTTCTTGAATATGAAAGGAAATCTAATAGTGGCAGAGAAAACATGCCCCAAAGAATAATGTACTGTCCTTGAGATAAATAAGAAATGCAGTTAAATTTAAAAATCTACTCATTTTTGTGATTTAAATATGGTTTTCTTTTCCTTTTGTGATACAGATCTAAAAGTATCTTGGTACAGCAAAGACAAGAAAATCAAGCCATCGCGGTTCTTTAAAATGACCCAATTTGAAGATACTTACCAATTGGAAGTTGCTGAAGCTTATCCAGAAGATGAAGGAACTTACACTTTTGTTGCTAGTAATGCTGTAGGCCAAGTGTCAAGCACAGCCAACTTGAGACTGGAAGGTAGAGTAAATCAACTTTTAAGAACACATTTAAATGGTGATCTAATCTTACAATGCCAGTAAGTTACTAAAGATTTCATGTAAATCATCATTGGTCTGACCATTCTCTTTTAAGGCAACTAATTATTTCCATGTTATATGCAATGCTATTGTTCCTTCTCTTTATGACTCACAGACCATCATTTTTTTATTTTGCCCTGCTTTTTTTCCCATTAAGTTTTGCGATATATTTCCATCACATGACCTTTCATGCTTCCTGATCAGCATGTATCAGAGCGATGCTGAAGAAAATGCTAAATTTGCTTTCTCATTTGGCTGGGATGAAAATATTTCATACTTCTTCAAACTCTGCAGTGTTACATTCTTGTTGGGTTGACACCATCATGATTTCATGGGAGCCCCAGCAGACAATTTAAGATCTGTTCACAGACTACATGTATTCAGCCTCACTTAGAGTACCTGAGTAAGGAGGGGCCCAGGTTTAAAGTGGTTTCTCAGTTCTGTTTGTGGGGACTCCTGAATTGTAATCAGAAACACTTTCTCAGTCACAATGCCCCTTTAGCTCAAAACAAGGATAATAATACTTTTAGGCAATCAGATGACTGTCTCTCATGAATATCATCTCTATAGTACTAAGTACATAAACTAGATAAGGATTTAGGAAGGCTTCTAGTTCCTTACTCTTAAACGCTTACCACAGTTGGATATTTTCCTAACCATGAATGAAAAGAGGTTTACAGAATCGAAAAGCTTGTTTTACAAACAGAGAAAGATAAAACGAATACCTATAGCCAACTGTACCCTCCACGGTAGCCTTCGTGAACAATATGGTGAAGTACCTTGACCCAGTTGTGCCTCAGCTTGCCGATCTGGGAATGGAAGTGAACTTGTGTGTCCGGCTCAGTAGCGAGGCGCAGAGCATTAGGATTAGACTGGATTCTAACCCATCTCTGAAATATATGATACATCTCCAAGTGAGTTTTGGTTTTGATGCAGGGAAAGACATTAAAAACTGGCATGCTTCTTTTCAGGATTTAGCAAATTTGAAGAAGTTACATCAAACTCCCAGTGGCATGTCTCTTCATCAGTTTCATTTAAGAAGGAGGCACTTGGCCAAAAGCCCTTCTTCATCCAACCTCTGTCAAGCCTCAGGGTGCACAACGGGGAGACAGTCAGATTTCATGCGAGGGTTGCTGGCATTCCCAAGCCAGAAATCCAGTGGTTTCATAACCAGCAGCCAATTCCACCAACAAAAGATGTAGTTTTCCATTTTGAGGAGTCCACGGGCATGGCTTTAATGCTTATAGTTGATGCTTACTCAGAGCATGCTGGGCAGTACTCTTGCAAGGCAGCCAATAGTGCTGGGGACGCCACTTGTGCAGCTTCACTCACAGTGACTCCAGAAGGTAAAGCCCGTCTTGCTTCAAGGACTTGGATTTGCTGCATATCTTCTAGTCTCCCCGTTACTAACACGTCTGCTGTTGGTTTCATTGCATAATATAGCCAGTGCATAATCTACTAATAAAGTAACACCCAGCGAGTCTCCCCAAGCCTTGAATTATGGGTTAACTTGTACACTTTAAACTGCACTGAAGTAGGTATTAGAGAGCCAGTCACTATTTTGTTTAAGCATCAACTTTGCTTGGCTTTTTTGTTTTTCTGAACAACATTGCATCATTACATGATCTATTGGTGGTATGTAGTTTATAAAGTATAGGGAAGATAAATGATATCACAAGTATAGTCAACTAACAATAAGGCGGGGAAGGAGGACAGACTGTGTCATTCTATATAGCTCTAGTGGCAACAGAAAGAAGGAATCGCCTTCTCTGTGGTACCCACCTAAGCCCTCATCATCCAAGCATTGCTGGATCACTGGGAATGAGTATGATTTTCTGTGATCCTGACATCCTAGAGCAGCCTGCATCGAGCATGCCGCTTCCAAGGCACAGGGACATCCTTCATGTTCAGCTTTCATGCCACTCTATGTTACTAACCTAGCCAAGTGACAAAGCTTAAATCATAATATTCTTCCTTTTTCTTGTTGATTGCTTGAATGGTGCTAGCCCTAGACAGGCAAAGTTCTGGGAAAGATGTAAGAAAGTCCACCAAGTCCCAGGCAGTGGCAAATTCCTCTTTCAAAAAGGAAGAGAGGAAATATCCCCAAAGGAAATTAAGTCAGTCCGAGGATCATCATATGAATATGAAGTGCGGGTGTTTGAAAGTATTTCTCCGAGTTCCACCCCACTCAGCTGCACCTGCTCGAGATGTACAGTTGTAGCATCCCACGTCCTCTTCACAATCCATGGAAAGCATTGAGTTATCGGAGCAATGCATTGAGCCAGTGCGTGAGACGCTCAAGATTCTCCTGCATCTTCAGGACCTCACTGTAAAGTGTGTTTTGAAGACGAATTTTCATTGATGTAACCTGAACTCATGAAGGTGTAAAGATAGAGGAACCTGAGAGAGCAAAACAATCACACGATGGAAATATTCAGTTTCTTATCATATGTAATGTTCAACTGGTGGACCAAGGACTCTACAGCTGCATTGTACACAGTGACTATGGAGAGAGGACAACCTCAGCAGCGCTAAGTGTAGGAGGCTATTTGATCTTTTTGGCTCACTTCATTTCATCTTCATTGCTTTATGCAGCTTTATGCCAGTAATTATGCAACCATGCAAATTGAATCAATTAATGTTGATTAGAAAATATCTAGCATTCTATTCATAAATGGCTTAGGAAAGTAGACCATGCTATTGGCTAAATTTGATTAAAAATTCAACTTTCCAGTCAAGATTCATAAAGTTTAATTTTCTAGTTCAGAAAGTTCACGTTTATTTCATATATGCTGCTTTATAGTTTATTTACAGTTTATGATTTATAGTTTATTACTTATATTTACCAAATACGTCACCTACAAAATATACCAATGAAGCTAGCCAGGTGTGATGGGGCACACCTGTAATCCCAGCATGCAGGAGGATTGCTGCACGTTCAAGGCCATCCTTGGCTAGATAGTGAGATAAAACCAGCCTGAACTGCAGAGCAAGAGCTTTTCTAAAAAAAAAAAAAAAAAAAAAAAGAGAGAGATAACAGTAAGAGGTTCTTTTCAGATCTAGAGGTTATAGTCATTTAAAGGGAGGCCATGAAAATACAAAATTGTGTGCTGAAAATAATAAGGGTCTGTCTGGACCAAAATTAGTAATTTGTAGATGTTTTTCAAAAAGTGATACTCCTTTTCCATGACTGAATTGTAGAATTTTCTCATGGCAAGATCATTATTTTGTCTATTGTACTTGCTTCCCCACTGTATCTGGAAGAACACAGATAAACTTGTCTGGACAAGGGCAACTCCTCCCTCTTTCCATAACCTTTGCTCTTTAATACTGTTAGGATGGGAAAATTGTTCTTCAAGTGCTGGAAATTTATGTTGAGTGTCTGAAGGCAAAGTACTTCACTGAACCCCATGGAAAGAGGTTGGTTGAATGAAGCCAGGTGTCTCAAAGCTGTAGCCTCAAGTTCCACTCCAATCCTGGCCACATTGTTGTTGAAGCATCAGAGATGAACAGGAAATAGTGCAGTGCAGCTTACATAAACAGCCACCTCTGCACTCAGTTTTGAAACCGTGATCGTCTTTCCTGTCCAGTGTGTCTGTCATACTCACCGAAAAGGGACCGTTTTCCGTCTTAATCTGGGATTGTATTTTATATCTACTTCCGGTTCTGAATCCACAGCCTGCAAAGGCAATAGATCAAAAACTGAGGTCTAGTCTATAAACTATGTGGGAAAGTGCGCCATCCAGAGCGTTGCTCCTTAATTTCATAGCAGGATCTGGCTAGCACAGTAATCACAGAATGACTGTGCATCTGGACATGTTGTCCACATGTCATTCCACTGAGAGCTTTGACAGCTCTGCAGCATTGTGTAACTGGGAGTCATCTATATTGTGGAGGTGAGAGAATGTGAGTGTTTGAACGCCTTCTTGAAGAATAGGGCGCTAGTACAGCATTGGAATGTCACTTCCACAGAGTAGATTTGAGCTGGTCTTTTTGCTCCAGGATCTCCAATTCATTCAACTCTAAATCATTATATTTAAGTGTTCTTGAAACAAGACCTTCTTTTCCAAGTCCAGACTGCCTTACTTTTACTTAAAACTTTAAAAAAATGAGACATTTAGATGTTTAAAGAAGGAAGGATCAGACAGTTGTCTTGTTATTTAACCTAAGGCCATTATTTATGTGTTCCTCTTTTAATTTGGCCTAATAAGTTCATATAAGCCACATAATTGTTCTCCAAGATCAAGTGGGGATGTAAATCCCTGTGAGTCTGTTTGAATAGAGTTCTTAGGATAGTGGTAAACATAGATATATCACATGTTAGTACTGCATCTAATATGCTGCCTCTCATTCTAACATTCCATCTTCTCTACATTCAGCACATCTTTTATTCTTACAAATACAGTCAATTTGTACCTTTTCCTAACTTTATTCTTACCTAGCAAAAGAATCACAAATAATAGCATTTACAAAAGTTACTCTTGGTTCAAACACTAAAAGTATTAAAGCACTCAGAGAGTCATAAATCTAAACCCCTCAGGGAGTAAAAAGCGAATCATGGAAGAAGACATCAAGTTTGTTGTTAACTTTATGCCACAAGTCTTAAGGTACCGAGAAGTTGAGTCACATCCCCTGACGCAAAGCCACATCAGCTGAAGAACAGGAGTCATCTGAGGGTGCCGGCCTTTGCCAGGAAGCCACCATAGAGACCATGTATTTAAAAGATATGCCATTTCCTGTATAATAAAAGCAATTCTGAATTGAGACATCTTTGTTTCACTCCTACATACGTAATGGGACTCTGCATCGTTTAAACAGAGAAACGTGGTTCAAACTGAAGGAGTAATGACTAACAAAAATATTTATTTCTGCAGGAAAGATTCAGAGTAGTCATCAACTAAAAGTGTCAAGCTAGAAAATGCATGGTCTTTCTCATTGTGATTTCATCTCAGAGCTAGTGTTCAGTCAATAGGACTTTTAAAAAAATACTTCTTTAGTTTTTGGATTGCTTTTCTGAGTGCATGTAAAGGCATGGCAGATTATAGGACTAAAAATGGAAATTTCATAGAGAACCTAAAATAAAAATGTTTTGAATCTTTCTGTCAACATTGTCATGTACTTTGTCAGCTCATTGATTTGTTTGGCATGGAATTTTGGGTGAATTGGGAGGTGTAGTTTTCTGTTTTTATAATAAAGAGAACATTTTAATCATATAAATCATGAACTGATGCAGAAAGTACAGCTAATCACTAAAAATCTTTTTCCTTTTTTTCCATTTTAGCCCCTGAATCGATGCTGTATGAGGGGATTGAACAGCAGGTTGAAATGGAGATGAAAGGTATTGTTATAATGAATGTGAGATCCAAATAGAAATTCTGAAGGATTAATAGAATCCTTGAGCTGCCTTGTTTCTTTAGTACTACTGGGAAAAATGACATAGATATACAAGTATATCTCTCAGCATATATATTACTATGTCGCATGCCTGGTTAGTATGCTGATGGTTACATGCATTTTATAGTAATGTGTTGTATGGTGATTCCAAATCTTCACTTTAAATGATATCAGCTATATTCAACTTCATGTTTCCAGCTACATTCAAAAGTGTGGATTAGAAAAAGTTGTCGTTTTAATGCATGAGATCATGAAGTAGAACTTTGTTTTCAAAAATCACAGTGAATTAAATGGAACAATGGACAATAACCTAACAATCATTCTCCGAATGCAATGTCATGAATGAATTATGACTGAAATGCAACTGTAAACGTTTAGGACATGTGGAGATGATACATTCCCATTCTCGGTTTACACTTCATGCACATACATCATTTTAACATTGATATGTCTCTTACACTGGCTTGCAGATAGCTGTCTCATGTGATCCTTATTGCCTGCTTTTCTTTGCATAACATTGTGACTTTATGGCTGTATTAGTTCGAATAAACGCCTTCTCATTGTATTTTAGCTAATTGTTTATGGCTACAGTTCTTGTATATATTTTTAAATAGTTAATTCTCAAAAATATAACTTAAGCTACAATCACAAGGATCAGAAAGGGCGTTTATTCCACTCTCTGCAAGTCAGGTAAGATTTTCCTCTTAGCTGTCAAAAACAACAAAGAGTTTTCCTGCCCTCAAAACAAATATGCACAGGAATATGTTATTTTGAAATGCATTTTTGCTTGTTCAAGAAGAAATTTCAGCAGTTTGAAGAAAAGACCAGACAACGAACGATTTTCGTGTCAGAATCTTTTAAACAGAGCATGGTGTTGCGTTTATTCGAACAAATATGGTGAGTGAATTTTCTTACGGATTTGTGAGAATCTGTAGCATGCACTTTATTTCATTTCCTATTTTGCAATTTAATTTATTTTTCAACTTTTCAAATATGATGGAAGATAGTAAACCGCTTTATAATTTATTTTTTTCCAGAACTATCCTCCGAGGAGGAAGCTGAACATTCAGATAGGGTTACTCGTGATGCCTTTTCAGATTCTGAAGACATAGACCACAGCTCCATGACTGCTAAAAGATACGCAACTAGAATGTCGTCTACAAGTTCCTGGCCCGAGTACTTCAAGCCTTCTTTTACTCAAAAACTTATGTTTAACTATGTTTTAGAGGGTGAACCTGCTTTTTTTACATGTAAATTAATTGCCTGTCCAACTCCAGAAATGACTTGGTTTCATAATAATCGGCCCATCCCAACAGGTCTTCGTCGAGTTATAAAAACTGAAAGTGATTTACATCATCATTCTTCCAGTCTGGAGGTCAAAAGGGTCCAATGCAGAGATTCTGGAAGTTACAGGTTATTAGCAATTAATAGTGAAGGATCTGCGGAGTCAGCTGCCTCTTTGCTTGTTATCCAGAAGGGGCAAGATGAGAAATATTTAGAATTTCTGAAAAGGGCAGAACAGACATGTGAAAACATGGAGGCTTTAGTTGAAAAGAAACAAGATAGGATAAAGGTTGACCTTAGATTTACTGGCTCTCCTTTTAATAAAAAACAAGACATGGAACTAAGGGGAATGGTAAGAACTATACACTTTAGTACAGTAAGTGCTGGCAAGAAAACAGATTATATGAATGATGAAGAATATTTAGAAAGTAAACTTGACATAAGAAGGTGCCTTAATGTAGGGGAAATTTTCCTGGATGAGGAAACCAAAATGAAGCTACAGCGTTTACGGGAGGCTAGAAAGATATTAATGGAGAAAAAGAAATTATCTGTTTTAGATACATCATCCGAAATAAGCTCAAGAACTTGGAGAAGTGAAGCTAATGAGAGAGATACTCTGTTCTCTAGAGAGAAAATAAAGAGCAGGTCTGTGTCTGATCTGGCTGAAAACAAGGATAATTTACCTGAGGCCATTATCCAAAATCCATACACCCTTCCAAACCAAATGGGTCAAACTGTAGAATCTAGAGAACTTCCCCCAAACTTTTGTGCTACTGTTGATGAAGAAATTCTCCGGACTGAAATTAGACTGAGCCAAGAGGCATCAGTAGAAGAAAGTCTACCAACAGATTATTTATGTGATAATGCCCTACTAAATGAAAATGTCCACGCAGGGGGACAGTATGAAGAAATTATGAGAAACACCATGGTGAGGGAGTCATTTAAATATATTGCTAATGTATCTAAGAATGAGGAAATATATGAGACTCCTGAAAAGTCTGAAGTTCACATGCCATATGCCAGTGAATCTCTGGATACCCTTGTAAATAGTAAAGAGAGTGAAGATGTAGAAAGTGAAAGAATAAGATGGGGTGGCTTGAGAAAATTACAAGACTCTGCTTCCACAACAACTGATGAATTCACAACTCAACACAAGGAAAAATTCACAAGATTTTCTGACAATCCTTTCCAAAACCGTCCACAACGTTGCCCACCTTTGTTTCTTCAAGAAATCGAATCTCAAGAAGTTTACGAAGGTGACAGTTGCAAGTTTGTGTGTCATTTTCAAGGATATCCTCAACCCATAGTGACATGGTATAACAATGACGTACCGATCCCACGTAATCAAGGCTTTCACATTCATACTTTAGAAAACTATTCAGCCTTGACGTTTTCTCCCGCTCATCCTCAGAATGAAGGTTCTGTGACCTGTGTACTGTTTAACCAATATGGAACAGTAAAAACAACAGGTACACTTAGCGTGAGGCCAAAGCAAAGGTATGACATCCACCCATGTAACGTCCCAATGCTCCACGACTACACTGATGAGGAAGAGGAGCTGGCTTTGGTGTTTGATCAAGCAGAAGGTCTCTGTGCATCTTGGAGTCAAGAGGGCCAAGCAAATCTCCATATGTTAAAAACCAAGCCACCGGATCTTCCCTCTGAAGGGGCAGAACTGCTTTCCTTCCCTGTAGAAATTCAGATAACAACTGCCACTCCAACCCCAGAACAGGATAAAGAGTTGAGAGAAACATGGCAGCCAGAATCTGAACCAATACCTCGAGATCCAGCTACTCAGTCACCAAAACACAAATTTATATTCTCCTCCGAAATTACTAGTGAGCCACCAAAACTATTACAAGAAATGCCACAATATGCCAGGTGTAGAGAAGGTGATTCTATAGTACTTGAATGTTTAATATCTGGTGAGCCTCAGCCAGTTATAACGTGGTTCCAGCATGGAGTCCTTTTAAAGCAGAACCAGAAGTTCCAGTTTGAAGGAGTTCATTATAGCTACAAGTTATATGTTAATGATGTTAATTCTCAAGATTCTGGAGAATATAAATGTGTTGCTGAGAATGATTCAGGCACAGTTGAGAGCATTTTAGATCTAACAGTGGAACCTGTCCCTTACAGTGAATATAGCAGACTCAAAAATACTGGTGGGATTTGTGCACAGTATTCCAAAGATCCACAGGTGCAAGTTCAGGGAGATTCTGTTAGGGCACATTTTTATGATTATCCAATGGGTCCTTTTACTCCCCAGGCAGGTGTAAAAGAATATCCCATAAAGGAATATTTCCAAAGCCTTGAAACAACTGAGCAGGTAGACCAAAAAGAGTATGTACAGCATACAACTTCCAGAGAAAAACTGCCCAAGTTTATGCAGAGTGCTCCTAGATCTAGAAATATCCACAGGCCTCTCAGGGATGAACTTATTTCATTCTCAGGTGAACGAAAACAGGAACACATAAGTGAAAACCCAAATCTGGACCGAGCAGAGGGTTCTGTTTATCCACATTCAGGTGATTTCAGTGAAGTTAGTGTTAGGAAAGAGGTAGGAAATGATTTTGGAAACTTTGGTACATCAGAATGGGAAAATGTGCAAGAACAGGCCCAAAGGGACTATTTACTGAATATCCACTCTAGGAGAACTTCTGACAAAGTTCAAAATACAAAGGACTCATCTATCATTATTTGTGATGAACCCTTTGATGAAGAAAGATACTACCCAGAGAAAAAGGTGAAGCATAGAATCATCGCATTTGAAAAGTTCCAGCAGGTAGAAAAAGGACCTCTAGAAAAAAGATCTACCAAGAAATCCTTTGTGCCCACTCCTCAAAGGAAGCTTGATGACACAGACTTTTCATTAAAGCAAAAAGAATCAAGTTCAAGTAATCTAAATGCAAATATGTACCAGGGAGAGAAAATGTCTTCAAACACAGAACCAGATTCATCTAACATTGTGATGAATTTGAAACTGCTTTCTTCTCAAACTCATAAGGAATTTGAAGTAGAAGAGAGGGACCATCAGACTGAAATAGGTCCTGTAGATCAGTCTGCAATTTCTGAAAAGACTGAACATGAAATGCCTATTACATTTGACCTAAAGCAGTTTCACTCACAGGTAGAAAATGCACATGTAAAATTCCAAGAATTAGGTTGCAATCAACCGGAAGAAGCTTATTTGAAAATCCAACATCCTGTTTTGGAAACGACCAGTGCAGAGTACATTATATTTGATTTAAAACAAATGTATTCTCATATAGAAGATACATCTAAGGAGTTCCAAGAGCAAGAAATGAGACAACAGCAGGAAATACATAATGAAGAAGTTCCTAGCCCTGATACATTACAATCTGATACACAGAGTACCCTTCAAAATGTGCAAAATAACATACTTACTACTCAAGAAATTTCTCCCAGTTTGGAGTTTTCAAACAGAACTCTGGCAAAGAAAAGCAGTATTGATGAAAGCGCCTTTTACTTAGAAAAAGAAATCCAGCACATACAGGAACAAAATATAGCAATGTTAAAGCCAGGTCATTCTCTTAAGTTTTTCTCTGAAGGGATCCATTATGGACCAGTTGCCCCATTTCCAACAGCATCCATCAAAACGGGAGAAACTGATGTGCCTGAGAAAAACAGTTGTCTAGAAAGTGGAGATGGAAATTTCATTGCACATTTGAAAAAAGCAGTAAGTGAGGAAAAGCTGTTAGAAGTTTGTGGAATGGAAGGAGAATGCACTTTGAAAGGAGAGTTGGTGTCATGCTGGAGTCAGGAGGATGGGACCCAGGGATATACAGACATGACCAGGGAAGATCACCAAGGTGACATTCGAGAAGCAGACTCGGTCCGTAGGCAGCGCTCCCTGAGTCAGTGCTTGCCATGCTTAAAGACCATAGAGCAACAAAATCCACCAGAACAGATAAGTGAAAAAATTGACGCCTCAGGAGAAGGAACATATTATGAAGACATTCAAGTTCAAAATGAAACTTCTCTCTCCAAAATAGGAGAGGAGATAGAAACTTGTTTTTCTGAAGATCTTCCTAAATTGGATGAAGAAATGGAATCTGAGACCTCGCTAACCCAATATTTACTTGCTGCTGGAAAACACGAAGTGCCTGAAATTAAAGACACCAAACACAAACGAAAATTTGTCCAGAGTGAATCTGTCACTTCAATGGAGGTTGAAGAAGTAACTTTCAACACTGTGTACGAATATTACAACCAAAGACAGGACTCACTGGGTCGTCCGTATTCTCCTGAATCTGATATTTCTGTTGATGTAGGAAGTACAAGCAGTGAAGAAATCTCTGAGTTAGATCAGTTTTATACCCCACCATCATCTGTGGAACATTTTGAATCTCCAAAGCCTCCCAATTTATATTTTAATCCTTCAGATACCACTAAGCAATCCTCAGCAAATTCAGGAGATGAGGCTATTGAAAGAGGAAGTTCACCTTTAGAGGAAGTTTGTGAAAGATACTCTACACCTTCTGAAGGTGACATAGCAGAAAGATACTCCACGCCCCCAGGGGAGGCGCTAGAGAGATTTTCTACACCCCCAGGGGAGGCGCTAGAGAGATTTTCTACACCCCCAGGGGAGGTGCTAGAGAGATTTTCTACACCCCCAGGGGAGGCGCTAGAGAGATATTCTACACCCCCAGGGGAGGCTCTAGAGAGATTTTCTACACCCCCAGGGGCAAAACTAGAGAGAGATTTTATTCCTACTGAAGGACCAAACCCCACTAGAAATGTAAAAACGTACCCATCAAAAGTAGACAGGGAGGACAGTATCCCAACTGAGCATTTCCATACACCTACAGAAGACAGGAGTTCTGCTTATGAAATGTGGCGTTCTGATTCATTTGGTACACCCAATGAAGCCATTGAACCAAGAGACAATGAAATGCCTCCATCTTTTATTGAACCGCTGACCAAAAGGAGGATATATGAGCACGCAACATTAGGCTTCATTGTTGAAGTTGAAGGACTTCCTGTGCCTGGTGTGAAATGGTACCGAAATAGATCTCTGCTTGAACCAGATGAAAGAATCAAAATGGAAAGGGTGGGTAATGTGTGTTCCTTGGAAATTTCTAACATTCAAAAGCAAGAAGAGGGAGAGTACATGTGCCATGCTGTGAACATCATAGGGGAAGCAAAGAGCTTTGCGAAGGTGGACATAATACCCCAAGAAGAGAGAGCCGTGGCACTCCTCCCTCCAGTAACACATCAGCATATAATGGAATTTGATCTGGAAAACACCACTTCATCGAGGACACCTTCTCCTCAAGAAATTGTCCTGGAAGTTGAGTTAAGTGAAAAAGATGTTAAAGAATTTGAGAAACAAGTAAAAATAGTCACAGTTCCCGAATTTACTGCTGACCATAAAAGCATGATTGTGAGCCTTGATGTTCTTCCACTGAATTCAGTAGATCCAAATAGGGACTTAAGGCGGGGAGATGACAAAGATTTAAAGATTGATTTAGAAGTGTTTGAAATGCCTCCTCGCTTTGTGACACCTATTTGTGATTTTAAAATTCCAGAAAATTCTGATGCTGTCTTTAAATGTTCAGTCATAGGCATCCCTACTCCTGAAGTGAAGTGGTATAAAGAATATATGTGTATTGAGCCAGATAATGTGAAATATGTGATGAGCGAGGAGAAAGGAAGCCACACCCTTAAAATTCAAAATGTCTGTCCTTCCGATTGTGCGACGTACAGATGCAGAGCTGTGAATGGTGTAGGAGAAGCGATTTGTCGGGGCTTCCTCACCATGGGAGGAGATTCAGAAACATTTGCTGTGCTGGCAAAGAAAAACAAGGTGATGTTGAGCAGTTTGAAGGAAGAATTAGTCTTAAGGAGCAAATATGCAGACAGCTTTTTTGAATTTCAGGTGGTCGAAGGGCCTCCCCGGTTCATCAAGGGCATTTCCGGCTGCCACGCACCAGTGGGCACAGCAGCCTATTTCCAGTGTTTAGTTCGTGGCTCTCCAAGACCCATAGTTTCCTGGTACAAAGATGGGCAACTGGTCCAAGGAGCAAGGTTCAGTGCTGAGGAAAGTGGCATAGGGTTCCACAACTTATTTATAACGAGTTTAGTAAAAAGTGATGCAGGTGAATACAGGTGTGTAGCTACCAACAACTCAGGAATGACTGAGAGTTGTGCAGCCCTCACCCTAACCTAAAGTGTGAAGTTTCAGTGCCTCCATGGTGATTAGAATTGAAGTGCTTCCATCTTTCCCAAAGTACATGGATCAATAAACTTCCAATATACCACTCTATCTGAATGCATGACACCTGGGACTCCTGAGGAAGTAGTCTCTGCAGAGATCTCATCTTTGTGATACATGTAAATATTCTGTTAGCTAAACTGTGGAATCATCACTGTGTCTGTCATGCTGTGTATCATCAAGCACAATTAAACGTCTCCTTGGCTACCTAATTGTTTTTACTTCTGCTTTACCCTGTTTCCTCCTCTGCAAGGAGTATCAGCTGAATGCGTTCTCTCTTAACATACTAACTATATATACAAAAGTAGAGTATAAAATTGAAGGCCATGTCAGCTGATGACCATGCAGCCAAACTGGTAAGACAAAAATCTCTTTATTTCATTTTTAGAATTCTCATCTTTTTGCATCCAAACTCAAATTTATTTACTTGGACTTAGAATAAGCAAAACAAACAACAAAAAAACAATAACTCTATAATCTGCTTTACCTCATAATTTCATTTTGCCTTTTTAAAAAATGTTTTTAATATTAATATCCCTCTTCTAAAGTGCTTTAATTCTCACTGGATTTGATAGGACCAATTGTGCTCTGTTTGTGGACAGAGTTCATCTAGAATATGCAAATAATGAGATTTCCACATTTGGAAATATTTTATTTTCTCATTTTTGAGATAGTATTAAATGTGAAGTGTGCCATTAATTTAATATTGGCCTGATATGGGGAGTTATCATGTCAGTGCATTTACATGTAACATTTAAACTGCATTCAAATTTCACAATCTTTAAAATTAGAAAAAAGAAAATGGAAAACTTTTAGAGTGGAGACAATGTGGTAATTTGTATTTGAGATTATACGCAAATAACAAGACATGCTTTATTTTTATTACTGAATTTTGACTTTAATTGAAAATTAATGAGCACTCAAATTTCATCAAGATGATTCCATATGGAGAGAATGAGTCTTCAGTTTTGTTTTTAAAATTTGCATTTATAATAAATTTACAAACTCCAAAATATTCTTTCTGTGAACTAATAAGGACTTCAGTCCTCTCATTTCGGATTTATTAAAAACAATGATATTGACTTTTCTTATCGTAAAGTGAAGAGTTAGGACCAAAAGACCTCAGAGGTGATGTTCAACACATCATTCAGTGTTCTCCTACTATTAACTACTCTTAGTATAATTTACAACAAATTTTAGTTTTTCAACAGATAATGACAGAGATAATAGAATATAGCAGCAAAATGATGAATCTAACCATGTGCTAATTCTTAAATTACTTAACATTACCTATTGGCTTTGTCTTTTGCATTAAGCAAATTTAAGTACATGATTGTATTAAACTTAAATTAATTTTAAACATAAAGCATTTCATTTGAATTTAACTTTCCAAAGAATTCATCTTTTCAATTATGTTCATTATGTTTCTTAAATCTTTTGATTTTTTATTCCCCTGATGGGAAACTCCCTAACAACCATCCAAATGAAAACAATTGGGATAATGTACAGAAAAAAGCAGAATAGTCAGGCTGCTTCTGCTTTTCTCCACAAAACTTACTTTTGTTTGTTTGTTTTTGTTTGCTTGTTTGTTTTTTGAAACAGGGTCTCACTATATAGTTGAGATTGACTTGGAATTCACTATGTAGTCCAGGGTGGCCTCAAACTCACAGCGATCCTCCTGCCTCAGCCTCCCAAGTGCTGGGATTACAGGTGTGCGCCACCACACCTGGCACAAAATTTACTTTTAATGTATTTGTGTTGAGCCACCATAATCCATGTAGATATAACACACCACCACAGAAGAAGGTCATTTCTGTTTCAACCAGTGAATATACAATATCTTTGATAGTATTTGTCAAATATCATATCATAAATCAGTGAAATAAAATCAATTCTATAACTTTAGGTTGTGTTCTACTCTTAGCCACATAATGTATGTTTAAAATTAATTAGAAATTTGAGTCATAACAAACATGACAAGCATACTTTACCCATAGATTTTATAGCATAGCAATGATTCAAAATCTGCTTTTGAAAGGAAGGGAAGGAAGGGAGAGAAAACAATCTTTAATGCTTTATTGCATTTTCAGGAAGGGCTGATAAACATATTTTGGTCACATAAGAAGGGAGGCTTGATTTGATTTTACTCATTAGAGTTCTGTTAGTCTCAAATGCATTGAACTTGAAAATATGCAAAATCACAATGACTTAATTAAGAAAAATAAACCACACACACACTTGGCTTACTTATTAATTGTTGTAGATAATTAAATGGAATTTTTTTATTTTCTGATTCAATAACCCATAACTTAAAACCCTGAGATATTAATTTCCCTGATGCTAGATAAATAGTTCATTGTATTACACATATTTGAATTTAGACATAATTATTAGCCACTGCTGCTTCATGTACTTTTTAACTGTACCTTTCATGTTTTTGAACATTTGAATTTATTTTTTTAATGATTAATGCACTATGTTTTGAAGGTAAAAACCTATGAAAATATTTTGATATATCAGGAATCAAAGTATTTTAACTATATTTTCATTCCTTCTATTTAGAGAGATTTTAGGACTTCAAGTGAAGGGAAAACTAAAATAAGTAAAGTGGATTAAATGTAAAGTCAAATGGTGACCCTTAGTATATGAAATTGACCAATGGTTTCATTGCCTAGCAGTTGCAATAGTAAATGAGTATGTATTCTACACGGTACAGACTAATTTTACCAGTGTATTTATGACCAACAGACATGAGTCCTTTCTGCTAATGTTTATACACTAGAACAGAAAGGAATTGAGGCATATGAGTATTTCATATGATGCAAGTGATGTGAGGTAATAAAATAATAAAACTTTTTTTGATAAGGCAGTAAAACTACTAGTAACAGGGCCATTCAACATACCTAACAGATTTAATAAAAAATTTAATTCTTTGTCATCAAATTACATAACCTTGATCATATCATAAATGATTCTATTTAAAGCACTACTGTTATTCACTGTGCTGTTTCCTATTCAATAATACTGTACAGGTTTTCTTACACAATAAACTTCAATCAAATTTTTAACATTGGAGTCATTTTCTTTTTCTGATTTCTCTATTTTCTTGACTGACATCATGAAATCTTTGTTGAAATAACATGGCAATTTGACAGGCAGAAGGAGGCTTTTTAGAGTGACAACAGTGATTCCCTAGCAGACCCAAATTAAACATTCCTGTAGCCCCTTTTTCTTGTTTTTTGTTTTTTGGTACTGGGGGGGATCAAACTCAGGACCTTGTGCTTATGAGGCAGGCAGTGGCACCACTGAGCTAAATCCCTGGCCCACCCCTTATTTTTAATAATGAGTTAGATGTAGAGACAGTATCTAAAATATTAGTGTATTCTGTAGAAATAACCAATCTTATTTAACAATGAGGATCCTTTTTTTTTTTTTTAACTAAAGAAGCCCTGTAAATAAACAACAATTCTGGACCTTTTCAGAAGTTGATTTAAATAATCCTGATTCTTTTATTATAAATCTTTACTTAGCACTCTTTGAAACTTTAGAAATGGGACTACCTCACAAAACACCTCAGAACATTTTTCAAACTCATAAACCTCTAACAAATGAAATGGATCAACACTTAAGTTTGTATGATTTCTAATTATGTGCTTGAATATAATAAGATAGAAAAATTTTAGAAACATTCTTGATAAGTTTATCTCAGAATAATTTAATGATCCCAGGAACAATGCAGAAGCTCGCCAAGTCTTTGATTGATGTTTCTGTGTGCATTAAACAAAATTTTATAGTAAAATAATAATCATTTTTCTTCATACAGCATTCTCTAGTTTTCTGTCTGCTGAGGAGGAAGAACTTCAATCCTATAGCTCTCACCTGCAGTTATCTAACAGAAATGAAACACTTGAACTTTTGTCTGAACCTCCAGTTCATTCCATTGAATTTGATTCCCAAAAGGCAGGCAGTGCTCCAGTTTTCACCAAAGAGGTGTCAAATGCTGAGATTAGCATGGGGGATGTGGCTAAACTGTCTGTCACTGCCACCGGCATTCCCAAGCCTAAAATTCATTGGTTGTTTAATGGAGTACTGTTAACCCCTTCTACTGACTACAAATTTGTTTTTGATGGTGATGATCACAGCCTGATCATTCTGTTCAGCAAAGTGGAGGATGAGGGAGAGTACACCTGCATGGCTAGTAATGAATATGGGAAAACAACGTGCAGTGCTTATCTAAAGATCCGCCCCAAAGGGGAGGGAGACAAAGGGACAGAAACAGAACCAGCAGTGGAGGCATCTCTGGAAAAGCTTGAAGGGCCTTGTCCTCCTTCCTTCCTCAAGGAGTTAAAACCAGTTCACTGTGCTCCTGGGCTCCCTGCCATCTTTGAGTACAAAGTATGTGGAGAGCCTGCCCCCACTGTTCTGTGGTTCAAAGAAAACAAGCAGCTTTGCACCAATGTTTATTACACCATCATTCATAATCCCGACGGTTCTGGGGCGTTCATTGTCAAAGACCCGCAGGGACAAGACAGTGGCCTCTATGTCTGCAAAGCCGAGAATGTGTGGGGTGAGTCCGCCTGTGCTGCAGAGCTGCTTGTGCTTCTGGAGGACACAGATGTGACTGACGCCCCCTGCATAGTGGAGTCCACATCAGAAGCTCCCGACATCATCCCCGAGACAACACTGCAGGGCTGTGTAGAAGAGACATTCGACTCAAAGCAGGAAATCGCAGATTTTTTAAAGGACACCATTTTGAAAGCTGCTTTACTTGCAGAAGAAAAACAGCAGATTTCTTATGACCATGCCGTTCAAACCAGTGAACTGAGCAGCGAGGTTACTTTAGTGGCTCAGCAGTTACAGTCCATGGTCATGTTGGAGGAGGACATGCTCACCCCCGAACGCACCAGAGAGCTTCCTCCTAGTGACAGTGCAATGCGTGTGCAGCCTAGGAAGGAGCCACCTCCCAAATTACAGCTGCAGATTGTCCAGTCCCAGAAAACCCTGGCTAAAGAGGATACTCTGTTGTTTCAAGAGCCTGAAAAAATCTTCCCAAGTGTTTCCTCCGTAGAACAGACTAGCTCAGTAACAGTGGAGCCTCTGACAACCTTAATGGCTGAGCCTGAAAGAAGTTATCCTCAGTCTTCAGCAGAACCACTAGCACATTCGCATCCATCCTCTGTGGCTGAAGAATTACTTTCACTAAAAGAACGGACTGTGTCTGAAGTGGGCGAAGAGCAAAGAGTGACTCTTCAAAAGCAAGAGGCACAGAGTGCTCTCCTCCTGAGCCACAGTTTAGCTGAGGGACACACAGAAAGTTTCCAGGGTCCTGACATTCTGACTTCTCACAGCAACTCTGAGCCCCAGGTCCCTTCAGAATACACATACACAGAAGGTGGTAAAATCCTGATGGAAAGTGTGGCTCCATTAGAAAATGCAGGGCACGACTTTGGGATCAGGACCGAGGAAAGAAAATCCTTAAGGTTTCCACTGGCACTTGAGGAAAAGCAGGTCCTGTTCAAGGAAGAGCATGCTGAGGACACAGCAACACCCCCAAAGCAGACCACTGAGTATGCAAAAGAGCCCCTGGTGATGAAGGGAGCACAAGAGGTGCAGGGAAGTGACATTCTTGCTAAGGAAAATTTGCTTCCCAGCATTCCAGAAGAGCAACGATTAAACCTGAAAACTCAGATCCGCAGGGCTTTCCAAGCTGTGGTGGCCAGTGAGCAGCCAGGTCTTTTCTCTGAGTGGTTAAGAAACATTGAAACAGTGGAGGTCAAGGCCATAACCTTTACCCCAGAGGCCAAACGCATCATGTGCACCTACCTGATTACCTCACTGATGTCTCTAACAGAAGAAGTAACCATTGCTATTGAGGGGATTGATCCTCAGACAGCTAACTTGAAAACTGAACTTAAGGATGCTTTGTGTTCTATTGTGTGTGAGGAAAGAAACGTCTTAATAGCAGAGGAGCCCAGAATTCAGAAAGGAAGCACAACAGGTGTGCATGAAGAAGTGGATTATTTTTCAGAGTCGCAGAAGGTTGAAGCAATCACTGAACCACAAGTGGAATCTAAATACCTTGTCTCCATGCAAGAGGTCAGTTGTTCCACTGTGGAGAGCCAGAGTGAAGACACAGATGCCACAGATGGCACTGAGGGGGTTGTTCCAGCTGCCCTCTCTAATGAAACACAGGATGAGACTCTGAAACCACCAGAGGAAAAAGAGAAACCCTCCAAAAGCAGTGAAAGTGGTACCAAGGAGACTGGTAGAGTAGAAATACAAGAAGCCAGGGGTAGCATAATTAAAGAGGGTCCTCCTGTTATACACAGACCCTTACGGGACACCGTTTCTGAGGAAGGTGACGTTGTATACCTCACTTCGTCCATAACAAATGCTAAACAGGTGAACTGGCATTTTGAGGGAAAACTGGTGCCTTCAGATCAAAAGTTCAAGTGTTTTCAAGATGAAAATACATATACACTAGTAATTGACACGGTAAATGCAGAAGATCACCAAGGAGAGTGTGTTTGTGAGGCTTCTAATGACAGTGGAAAAACGACGACTTCAGCAAAACTCTCTGTAATAAAAAGAGGTTGGATTTTTAAGGATCAAAGTTATCAAGTTCTAATACCCACTGGATGGAGTGATTTAGGTTTCATCACTGAATTTGCACTTCTCTGCCACTTTCAGAATGTTATTTAGAGTACAACTGAAATGACAGACATAATCATGGTTATTAATTCACATTTTCCCTAACTCCCTTGTTGAGTAGTATGTTATCCTATCTACAATACTATTTATTTTTTAAATAAAATAGATTTTATATGTTTTACAATAATAATACGTATACCTTTTGGTTCATTTTTATATGAGAATACTTTAAAATGTGCAATAAAATGTTATCAGTGAACAATACCCCCTAAGAAATTACCAGTCTCATCCCTAAAAGCAAGATAACCATGATTAGTTGTCTATTCATATTTTTTGTGTTTTTTGCTATTGTTTCACTTTATAACTGAGTGTACCGAATTTTCACGGTTTTTTTCCCCAGTGTTTTTAGTAAGCATGGCATATTTAAAGAATATATTGTGCTGTTATGCATGTAAGCCAGTAGCATCACATTTTAATATTTTTTTTCACAAATCACTGCAAAGTAACAAGTGAGTATGTTAAGAGTTGCTTATTGTCTTCTTTTGCCATCAGTGATCATTCTCATTTTCTAGTCACTTGTCTTAAACTGCTGCAATCCCACTCCCCGATTTCAACCGTTTTACTTCATTAACAGCAACAAAAGTTAGAAGAAAAAGGCAAATGTGATGTGCCCGATATGCAGGCACGCTAATGGGCTGTGTTTTCCTTTCTAGCTGCCCCGGTGATCAGGAGGAGAATCGAGCCCCTGGAAGTAGCTCTGGGCCACCTAGCTAAGTTCACCTGTGAGATCCACAGTGCCCCCAATGTCCAGTTCCAGTGGTTCAAGGCAGGCAAAGAAATTTATGAGAGTGACAAGTGTTCCATTCGATCGGCAAATTACGTCTCCAGCCTGGAAATCCTGAGGACCCAGGTTGTTGACTGCGGCGAGTACACGTGCAAAGCCTCCAACGAGTATGGCAGCGTCAGCTGTACCGCCACACTCACTGTGACAGGTAAATGCCACCCAGTGCCATGGACGCAGTCACCTCCTTTCATACGGTCGCTTAGGTTGCTTTCCATACAGGGGCAGCAAGTGCTACCAGCTGGAGACACCAAAAGCCAAGATGGTAACATGGTGGCCAGGGACTGCAGGGCCTGTGTGAGACAAGGAGTCATTATGCACAGTCCTATTTCTATCCTCAGGCAAAGAAAAAAATAGCATAAACTGAGTAATCCAATGAGCCTGGCATGGCCATTGATGGAAACATTTTAGGATAGTTTGGTGCTACTAAAACGTAAGTGATGTCTCAATGTATTCAATACATTTGGAATCAACCAATTAAGAACAGAATTTGAAGTTGAGAAAAGCCAACATATAAAACTAGAAGTAAACAAATCCTAACATAAAACTGGGCCAGTGCAGGACCATAAATAAGGATTCTTACCTTAGGCATGATTTCTAATTTAAAACTAAGGACAACTTCACAGATACTCTGTTCTCAGTTCCCTGATTGACACATAAGGTCAAACTTTCTAAGAGTTAACATTCATCAAAGGCTTGAATTCCATCATTAGGAAAAAGAAAAAAATGTTTCCTTTGTTTTCTCTGTCTGTCCCCTTTTCTTTCTCACTTTCTTCTTCTCAGAAGAAAGGGTGTGAACTGTGGTTTAGGGAGTGTGTATCAGTGCCACCAAGCCTTGCTCTGACTGGGGTTAGGAGTTGTTCCTGGGTCTTTTTCAATAATAGCATCTGGTGGAGTGGTGGAAAATGACTGCAGTGCATCTCTTTGATATGAAAGCATCAGGCTTCTCCAAAGTTTCATCTTCACTGCAACCTTTTTGCATGCCAGAAAATCTCTGAGATTCTAAGAAACCCAACCCTTAGTGACTTAGCCAGTAGTTGTCACTCGTGTGATCAAAATGTGTCCATTCAATCAAGTATGTGGCATTATTCTTAATGACATTTTAGAATATTTCTCTATCCAAATTAGGACAATTTGGTAATGAGACTGAATCAAAGCTTCCAAATAGTAAGAGGAAAGAGAGAAGGGGATGGCTTTAAAAAATTCAAAAGGACAGGTTCCTAAAGGCCTGCTTCAAAATGCAGATTGGAAATGAAAAATGACTGCTATTAAGTAGTTTTTGCAAGTTTGAAATGGCCTAGGGGATGCATTCAAAGTTAAGCCATTTAAGGATTTCCTGACATTTAATTTGAGGGTTAGAATGACTTTATGAAGCTACTTCAATTAACTTATCACTTACTATCCGTACTCTTCAACAGAATCAAGTATATTTTCTTTATCTTCCACACGTAGTCTTATAATTTGCAGAGTTAAAGTGTCACCGATTTCCTTATCAAATAATTCAAACTATTAATCAGCTACTCCATGGCAATGTTGCTTCATAAAGGAGCATTTGTTCTCCCTTAGATAGAGACAATTAAAATGATGTCTCGCTGCTCTGTAGAGTACCCTTGCTCTTTTCCTTGGATACATCTTACGATTTTATCAATGCATTCCCCTATTTTAAATGATGCTTCATGTCCATCTGAAGACATAAATCATCTTTTCTCTTCCTTGGGATATATATACAGCAAGAGCTTTGGTGGGCATGACACGTAATGCTAGAAAAATTTCTTTTGCAGAGGCATATCCGCCAATGTTTGTCTCCAGACCTAAGTCCCTCACGACTTTTGTGGGTAAGGCAGCCAAGTTCCTCTGCACTGTGTCAGGGACTCCGGTGATCGAAACCATTTGGCAGAAAGACGGTGCTGCCCTGTCACCTTCACCGAAGTGCAAGATTTCACAGGCAGAAAACAAACACGGGTTAGAACTCTCAAACCTCACCATTCAGGACCGAGGCATTTACTCTTGCAAAGCTTCTAACAAGTTCGGAGCAGACACCTGCCAAGCAGAGCTGATCGTGATCGACAAACCCCATTTCATTAAACAATTAGAACCAGTACAGTCAGCTATCAATAAGAAAGTCCACCTGGAGTGCCAAGTGGATGAAGACAGGAAAGTCAACATTGCATGGGTCAAGGATGGGCAAAAACTGTCCCCGGGGAAAGATTATAAGATCTATTTTGAAGATAAAATAGCATCACTGGAGATTCCACTGGCCAAACTGAAAGATTCTGGAACCTATGTCTGCACAGCTTCCAACGAGGCCGGAAGCAGCTCCTCTTCAGCGACAGTCACCATCAGAGGTAAGAACCCTAGGAATCCATCTGTCAGTTCCCTTTCCAGAAGCCTCAGTAGAAAAGCTGTTGACAACCAATGCCACCCACGCACTTTGTTTTAAGATAATTCCACTCTGTAAATGCTTAGGGCTGGAAAGGTCTTGCCATTGTTTGGTTTTATTTTTTCAATTTTCTTCAGATTTCACTGACTTTTGTCCTTTTAAACTGTGTCTGCCATTAATAAAGCCTGCTTAAAATTCTTCTAAGCACTCTGTATCTTTGCACCTGTTAGCTATCTTCTTTCATAAAGCTACTCCTTGTGTAATTATAATTTGTTCGTTCTTGTGTGATATGTGTGTGTGTGTGTGTGTGTGTGTGTATGTGTGTTAATCAAGAGACAGGGAAAGCATTTTAGAACGATGGAAAGTTTTGAACACACTGCTTTCTCAGAAATTTCATGAAGCTATTTTCTGTGTGTTGTGTGTCTTTGTTGTGTGTATCTGCTTTTCTTTTGTGGAGTTTATGCTTCAGGTATCTTTTCATTTTCTTTTTGTAAACTTCCTGTAGAGCCCCCATCCTTTGTGAAGAAGGTGGATCCCTCTTACTTAATGCTCCCAGGCGAATCTGCACGTCTCCACTGCAAGCTGAAAGGCTCGCCTGTGATCCAGGTGACCTGGTTTAAAAATAATAAGGAACTCGGTGAAAGTAACACGGTCCGAATGTCTTTTGTTAATAATTCCGAGGCTGTCCTCGACATTATGGATGTCAAAGTCGAAGACAGCGGGAGCTACTCCTGTGAAGCCACGAATGATGTTGGCAGCGACAGCTGCAGCACTGAAATAGTTATCAAAGGTTTGTTTATTGACTTATAGCCCCTTGTTTTGCTGACATGAGGTTACCTTTCAAATTGCCTGTAACGCTGATACCATGCTTTCCGTGCTTTTGTAGAACCTCCTTCTTTCATCAGAGCGCTCGAGCCTGCAGACATAGTGAGAGGAACAAATGCCTTGCTTCAGTGTGAAATCGCAGGCACAGGACCCTTTGAAATTAGCTGGTTCAAAGATAAGAAGCAGATTCGAAGTAGTAAAAAATACAGGTTGTTTTCTCAGAAGTCTGTTGTGTCCCTGGAAATCTTCTCTTTCAATAGTGCAGATGTTGGTGAATACGAATGCGTTGTTGCTAATGAAGTCGGGAAGTGCGGCTGCTGTGCGACACACTTATTGAAAGGTTGGTGTGTGAAAAACTGGTGTCTCTCTAATAAATTCTCTAAATGGTTTTCTTAGTCTGTGGGGGGAAATTGGTGTGCACTCTTCTTAACCTAGCCTTTAAAATTTATTTTGTCTTGGTCCGACCGGGGGCCTGGGAAACAGTGTCAATGGCTTTTACCCAATCTTTATCCTGATACCTGTACACTTATTTATTAACTGATAACCAAAAAGGAATGGCATAATACTGCGCCTTTTCAAATGAGAAGCATTGATCTTCCATGCCTCTGTCTCTTGGATGGAATTGTTCATTCTTCTTGAATTTTCTTTTTTCTTATAATTAAGCAACACTGTGAAATAGTAGTATTGGACAAGATAAATGTAATCTAGGTAAAACCTTTAAATAGAGATGGTGTTGAGGGTGTTTGGGTAATGAGTGTTTGTATACTTTCTTTCTTTAACTAGAACCACCAACCTTTGTCAAGAAAGTAGATGATTTTACTGCCTTAGCTGGACAAACTGTTACCTTACAAGCTGCTGTGAGAGGTTCAGAACCCATATCTGTCAAGTGGCTGAAAGGACAAGAGGTCATTAGAGAAGATGGAAAAATCAAAATGAGCTTTTCCAATGGTGTGGCAGTCTTAACAATCCCTGATGTTCAAATTAGTTTTGGTGACAAATACACATGCCTGGCTGAAAATGAAGCTGGAAGCCAAACATCTGTTGGGGAATTGATAGTGAAAGGTTCGTCTAGGAACATGTTTGCTTTACATTATCCTTTCCATTTATAGTAAAAACCTAATTCACACATAGGAGTCCTAACTGTTTAATGCCATTGTAGAACCTGCCAAAATAATTGAGCGAGCAGAGCTGATCCAGGTGACAGCGGGGGACCCAGCCACACTGGAGTACACCGTCTCAGGCACCCCAGAACTCAAGCCCAAGTGGTACAAAGACGGGAGACCTTTGGTTGCCAGTAAAAAGTACCGAATAAGTTTTAAAAACAACATTGCCCAGCTCAAATTTTATTCGGCTGAACTAAATGACAGTGGCCAGTACACGTTTGAGATTTCTAATGAAGTGGGCAGCAGTTCCTGCGAGACGACATTCACCGTGTTAGGTTAGTAGTTTTGGAAAACTACGCCATATATTTCTTTCAAACCCAGCAAAAGAGCCAGTGTGAACCACTGAACACTCTTCCATACTGACCCTTTTTTCCTTCTTATGCCATGAACAGATCGAGACATTGCTCCATTTTTCACCAAACCCTTACGCAACGTGGCTAGTGTTGTTAGTGGTACCTGCAGATTGGACTGCAAAATCGCCGGGTCCCTCCCCATGAGGGTATCCTGGTTTAAGGATGGGAAAGAAATATCTTCTTCTGACAAACACAGAATAGCATTTGTGGAAGGCACAGCCTCCTTGGAGATCAGCAGAGTAGACATGAATGACGCAGGAAATTTCACCTGTCGAGCCACAAATTCCGTGGGAAGCAAAGACAGCAGCGGAGCCCTGATTGTGCAAGGTTGGCTGGAGACTTTGCATTTCATTCATATTGCAGTGTTCAAAATAAGTCTTCTCCCCTTAGATCCCACCTCTTAACGCTTTGAAACTCTTTCTTATACCCCTTCTTTAGAACCACCTAGTTTTGTAACTAAACCAGGCTCCAGGGATGTTCTACCCGGCTCAGCAGTCTGCCTGAAGAGCACTTTCCAAGGGTCTACTCCCTTCACCATCAGATGGTTTAAAGGCGACAAAGAGTTGGTTTCCGGTGGGAGCTGCTACATCACCAAAGAAGCTTTAGAGAGTTCTCTGGAGCTCTATGCTGTAAAAACCTCTGATTCAGGCACATACATTTGCAAAATAAGCAATGTCGCCGGAAGCGTGGAGTGCAGTGCAAACTTGTTTGTAAAAGGTTTGCATTTTTTTTTCTTGACATCTTTATGCTACTCTTGTACATAAGTTCTTTCCTCTCTCTTGCCTTTCTTAATAACTTCTTTCCTTCCACAGAACCTGCCACATTTATTGAAAAGTTAGAGCCATCACACCTGTTAAAGAAGGGAGATGCCACTCAGCTAGCCTGCAAAGTAACTGGTACTCCTCCAATTAAAATAACCTGGTTTGCAAGTGATAGAGAGATTAAGGAGAGCAGCAAACACAGAATGTCTTTCGCGGAGTCCACTGCACTTCTAAGTCTTACAGATGCTGCCACTGAGGACAGTGGAGAATACATGTGTGAAGCTCAAAACGAGGCTGGCAGTGACCACTGTAGTAGCATTGTAATAGTCAAAGGTTTGTGTCTTCTTTGTCCCTGTGTTAATAAAGTTGTGATCCACAGCATGGATCCCTCCATTAACTCAAGTCATTCCTTTTCTACTGTAGAGTCACCTTACTTTACCCAGGAATTTAAACCAATTGAAGTGCTGAAGGAGTACGATGTCGTGTTGCTGGCCGAGGTGGCGGGCACGCCTCCATTTGAGATCACTTGGTTCAAAGACAATACAACCTTGAGAAGTGGTAGGAAGTATAAAACCTTCATGCAGGATCAGCTGGTTAGCCTCCAGGTCCTCAAGTTTGTAGCTACAGATGCTGGTGAATACCAGTGTCGGGTGACCAATGAGGTGGGCAGCAGCACCTGCAGTGCCAGGGTGACTTTAAGAGGTTAGTGTCCGCCAGATGATGGGCTGGCTTGTCTGCAGAGTCGATTCTATAATGTTTTTAACAGCCAGTTTTACTATATAGCTGATATTGATTTGAGAACTCATTCTTCTATTAGAACCTCCTTCCTTTGTAAAGAAGATTGAGAGCACCAGCTCCCTCCAAGGAGGCACAGCTGCCTTCCAGGCCACTCTGAAAGGCTCCTTGCCAATCACAGTGACTTGGTTAAAGGACAATGAAGAAATCACTGAAGATGACAATATCAGAATGACCTTTGAAAACAATGTGGCCAGTCTGTACCTCAGTGGCATTGAAGTCAAGCACGATGGGAAATACATCTGTCAGGCCAAAAACGATGCAGGCATTCAGAGATGTTCTGCCGTGCTTTCAGTAAAAGGTTGGTTCAGAAAGTCAGCCTTGGATGTGAGAAAGCAATGCAGGTGTCAGCCTTTCAACAGAGCAGTTCACAGCCTACGTCTTTCCCTTTGTTTTCTACAGAACCTGCAACGATTATCGAAGAGGCTGCATCCATAGATGTCACCCAAGGAGACCCAGCCACTTTGCAGGTTAAATTTTCAGGGACTAAGGATATCACCGCCAAATGGTTTAAAGATGGCCAAGAGCTGACCCTGGGTCCAAAGTATAAGATCAGTGTCACTGACACAGTCTCAATCCTGAAGATTATCTCTACAGAAAAGAAAGATAGCGGAGAATATACATTTGAGGTCCAAAATGATGTTGGGAGAAGCAGCTGCAAGGCTAGAATTAATGTCCTAGGTTTGTATTGCTTTTCTAAAAAAAATATAGAGAGAGAAAAGAACTGAGCATTTCTATGCTCCTTCCTCTTACAATTTAAGAGGGAAAAAGTTGACATCATGATCCTAATTGATTTTTGCTTTTATATCGGATAGATCTTATCATACCTCCTTCATTCACCAAAAAGCTGAAGAAAATGGATAGCATTAAAGGGTCTTTTATTGACTTGGAATGCATAGTGGCTGGGTCACATCCCATAAGCATCCAGTGGTTCAAAGATGACCAAGAAATATCAGCTAGTGACAAGTACAAATTCTCTTTTCATGACAATACTGCCTTCTTGGAAATCAGCCAGCTGGAAGGTACAGACAGTGGGACATACACTTGTTCTGCCACCAACAAGGCAGGACACAACCAGTGCAGTGGTCATCTGACGGTCAAAGGTTGGCAATTTCTATCTCCACTGATTAAGAATTTATTGCTCTTTCATTTCTTAATCTTACCTTCATTGCTCCGTTCTAAAATCTTCCTGTCTCCTTTTGCCTCTTTTTCTTTCACCCCAGAACCCCCTTACTTTGTGGAAAAGCCACAGTCACAAGACGTCAACCCCAGAACACGGGTTCAGTTAAAAGCTCTTGTAGGTGGCACAACACCCATGACAATAAAGTGGTTTAAGGATAACAAAGAATTGCATTCTGGGGCAGCTCGCTCGGTGTGGAAGGATGACACTGCCACCATTCTAGAGCTCTTCTCAGCTAAAGCTGCCGACTCTGGAACCTATATTTGCCAGCTGAGCAATGATGTTGGCACAGCCACCAGTAAAACCACTCTTTTTGTCAAAGGTCTGGTCTATATCTTCTTGATTTTTTTACTTGTCTAGACTTTCTTTGGGAAGGGAAGAAACCGATTTTGTTCATTGAATTTTGTTTTTTAAAATGTTCGATATCATACCTTTCCCCCATCTTTAGAACCACCTCAGTTTGTTAAGAAACCCAGTCCTGTGTTGGTGCTGAGGAACGGACAGTCAACCACCTTTGAATGCCAGATAACAGGCACCCCCGAAATCAGAGTTTCTTGGTATCTGGATGGAAATGAAATAACAGACACTGGGAAACATGGCATTTCCTTCATGGATGGTTTAGCCACTTTCCAGATCTCTGGCGCCAGGGTGGAAAATAGTGGGACTTACGTCTGTGAAGCTCGAAATGACGCGGGCACAGCAAGCTGCAGCATTGAATTAAAAGTGAAAGGTTTGTTACCGGAATCTGCTTTCCATTTGTGATTGCTGCCTGCTGGGCCCGGGCCTTCCCTCAAGTAAACTGCTCTCTGTCTTCCTTTCACATCTTTAGAACCTCCCAGCTTTATCAGGGAGCTGAAGCCTGTGGAAGTAGTGAAAGACAGTGACGTGGAGCTGGAGTGTGAAGTCACGGGAACATCGCCATTTGAAGTCACTTGGCTGAAAAATAACAAGGAAATTCGAAGTGGCAAAAAATATACACTAAGTGACAGAGTGTCAGTGTTTAGCCTCCATATAACCAAGTGTGACCCTTCAGACACTGGTGAATATCAGTGCATTGTGGCGAACGAAGGAGGCAGCTGCTCCTCAAACGCTAGAGTTGCCCTGAAAGGTCAGTCCTATACCTCAACCAGGCTGCCCAGTAAAAGCTCTGAATACTCTTTACTTTCATGATGAAGAGTAGGAGTTAAACTATGCCTCTTTTTTTCACATTCTCTTCTTAATCACAGAACCACCATCATTCATCAAGAAGCTAGAAAATGTCACCACTGTCTTGAAGAGTTCTGCTACCTTTCAGAGTACTGTGGCAGGCTCCCCCCCCATTTCTATAACCTGGCTGAAGGATGATCAGATTCTTGATGAAGATGACAATGTCCATATTTCATTTGTGAACAACATAGCCACACTGCAAGTCCGAAGTGTGGACAACAGACACAGTGGGAGATACACGTGTCAAGCCAAGAATGAATCGGGAGTGGAGAGGTGTTTTGCTTTCCTCTTAGCACAAGGTGTGTGAGCTAGTCCCATCCAACATTCGTCTATGGAGATGAATTCATAAGCACATTTAGTTCTGGTGGAATTATCAGTTGTAAATCATCCACATTTTCATTCTTCTCCCAGAACCTGCTCAAATCATAGAGAAAGCTAAGTCGGTTGATGTCACCGAGAAAGATCCAGTGACTTTGGAGTGTGTTGTGGCTGGAACTCCAGAACTCAAAGTGAAATGGCTTAAAGATGGCAAACAAATTGTACCCAGTCGATATTTTTCAATGAGTTTTGAAAATAATGTGGCTAGTTTCAGGATTCGGTCAGTAATGAAGCAAGACAGTGGTCAGTATACTTTCAAGGTAGAAAATGACTTTGGAAGCAGCAGCTGTGATGCCTACCTGAGAGTGCTAGGTGTGTATCTTTGCCTCATCAGGTCCCCTTAGGTTATGTCTGCTGTAAGCCAACAGCAACAGATTAATGGATGTGTTTTGCTGTTTTCATTGGGCAGATGAAAATATTCCTCCATCATTTGTCAAAAAACTAACTAAAATGGATAAAATGCTGGGCTCTTCTATTCATATGGAATGCAGAGTTTCTGGGTCACTTCCTATTAGTGCTCAGTGGTTCAAAGATGGAAAAGAAATTTCTACAAGTGCAAAATATAGGCTTGTGTGTCATGAGAACACCGTGTCCTTGGAAGTTAATAATCTCGAATTAGAAGATACTGCAAACTACACATGCAAGGTGTCAAATGTAGCAGGAGATGATGCCTGCAGTGGCATCCTAACTGTGAAAGGTTAGAATTTCTTTACCTCTTCTTATTCTTCTTTGTGAATTCTTCAGAAATGTATTACTCTTACGCTTGTATCCTTTAGAGCTAGAGTCTCAATAGTTCTGTTTCTTTAGGTAGATATTTATTGAGTTCATGAACTACTCAGCTATTACCTTTTTTCTATCAGTGTTTTCTTATATGTCCATCAAATTGTCAATAATATTCCACTACAAAGAAAATAATTAAATATATCTCTTAAAACCTGCAGAACCACCAAGCTTCCTAGTGAAACCTGAGCGCCAACAAGCTGTACCTGATTCTACAGTGGAATTTAAGGCAGTACTCAAAGGAACACCACCGTTTAAAATAAAGTGGTTTAAGGATGATGTGGAACTTGCCTCTGGACCTAAATGTTTCATTGGCTTGGAAGGGTCAACTAGCTTCTTAAATCTCTACTCAGTGGATGCTTCCAAGACTGGGCAGTATATGTGCCAAGTTACCAATGATGTTGGTAGCGACTCTTGTACTACGATGTTGCTTGTGACAGGTGTGCAGGTTTGGTTGTTTTATGTTTCTGTGTGACCTGTGACACTTGTTCTTTCTGTCTTCTGTTGTAATGCATCTTTCTAACCAAGAGACTCTACTTGTCAGATATTGCTTCATATTTTTCTCTTTCTGACATACCACCTAACTTTTGTTACTCATTTCTGTTTCCTCATCACCTCTTTCCTGACTCTCTAGAACCACCCAAGTTTGTGAAGAAACTAGAAGCCTCCAAGATAGTGAAAGCAGGTGACTCCACCCGACTTGAATGCAAGATAACTGGATCTCCAGAAATCAGAGTTGTGTGGTACAGAAATGAACATGAACTCCCAGTCAGTGATAAATACCAAATGACTTTCATTGACTCTGTGGCTGTCCTGCAGATGAACAGTCTCAGTACTGAGGACAGTGGAGATTTCATTTGTGAGGCTCAGAATCCTGCTGGCAGCACGAGCTGCAGTACCAAGGTTATAGTAAAAGGTAGAAATCTCATTCTTATGTTCTTCATTAATTGAAATGCACTTTCTTCTTCCCCGAGAATCACAGTTCCTTATTCTTTACTGCTATTTTAGTTTCCATTTCAGATCATGAATAGTTTTCTGAGCTAGTACTATTTCTTTTTTAGATGTGATTTCTTATTGAGCAGGACTTACCTAGAGCTAGTGATTTTGAGATATTTTTTCTTGCTATTCCAATGCCTTGATTCTTAGCACCTCAACACATGGGCCAAGCATAAAATTTGCTATTTTGGAAGTGCACCTCCAAAAAAATAGGCATTTTTAAATTAGTCTTTTGCTTTCAATCAGCTTAAAAATATATTAATATCCTCACAATAATCTGTATCAGTAACAAAGAATACTTATTACATGTATGCAACATGCAAGCAGTATAAGTCCTAACATTACAAAGGACAACAATTTTTTCCTTCTTTCTCAAGAATCAGTTCTTATCTTTAAAACTATAGCTATACTTTGGTGCAAATAGCACTGCTATTTTCTGCTGCATTTGCCAGTATTTTGGGCACAAATCCTAAGTTTGTCATGTTGTAAGGCAATTATTACAATAACCAGTCTTTGAAAGGAAAGATTTAGATTATAGCTGTTGTGGTGACCCCAGATATCTTAGTTGCAAAGCACATATTAAAAATTTAATTCCTTGGTCGGAATTTCAGATCTCATGGACATCATATGTATTAGAAGAGGTGTTTGCATATTTTCTATCAATCTTTGTAGTCCAAGATACATTATTAGTAAGATAGAGAAGACAGAACATTGAACTTTCTCAGTCATGACATCTAGGATTTATATGTATTCTTTACCTATCTGATTGTCTTCTAAAGGTTAATGGCCTCTTTGAGGCTGTTATTCCTTAACAGTAATAGCACTGGACATTATTGTACTTACCATTATAGCATCTTAAACCTTTCTTGCAATTTAAAAACAAAGCAATAAAAATCTCGTATTCTATTAAATTAGATAGCCCAGTTCACGAGACATTCTTGTTTTTTACAGAACCACCTGTTTTTAGCAGCTTCCCACCTGTCGTAGAAACCCTTAAAAATACTGAAGTTATTCTTGAATGTGAACTTTCGGGAACACCACCATTTGAGGTGGTATGGTACAAAGATAAGCGGCAGCTCCGAAGCAGCAAAAAATACAAGATCGCATCTAAAAACTTCCATGCAAGTATTCACATTCTCAATGTGGAATCTTCAGACATCGGCGAATACCACTGTAAAGCACAGAATGAAGTGGGAAGTGATACTTGCATTTGTACTATAAAATTGAAAGGTAAGAATATTTCTCACACGTAGCAGAAGGGTCAGGAATGGGCACGTTATTTTTTCTCTTCCATTCTCTGGACAATCTTCAATCTCCACCCATCTTTTCCTGTTCAGAACCTCCAAGATTTGTTTCCAAACTGACCAGCCTCACTGTGGTAGCTGGTGAGCCTGCTGAATTACAAGCATCCATAGAAGGTGCCCAGCCAATTTCTGTCCAGTGGCTTAAAGAGAAAGAAGTGATTAGAGAGAGTGAAAACATCAGAATTACATTTGTGGAAAATGTTGCAACTGTGCAGTTTGCAAAAACAGAGCCAGCTAATGCTGGAAAGTATATCTGCCAAATCAAGAACGACGGTGGAATTAGGGAGAACATGGCCACACTGACTGTCTTAGGTTGGTACCACAGTCCCCTGATAGAAACATGCCAAATGTTAGAATGACTTACACACAGAATCTCTTTTTTCTAAATTTCTTCTAGAACTACACTGGTCCTAAATTACTTGGAAGGTTAAGGGAAAGACCTAGTTGATCTTTCAAACGTTCTTCTCTGTTTGTGATTTTTAACAAAAGCTAGCCATCTATGTTTTTTGTGTGTATATACTACATTTTTTGGTGAATGAGCAAATACAAACCTCAGTTATCTTTTGTCTAACATGAAACAATTTGGAGTCCATGTGCTACTAGGAAATTTTGGTTTTTTGCAATCTTAAAAGCTGACAAGAACTCCAAAGATCAATGTTTGTTAGGAAAGACTTGCATTATCAACTTTGGACATTTTAAATTTCAATTTAATAATCCTTCAGATAAATCTTTTGCACCTTAAAGTAGAGCAAAAATACTAAGTAATTCAGAACAGCAGGTAGCCTTGGCTCCAACCAAGATCAAATGCAAAGCGACACACTTTGTCTAATGTACATTGTCTAAATTGTTTTGGAGTTTACTAGAAGACAAATATATTTCTTAATAATTGCTGTAATTTTATGAGTATAGGTAATTATGGGATCATATCATAAAGTTAAAACAGAGATGCTTAACATGACCACTTCGCTAGGAGAAATAGACCTAGTGAATTTGGTAGTAGAGGTACAGTAAAGATCCAGAGCCTGACAGATTCATGTCATGTTGTGTTTCAGAGCCTGCAATCATTGTTGAGAAGGCAGGACCGATGACAGTGACTGTAGGAGAAACATGTACCCTGGAGTGTAAGGTGGCCGGCACTCCCGAGCTGTCGGTTGAATGGTACAAGGATGGAAAGCTGTTGACCAGCAGCCAAAAGCATAAATTTAGTTTTTACAACAAAATCTCTTCCTTAAAGATTCTCTCTGTTGAGAGGCAAGATGCAGGCACTTATACTTTCCAGGTTCAAAACAATGTGGGGAAGAGCAGCTGCACGGCTGTCGTTGACGTTTCAGGTTAGTTCTGATATCTTTCTCCGGTTGCTTCTGCAAATTCCTGTTAAAAGTTTTCCTTCTTTTGTGTCTCTTTCAAACATGATGAATCTCTTGCTGTTCCTCACACAGACCGAATGGTTCCTCCCTCTTTCACACGGAGACTGAGAGATACCGGTGGGGTCCTGGGTACCTCTTGCATCTTGGAATGCAAAGTAGCTGGGTCGTCCCCTATCTCAGTTGCCTGGTTTCATGAAAAAACAAAGATTGTCAGTGGAGCAAAATATCAAACCATGTTCTCGGATAATGTCTGCACACTGCAGCTGAATTCTCTGGACTCATCAGATATGGGCAATTACACCTGTGTGGCTGCTAATGTTGCTGGGTCTGATGAATGTCGTGCTTTATTGACTGTGCAAGGTCAGTGTTAGTCAACTTGGTAGAGAAATTTGTACAGTTTCCTTTTTGGGTGCATTTCCGGTTTGACACACATTTAAAAGCATTCTTATTTTTTGCTCAAAATTGCCACTAAAGTCAAGGCTTATGGAATCTTTTGTTTTTCGTGTCTATGCAGAACCACCCTCTTTTGTAAAAGAACCTGAACCTTTGGAAGTGCTACCAGGCAAAAACGTAACTTTCACAAGCGTTATTAGAGGAACCCCTCCATTCAAGGTGGGCTGGTTCAGAGGAGCCAGAGAACTGGCGAAAGGAGACAGGTGCAACATCTATTTTGAAGACACTGTGGCAGAGCTGGAGTTATTTAACACTGACGTATCTCAGAGTGGGGAATATACATGTGTGGTCTCTAACAATGCAGGGCAAACCTCCTGTACTACACATCTCTTCGTAAAAGGTTTGCTTAAATGCATTCATTCTTCCCATTCTCCATATTCATACATCTTTGGGGTCTGTGTGTGTGTGTGTGTGTGTGTGTGTGTGTGTGTTTAACTGCTGTGTTTTGTCACTGACCAGAGCCAGCTGCATTTGTGAAGAAACTAAGCGATCACTCTGTAGAACCAGGGAAGTCCATAGTTCTGGAGGGCACCTACAGTGGAACGCTGCCCATTTCTGTCACCTGGAAAAAGGACGGTTTCAGCATAACTCCATCGGAAAGATGCAGTATAGTCACAACAGAGAAAACGTGCATCCTGGAAATTTTGAATAGCACAAAAAGAGATGCAGGAAACTATTCTTGTGAGATCGAAAATGAGGCAGGCAGGGATGTCTGTGATGCTGTCGTATCTACATTAGGTGTGTTGCTGTCCTCTTAAGTAGTTTTCATACACATTAATGTGTAACGTGAAGCATGATTTGCTTGACTTTCCATTAGTTCCATGTGTTGATTGTGAGCCTTTCTTCTTTAGAACCGCCTTATTTTGTTATGGAACTGGAACCTCTGGAGGCAGCAGTTGGAGATACAGTTTCTTTGCAGTGCCAAGTTGCCGGAACGCCAGAAATTACAGTGTCCTGGTACAAAGGAGACACCAAATTACGGTCAACTCCTGAATACAGGACCTACTTTACAAACAATGTGGCCACACTTGTTTTTAATAAAGTAGACATCAACGACACTGGAGAGTACACCTGTACAGCAGAAAATAGTATAGGAACTGCTTCTTCCAAGACTGTCTTTAGAATTCAAGGTGATGATGTTATTTTAGACAATAAGAAATTTCTTTCTGTTTTATCTTTATGGAAAATTTTCCATTTCAGCCACTAATGAGTCAAGTATCGCTTGTCTTCCTATAGAGCGCCAGCTCCCACCTTCTTTTGCAAGACAACTAAAGGACATTGAACAAACTGTTGGGTTACCTGTTACACTCACATGCCGTCTAAATGGCTCTGCACCCATCCAAGTGTGCTGGTACAGAGATGGGGTGCTTTTAAGAGATGAAGAAAATCTACAGACGTCATTTGTAGATAATGTGGCAACTTTAAAGATTTTGCAAACTGATTTGAGTCACTCTGGCCAATATTCCTGCTCAGCCTCCAATCCACTTGGAACAGCATCTTCTAGTGCTAGACTGACAGCCAGAGGTTTGTCCCCATTTTTCTTTTTCTCTTTGCAAACCATGACTTATTTCATTGTCCACGTAGAAACGGTCAACAGAAAAAAGCCAAACAATGCACACTGCTTTTTCTTCTCATCTCCTAGAACCGAAGAAATCTCCCTTCTTTGATATCAAGCCTGTATCTATAGATGTTATTGCTGGAGAAAGTGCTGATTTTGAGTGTCACGTTACTGGTGCTCAACCAATGCGAATCACTTGGTCCAAAGATAACAAAGAGATTCGGCCTGGAGGAAACTATACAATCACTTGTGTGGGCAACACTCCCCACTTGAGAATTCTTAAAGTTGGCAAAGGGGACACTGGTCAATATACTTGTCAAGCAACCAATGATGTTGGCAAAGACATGTGTTCAGCTCAGCTCAGTGTAAAAGGTATCATTTCATGGCATTAATGTGGGTTCTTTCCCATATTTGCATAACTGTTTCCTAGAAGTTTCCTCAGTTTTTCAATGTTTGAGATTAAACTAATCGATCGAGTCGGAATTTGTATGTCAGTTCTGGGAGCAACATTAACCCAAGTTCTGTTTTCTCTCTTTATTGTTCTTTTAGTGTTTTTCTAAGCATAATCTTACTATACAGTATCAATTCATTAAAGTTTGTTAAATGTTTCAACCAACCACTCACCATGTTCACTCTTTTCTGTTATATAATACTCTCATTTATTACTAAATGTTGATCAAATGTATCTATAATGTATTAACGAGCATGCTTTAGCATGTATTATCCAGTCTATCGTGAGTCAACTAAATTCTCTATTAAAATACTAAAAGACTATTTAGTAGAAAAGAGAATTTATTTTACCACAATATTATTAGAAAGCATATATATATATATATATACATACATACATATATGTGTGTGTGTGTATATATATTTTGTTTGTTTGTTCGTTTGTTTTTTGTTTTTTGTTTTTTTGTACCGGGGATCGAACTCAGGTCTTTGCTCTTACAAGGCAGGTGGTGGAATCACTGAGCTAAATCCCGGCCCCAGAAAGCATATTCTTAATGATAAACCAGTTTAAATATGAGCTGACAGGATCTTCAACTACAAAGATAAGCAATTTTAACATGTGACTATCCCTTACTGACTTTTTCCTTTGGTTTATTAGAACCTCCAAAGTTTGTTAAGAAATTAGATGCTTCCAAAGTTGCCAAGCAGGGAGAATCCATCCAACTGGCATGCAAAATAAGTGGTTCCCCAGAAATCAAAGTCTCATGGTTCCGAAATGACAGCGAACTTCACGAAAGTTGGAAATACAACATGTCGTTTACTGAATCCGTGGCGTTGCTTAGCATCAATGAAGCCAGTACTGAGGACAGTGGGGACTACATCTGTGAAGCTCATAATGGTGTTGGAGATGCCAGCTGTAGCACAGCCCTGACAGTTAAAGGTTAGACCCGTGATGCTTCTTTCTTCTTCCTCCTCTGGCTTGGATTCCTTCTTAGTCATGCAATGAGATCTAAAATAAAAAGGCTAGTTAAGATTTTTATGCTTGCAACTCTTTTTCTTTTTTTGGTACTGGAGATCAAACTTGGGACTCTGTGCTTGCGAGGCAGGTGTGGTGACACTGAGCTAAATCACTGGCATACTTGTAACTCTTGAGCTAGTTTTTATGAATTGACATTTCTTGCGTTAGGCTGTATTGTCATTTGGTCACATCTGTCACCCTTAATGATCCTACAGTCATAGGAAGTATTTCTAGTTTCTAGATAGTTGAAATTTAAAATCTAGAATTTTTATTCTTTCTGGTGAGCACATGTTCTTATCATTTATCCTCTTTTTTTCTGGTAGCACCTCCTGTTTTCACTCAGAAGCCTGCTCCAATAGGAGCCCTTCAAGGCTCTGATGTGGTCCTCCAGTGTGAGATTTCAGGAACTCCCCCGTTTGAAGTGGTGTGGGTTAAAGATCGAAAGCAAGTTCGAAGCAGCAAGAAATTTAAAATCACTTCCAAACATTTTGATACAAGTCTTCATATCCTTAATCTTGAGGCCTCTGACCTTGGAGAATATCACTGCAAAGCTGCTAACGAGGTGGGAAGTGACACGTGTGTTTGCAGTGTCAAGTTCAAAGGTTTGTATACTTGGAAAAGCAAAACTCAATGTCTCTTCCTTTGATCTCTTCTTGCTTCACTAATAATTCATGTGGCTGTGAGTCTCATTTTTTTCCTTCTGACCATGCATTTCTTTCATTAGAACCTCCACGATTTGTGAAAAAGCTAAGTGACACGTCAACCCTGATTGGGGACACCGCTGAATTACGAGCTGTTGTGGAAGGCTTCCAGCCAATTTCTGTTGTCTGGCTGAAAGATAAAGGTGAAGTCATCAGAGAGACTGAAAACATTCGGATTTCATTCACCGATAATGTTGCAACCCTCCAGCTGGTGAGCCCAGAAGCGTCTAATTCTGGAAAATATGTGTGCCAAATCAAAAACGATGCTGGAAAGCGAGAATGTTCCGCAGTCCTCACTGTGCTAGGTTAGTAGCAAAGGACAACCTATGAGAAAATTGTTGGTTGACCTCTGATCATTTTTTGCAAGTGTTCTTCTTACCCGATAATATATTGGCAGTGTTTTGTTTGAAAGCTGATTTTGTTTTTGATGCAATATGCTTCTCCTTTTAGAACCAGCCAGAATCGTAGAGAAGCCAGAACCCATGACCGTCACCACTGGAAATCCTTTTGCCCTGGAGTGTGTAGTGGCTGGAACGCGAGAACTTTCAGCCAAGTGGTTTAAAGATGGAAGAGAATTATCTGCAGATAGCAAACATCACATTACATTTGTCAGAAATGTGGCTTCCCTTAAGATTCCTTGTGCAGAAATGAGTGACAAGGGCTTGTATAGCTTTGAAGTGAAAAACAGTGTTGGCAAAAGCAACTGCACTGTATCTGTTCATGTTTCGGGTAAGTCAAATGAGATTTTTATAAATCCACCACTTTTCCTTGGGGGAAATATAAAGCCTCTCTTTAAATGGAAAACTACCCTCCCCCACATAGATCGCGTCGTGCCTCCTTCCTTCATTCGCAAGCTGAAGGACACCAGCACCGTCCTGGGCGCCTCGGCTGTCTTGGAGTGCCGGATCGCCGGCTCGGCCCCGATTTCAGTCGGCTGGTTTCAGGATGGAAACGAAATCGTTAGTGGACCCAAATGCCAGTCCAGCTTTTCAGAAAATGTCTGTACTTTGAACCTGAGCTTGTTGGAGCCCTCTGACACGGGAACATACACTTGTGTGGCCGCCAACGTGGCTGGTTCCGCCGAATGCTCTGCGGTGCTCACTGTCCAAGGTCAGTGCGCGTGCTGGGCTGCCGCGCTCCCCCGCCTCTTCCACCAGACGCGGTGCCTTTCTTGCCTGGGATTCTTTTATTTGGTCTTCATTCCCAGCCTCCCTCCCTCTTCTTAAGTAGCCACCACATTTCTCACTTGGATTTTGTTCTCTTCATCTTCCCCTCCCACTGGGATATCTAGAGCCTCCATCTTTTGAACAAACCCCTGATTCTTTGGAAGTTTTGCCTGGAACGAGTCTCACGTTTGCCAGTGTCATCAGAGGCACCCCTCCCTTCAAGGTCAGGTGGTTCAAAGGCAGCAGAGAACTGGTGTCGGGGGAGTCGTGCACCATCTCCCTGGAAGGCTTCGTCACAGAGCTGGAGCTGTTGGAGGTGGAGCCCCTGCAGAGCGGAGACTATTCCTGCCTGGTGACTAATGACGCCGGCAGTGCTTCCTGCACTGCGCACCTTTTTGTGAAAGGTCTGCTCTTCTCCCCCAACTCCTGTATCCTTTTGAAATTCTCCTAAGACTTCGTGTAAGCCCGTAACTTTGCCCTCCTGCTTTCTCCTATAGAACCAGCCACATTTGTGAAGAGGTTGGCCGATTTCAGTGTGGAGACGGGAAACCCCATAGTTTTGGAGGCCACGTTCACAGGGACCCCTCCCATCTCAGTGACCTGGATAAAGAATGAATATGCTCTTTCGCAGTCTCAGAACTGCAGTATTACCATGACAGAAAAATCTACCATACTGGAGATTCTTGAGAGCACAGTAGAGGATTATGCACAGTACAGTTGCCTGATAGAAAATGAGGCCGGGCAAGATATCTGTGACGCTCTGGTGTCTGTCTTAGGTGTGTTACCTCTTATCATCTCCTTCTCCTTCTCGTACAGCGTGCTCTTTTGTTTGTATGATGCAGTGATTGGTTACCATCCTTTGTATCTTAGAACCACCTTATTTCATCGAACCTCTGGAACATGTGGAAGCAGCCATTGGTGAACCTGTAACTTTACTATGTAAAGTGGACGGAACCCCAGAAATCAGAATTTCTTGGTATAAGGAGCACACCAAGCTGAGATCAGCTCCTGCATATAAAATGCAATTCAAAAACAATGTTGCCTCCTTAGTCATCAACAAAGTGGACCACAGCGATGTGGGAGAGTATACATGCAAGGCAGAGAACAGTGTGGGGGCAGTCGCTTCGTCCAATGTGCTTGTTATCAAAGGTGATGATGGTTTTATTTAACAAGTCTTGCTGTGTGTTGACAGATTCATTTTCTTAACATCAAGTGTGTGGTGCAGGTTTTCTCTCTCGTAAATAAGGATTATTTGAAACTTCTTTACAGAGCGCAAACTTCCGCCTTCCTTTGCAAGAAAATTGAAAGATGTTCACGAGACACTTGGCTTCCCCGTCGCATTTGAATGTCGCATCAATGGTTCAGAACCTCTTCAAGTGTCTTGGTACAAGGATGGGGTCCTGTTGAAAGATGATTCTAATTTGCAAACATCTTTTGTTCATAATGTAGCAACTCTTCAGATTCTGCAAACTGACCAGAGCCATGTTGGTCAGTACAATTGCTCAGCATCTAATCCTCTTGGGACTGCTTCATGCAGTGCCAAGCTCATTCTCTCAGGTGAGTGGATCATCACACGAACCTCTTCACTGCCAGGCAGCGTCCCTGCTTCTGGTCACCGTGGGACAGGTGCTATGTGGTTTCTTCTCCTTGTCTGGAGCATGGTAACTAAAATCACCATATTGGTCTTCATTCTTTTCAGAGCATGAAGTGCCTCCTTTCTTTGATCTAAGGCCTGTGTCAGTAGATCTTGCTCTTGGAGAAAGTGGTTCTTTTAAATGTCATGTCACTGGAACTGCACCAATCAAAATCACCTGGGCCAAAGATAACCGAGAGATTCGCCCTGGAGGCAACTATAAGATGACTCTGGTTGAAAATACTGCCACTCTGACTGTGCTCAAAGTAGCCAAAGGCGACGCTGGGCAGTACACCTGCTATGCCAGCAATGTTGCTGGAAAAGACTCTTGCTGTGCTCAGCTGGGTGTACAAGGTACTTCTTAGAGAACAAGATGTCTTCTACATTCATACTGTCTTAAAGTATAAGGGGTGTGTTTGCTTGAAAACTATGTTCAGAATAATTAGTAATAGGACCTGGGGAGCGTAGCTCAGTGAGAGAGTACCTACCTCTTGTGATCCCTGCCATGGCAAAAAGAAAAAGAAAAAGAAAGGAAAGGAAAAGGAAGTTATTAAATGGATTAAGGGCCTTCCAAATGGGGACAAATTTTTCTTCATTTTAAAAATCTAAAACTGGAAAAACATGAACTGAAGATCTCTTTTCAAAGTCTACAAGTAGAGACTAGGAAGAAAGTGACAAAAATTTCATATAATTGTAAGAAAATCCCAGTTTGAAAGAAGTTATTACAGGACAAAAAAATTAAATGACTTATTTTCCACAATACTTAATAAATGAATGGATTTTTTTTTCCTTGTAAGACGTAGTGCAACTCCAAACTATCGATCTCTTTAAGAAGACTCTAAATTAATTATAAGGTCAATTTCTTTTCTTTCAGTGGACTGACTTTCTCAATAGTAGAATTCAAGGAGCAGGGGAGTAAGGACATCTATTTCTAATATTATGGAAGAGACTAAATACTTTATTCAGAGCACTGCTGTTGTAACCCATTAGAGCATTTTTAAGAGATAAGGGGGGCATAGTTTGTAAAGGCTTTGAAATTAAACTGGAATTCGATTTAGCAACCTGTTTTCTGTAACATATGGTTCATTGTTTTTAACCTGCCTAAGCCCGAATATTTCACCTTTTTTCCCACCACTTCAAAAGGAAAGTATGAAGGTTGAAGCAATCTGTTTAAGATCAATTAGCGATAAGGACGCATTAAAGATGTTAAGATAGCAGGCCTACTTTGCAATGGCTCTTTGTAGTACATAACTGACATCGTGGCGGCCCTGAGAAACAGCCCTCCACTGGTTCCCATGCAGGACGGTCCTCAAACTCTGTTGCTCCATGCATCTCAGAGGGCCCTGTGCTGTTGCCTCTGACTGTGGCACCAGAGAGAAGAGCTTCTTTTACTGGAAAGATGATTGAACAGTAGAGAGCACTGTCTTTTCCACTTTTCTTTAGTCATGTTACTTGACTTGAGTCCTTACAAAAAAATCAACCTTTTTTTTTTAGGGATTTTCTATGTAGGTTCCACTTTACTAGTCTTCTTTGAACTGTACCAAATGAATTTGCTGAAGCTAAGCACTTGGGCAACAGAGACTCCTTTTTAAATCATACAGCTCTTGTCCTTATCTTACGCTGTCTTTTTTCCCTTGGTTCCATAGAACCACCCAGGTTCATTAAGAAGCTAGAACCTTCACGAACTGTGAAACAGGATGAATCCACGAGATATGAATGCAAAATAGGAGGCTCTCCAGAAATCAAAGTTTTGTGGTACAAAGACGAGACTGAGATTCAGGAGAGCAGTAAGTTCCGAATGTCATTTGTGGACTCGGTGGCAGTGCTGGAAATGCACAATCTCAGTGTGGAAGACAGCGGAGATTACACGTGCGAGGCCCACAACGCCGCAGGCAGCGCGAGCAGCAGCACTTCCTTGAAGGTTAAAGGTCAGCCCTTCCTCTGCCTCTGTGCTGTTCCCATTACCCTCCTCCCATGTTGCCTCCCCCGTTCTCTCCATTGATGTTTTAAAATTGTTCAGGGATATGATAAAAAAACAAAAAAACAGAAGCGAGGTTGTTTTCATTCTGTGAGAAACAAAAACATAGTCCTACCTTTAAACTATGTACTTTCAGAATCCATGCTGATTTCCCTTTTCTCCTGTTTTAGAACCACCCATTTTCCGCAAAAAGCCCCCTCCCGTTGAGACGCTTAAAGGAGCTGATGTTCACCTTGAATGCGAGCTTCAGGGTACTCCCCCGTTCCAAGTTTCTTGGCATAAAGACAAGAGAGAACTTAGGAGCGGCAAGAAATACAAGATAATGTCTGAGAACTACCTTAGCAGTATCCACATCCTCAATGTCGATGCTGCTGACATCGGGGAATATCAGTGTAGAGCCACAAATGACGTGGGAAGTGACACTTGTATTAGTTCTGTTACTCTCAAAGGTGAGATTAACTTTCTTCTCTTCTGCTTACTATATTCCTTCTAAATTTAAGATACCACCCCTCTTAGCTATTGCTTTATCTTTGGGTCACTAGTAGCCAGCTCTACTTTTAACTTTCTAAATCCCATTTTTGTTCAGCCTAATTCCTTTTTCTGAATCATACCAAAGATCCTTGCCGGGGATTTAGCTCAGCGGTTCTGTGGCCTGCCTTGCAAGCACAAGGACCCGAGTTCAATCCCTGGTACGGAAAAAAAAAAAAAGCATACCAAAGATCCTTGCCGGGGATTTAGCTCAGCGGTTCTGTGGCCTGCCTTGCAAGCACAAGGACCCGAGTTCAATCCCTGGTACGGAAAAAAAAAAAAAGCATACCAAAGATCCTTTAGTTGATGTGTTTCTGTTAGATTTAGAAAGCTAGTAAGATAAGATACTCTTTTTTTTTTCTACTTCATGCAACTTCTAACATGTCCTGATCCCCTCTTATTAAGAAATGGAAATAATATATCATCACTAGTTGGTTCCCAACGTCCATAATTGGAGGGACACTACCAGTCCCCACATTTTAAAGCCCTAGCTTGCTCCTTTTCTCTCCAGCACCACCGAGATTTGTGAAGAAGCTCAGTGACATTTCTACCATTGCTGGTGAAGAGGCACAGCTGCAAACCATTGTTGAAGGCCCCGAACCAATCTCAGTGGTGTGGTTCAAAGACAAAGGAGAAATTGTGCGCGAAAGTGACAACATATGGATCTCTTACTCAGGAAACATTGCTACCCTACAGTTTTCTAGAGCAGAACCAGCCAATGCTGGGAAATACACCTGTCAAATCAAAAATGATGCTGGAATGCAAGAGTGTTTCGCTACGCTCTCCGTTCTCGGTTAGTACAAATAGGAAGTCATCAGGAAGAGAAGACATATGCTTTTGGATGTATATTTTCTTTAGTTTTTTTTTTTTTTCCTAATTTGACTTTAAAATATGGTGCAAATTTCTTCTCATTCCAGAGCCCGCAGCAATTGTGGAAAAGCCAGAATCTGTAAAAGTTACCACAGGAGATACCTGCACCTTGGAGTGCATGGTAACTGGCACACCCAACCTCACTACTAAATGGTTTAAAGATGGAAAAGAGCTGACAAGTGACAGCAAATACAAAATAAGCTTCTTCAACAAAGTCTCTGACCTTAAGATCATCAATGTGGCTCCCAGTGACAGTGGGGTCTACAGTTTTGAGGTGCAAAACCCCATTGGCAAAGACAGCTGCACAGCCTCAGTTCAAGTTTCAGGTTGGTTGGCTGGGCTTCTTTCTTATTATCATTATAATAAAGTAATTCCTGGTTTTTATGGATGCTGAGGGTAAGCCCCATCTCCTACAGCATAATGAAAGTCTGAAACATTTCCATTCATTAACATCAGAGCTAACACACCTTTAAAGTTAGAAGAAAACCATGTTGAAAAGTTTTCTTTTTGAGCTGGGCGTGGTGGTGCACACCTGTAATCCCAGCACTCAGGAGGCTGAGGCAGGAGAATCGCTGTGAGTTTGAGACCAGCCAGGGCTACATAGTAAGTTCCAGGTCAATCTCAACTACATAGGAAGACCCTATCTCAAAAAAACCAAAAAAAAAAAAATAGTTTTATCTTTTTTTGAGGGGGTGGGTTCCATAATAGTGGTAGGAGTAAAACTAATCTGAATAAGGCTAATGGGATTTTCTACTATCACTTATGTGGGAATAAGTCACCATATTTAGAATCACAACCTCTGGCAAGTCAAGACCATACCCTGCTCATTGACTCTCTAAGCTTTTGATTTTGTGAACCCATAAAGAATATTTTGATAGTCTTGCAAGACAACCAAACAGATCTAGGGATATTCCATCAAAAAGACAATTCTCTCTTCAAGTCATTTTATAACTGGTGTTCTTTGTTTGCTTTTTTTTTTTAATCACATTCAGACCGAATTATTCCTCCTTCATTCACAAGAAAATTAAAAGAGACAAACGGTCTGTCAGGGTCCTCTGTTGTAATGGAGTGCAAAGTCTATGGATCACCCCCAATCTCTGTCTCCTGGTTCCATGAAGAAAAGGAGATCAGCACTGGCAGGAAATACCAGACCACCCTGACAGATAACACTTGTGCTTTAACTGTGAACTTGCTAGAAGAATCCGATGCCGGTGACTACACATGTGTAGCTACGAATGTGGCTGGTTCTGATGAATGCAGTGCTCCTTTAACCGTGAGAGGTCTGTTTAAAATGCAGTAAAAGAGAGTCACATTTCTTAAATTGTTGAGCTTCTTCTGATCAGAGCTGACAAATATTTAACTTTGGATATGCTTTTGTGTTTAGAGCCACCATCTTTCGTTCAGAAACCTGATCCCATGGATGTCTTAACTGGGACCAATGTAACTTTCACAAGCATCATCAAAGGGACACCACCATTCAGTGTTAGTTGGTTCAAGGGTAGCAGCGAGCTGGTACCTGGGGCCAGGTGCAATGTGTCTTTGGAGGACACAGTGGCTGAACTGGAGCTGTTTGATGTGGATACTTCCCACAGTGGAGAATACACTTGCATAGTTAGTAACGAAGCTGGCAGGGCTTCTTGTACAACACATCTCTTCGTAAAAGGTTTGTTTGCTGCCCTGTGATTATAAAATTACACACACGTACCCATTGGATGTGTCTCTGTGTGTGGTTGAGTTCATGTTTTCAATTTGTTTTCTCTAGCACCAGCCAAATTTGTGAAGAGGCTCAATGATTATAGCATAGAGAAAGGAAAACCTCTTATCCTAGAGGGGACATTCACTGGAACTCCTCCCATTTCGGTTACATGGAAGAAAAATGGCATCAATGTAACTCCTTCTCAGAAGTGCAACATAACCACAACTGAAAAGTCAGCAATCCTGGAAATCCCAAGTAGCACCGTAGAGGATGCAGGCCAATACAACTGCTACATTGAAAATGCTTCTGGGAAAGATTCCTGTTCAGCACAAATTTTGATACTAGGTTTGTCATGATTACATGTTCATATCTTTATATACAAGCAGTGCTCAGACAGGTATCCTTCATGGCTGATTGTCTCTCTTGACTGCAGAACCACCGTATTTTGTCAAGCAGTTGGAGCCTGTTAAGGTGACCGTTGGAGATTCTGCCTCTTTACAATGCCAACTTGCTGGAACCCCTGAGATTGGGGTATCCTGGTATAAAGGAGATACAAAATTGAGACCCACTGCTACCTGCAAAATGCATTTTAGGAACAATGTTGCCACCCTGGTTTTCACTCAGGTTGATACTAATGACAGCGGAGAATATATCTGCAGAGCAGAAAACAGTGTGGGAGAAGTTTCTTCATCAACTTTCCTTACTGTTCAAGGTGATAATGATATTTTAAAGTAAATGAATTTGTGCTTATTTTGAACAAGACTTACATCTGATGAGGGTCTTCATTTTAGGGAAATTTTCCAAATTGTCCTTTTTTCTGCTTCCATCTACAGTTAGTAGTTTATGCTTTTCTGTATCCATTACAGAGATGACTAAGTCATCAGTTGAAAAGGTCAAGCAATCATTTGCCTCTATACTTAGATCTTTAAGAAAAATACCTGTGTATTTTAAAATTCCACCCCATAAATCCCTCATTTGACTTGCTACAAAGAATTCTTACAAGTGGTATGGTCTGCTGCATTCCCAGAGACATATCTACAAACTTTATTCTAAGTTAATTCAAGACCCGTTAGTGCTGCCTGATACTTTTATAGAAACCCCACATATATTTGTGAGGAATATTGAGTGAAGGGTTACTCATTGCTTTAATCCTGTTCCTACAGAGCAAAAGCTTCCACCATCATTTTCTCGACAACTGAGAGATGTGCAAGAAACAGTTGGATTGCCAGTTGTCTTTGAATGTGCCGTAAATGGGTCAGAACCTATCTCAGTGTCTTGGTATAAGGATGGCAAGCCACTAAAAGACAGCTCAAATGTGCAAACGTCATTTTTAGATAAAGTAGCCACTCTCAATATTTTTAAGACAGACAGGAGCCTCGCAGGCCAGTATTCGTGCACAGCTACAAATCCTGTAGGCTCAGGCTCTTCTAGTGCCAGACTCATCCTCACAGGTTTGTGGAATCCTAAACTTCTGTACCTGTAATTGAAATTTTTGTCAAAATTTAAGGAGCATACATTATGATTTCTGTTGAGCACGGTGGCCCAGGCCTAGAGCCTAAAAGCTTGTCTTTGTGTTGTTCTTAGAGGGAAAGAACCCACCCTTCTTTGATATACCTCTGGCCCCAGTGGATGCTGTGGTGGGAGAAAGCGCTGACTTCGAATGCCATGTTACGGGAACACAACCCATAAAGGTCAGCTGGGCCAGAGACAACAGAGAGATCCGAAGTGGTGGAAACTACCAGATCAGTTACCTGGAAAATAGTGCTCACCTGACAATCCTCAAAGCGGACAAAGGCGACTCCGGACAATATACCTGCTATGCTGTGAATGAAGTGGGGAAAGACTCCTGTACCGCTCAGCTTAATATAAAAGGTATTGTTGATTTTGCCTGTGGTCCAACAAAAGGTCGTCATTTTAGAGTACAGCTTTACTAAGTAGGAGTGCATTTTGTTCTGATGAAATGTAGGGCAACATTTTTTAATAAATGACGTGAAAATGTCTAAGAGGAAATACATCTCCACTTGGAAAAAGTGACTGTTAAAAATATGTATTTGCTAAATCTTTATATTCTATGTAACCCTAAAAACCCCATTTTTAAAAAATTCTGGCTCTATAAATGGCTCTAAATTATTCTCATCATTATTGCAGAAATAAGAGAGAAGTTTAGACAAAGCTTTTGGAAGGAAGCAGACATACTTAGAAACGTACACAAAAAGCCTCCTAGTAACCACCTGCTTCTGGGCTCTGTTTCATCTGTCCTTTTAATTTCTTGCAGAACGGCTAATCCCACCGAGTTTCACTAAGAAACTCTCTGAGACGGTTGAGGAAACAGAAGGGAGTTCATTCAAACTCGAGGGCCGGGTGGCTGGTTCCCAGCCTATAAGTGTTGCCTGGTACAAAAATAATGTAGAGCTACATCCAACTTCTAACTGTGAAATAACTTTCAAGAACAACACACTACTGCTGCAAGTCAAGAGAGCGGGCATGGCAGACGCCGGCCTGTACACCTGCAAGGTGACCAATGATGCGGGCTCTGCTCTGTGTACTGCGTCCATTGTCATCAAAGGTCAGTTGTTCCACAGCCCCCGACTGCTGTGCTTGTGTTCACTCCCTGTTAGATACCCAGGTGCATCTCTCCACCATTCTGTGCATACCCCCCTAATGATGTGGCTCCCCAAAGTAGGTGTCACTTGATAAGCACACTAAAAACCTTAGCTTTCTCAGTCATATCCCTAAAATTCCCTCAGGTCCCGAGAAGTCAAAGCCTGCTCTGATTGTGTCTGTGAGTGACACATACCTCTACGGAGCGTATTTGTTCTGAAAAAAATGTTTTTCAACCGTTCACCACAGAGTAGTGGAGCATCTTTGATTACTGTTAATTATATCCTGAAACATTCCCCTTTCTGAGTTTATTTCTAAAGGATCGTCACTTTACGTATATGCCACAAAGCTTCTGGCCTGTACGTGAATATTAATCCCAGACAAAAAGGTAGAATTTGCCGGGGATTTAGCTCAGTGGTTCCGCCACCTGCCTCCCAAGCGCAAGGACCCAAGTTCAATCCCCAGTACCAAAAAAAAAAAAAAAAAAAAAAAAAAAAAAGTAGAATTTTCTCTAAAAGAAACGAAAGATGACTGGAAAAAAGTATAGTCTATAAAGATGTATTGTAAAATTTAAATACACAGTCATCATTTAAGGCAAAGAAATAGGCGGCTTTGTTTAACCAGGTCTTCAATAATTCTCTGACTACAATGGCTTCCTCCAAATAATTACGATACAACTTCATCAAAATCGTTTTCTTCACTAATTTCCTAGAGCAGCTTGGAATTACTTACCAATGCTGATGATCTGGTTGGCCAGCTGTGAATGCAAGATAAGGGGTTAATATTATCAATGGGTTACTATCACGGGTAGGTTCATGAGTGGTCTTAAAACTCACATTTTATTGTTCAACAGAATTGAAATACATTTAGTTTTAATGCACTTAATAAAATGAAAAATTAGCTCTTAGAAGCAGTCCATATTCTTGATGGGTTTGCTATCAGGTAGATTAGATGCTTGCTATAGAATCCTGAGGCTACTCGTCGAATTTTTAAGACTCAATATCAGAAGTTGCAATCTTCACAATCATGAATATTGGCCTTACTTTTCTTATATGTAGGTCTCCAACTCACTGAATGAAACGGTCACATACCATTGAAGTGCACGTGGACTTATTATGTTATTCATGTTTTCATCCTTGGCCTTCAGTTAAAACTGAGCTTCAGCTCTTAATTCCTTTGGGCCAGAATTAAGATTTTAAATGCAACTGTGGGTGCATTTAATAGCTAAAAAATAAACATCAGGGAAAAATAGCATATTAACCTTTGGGCTCACGGATTGCTCAGATGTTGGCTTTTGTTCCTGGAGGGCAGCAGTCATTGCTGCTCCAGGCTGGCAGAATTCCCCCAAAGTCCACAGTGTCCAGGGCTCAGTGACAAGTGGCAGTTGGCCGGCTTGGGAGGTTGACAGTGGTCTGTGTGGTGCAGAAGTGGACAGTAAGTGCCAAAGCAGCGAGTGCGGTGCTTAATTCAGGGCACAGCTGCTGGGCTGGCTTATGGGCAACACAGCAGCTGTTCTTCGCTAGTTTTTAACCCTTATCTTGTTTAAAAATCCAACAAACGTTAGCTATTGTTTTCAGAAAGGAACAAACCAGGGCGATAATTCTTCTGCGGAACAGCACCCAGGGTTACCTATGGGAGGAAATTCTTATGTAGACTTTCATGTGATTTGTTCCTTTGTGCTCCTCACGCTCCTCATGAAAATACTTGTTCAATTGCAGAACCTAAGCAGCCACCTGTGTTTGATCAGCACCTCAGTCCTGTAACAGCGAGAGAAGGAGAATTCGTGCAGCTCAGCTGCCACGTGCGGGGATCCGAGCCCATCGGGGTGCAGTGGTTGAGGGCCGGCAGGGAAATAAAGCCTTCGGACAGGTGCAGCTTTAGCTTTGCTAGCGGGACAGCTGTGCTGGAACTCAAGGACGTGGTGAAAGCGGATTCGGGAGATTATGTGTGTAAAGCTTCAAATGTGGCTGGAAGTGACACTTCCAAATCAAGAGTGACCGTTAAAGGTACAGACCCTTCCAAAATAGGGAGAGGGCGATCAAACCAGCAACTGTTCATATTTATTAGCTTATTGCAATTTAAATAAGAAAGGAGCTAGACTTTTAGAAGGGCCAGTTACCTATCATTTGTAAATTGCAGCCTTCTTATTGCAATAGAGAATTATTAGGTAATGTAATGGACATGATTTCAATGCAAATTCTTTGAAACCCCTCAAGTTTGCCATCCTATTTCTCAAAACTCTATTTAGCATGTACAAGAGAGTATAATTAGTGAATTCCCAAGAAAAAATAATGTTATACTAATATGATAGAAAGTAACTTGGTATCACAGCCCAGGAGGAAATAGAGCTGAAAATACAGCTAAGTCTAAAAATACAACATTTGATAAGAATGTGATTATAGTTCAGCCTGCTGTCACTATCACTGGAATGAACTCATGAAACTGTTTCATCTTCTGTAACCCATTCTCATACATGTAGTGAGCCTGCATATCTTTGACACGCCGCGCTCCTAAAGCTTATTTTACATAGGGGAATGTTTGTTACAACTTTAAGGTAGTTGCAATAACAAAACATGTAAATGGCATTTTTCAGAAAAACCTGCTGCAGCTCCAGCTGCTAAAAAGGCAGCAGTAGATGGAAAACTCTTCTTCGTATCAGAACCTCAGAGTATCAGAGTTGTCGAAAGTAAGTGCTTCATAGAAAGAGCATCTCTCTCCTTCTCGTACCTTTCACTACGGATTCCATTTCACAAGAACCAATTTCAGAAGATTAAATTTGTTTTCATTATTCCTTAGAAACCACCGCAACATTCCTTGCAAAAGTTGGAGGTGACCCGATCCCAAATGTTAAATGGACAAAAGGGAAATGGAGGCAGCTGAACCAAGGAGGCCGCATTCTTATCGACCAAAGAGGCGAGGAAGCAAAACTGGAAATTAGAGACACCTCAAAAACAGATTCAGGGCTGTACCGATGTGTTGCCTTTAACAAACACGGTGAAATCGAAAGCAATGTTAATCTACAGGTGGACGAGAGGAAGAAGCAGGAGAAGATTGAAGGTGACCTTAGAGCAATGCTGAAAAAGTAAGTTCCAGTTTGAAAAACGGGCACAGTAATCATTGACTCACAAAGGGATCTCTCAAAAGTGTAGATCGTCGCCTACTCTGAGACTCGGTCACTAAGAATAAAACTATATGGGCCTTTTGTCACAAACAGGCAAATACACAACATTTGAGTGCAAATCCATGGTTCATTAAGATCTATTTCTGTATTACGATGAGAAAGTTTTAAGACCGAGGTACATTTGAAAGCTTTACAACTAAGGAAATGGTCATTGTATATGTCTCAGTATAGAATTTTTGTTTCTATATGTAATTTATTATGCTATGAGTGGTTTTCTAGATAAATTATTTGCAACCTTTTTCATAATTTCAATAGTTTATATTTAAACATAATTATTAAATTAATCAGCACTGTTTCCATCCATCACAAATATGTGATATTTCCCCTTTATTAAAGTTTTCCATTGTTGTTGTTACTGTTTCGTTATCTCGTAATTCTTTAGGCTCTGTCCTTTTATCAGATTTCTATACTTGGTAATGACACTCTGAATTTAATCCATTCCATCTCCAAACACAATTTTATTGTTGTTTCAGTCCATGTGGTAAAATGAATATTTCTTGAATAAGGAATATAGAAATATTCCTTTGAGAGGGGAAAAATACCAAATGACATTCATAACTCTTAAGTGATAATAGACAATTCAAAATAAATAGAATATGAGTGATTTACATCTATTTTTATTTCATTTAGGACTCCAGTCTTGAAGAAAGGAACTGGGGAAGAAGAAGAAATTGATATCATGGAACTTCTCAAAAACGTTGATCCTAAAGAATATGAAAAATATGCCCGCATGTATGGAATCACTGACTTCCGGGGTCTCCTTCAAGCATTTGAATTACTAAAGCAAAGTCAGGAAGAAGAGACTCATAGATTGGTATGGCCTTTTGTGTACAGTGCCAGCCTACAAACTCTGCATGTGAAATATCTGACACATCCCTTTGCATTTCCAGAATGCTAGTTATAGGAGGATCATTTAATAGAACCTAAACCACACTGAGAGGAGAAATTGAATATAGATGCATCCTCTAATAAAGACTGTATTTCATACATAAGACTTTTTCTTCCTTCTTAGGAAATTGAGGAGCTAGAGAAGTCAGAGAAGGATGAAAAGGAATTTGAAGAACTTGTATCATTTATTCAGCAGAGGCTGACACAGACAGAGGTGAAATGAACTATGCTGCTCATAAAGTACACACATTATTACTGGGAATTAATTATATGGGAGGGAGTGACTAATGCATTTTAATTCTTTATTCTAGCCTGTCACTCTGATCAAGGATATTGAAAACCAGACAGTTTTGAAAGATAATGATGCTGTCTTTGAAATTGACATTAAGATTAATTATCCAGAAATCAAGCTGTCATGGTACAAAGGGACTGAAAAACTGGAACCCAGTGAGAAATTTGAAATAAGCATTCATGGTGATCGACATACACTGAGAGTCAAAAACTGTCAACTTAAAGACCAGGGCAATTACAGACTGGTCTGTGGTCCCCACATCGCGAGTGCCAAGCTAACCGTCATTGGTGAGTGAGCAGAGTTATAAAAAACCTTGTGGGACTAAATTACTGCTGAGCACATCTGCATGTGATATTGAATGAAATGTGCACTGTATCACACACAGAGCCTGCCTGGGAACGGCATCTGCAGGACGTTACTCTGAAAGAAGGCCAGACTTGCACCATGACGTGCCAATTCTCTGTGCCAAATGTAAAATCCGAATGGTTCAAAAATGGCAGAATCCTTAAACCCCAAGGAAGAGTTAAAACAGAGGTGGAACACAAAGTCCATAAACTGAGCATTGCCGATGTTCGGGCGGAAGACCAGGGCCAGTACACCTGCAGACATAAAGACCTTGAGACATCTGCAGAGCTCAGAATTGAAGGTGGGTGAAACTATGGGTGGAGTCACTGTAGCTAGCACAGGGCAGGAGAAATGTGAAGGACCACAACACTGGCGCCAGACATGGCCAAAGGGCCCGTAAGTCCTCATTTCCCAGCTCACAGTTACAGCAGTAGCTCCCGTCTCAAAATTCATACAACCAACAGATAAATATTCAAATACATACCATGTCTTTTTTCATATTTCTTTTAAAAGAGAATCAAATTTTAACACAGAAAAGGACAGGACTCTCTAATCCCTTTGAAACATTGAATGAGATACATGACTTTTGAATGGCTGTTTCTGTTTAATGGCTGTTTCTAAATTCTATAATTCTCATCTCTGTGATCTGATTCTAAGAAAGATAAAGATGTCGTGCTGTAAGTCTAGAGGATTTTGATGAGGAATTGATACTATGGATAGGACTGACTTACTATATCTAGGAGAAATTTTACAAAGTTGACCATGTGTGATCCAGCTGTTTTTCAAAACTGTTGATGCCATTGAGGACCATTATTCCGCTTTCTGGATTTCTAACATGAAGTGAAACCTCGGAATTTAAGAGCATAAATATTCATTTCCTAATTGTTTGACTGTGGGCATTTCCAAAGACGCTCTCAAGATTGTACTTAGAAAATCTTTGGCGATAATAACAGCGACTCTGTTCACGCTTGCTCTCGATTGTTGAAGCGTAATTACACGCCATCTTACTCACATAAGCGTTTCAGCTATTCTGATTCACTTCCCAAAGGCTATAGATATCAAGTTATATTTTAAGTTTCAGAAATTTTAAAATTGTTTTCAGATTAAAGGGTCTAGTTGGAAGTGCTAATCATGTTTTAAATAGGTGAATGTTTAAATATAATTCTTCAGTGGAAAAAACTCAGCAGAGAACTATGATCTGTGGCATGCTCATGGTGCCATTTCTCATATGGTTCCAGATTTAAATGTCGGAGAAGATCTTCCCCCTCCTGGCCATTTTCCCATAAAACAGTCTGCCTTCCATAACAGGTTGATTGTGGCTCCCTGTATGTGCTTAGAAAGTAGGTTTCCAAACTCTAAGTAGAATCCTCTGCAGCATAGAAGTGCAGATTTTCTGTTGAATTCAACATTACTTCACAAGAAAAGTTATAGCTATGAGATAAATAAGTCTAGATCCTGAATAAAAAAAGATATTTTACTGATGCAAGAAAGACTTTTACAGAGGAATAAATTGTAAAATTAAGTGTATGTACCTTCTATAATGAAACTGCCATTTACTAATGTTTTTGAAATTTCATTTGATTTTGGGTTAACCTCTTCCTTAAATATTTCCTTCTTATACATGGTTTCAGAATTCTCAGGGATATATTTACACCTTCCTACATTGATACATTCAAGAGTTGGGATAGTTTTTGTCACTCGTGTAATAAGAGGATTTTGTTCTTGTTTTGTCCTTTGAGGTTTTTTCTTTTTCTTCTTTTTACTGTGTTACAATTGTATAAAAAGGAGGTGATTTTAGATATCCAAGGAGAAAACACAGGAAAGGAGGTTCCTGTCTCACCTTGAACCTCCCTAACTTCGAACCCCCTTTCATTTAAACAGCTGAACCAATTCAGTTTACAAAGCGCATTCAGAACATCGTGGTGAGTGAACACCAGTCTGCTACCTTCGAGTGCGAAGTGTCCTTTGATGATGCCATTGTAACCTGGTACAAAGGACCCACAGAACTCATCGAGAGCCAGAAATACAACTTTAGGAATGATGGTCGCTGCCATTACATGACCATCCACAATGTGACCCCAGATGACGAAGGTAATTCCCACCGTTTTCCTGGTGAATACATAATGTGACCCTCTTCTGTTCTGTAGATTTCTAGTTTTGTATACACTTATATTCTATCTTATAAAAGAGAAGTTTTCTCTTTTTGGAAAAGTCAACTATAAGCAAGCATATACATTTAACTAAAGAGTTATTTGCGATACATGGGAAAGCTGAAGTGTGGTTATTCTTGGCTATAGGTGTCTATTCAGTAATTGCCCGTCTGGAACCTAGAGGTGAAGCCAGAAGCACAGCAGAGCTCTACTTAACAACGAAAGGTGAGGAAACACCCAGTTAACACCACACCACAATCTTCACAACAAATAGCCTGCCCAGACAATCCCAAATACAAAAATCCTTTTGTTTTTTGTTTTGTTTTGTTTTCCAGAAATCAAACTTGAGCTGAAGCCTCCTGGTAAGTACTGTATTTTTTTCCCCCTCCAATCCTTTGCTTACTATAAATTCAGCAAAATTCTGTAAATAACAGAACCCAAACAAAAAGGTATAAAGATTCCTCTCTCTTCAGTAAACTACTACTCAATAAATATACTATTCAGTACAATAATTTTCAGAAAAATAATAAAATGTTAAACTCTATCAATTTGGGAAAGTAGAGACAAGATGTTTTCGGCTGGTATCTAGGATCATTTCAAAGGATGTGGCCAGAGAATGAAACACATTTTCATGGAGAATAAACTCTCCTATGTGGTTGTACACAAAGGAATGTCTTTATGTCTGTATGTTTGTGCTGTTGGAAGCACCTGGCAATCAAACACACCCTAGTTATCTAATAAATACTGGTGTCCTTCGTTCCTCTTTTCTTACCATCACATGTGCCTTTCAGATATCCCCGACTCCAGAGTTCCGATCCCCACCATGCCTATCAGAGCAGTACCAACAGAAGGTAAGAGCCAGTACTTCAGCCTCTGGGATTGAGCAGCAACCTTCAGCCACCAGGAAATGACCAGCATCCCAGCTGTGACAGAGTCAGCACACACACTTCTGTGTCTTAATCTTCACTCTGTGATTAAAAATCAAAGCAAGAGCCAGTTGTGGTGGCTCACTTCTGTAATCCCAGCACTTGGGAGGCTGAGGCAGAAGGATCTCTGTGAGTTTGAGACCAGCCTGGGCTACATAGTGAGTTCCAGGTCAGTTTCAACTACATAGTAAGACCCTGTCTCAAAAAAAAAAAAAAAAAAAAAAAAAAATTCAAAGCAAAAGTGTAGTTTCAGTTACAAATAGAAACTAGTTGTGTTTGTGCTGATTGATGATTTCATGCTCCCTTTGAGATACTGCATGGAATGCATCAGGCTTTTCATTACACGTCACACAAAGCAGGAAACTAAAATATATTGCTGATCGTGCCATTTATTTTCTTTAGAAGTCCCTCCTGCGGTTGCTCCTTCTATCCCTCTTTTGCTGCCATTACCTGAAGAAAAGAAACCACCAGCAAAACGTGTTGAAGGTACTAGATGTCATCTACTAAAATGTCAAAAATTAGAATTTCACTTTGGCTGATTGGGGAAACAGTGCCTAAAACAACACACCCGCCCTCTAGTGGTCAGAAGTTGGATTGCCTCGAGATAGTAATTGTTCCTTCTAAGTATTACAGTGTCAATTAAATGTATGGCATTTGTTTAAAACTCTAAAAATCATCAGGCAACCCATATACTATGCCTAGTACTATTTTATTTTAATAGAACCATTTAAACATTAATGTAAAATTAAATTCATTTTATATTTTCCTAACACTTTTTCTCTAAAAAAAATACTGTAATCAATTTCTTATGTAACTTATGGAAATTAACCACACTAGTTTATAGCCAAATGTAAATTATTGGCTTTTCCCTCAGTTATCATGACCTACTCTTTAAAGTTCAGTCACAAAATAGGAGTTAGAATATCTTTAACCTATTTGACTGGAGGCTTTGTTTCATTTTGTTATTGGTTTTCTTTCCCTTGTTTCATTTAGCTTTGGCACCCAAGGCATGAGTTCAACAAGAAAGAGCTCTTATGGGTAGCAGGGAATTGCCCATTGTAAATATTAAATGCTTGAGAATTGTGTGATTTGTAACCTAAAGTTGCTCAACTATAAAACAACAGATTGCCTGGAGCTTCCCAGAGTCCAGAATCACTGCAGGGATTTCCTCAGAATGCTCAGAAAATATTTTGCATGTCAGAGTCCTGGTTTTCTAGCAGCAAACCACAGCTGTCCCAACAGTTTTCAAAGATCAGATATGTTTGTCCCCTCATACCCACTATAATTGGTATCAAATGCTTAATCTATGTCTTAGTCACCCTCAAAAGGAATTCAGTTTTTTAAAACTACCAATGTTAACCAGGTGTGGTGGTGCACACCTGTAATCCCGGCAGAAGGAACACTGAGTTTGAGACCAGCTTGGGCTACATAGTGAGTTCAAGGCCAGCCTGAATGACATAGCAAAACCCTGACTCTTAAAATCAAAAACCTAAAATGAAACAAAAATTCCAGTGTTGTGACTAGTATAATTTTGGTGAAAAAGAAGCATGTTTATGATTTATATGAACATTTGTTAAGTATATTTCATCTTGCAAGGAGAAGTAAGTATCAAAAATTATCAGTAAAATCCAATTTTATTTCTGTTGTCAGAAATGATCGTTCCTCAATGAATGATTTGTTCTTTTAAATGATAGTTTCAACATAATGAAGTTTTAGTACCACCTGTGAAATGTAAGAAGTTAAATCATATTTTAAAAATTCAAAGATAGTCATTTATTCATGAATGCTAAAGGCCATAATCAAGTAAAAATAGGAACGATGGTCATTGTAGTGTAACAGTAGCCACAGTAGAAGATTCCCACAACATATATTATGGGTAGCACTTTAATTTTACTGGTCCACTTGCTTTTATTCCTCCTGAAAAATTTGGTGTTCATGCCTAAGTGAAAAACAAGGTGAAAGTGCATTTTCTGGTTTATAATAACTGTGTAGATTCCTTCCCCATATTTTGAAATCTGTGCCTCTTAGGCATAAAATCAGGGAAGAAGTAAGATTGTGTTTTGAAAACTTTAAATCAGTGAAGGTGAAAGCCCACAGTATATATTCGATCTGCCTCCACACTCATTTTTATTTTTGCATTCTATCCAAAATCATTCTGAAATAAGTACCTTGTAATAATGTCCAACTTTTTTCTTATCATCAACATATGAGAAAATACAATAAGCCTCCTACTTTCCTGAAAACATTGACTTGCATCTGACTTTTTTTTTTTTTAAGTGACCAAAAAGGCTGTGAAGAAAGACACCAAAAAAGTTGTTGCAAAGCCCAAGGAAGAGGCACCACCACCTAAAGGTATTGTAATGAACTAGTTAAAGAGCAGTGATTGTGATTTTTTTTTTCTGGACTAAAAATTTTAAACTCTAAATAGAGATGGTTGGGAAAGGAGGAGAGAAGTTTAAAGTCACAAAAAGATGACATACTGGACATTTTCTTCATATGGCCTATAAATTTTAATTATCTGAAACCAACTTAATCTAGAATCAAACTTCAGCCTTCGAGCATGTTTATTAGTCTGGCACAGGAGAGCATTTCCAGCAAGCTCGATTTGGAAATCATGAAGGTGTTGTAGTGATCCTGGAAGGGGTAGGGAGTTGGTAGTCGTCATGCATAATACAAGTGACTAACGGTAATGCGCGGTATTATACATAGTCAAAAATAAACACGCATTTCATCTTTTTGAAGTGCCAGAGGTTGCCAAGAAGCCTCCACCTCCTACTGCTTTAATTCCAGCAAAAGGTAAATTTTAAAAATTATTAAATATTTTATTCTGTTTATTCTTGAGTTTTGCACTTCTGCTATTTATTCTTAAATATTAGGTGCGCCCAGCTTAATGGTAAAATTGTAGGATCTCCTCTGTCGTGAAAATTATTAGAAGCAATACCTATTTTATGTTACTTCTACTTTAATTGTAGTCTGTACACATATTAAGGATCACATTAATCTCCTCTTACGTGTCTTTTTCAATCTGTTATATAAACACAGTTAATTGGTTTGGTTATATATTGTCTTTCTTAAGGTGATTAATGAGTCACATCTGTTAGAAGTGTAAGGTTAGCCAGGCATGGCTCATCACACCTGTAAGCACTCTGGCAGGCCATGACAAAAGGATCTTAAATTCCCACCCAGCCTGGGCAACTTAGTGAAACTTTGTCTCAAAATAAAAAGTGAAAAGCACTGGGGATACAGCTCATTCAGAAGCCCTGGATTCAATTCTCAGTACCTCAAAAAGAAAAGAAAAAAAAAAGTAGGTTCCAAAAAAAATGTGTGACAGGAATGACCGAAACTTTAAATATTTACCTCAGAAATATTGACTATAAATTCTACAAAATTATCAACTATTAAAACGTCCCATGGGAAATGACTAGGGGTTCTGCAAACTGGAGTTCCCACAGTACAATGTAAACTGTGTCCATTTGATATCTTGTCGAATCCCCATTTTCAACACTAGAAAAATCCTCAGATCAAAAGCACAGTGCATGTTGATATTCTCTGTTGTGTTTCCTAGTCAGTAAAAGCTTAACTAGAACCAAGAGATCGAAAAATATAGTAAGTTATCAACGCTAAGATCTGGGGTCCTTGGTGTTATTTGACGTAGTACATAGATCTCATTTACTAATGCAGTTGGCTGTGGTTAATATGTTGATAACGTTTATTGTTGTCCATGTATTTTAGCTCCCGAAATCATCGACGTATCCTCCAAGGCTGAAGAAGTAAAAATAACAACCATAACTAGAAAGACAGAGGTTCAGAAAGAAAGAGAAGCTGTGTACGAGAAAAAGCAAGCCGTCTACGAGGAGAAGAAAGTTTACATCGAATCTCTGGTGGAAGAGGAGCCCTACGACGAGCTGGAAGTCGAGCCGTACGCAGAGCCCTACGAGGAGCCCTATTACGAAGAACCGGACGACTACGCAGAGATCGAGGTCGAGGCTAGGCGGGAGGTCCACGAGGAGTGGGAGGAAGACTTCGAAGAAGGGCAAGAGTACTACGAAAGGGAAGAGGGCTACGATGAAGGGGAGGAAGAGTGGGAGGAGACTCACCAAGAGAGAGAAGTGACTGCAGTTCCAAGGGAGGCTCGTGAAGGTGCGTGTACACTGGGTGGCTTTCGCCCCCTGTTCCTCATCTTTGCTCAGCTCGTTGTGTTTTCAGGGCTGTTAGCCAGATCCGCAGCGGATATGCAAGAGATGAAATGATAGCTTCGATTTTTCAAGTTAGAAGTCTTTAAAAAAGTCCGTACAAGGTCATGAGCTTTGGTTACTATGATGCTTTTACGTTATAAACTGATCATGTAGACTAAATTCCGAGGGCTATTGTCTGATGCAGAAGTTCAAACTTTCTCCGTCTTGCCGCATCTCTACTGGGTCTTGCTGTGAATCCAGCGCTAGGAGTCACGTTAGCAGTGTGCTGCCCAACAGAGCTCTTCACACAATTACCTACTGCTCTTAATTTGTGTCGTTTGCACTGCATAAAGTCTCTTAGTGCTTACAGATTTAAACATCCCTACTTATCCTGTGATTTTATTATAGAATTACCAGAGAGAAAAGTTCCAGCAAAAATACCTGAAAAGAAAGCACCACCTCCTAAAGGTATGTAATTGGAATTATTTAAACATCAGAGAATCGATATGATCATGGCTTGTTTGGCAAAGATGTTCGAACCACCAGTTCAATCCAATAGGCACAACTTCTTCTCTAAGCCTATCGTCTCCATGAAATTTTTTTCTTAACAACTTCTAATTCATTTAATAAAACAATTAAAAAGTTAATAAAAATGTGACAGTAAATTGAAAATAAATATAACCAAGATAATGTAAGCACAGAAACTTGTATTTAAAGCTCACTTAAAGAGTGCCAGATCTGTCTCTCTCTAAAGAAATATATATGTGTGTGTGTAGAAAGTAAGGGAGAGAATTGTAGTAGAAATTCTAAAAGTACTGCAATTTTTTAAAATGCTTGCAGTTATAAAGAAGCCAGTAGTTGAAAAAGTTGAAAAGACTACTCGAAGAATGGAAGAAGAAAAAGTTCAAGTCACCAAAGGTATTATTGTTTAAGACATTTCTAATACCATGTACACAAGTAATCTGCTTATTGACATATTCTCACATTTACTATTTTTTACAATCATCTAAACTATTTTTAAATTTTATGCAAAGCAATATCCTTTACAATACAAATATATTTGTACATATTTTTTAAGTACCTGAAGTTTCAAAGAAGATTGTCCCACAAAAACCTTCCCGGACTCCAGTACAGGAAGAAATTATTGAAGTGAAAGGTACACATCTTTGTCTTTCAGCTTCAAGTTTTAAACATTTTTATTTATGCGTATGGATATGTGTACTACATATATCGGTAAATAATTCACAAGTCGACAAAAATAGCAACATTTTTATATAATACACATTTTATGCTGAGTTGTACTTATGTGTAATTTAATTCAGTAACATTTTCTATTTTTGTTTTTGCTTAAAAATTGCTTTTTTTTTGGTACTGGGGATTGAACTCAAGACCTTGTGCTTGTGAGGCAGGCACAGCACCACTGAGATAAATTCCTGGCAAAAATTGCTTATTTTATTGAAGGAAAGTTTTGTGTTTAATAAGTAGTCTTCTAACTATTATGCAATGTATTGCATTGCATATAATAATCCCTATCCTCTCGTTCATATGAATAGTCCCTAATGGATTTGGAAAAGCAATGCATTGTGTGTGAAGAAGTTGTGTCTATTTGATTCTCTTAGTAATATATATAAAGGCTGCATGGGTTGTTTGTCCATATAGATCAAAGCGTAATTAGTTGCCTTGTCAATACTAAATTTGTTCTCAAGTCATCCTGTTAAACCAATCGGTGTCTAATGACTTCAGCATCTCATACCATTGTGTATTTCATCTGATGTCATGTCCGGAAATAGTTGTATTAATGTGAAATACTTTCTTTAAAGTACCAGCTGTGCATACAAAGAAGATGGTTATCTCAGAAGAAAAGATGTTCTTTGCTTCTCACACAGAGGAGGAAGTGTCAGTTACAGGTACAAAACAAATTTGAATTTGGGAACTCAGCGGAAGAGTTTTAGACGGATTTTTATTGCTCTTCTTCTTATCCAGTTTGTGAACATGTAGGCATTTCTGTCTCCTTGCAATTCTCTGTCATCTTTTTCGCTTCATGTTTGTCTCTGTTTTCACCTTTGCTTTGGTATTCTTTGTAAATTATAATTGCCACCTACAACATAACATATCAATAATTAAAATGTATATTTTTTAAAGTCCCTGAGGTACAAAAGAAAACTGTTACTGAAGAGAAAATTCATGTTGCTGTTTCCAAAAAGATTGAGCCACCACCTAAAGGTATTAGTAGCACAAAGTTTAAGGTCTTTATTAAAATGTGGTAGAGATTTTGCAGTAAGCACCTGTGTTAATATTAAGGAGCATATTCATTCACACAGCCAGTAGACTTCTAGCCTCTAGGTATCAAGGACACAAGGGATGGGAAGACCATGAGGGAGGTACAGGAGAGAATGGACTCATAGTACAGTGACCAGCTGTTCAGACATGCAGGGTCCTGGAGCCAGCTTACACCACTACACAGAGACTGTTAAATGCTCAGGAACTTTGCCAGTCAATGGTTTAATACCACCATTATTAAGAATTAGGTTATATAAATCATATTAAAAACATGTTAATACAGACTCAAAACTCATTACTTCTTGTTTGACTTCATTTTGTTCTTATCATTGTTTGGGGTTTGTTTATGCCTACTGTTTTTGTGATAGAAATGCTGCTCAATGTGTCCTACTATGCACCTGTTCCCAGCTCCAAAACAGTGGAATCCTACTGGTAGCCAAGGTGGCAGTATTTGCCACCGCAGAAATCAGAAAATACAGCAACTGCCCTTGACCACCCCGCTGCCAGCCAAATTGTGAAACATTTACAATATAAAATATACTTAAGCTAATCGAATGCAATTGTTCCCATACAGCTGCCTTACAAAGTAAGGTTGCTAAAAATGCATCCTCAGGGTTCTTGATGTTCATTATAAGCTGGTCTCTGAGAAGCAGGCCTTGGCCTCTCTGAGCAGGGTGCCCCATCTGTCCCTGAAAAAGTGTAGTCTCCTGCACTTACAGGTGACAATAGTCACATTTTCTTCATAGCCATTCAGTCATTTCCATTTATGCTGGTTCCTAACACATCAGTAGAGAAATGTCTGCTCTTTAATACTGTCATGCAAGAATGTGTGATTGGTCAAAATGCATGATTTCTCAAAAATGGTGCATTTCTTTTGAAGTCCCTGAGCCACCTAAGAAACCAGTTCCAGAAGAAGAAGTCCTTGTGCCCATTCCTAAAAAGGTGGAGCCCCCACCAGCCAAAGGTAGAATACTTTTGAAAAAATAACTCAGCGCCTGTCTTCTTGCATCTATTTAGCAAGATCTATGTGTTAACAAAAGAGCATCTGTAAACCATCTGTAACAGGATTATGTATGTGTATGTTGATGTTATTAATTTGTAGTAATGTGTTGTATGAGTATCAGTAACAGTTTTAGACATCAGACCATCCTAACAGGGTCATCGTCTGCTTCATGTAGTGTGTGTAATGCCTACATGGTTTCGATGTATTTAACATTTCTTCCTATCATAAGTAGAGCATATTAAATTAGTTTTTAACCCTTTTATGGAGGGTTTATGCTTTAATGTAATCTTAAGTGTCTCAGAAGGAGACTAGAATATTCAACGTTGTTTCTACAATGGTATCTTTAAAGTTCCTGAGGTTCCCAAGAAACCTGTACCAGAGGAGAAGAAGCCAGTACCTGTACCAAAGAAGGAACCCGCTGCCCCCGCAAAAGGTACACAGCTGACAGCAGGGAGACGCTTTGCCCAGTGGCCGCTCTTTGTTTCATGGTCTTCGTCCGTCCTGTGCTGTCTTTCAGTTGTCTGTTTTCTACTTTGCTTGAGTTTTTAATGTTTGTCAGCTTTAGGGCTATATCCTGACATACATCGTTTATGACGCTGAACATTCCTCAGGCACCACCAAAACATATTGTTTTTGATAGAAAGAACTATGTCAGACTGCTATCTTAGAATTTTAATATCTTTCCTCTCCTAGAGAAAGAAGAGATATTTGTGAAACTTGTCTTCTGCAGACATGTTTCTGCTGGGGAAAAATTATCTTTGGTTCTTCATATATGAGCCTTTTTCATAATAAAAATGCTTTAATGAGTCATGAAGAGATGGAGGCCAGCAACAATGAGCACGTGTTCGGCAGAAGCGAATACCAACTAGAAAAAGGCAGGCACAGTGTGCTAGTGACTGCCGCTCTTCTTAAAAGTCAGTCATAGCAAGTCTTCAACAGTGGAGAAGAGAGACATTTGTGACATTTATTCTCACTTACAACATAAAAGTTTCTTGAAACATTCATTCGATGTCATTATTTCCATAAACGTTGCAGTTGTCTAGTTAGCTAGTTAGGGTACCTTGTATATGTGGATGTTGGGATTAAAATGTGCCGCTGTGGTATATCCCTGATTTCTTGCTTTGTGTTTGGTTTTAGTTTGGAGTGTTGGTGATAAAAGACCCTCCTTTATGGGGGCAGTGAAGGCGCAGCTACTCACAGCTGGTCAGTCACTGAGAGATTCAGTAGGAATTCAACACCCAGTTTAGGAGAAACCGGACTTACATTTCAGATAGCTCTCACTTTTCCTTGACCTCCTAGTGCTTCCATTTTCTTCCTGAATTAAATCTGCCTCTCTCTTTCTAAAGCTTGGCTCTTTCAGAATTCTGGGACTTTTTTTAAACAAATGACTACACAGAGGTCTGTCTCATCCATCAAAACAAACATTTATTTCAACAAATTTATTGCATATATGTGTAAATGTGGCTTGTACCTACAACATGGCATATCCATATATAAATGCTTACCTATATAACTGTTCTTCCCCCAAAAAATAGAGCTAACCCAAAAAGAATCAGCCTTGAAAACCAGAGATGAAAAAAGCCAGCCCCAATCAGCCTGTCCTTGCCTTACAGAGTAGCCACTGTACAAGAAACTATCTGAACTGAACAAGATCTCTCTCTCCCTCTCTTTCTGCCTCCCTCCCTCCCTCCCTCTTTCTTTCTCTTTCTCTCTCTTTCTCTCTCTGTCTCTCTCTCTCTCTCTTTCTCTCTCTCTCTCCCTCCCTCTCCCCCCCATCTTTCTTTCTTTCTGGTTTTTGGAGACACAGTCTTGCTGTGTAGTTCAGGCTGACCTTGAACTCCTGCCTCAGTCTCCAGAGTGCTGGGATTACAGGGGTGTACTTGATCTTACTTTAAATAATTATTGTAGATAATGCTTGCTGTTAAAGTTCATCTTCCAGTTTAAAAGTCAATATTATCAGTGCTGAGACTAGATCAATTAAACCCACTACAAACACTTAGGAGAGAGAAAGAGACCCTGCTCAAAACTATGGAATTGCTTCAGAGAAAAACATAATGCATATATCTGCAAAATTTTATACACAGAGCTTTCCACAGCCATTGACATATGGATATTAGGTTGAGAGACTGGCTCTGGAATATATGTTGTCTTGGTTATTAATACACTATGGGCACCAAAAATCTAAGAGAAATGGGAGTAGTAAGTTCTATAGATACAATTTTTTTTGTTTTTTATAGATACAATTATTGTACTTCTTGGTTTTAGTCTAAAATAGTCTTAAACTCATGATCATTGTATACCTCATTTTGCAATGCAAAATATAAAGATATTTCTATATACTATATCTGCATTATTGTTCATGTAATCAGTAATTTGTTCCTAGCAAAAGCAGACCAACGTATACGTAAAGGATAAATTCTGCACATAACATTCTGTTGCATAACTCATTTGTAATTGTCTAAGTGCCACTAAAACATTGTGACATTTATTTCATTGCAACCTTTATAACATTAGAGTTTATTTAATTTGCTGCATTATTTTGCTGATGCATAGATAATCTATAACAAGATTAAGGAACTGCATAGAGGTTTATGAATGTGCCTGTATCCATTAATAGAAGTAATGTGTATCTGAACTAAAGTGCTGTTTTACAAACTTTAAGTTCCAGAGGTGCCAAAGAAACCTGTCCCTGAGGAAAAAGTTCCTGTTCCGTTGGCCAAGAAAAAGGAAGTGCCCCCAGCTAAAGGTAAGGTGATTTGCTTAATAAACAAGCCCTATCATTCTGTCTTGAGTGCAAAACCTTCTGTGTTTATCTGTTAACTGAATTAGTTTAATTCAAACAATGTTCTGTGGTGAATGAAAACTCAAAATAGTGTCTGTTGTTCTGTGTACTTTCTTACAAAAAAGAATATGCACAGTATTAGCTGCTTTGAAAAATATAAACTCGACTTTAAAACTGTCTTTTCAAGTTCCTGAAGTACAGAAGAGAGTTGTCACAGAAGAAAAAATAACCATCATTACTCAAAGAGAGGAATCTCCACCAGCAGCAGGTACTTACTCCCATTTCCATGAAATAATCTCGTCTTCCCGTCAAGCTTTCATTGCATGTCTGCTTTAATGGGCCTGCCAGTTCTATGCTGCTCACTTATTTTACCTTTCTGAGAATTTATAAATTGAATACTATTCTTGAAGTGCCTGAAATACCAAAGAAGAAAGTTCCTGAAGAAAAGCGGCCAGTTCCTCCAAAAGAGGAAGAAGCTCCTCCAAGAAAAGGTATTGTCTCTCCATCTTTGCAAGAACCATCTTTATATAATATTATGCTTCATAGCAAAACGCCCCCAAAAAGTGTATTTTGTGATACGACTACTTTGTGGGTGCGTTTCAGTGGTGTGTGCTGGGGTTCGGTGAGGTAACCCTGAAGTTCTAAATGTGCATAATGTTTCTAAAGTGCCAGCTCCACCTAAGAAACCTGTCCCAGAGGAGAAAGTTCCAGTGCCAATTCCTGTAGCTAAGAAGGCTCCTCCTTCCCGAGGTAGGATTTTTCTCAGTCCTCTGACAGAAATATTTTAACACGTGAATTCTTGTTCTTTCTGTCTGGTCTCATCCTGTACCTACCATTCGTCTTAACTTCTGGGAGACTTGTGTGTGTACAAATTTGTGATATGTGACATGTTTCCCCCATTTTGCCAGTGGGAGTAGAATACTGTACAAATCTTCCCAAATACTAAGGAAAGAGAGTTATTAAAATTCTTACATTTTAAACTTCAACTTTAATGCCTTTTTAAAGCCGAAGTTTCTAAGAAAACTGTCGTGGAAGAAAAAAGATTTGTTGGTGAAGAAAAACTATCCTTCGCAGTTCCTCAGAGAGTGGAAGTCATGCAGCATGAAGGTATTATCACCTGAAGTGAGGGGAAGAGGGAGTCTCTGTGTTTGCTCAAGCCTTCTTTCTCTTCCACATGTGTTTGCTTAGCTTTGAACTTGTCTTTATCAGTTACTTCCTCTCACATTGGTTTTGGAATGTGTCTACCTATTGGTCCCTTCCCCAAGTGTTTGTTTACCTCTGATCTTATCCTTATCAGCTACCTCCTCTTACCTTAGTTTTAGAATGTGCCTACCTGTCTGAGCCTTCTAGAAGGAGTCCTTCAAGTTCTTCATGTCTGCACTACTCTTGAGTCATTCTGAGAATGTGCTGCTGAAAATGTGGCCATTGTGGAAGTGGTCACACTTGGACATGATTCACATATCGCTCTCAGTCTAGGACTGTGCCGTCCCCTCCTAAGTCTTGTAGTGAGGAAGACCTATGCCCTAAACAGATAGAAGAGCTGCTATCCAACAGTAGTGAACTCTTGGCCCTTACTCGTGTTTCAGCACGCTAAACTTAAATTAAATCTTATCTCTTAACCTCTGCGCAGAGGAGGAATGGAGTTACTCAGAAGAAGAGGAAAGAGTGTCTGTTTCAGTTTATAGAGAAGAAGAGAGAGAGGAGGAGGAAGTGGAGATTACGGAATATGAAGGTAAACAACCAAATGAGCTAGAGATGATCTGGAATCTCGATGCTTCCATTCCCCAATGGCTTGTTACACTAATGAAAAATCAGACCAAACAAATGACACATTCAGTGATCATCTACTGGCCTCAGTGGATGTATGTTTTGAGCAAAACACAGGATTCCGGCGTATTATACATTAAAGTAACATTCAGTGCATTTCTTGTCCATCTCTTCTTGGCTAGATGGGAAAGAAAGGCTTCCTGTTCATATGTAGCTAATAGAGATAGGCATCCCCACAGGTGTATGTCTTTTCATGAGAATAACGCTTGGCTTCGGCATGATGGGGTGGCATAAGCTTCCTCTCAGTAGTCTAATGTCGGGACTTCCCTTTCTTTCTTTTCTTTCTTTGTGTGTGTGCACCAGGGATTGAACTCAGGACCTTGCACTTGCCAGGCAGGCAGCAGAACCACAGAGCTAAATCCCCAGTCCTATGTATCTGTTTGTCTATCTATCGATCTATCGATCTATCTATCTTTCTATCTTTCTATCTCTTCTCTTCTCTTCTCTTCTCTTCTCTTCTCTTCTCTTCTCTTCTCTTCTCTTCTCTTCTCTTCTTTCTGCTGAAAACCTTTATTATCTCACAGTATCAGTGGGCTGGGAGCCTAGCCATAGTTCAGCCAGGATCTCTAATTCAAGGTTTTTCACCAAACATAATATGCACATAAAGAACCTTCTCGTTGTCTGGGACTAATTTCAGTTTCTAACAGTATACGCTATGTGTTTCCTTCAGTCCTCTAGACTCCAGATGCAGGGAAAACACTGTGATAGTCTTGCATCTTCATTAAGCTGAAAAGATGGGTGGCCTATTAGATTTACTTTCACTGTAAAAACCACATTTCTTCTTAACTGGTCTTTATATTTTGAGAACTCAAAAGTCATGTGAAGTCACTGTCTTTTCTATCATATCTACCTCCCACAAATCAGGGGGAACAGGTGAAATTATCTTGTAATTCACTTTTAACTCCTCAATTATATGTTTCTACTCTGTGGCTTTCCATTCTGGAGCATTGGGTTATTTTTTTTTTCTTTTGAAACTTACTGTCAAATTCTTGTCTCTTGTTTATTTCATCAGTAGAATTGGTTTTAGTCTTGCACCTGTCCCGTTACTCATATGAATATAAGGACTACCTCTTTATGATGTACCTAAACATTAAATTAATGAAACATGTTTCCCATGCTCTTTACTAAGGCACACAACTTGTTTAAAATATCCTTTAGGTATTTCAAATGGGAGCATTCGTGTATTTGGCAAGTGTTAAACTTTTGCTATTTTAATTACTCCTTGGCGTGGAAAGTTACTGTTAAATTAAATGTGAAAAACACAACAACTTGACTCTTTTAAAATTAATGTTTTTAAAGTGATGGAAGAGCCAGAGGAATATGTTGTAGAGGAAAAGCTGCACATTATTTCTAAAAGAGTGGAAGCTGAGCCAGCCAAAGGTATACGGACTCTCATTAATTTTACCCCTACCTTGGTTTATCCCATTCTTTTTGCCATCATATAGCTGATTTATCTTCTATATTGCAAAGATTGATACATAGCATGACTAATGAAACGATTCCTTACATTTTTATTTTTAAAATTCTGGACATATTCTTCAAGTGTATTTTATAATCTTTTCAAGTGCCAGAGAAGAAAATTATACCAAAGCCAAAAGTTCCTGCCAAAATTGAGGAGCCTGCACCACTGAAAGGTATAATTTCTCTCAAAGAAATGTAATACCATTTGTCTTAATGGGCATGATAATCCCTTTAGTTTGCATGACTTCTTGTCAGCACGTATGTCAGACTGTTTTTGTTGAGTGTAGTCATCAATGTGTGTGTATGTGTAATCTATACAAAAGTGAGTTTTTAGCCCAATCAATGTCACTTCTTAATACAAGCTAATACTCTCAAACTTCATCTTTCTAAAGTTCCTGAACCACCTAAGAAAATCGTACCAGAAAAGAAAGTTCCTGCACCAGTTCCTAAAAAAGAAAAAGTACCACCTCCAGCAGGTATATTAGGTTTTACTTTATTCTTGAATACTTGTCTCTCTCTTTTTTAATCTTAAATTGACTCATTCTTCAAATGCTCATAGCAAGAAAACAATTGTATCTACATCTAGTGCATTTTATACTGTATGTTTGACCATGTTGCCTGGTGTCTTTTAAGTGCCAGAAGAACCAAAGAAACCAGTTCCAGAAAAAAGGGTTCCTCCAAAAGTGGTTAAGATAGAAGAACCTCCCTCAGCTAAAGGTAAACAAAGTCTCCCAGCACCAGAAGTTAGGAACCTGAGGTCTTGTCTTTCTTGGTCTCCTGTCCTTTTGTCACACTTTCTTATATGTGGATATTTGGCGTCTCTTGGTGGCAGTGGTGTATTATTGCCTTGTGTTTGGGTAGAATATTATTCGTGATGTTTAGTTGTATGCCTTGTAAATTCTTCTACTCCAAAATCACATTACCTTCTGGCTAATATATATTTGAAACATTCCACTTGAAGTAACGTAACTCCTGAATCCTAAAATTATCTTTTAAGTGACTGAGAGGCACATGCAAATTACTCAGGAAGAAAAGGTTCTTGTTGCTGTAACTAAAAAAGAGGAGCCTCCAAGAGCAAGAGGTACATCAGCCCTCTAATATGAGCAGTGTTACCCTTTACTAAGTACACTGATTGTGGATGTGGGGTTTTGTGGGTTTTGTTCTTGTTGTTTAACATTGGAAGTAATGAAATATCAAGTCAGTTATGTTCAAAATGCTACCATATGATTGCCTTTTTTGTGGTTTGAGTGAGGGAAACAATTCTTTAAAGTAGAATCTGTCTTTAAAGTGCCTGAGGAACCCAAGAGAGCTGTCCCAGAAGAAAAAGTTCCAAAACTCAAACCTAAAAGAGAGCCGGAGCCACCAGCTAAAGGTATACTGACTCTAAAGAAATCAAAATAAGCGTCTTTAAGTGTTGAGTCTAATCAAGAATAATTGCGAATTATACTATATAATTTAAATCTTGAATGTTTGACCAATAGACCTTATGAAAACACCTTAGAATTCAGGTGGAAAAACTATTTATATAACACTAATATCCCTCAAATACTTGTATGTATCTTGATAGTCATTGTTTCTTCTTTGTAGTTTTTTTCTAACTCACTTGTATGTAGTATTTGCTCTTTTTATAGGCATTCAATACCTTTGAAGCATTAAACTTAGAAAAAAAATTCAGAGATATATTAGAGCACGTTATTACTAAAGTTTATTGGTTTGTTTTTGTTTTTGTTTTTGTTTTTCTTTCCATTAAAGTGAAACATTTAAAGGAGCATCATTATGGCTATTTTTGTCCTTGGATTGCTTGGACAAAATTTCTCTTAGCACATATATTTCCAGAATGTTGTGATTTACTTTTAATAATTACTCTTTTAAAGTGACTGAACTCAGAAAAAGAGTTGTTGCGGAAGAAAAAGTATCCATTGAAGTTCCAAAGAGAGAGCCTCGTACTACGAAAGGTACATCATGCTTTGATTAAATTACATAAAGCACAAAACTATGACTCACTGCCTGCTGAGTCCCCGTTGGACTCCTATATTTTATGGGCTTATTACTGACTAAACACAGGGACTTGAACATTTGAAATCACACTTAGCAAATGTACATTTTATCCTACCTTGACCAGACCCACAAAGGACAGTAAAGTCTCCCCTAACCAGTACACAAAACCTTCCCAGAGGAGTGAAAACAAACACATTGTCACCATCATCCCTGAGTGGGCTTCGAATAAAATGCTACCTGTTGTCAATACCATTCCAGAAGTAAGTGTAACAGAAGAGAAAAAATGGTCTTACACCCGAGAAGAAGAAATTGTTTCAGAACAACGGGAAGAGGAGTATGAGGCATATGAAGAATATGAGGATTATAAAGAATTTGAAGATTATGAACCAACAGAAGAGTATGACCAATATGAAGATTATGAAGAGCGTGAGCTTGAACACTATGAAGAAGAACATGTCACAGGTAGGAGCAAAACTACAGACCTAAACCACATGATATACGTGCAAACTCCAATAGAACAGAATAAAAATGTGGATGCCCAAAGAGATTTAAAAAGAACTTTTTGTCACTTGGAAAATTCCAAATATATTTTCTTGGATAATTTTGGGGCACGGGGCGGGGTGGATCTCAGTGTTCTTGTAAAATTACTCTTGGTTCTCATCACTGAGAGTTGGCAACAGGGCTGGGGATTTAGCTCAATGGTTCCGCCACCTGCCTCCCAAGTGAAAGGTCCTGAGTTCGATCCCTGGTACCCACTCCCCCCGCAAAAAAAGTTGACAATAGCTGCTTCAAGATGAAAATAAAATTTATAACCACATAGTTTTGTTTCTGAAGAATTTTTTTTGTTTTACTTAAGGAATAAATTGCACCAGAATTTTGAAATTAATCCATATTATTTATTTTCTAATGTTCATAGTCTAACTTTGAGAATTTGCTACAGTTTTACAGATAGCATTAAAAATAATATTATATAGATGGAAGGCTTTTAGTCACAATTTTTTACATCTGGAGGGAAATAATATTTTTAATACATGAGAGAGTTACAATTACCTAAGTGAAATAAATAGCAAGGAGGAAAGGGAAATACAAGCTTGTTCACATCTTTCAGAGCTTGTTCTATTTGGACCTCTAATTCTTATCTCTAGAGGCTATGAACTGCACTGTAAATAAAAGATCCATTATTTTAATTCTTTGATCTCATTTAAGAAATATTATCTATTTATACTGTAAAATCTAACATTAAATATCTTGAATGCTCTTTTAAAGAACCTGAGAAGCCCATTCCAGTAAAACCTGTCCAGGAAGAACCAGTTCCCACAAAACCAAAGCCTCCACCAGCTAAAGGTAGAGTGAGAAAAACATTATCAGTTATGAGACCTTTTGTGCCCCACCTGTGTTGACTGTAAACATACGTCGCAGTGGCAGTGTGTGAGTCCTGTGTGTTTGAGAGTATTATGTTGTATATTGCCTTCTTGAACTTTACATTCTTACTAACGCTTGAGAAATCTGGTGCCTTTTTTTAAAAAAAAAAATCTTACTATTGGATATGTTTTAAAGTGCCAAAGAAAGCTGTCCCTGAAGAAAAAGTGCCTGTGCCCATTCCTAAGAAACTCAGACCTCCACCACCCAAAGGTACACCACAGAGTAAATGCTGTCGTCCCCAGCAGCTTTACCACTGCTGTGCTCTCACTGTGCCTTAGTCTTGTCTGCTCTCTGTTTTTGCTCGGTAGACTGTCCTGGTCCTGATCCTTACGTTACACTTTTTTATGTATATTTATTACACAGTGTACATACGGTTGGTTTTAATGCTCTTTAATAATTAATATCTTTAAAGTGCCTGAAGAACCAAAGAAAATTGTTGAAGAAAAAATACATATTTCCATTACCAAACGTGAAAAACAGCAGGTGACTGAACCAGCTGCTAAAGGTATAACTTCCTTCCTAGATTGTGGTCTTTTATAATATCTCTTCTGAAATTAATGTACCTATATTTCTCATTACTTTGTTGAGTTTGTGTTTTTAAAAATTCATTGTTAAAAGTGTATTGAATAGCTGGGGATTTAGCTCAGTGATGCCACCAACTGCCTTGCAAGCGCAAGGACCAGAGTTCAATCCCCAGTACCAAAAAGAAAAAGTGTGTTGAATATACAAATACTATTAGTAGAAAATAAGAAGATAATATTACCTTTAAGGAAGAAAAATTATTTAAAAACATAACCACAGGCACTTATTCAATGGCTGTGTTCTACCACATGGCTACAATCTGTATAAAATCGAATGTCTGTATTCCAAATCAGTGACCAGGTGCCATATTCCTGACATATTTAAATTGATGTCTTAATACAATAATAATCACCAAAGTTTGGTAAATCTTTATTCATTCTAAAGTCATTTTCAAGATTAAAAACAAGCTAATTCAACAACCAAGCACTTTCTTCCTGCTTTATACTGTGAGATAACTTCCTTGCAATTGCAGGAAGTGTATTTACCCGGAAGTAATTTGGCTGCTCAGTAATGGATGTTTCTTAAAAGCAGAGGCACTTGAACACTAACCATCATTTCATCCCTGGACTCTGCTACCTCACACTTGACTGAGTACTTCTGTTGCTTTTCATTTCTGTGAAGTTCAGAATCCTTTCCATGGGGAATGTAAAGTTTATTAGAGAGGAACAATTGTATGGCTACTACTTCAGAATCAGCTACAAAATTATTCTATGTGCTTAAATTACAACAAAGCTTATCACTGACTGGGTGGCCTCTTTCTGACAAAAAAATTTCCTCACTCTTAATATTTCAAGTGCCCATGAAGCCCAAGAGGTTTATCCCAGAAGCAAAAGTACCTGTCCCTAAAAAGGAAGTGGCAGCTCCTGTTAGAGGTACCTAATACCTCCTGTTCTATTGTGTTGTCTCCTTTGCTGTTGAATTCATGTTCAGTCCTATGTGTGAAGTTCTTTCGGGGGGAATGGTACAACCTATTTCTTTTGTTATAAATGGGCCTGTGTTCCTAAAGTGTCTTAGTTTTGTTGAGTAATGGCAAAATATCTTTAAAGTGCCAGAAGTGCCTAAAAAACGAGAACCTGAAGAAATTGCCTTTGAAGAGGAAGCTGAAACCTACGAAAAAGAATATTTTGTAGAAGAAGCAGAGGAGTACATTCACAAAGAAGAGTACATTCACGAAGAAGAATACGTCCATGAAGAAGAGTACGTTCACAAAGAAGAGTACATTCACGAAGAAGAGTACGTCCATGAAGAAGAGTACGTCCATGAAGCAGAATACATCCATGAAGAGGAAGAGTACCTTCGTGAGGAAGAAGAGCGTGTAACTGAGGAAGAAGTGGTGCCGGTGATACCAGTCAAAGGTAGATGATCTCTCCTATGAAGGGATATGAAGCAGCAACTTTGGAGTTTGGGTGTCTAATTTGATAAAATTCTGGGGGTTATTAGCACCAAGGACCATCTCTGTTTACTACAGAGGCATACGTTTTTAGATGTGAAGTATAATATCTCTAGCTTCTTTTCACATTTTGTATCTTTCCCATTTCCACAATTCTTAATAATATCTTTAAAGTGCCGGAGGTGCCTAAGAAGCCTGCTCCAGAAGAGAAGAAACCTGTTCCTGTCCCCAAAAAGAAGGAAGTCCCACCAGCAAAAGGTATTCACCATTCGGATGATGGGTATATAGGAGTCTTAATCTTTCGTTAACTTTCTTCTTAGTACAAAACTTTGTGTGTGTTGTTATCTATTGCTAAAAACATTAAATGTGCTTTACATGCAAGTGTTGTTACTCATAGTTAGAACTTACTGATAAACAATGTCTTTAAAGTGCCTGAGATTCCTAAGAAGCCAGAGGAGAAGGTTCCTGTGCCAATTCCTAAAAAAGAGAAGGCTCCGCCAGCTAAAGGTACTGCATCACTTTATAATCCACCCAGTGCAGCAATGCAGTAATGTACCCCTGCAGTGTAATTTGGCAAAATTAATGTCATGAATGCCAAGACAAGACCCGCTTAACTAGTCACAAGAGCAGGCTACCATATATTTATCCATGAATTTCACCATTTAAGCATGCTTGTACTTACCGCTTGGCTCCTTCTCTTTAGCAGAAAGTTCTTAGTGTAAAACAAAGTTTTTTTCCAATGTCAAAATGGCCAAAGCCATTATTTGCCAGGCACATTGTGTGTTGTCTTTATCATCAGTCCGTGTTTTTTTGGTGTTTTTTAACTTTCATGTTATTTCCTGCCCTTTGTTTTGTGGGTGTTATTTTCAGTCTTAAGTTGAAATTGTTACAAAATCTGGTGATGCTTCAATTAAGGTCTTACACTGCTAGATTGTCATCTCTTGGCAGAAAATGTGACATTAATTCTATTTGATACCTTTAAAGTTCCTGAAGTGCCCAAGAAACCTGTGCCGGAAGAAAAAGTACCAGTACCGGTTCCTAAGAAAGCAGAAGCTCCACCAGCCAAAGGTACCTGCACTTGTGGTGCCACAGAATTTTCTGTTTCATATTTGCATAGACATAAAAAAAAAAATCCATTCAATTCTGTGCTCTTTAGGGATAAAACTCTTTTATCTTATGGAGAACAAAAGATTTCATTCTAAACGTAAAATGCTTCATGAAATTTCTGTATTGTATTTTTATAACTTTAGCTTTAGCTTTTTGAAACTATACATGGACTTAATTTTTTGTGTTGCATAAGATTTTTCTCTAAATCATTTCTTTAAAGTGCCGGAAGTGCCCAAGAAACCTGTGCCGGAAGAAAAAGTACCAGTACCGGTTCCTAAGAAAGCAGAAGCTCCACCAGCCAAAGGTACCTGCACTTGTGGTGCCACAGAATTTTCTGTTTCATATTTGCATAGACATAAAAAAAATCCATTCAATTCTGTGCTCTTTAGGGATGAAACTCTCTTATCTTATGGAGAACAAAAGATTTCATTCTAAACGTAAAATGCTTCATGAAATTTCTGTATCGTATTTTTATAACTTTAGCTTTAGCTTTTTGAAACTATACATGGACTTAATTTTTTGTGTTGCATAAGATTTTTCTCTAAATCATTTCTTTAAAGTGCCGGAAGTGCCCAAGAAACCTGTGCCTGAGAAGAAGGTGCCAGTTCCTGCTCCAAAGAAAGTGGAGGCCCCGCCTGCAAAAGGTACATCATTTCATCGTTAGAGTTCATGAGGAGAAACCTCACGTTCAGGTGTACTCGTGTGCTCATTTTTCTGTGATATAATGTTTTAAAAGTGTCTTGTTCAAAATATGTGAAGTGTGTTGTTGTGATTCTTTTTCTTTGGCTGTAAGACAATGTAAAAGAATACACTGTTAAAGACAAATGCTATCTTTAAAGCGCCAGAGGTGCCAAAGAAGCTCATCCCGGAAGAAAAGAAACCAGCGCCTGTTCTGAAAAAAATGGAAGCTCCGCCACCCAAAGGTACATTAATCTCTACTAGAACCAGAGCAAAGAGGAAAATTAATGGGTGTTATACAGCCTCACTAATTATAGTTAATGCTTTCCAGTGTGTATATTGATTACTGATGCTTTATGATCACAGAATATTTGCTTTTCATGTTGTCCCATTGTCATGAATATTTTACGTAAAAGTGATGCTTGTGCAATTGAATGAATGTCTTTAAAGTGACAAAGAAACGTGAAGTAGTCCCAGTTCCTGTAGCTCTACCTCAAGAAGAGGAAGAGGAAGTTCCATATGAGGAAGAAATTGCTCCCGAAGAGGAGCTTCTGCCTGAGGAAGAGGAAGTTCCTCCTGAGGAAGAAGAAGAGGAAGTTCCTCCTGAGGAAGAAGAAGAGGTTGTTCCTCCTGAGGAAGAAGAAGAGGTTGTTCCTCCTGAGGAAGAGGAGCTTGTACCTGAGGAAGAAGAAGTACCTGAAGAAGAGAAAGTTCCTGAAGAAATTAAACCTAAGTTGCCAGTCCCTGCACCAGGTATAGTAGCTCTTCTTAGAACCAGACCTCTTCTGTGTTGAATTCCATCTGCCGTTCCATCTCTTCACTCATCTCTGATTTTATCGATACTACTTTATTGTCTATGTTGCCCACGATCTAAATCTCAGAAAACATTCCATACATATCCTCTTAATCTTGTGTATGTACTTTGTGTGTCTGTCTATTTTAAACGGCCTGAAAGTCTTTTCAGATTTCATACTATGAAATGTTAACTGTTTGTGTATTATTCTTACGTCTCTTTGTGATATGCAATGTTGGATGTTTGGTTTTTTTTTTTTTGCGGGGGGTTAATGTCTTAAAATAAAATGTTTTTAAGTGCCTCAAGTACCAAAGAAAACTGTACCTGAGAAGAAAGTCCCTGTTCCCGCTCCTAAAAAAGTGGAACCTCCAGCACCTCCCAAAGGTACACCTCCCCAGAGTTTATGTGCATTCTTCGCCCATAGCTGTACCAGATAAAGTGGAGTGGAACTGGGGTTTGGGGAAAATTATATTTTAAAACTGTACAGGACACTGATATCTATTTCAGTAAAATGAGTGCTATCATATTCAAGAACAAAAGTGAAAAGAAGTGTTGTTCCCAAATTCCCATAAAAGGTCTACCTGATTTTTTGTAACTTTATTAACCATCATAATTTTTCATATAGCTATTTTGCAAAGATAAATGATTTATACAGAAAATTACACAAAAAACATAATGAATAAATTAAAAGAAAAAATGTGAGATAAAGAAAAGATGGAAATAAAGTGCTTGTAGATGGGGAGGGGAGGAGGGGGTGAAGGGAGGGCAGGGACAAAGAGAAAAAGCGAGAACCAAGACCTGTCGTGTAGAGGTACAAGATCCCAACGATGAATGTAACTGTACTGTATCCCTAAAATGTACCAATAAACTCAAAGCTGAAAAAAAAAAGAGAAAAAGCATAATGAATAAATGTGCTTAAATTTCATGCTCCAATCATACATATTAAGTGCCTTTGTAACACCAGGCTGAAAAGAAAAAGAAAAATTAAGACATAAACAGTAGCTAACGGGTCTTGCGTTTAGCCTTCCTGGCTTTAAACCTTGCTGTGTTACTCTGAGCAAGTCCTTTAACCAATCTAAGTCTCAAGTTTAAAATGGGATACTCATGTGACTCTTCAGCTAGGATTGTGAGGATAAAATAAGGGGTAAAGCTTTCCAACATTGAGTGACGAGAGTGCAGACTTAATATATTAAATCAGGTCAGAGTAGATGAAGGTGCCTGAAACCATAATTATATTTTCTGCAAAAGATAGCTACACCACAACTTAAAATAAGCATAGCCTTCCCTACCATACAGTCATACAATCAACGTAATGGAAAGGCTGCCCGTTATTGGATTTCAAGCATTCTGAAATATTCTATAGAAAACATATTAAGTCTGCATTCTAGTCATGCAGATTATCAAGTAGGTTTCTTGTCCCTTGCTATACAAAGCCTAAATAACGTCATCCTATTCAGGACCCCAACTAGCGTTAGTTCCCTATCCTCAGTAACTGTTGCATGTTCGTCTTCGTGTGTGTGGACCTCCTGGTTTCTGTCTTCCTTACCCCTCAAAATAAATTCTTATCATGAAATGATGTCTTTAAAGTGCCTGAGGTCAAGAAGAAAGTGACAGAGAAGAAAGCAGTTGTGACCAAGAAAGAGGAAGCTCCTCCTGTTGCAGGTACTGCTGTTGCCAAGAACTTTAGACACTGTTACTTCTTTCCTTTACTCATAAAAGTCAAAACATCTTGTTTGGTATTGGTTGGCATAATTTATATTGTTGCTGTGTCTGTTGTCTTTGTGATTGTGAAACTGAAATTACAAAATGAAATAATATCTTTGAAGTGCCTGTGGTACCTAAGAAACCTGAACCAGAAAAGAAGGCACCTCCACCTGGTCTTAAGAAAGCAGTGGCCCCTCCTGCCAAAGGTACATCACCCCTGACCGGATGCATTTGCTGCAGCTATGTTGAACCATGGTCTGCACATAGGACGCTCAACATAAATGTTGGTGCTGTGCGGTTTGTCATTGACATTCATCATGTGTGACACTGTTGCATCCGTGTTGGTGTTATGTCAGGTTTCCCCGTGTGTGTTGGTGTGTTTTATGTTGTATACTGTTTTGGTCTATGTGTTTTTTCTCAAAATAAAAAAAATCTTTAAAGATCCAGGGACTACAAAAACAAACTCTATTGTACCAATTGCTCTTCCTAAAGAATAAGAGGCTCCAACAGTTAAAAAAAAAAAAATAGGACAGCTCTTTATACTAGACCCCTAATCTTAAACCACAACCTTCTTTATTCTTCTCTCATTAGCTAATCCTGTGAAATGTCCGTGTGTTGTCTTGTGCATGTATGTTGTGATAGTTACTCTCTTGATTTGAAAATGAGAAGCATGGTCTCATGTGTTCTTCTTTTGCTCTTGGGTTTTTAAGTGCCTAAAATGATCGATATCTTTTAAGTTCCTGAGGTACCTAAGAAGGTAGAAGAAAGACAAATCATTCCTCCTAAAGAAGAAGAAGTTCCACCAGTAGAAGGTAGATGACTTTCTAAGAGAATAACATTTCAGAGTCATCCTTGTCTTATCATTGTCTAACATTTGAAGGATATGAATGCCTATTTTATCCTGGGAAATAAGCATATTCAGACTCTAAAAAGTTATCAACCTAACAGAAACTAGTCAGGCAAACTAATACCAGTTGAACTTCCTTCTTGTATGTGTAACATGTTTATTGTTTGTTACTGAATATGTTTTATTTCAATGAAATGTTTTGAAGAAAAGCTGTATTGTTGGTGGGAAATTTTTCATAAAAGGATTTGAATGGCAATGATAGAATTATTGCCTATTAAGTTTCTCCAAGTGAAATTCCAAGTAAGCCTGAGTAACTGGTGCAGAAAATCTGACTTCTCCTGTTAAGTGGATGTTTGATTTCAAATATGTCCACCTCCATTAAATTAATACTAATTCAAACTTAAATTTCTGTAGTTCCAAATTCTGGGAATCAACTAGTATATTTTGAAGAAGACTCAGTAGATATTCTTTTAAGGACTAGTGAGTTTCCACAAGCATTTAGTGGGATGAATGTTATCATTTTAGTCTAAAAAAGATAATTTACAAAATAATAATCTTTTTAAGTGTTTGAGGAGCCTGAAGAACCTATTTCTGAAGAGATACCAGAAGAACCACCTAGCGTAGAGGAGGTTGAGGAGGTGGCACCACCTAGAGGTACAGCCACTTTTATTTTGAGTTGAAAATTTAAAATTCTGGTGTTGCACATCTTCCTCAGAATTTGTCTAAACTCCGGTATGCTTTTTTTTACACCATCCCAATGACAACTGAAAAATAATTATTCCTGTAGCTGAAGCTTTGTGTCCCTTTCTTTCCCCCTAACCTTTTTTATTTCGTCTCTAATACAACTAAGGATAAGAAATGATTTTTCTAGTATTCGCACTTTAATACCCTCTCATAGATTGCAACCCTCAACTGTTTTCTTCAGTACTGATTTTGGGGGCACAATCTATCTGTGTGGTGAAAGTGACTTTTTAGAAAAAAATCTTAACCTTTATTTCTAAATACTGGCAATCTTTTGCATGATCAATGTTATGTTTGCTTATAGGATTTCTAAATAATATGCCTCACACTCCTGGAATCCCTGACCTATCCCAAATGGGATTACCTATCCTAAATGGTATTACCATTTAGGTTGCTAATGTCTTTTTTAAAATAAAATCAAAGACTTGTATTCTGTATTTTTCTTGTATATGAGTGTTGTTCTCTTCACTGAATGTTTTCAAAATGTCCATAAATTATCTTTTAAGTGCCTGAAGTGGTTAAGAAAACAGTACCTGAAGCACCTACTCCTGTTCCTAAGAAAGTGGAAGCACCACCAGCTAAAGGTATGGCACGTCCTGATTAATATATTTCAATCCCTACTCACTTTTTTTTTTTTGGTACCAGGAATCGAACTCAGGTCCTTGTGCTTGCGAAGTAGGCGGCAGAACCACTGAGCTGAATCCCCAGCCCCCAGTCACTTTCTTTTTAAAATGAAAATGTGTCTTGTTTCACTGCCTCTTTATAGTAATTTAAACAACAAACTGATTAATGACCAGTAAAAAATATATAACTCATCATTTCTTTATCTTTTTCTGGAATGTTAATGGATAACTCTGAGTGTGTACACGTGTATGTGTGTAAATTATTCTAGAGGCTTCTTATTTAAAATAGTTAATTTTAATCTGTACAATGTATAACATAGCACAGCAATCTATGTGCACCTATGTGTATAGCGGCACAGTTTGTAGTAGCTAAAGGTTGGAAATAACCCAGTTGCCCATCTGCTGGAGACTGGATAAAGAACAATGGTTTTTTTCTTCTTCCCTTCTATTGCTAGATTTTTATCGCATAACATCAGTGAAGTTTTGTTATATTTTATAACTTTTACTATATTTACTCTTTTATAGAGAAAAAAAATCTCTTCTAAATCTTAGATAATAACTATTCTAAAGAGCCTCATGTCCTTTTTGTAATATTGAACCTAAGAATTTGGAGATATTATAAAATTGCTACTTCTCATTGCTTCCTATTTCAATTAATGCTTAAGTAGCATCTTCAGCAGTTAGAGCATACTGTCCCTTTCAGCAGTTATAACAGTGCCCAGAAGAAAATGAGGCTTCTATCAGCACTTATGTACTCTAGGATGGTAATCACTATAAAAAAAGTCTTTATCAAATGAAAAATAGAAGCAGTAGGTGCATCAGTGGTAATCTCTTATTGGATAGAAAATAGCACAGGTTCTCAGTGGACATCTTAGCTGCTAAGGGACGGTTAGCACCCATGAGCAGTGTAGGAAAGTGTCCTCATTACCTATAAAATAGGTGTCCAGCAGTATAGAGTGGCTTGGTGGACACTCTGATTATTGTTATGTTGATGTTTTTGATGTTTTGTGTGCATTATCGAGCATTTTCAGCTAGCTAAAACATGTAATATCTTTAAAGTGCCAAAGAAAATTCCTGAGGAAAAGGTACCTGTTCTTGTCCAGAAAAAAGAGGCGCCCCCAGCTAAAGGTACATCTCTTTTGAACCTAAATTTCTTGTATCTTTCTTCATTAAAACTTTTATATTTTATGTCCCTGTAATTGTTTCTTATGTCTGTTGTCTATGAAAGCACATGCTTGACAATCCTAACATTAAACTGTATCTTTAAAGTGCCTGAAGTACAAAAGAAAATCCCAGAAAAGAAAGTCCCAGAAAAGAAAATCCCAGAGAAGAAAGTCCTTGTTCCTAAAAAGGAAGCTGTTCCCCCTGCTAAAGGTATTTTTGGAAAGATCTTTGGTTTTCTTATATTGTTGCATGCAAATCTTTTTTACGATCCTTTTTTCTCGCATTTTGAGGTTACATCTTTGTTTCTTCTGTGTTTTAAAAAAAGTAAATCTCTTAAAGTGGATGCTCTTTCAGGGAGAACTGTTATTGAAGAAAAAATATCGTTTGCTTATGAACAAGAGGAAGTCGTGGAACAAAGAATAGAATTTGAAGTAGCAGAAGCAGAAGTAGAAGAAGTGCTTGAAGAAGATCAGTTCCATGAAGTTCAAGAATATTTCGAAGAAGAAGAATTTCATGAAGTAGAGGAATTCATCAAAGTAGAACAGCGCAGATTTGAAGAACACAGAGTTGACGAAGTTCATAGAGTTATAGAATTCTTAGAGGCCGAAGAAGTGGAAGTGTATGAAAAGCCCAAAGCCCCACCCAAAGGTATTGCTAAATCTGCTGTGACTGCTAATTGTTATGTATCTTTTTTTCTCATTGGGATCTTTCGAAAAGGCATTACATACTGGGTTTGGAATATTAGAAACCCTGTAAAGTGCTTTCAGCATGAGTTTAAATGGATCCAAAGTCTGGCATATAGTACAAATTAACCATACAAAGTATAATTTTCACAGACAGGAGAATAATATTTGATATCTACCTTTCTGGAGGCTGCTGTGTGAATTTGTAGACTCTTTTTAAAGTCTGATCGTGCATGTCACGTGATTGTTACCCTCATCAAAATTACTGACCTGTCTCAAACTCATCCATTGGGAACAAAAGAAACTCCTCAGTTCATTGAGGAATTTTCATGTTTAGGCAAATACCATGGTTTGTTAACATTTCAGATGACTTCATAAACTGATGCTTATTAAAAATATGATCTTTTTTAGAGAAATAAGGAAGTAAATAAAGTATGGCTACTAGCACCTGCATTCTAGTAAATTTATAGGACAAAGTTTTTGCAGTGTTTTCTAACACTATTCCGAATCTTGCACAAATTAATCATATATATGTAATGTGAAGAAATATGTGTCTTATATAGTAAAGGTAAAATATGGATAATATTTAGCAAAATCAAATCTTTTTTTTAGAAGTACGCAGAGTATAAATTCAAAAATATAAATAGATGAAGTATTTTGTGAGCTCTCATTGTACTAACTTTAGAAGCATTTCATAATATTTTATGGGTTAATTCTAAATCAAAACACTAATATCTTTGAAGGGCCTGAGATATCTGAGAAAATCATCCCTCCAAAAAAACCACCCACTAAAGTTGTCCCTCGAAAAGAACCACCTGCTAAAGGTATTTTATTAGTGAAAGATTATTTACCTAACTTTATATATAGTAACACTGTGTTTCCTTTACAAGTGTGCATTCTATGTGATGTTTTGTGTTACTGGAATTTCTAAAACAAACTAGTATCTTTAAATTGGCTGAGGGGCCAAAGCATAGTCCAAAAAAAAGATAAGTACCGTTGTTATGCCTAAAACTAAATCTTGTGAATCAAAGTATCCTTGATACTATTTGTCAATATTTTCAAAAATGTGATTATGCCTAAACCTCTGTTTTCCTACTTATTATTAATGGTGTTAACGTTGAATGTAAATATATACTAAATATGTTTAATATGGCTGTTTTGTTCATGTTTATTAACCTCTTGAATTTCACAATAGAAATTTTTTAAAGCATCTCATAAATAATATCAATTTATGTCTTTAAAGTCCTTGACCCTGTAAGGAAATTGTGACTGAAGAGAAAGAACTGATTATTCCACGAAAACAATTCCCAGATGAAAACATAGTTTTTCTCATCACATTCTTACCATCCAGGGAAATTCCCTGGATTCTTATTGTCATATTTATCATCAAAATTCAATACATTTTAAATACTGTCATGTTTGTGATAAAGTGATGTCTGTATTTTATACAGTAACTACGTTATGTGTTTATGCATCTTTTATGTTCTGCTTGCTAAAAGTCTTTATAAATGCTTAGAAGTAAAAGAAATTATTACTACTATCTTTAAAGTACCTGAAGTCACCAAGAAAATTGTGGTAGAAGAAAAAGTTCGTGTTTCAACTGAAGAACGTAAAGTTGCACCAGCTAAAGGTACTGCCTTTCCTGATTCACCAATAATATTAAATCTCCTTTTACTCACTTTCTACAGAAAAGAAAGAGGTCATTTTCTCCTCAGTGCTACAAAGGACTGCAAATGACATAAATTTCTATTTATGACCTATAATATATCTTGGCTTTTGTGGTGACCCTTTAGGCACAAAGATGTGCCATAAAGCTGTTATTGGTTGAATTTACCCTCTTCTAGAAATAATTAAGCAATATTGACCTGTCAATTTTGCTTTCATCAAGTAGCACTGGAAACAAATAAATATGCTGTAAATGATAATAGAAAATGATGCTATTGCCTAAAAAGCAAAGAGTCCATGCTTTAACAAATGAAAAATCAACTTCAAGCTTAGTGCAGGCAGCTTTGACAACTTGCTGGGACCCTATCTCAAAAACAAAAACAAGAGCAAAAACAGAGACCTCATCCATGAGGCCATCAAATGCATTGCCTTCAAGTTTAGAAATTTTTTATGTTCTCCTTGTTAAATCCCCTTTTTGTCTTGTGTTTCATATTCAATTTTGTTATCCTTTAAATAAGAAAAAAATAAATATCTTTAAAGCACCTGAAGTACCCAAGAAAATTGTTCCAGAAGAAAAAGTTCGTGAAGCTGTTCCTAAAAAGCCAGAAGCCCAAGCAGCTAAAGGTATACACTGTAACTAATCTTACATGAGCTGATTCTTCTCTCAGTTTTTCACTGTATGTGAATGAATGAGATGTTAAACCTTTGTGTTTTGTTTCTTTATAATCTTAATTTCTTAACACACTAATATCTTTAAAGTTCCTGAGGTGCCTAAGAAAATTATTGAAGAAGAAAAGCCGCCTGTTATTCTTCCTGAAGACACAGAGATGTACAGTGAGTGTAGAAAAACATGATTCTCTTTGGTTTCTTCTGTGTCCTTAAATTCATTCTGTTTGTCTGCATAGCTTTAAAAAGTAAATATATCAATATCTTGGACAAGCCTAATATGCCAAAAATAATTTGGCTCTAATTAAGTAACATAAATGACCATTAGCCTCAGACAAGATACATTTCCTCAACAGTTTAAATAATTAATAGTTCTGTACTTATATGTTTCCTGATTTTTTTAGAAAATCAGTTGTCTTACTGACTTTTTCTAAGCATTTGGTATATAAACATCTTTTGATTTTTGGAAATTTATTTTCTCAGGTGATGAAATGACTTACTTTAACTTCATAATAACATTTAAATTTTATCTTAAAAAAATAAAACGCTCTATCATTAATTACTTTTTTACTCTTCACAACAATCATTAGTGTTTTGTCAGTGCTGCCCAAAGGACCATCAATTTACAGAAACATTAGAAACTCATAATATCAAGATTTTTATTTTGCTTTCAAACAAAATTATGGTTAAACAACTAAATAGTAAAATTCTGAATAGAATGCTATTCAACACTCAAATAGGCTTGTAGTCAAAATAGTCTTCCATTTTTTTAATCTAAAAACCTCTTGCTTAGAACTCTTTATGATCAAGTAGTTGTATGAGGTTGGGATAAAAGTGTATAATCACACCTTCCTTTGATTAGTTTTTTTTTTTTATACTTAAACTTAGTTATTGCTACTGGCCAGTTTTCCTTTCCCAAAACTGAAGAAAGTTTTTATCATCTTCATTTGCCTCATTTTTCTTTTCTGCTTCCAATTCCTAAGTGGTTTTCACATTTATATTAAAGTGTGAAGCCATAATTTAGGAGTAATTTTAAAATAGAGATATCTGATCCAACAGAAAAGGAAAGGACTTACATGAATTTCCAGTAGATCAAAAATAGAGAATTCTGCATGTACAGCTCCACACGTTTGTTGTTTTTATGCACGAATACATTAAAATCAGGGCAGTGGTATAATTTTAGCAGTATCTTTCTGCAGGCAAAGTGAAAGAACCATAAATTCCTGGCCAATAAATTTCTCAATTTATATTATAATTCTAAAGAAAAATTGGAGTCCTATATGATAAAACTGAGAATGAGAATTATTTCTAGCCAGTGCCTTCTTGTCAATAATTTCTGTCTATGTGCTACCATTAATTTGAGTGATGAATGTGTACTGTGTATTATGTTTTTCTTACTATTCTTCATCCAATTTGAAACACAATTATATAAATACTAATATCTTTAAAGTTTATGAAGCATATGAAGAATCGGTCATAGAAGAAAAAGTACTTGTGACTCATCCTCAAAAGGCAAAAACCAAACTAGTAAAAGGTACATATCACCAGTGATCCACTCTGAATAAAATTCATTTTGGGACTCATTTTAGAAGCTCATTTTCTTCAACTTTTATAAATGTGATTGTACTTGTATCTTTTAAGTGCCTGAGCCATCTAAGAAAGTCGTTTCAGAAGAAAAACTATATGTGACGACTCCTAAAAAGAGAGAGACACCAGCAACTAAAGGTATATTTCAACCACATCAAACTCAGATGAATATCTTGGCTTTAAGATTTTAAAGTGACGTATTATATAACTCAGTGTTTTTATGATTTCTAAATGTAAACCTACTAATATCTTTAAAGAGCCTGATACCACAAGAGAAGTGTTTCCAGAAGTGGAGTTAACTGAAGCTGTTCCCGAAAGTCCAGAATATTCCCCAGTTGAAGGTATAATTCTCTAGTTATAAAAATCTAAAGAAGAAAACATTTCTTCTTGTCTGTAAAATATGTTTAATGTTTTATGTCCATTCTCATAACCTCCAATGCTAAAATGCTAATATCTTTGAAGCCTCTGACAAGGATCCCCAAGAAAAGGAACTGGCTATGATTTGCTCCCCAAAGGCCAAGACCCAGTAGAATAATGTACAAAGATAAATTATTAAAAGAAAAATCAAATTTCTAACTTAGAAACACAATATCTGTTCATGGAGCTAACTTATTGTGTATGCCATTTGTCTTTGCCTTTTCTCAATTAAACAAAAATACTAATATCTTTAAAGAATTTGAAATCTTCAAGGATGTGGTTCAAGAGGAACGAACTGTTGTTACCAAAAGGAGAAAACCACCACCTACAACAGGTACAAGCCAGAAGAAAATCAACTTTCTTATCTCATGTTTATAGTTTGTGGTTAACGTGTGTGGAAATACTAACATCTTTAAAGCCCCAGTGGTTGCCCAGGAAATCACTTCAGAGAATACTTTCCCTCAAATCAAAAACTTGGTCAAATGTACATATGTGTTCCAGTGAGCCATTCGAGAAGAAGGAGGAGGGTCGGGGTGCACCTCAGTGGCACAGCGCGTGCCTAGCAAGTGTGAGGTCCCGAGTTCGAGTCCCAGTATCAAAAAATAGGAAATACATAATTAGTTCATATACACGAAAGGCAGGTAAGCTATACAGTTTATTCGTGAGGACTTCAGAAGAAACATGTAGACCTATCACAGCACATCCAAAAATGCAGTAGATGTATTCTACGGTAAGGAATAGCTAAAACTTTCCTTTGAAAAAATAACAAAAACCATACTGCCTAGAAAAAAATGAACAGCAAGCTGCTTCTAATATTGAAACTAGGCTGAACTGGCTCAACACCTGGCGCCCCTAAGGCAGAAATCAGTGCTGTGCCATGTGTCAGTAAGTTAGCCCTCCATGTGACTGGAATTCCAAGTCTTCTCTGCTTCTCAGAATTGCTTTCCTATTAAAATAAACTTACTGTGAAAGATAAGCACATATTTGTAAAATAACTGATTTTCAATAAAATTAAATATAACATGAAAATACTTTAGAAAACCATGACTTAAAGAAAACATTTAACTCAAGGTGAGGTTGTTCTCCATATAATGTCATCCCACCCCATTAGACACATGAGAGCCTCCTAAAGCAAAGGCAAAATAATTCCAGTAACCCTTTCCTAAACTCAAAAGGCACTCATCTTCTTTTAAGATGACTAAGGTGAAGGTGCAGAATAAGCCAGTGAGTAAGCCATTTAGTTCTTCTCAAAGCAATACCCAAAATCACATGATTAATGATCATCTACTTTGTTTTTCTTTACTTTCCATGATCTAATTATATATGTACCATTCTAAGAAAAAAAAAATCACTAATATTGTAGCAACTAGGAAAAGAGCCCCTGATAACCAAGGATTACACTACTACCAGCAAATCAGATTCTGGGGGTCCCCATTCTGGAGTGTTCCTGACTATGCATTATGACTGAAACACTTCCCTGCACCTCATAATTCCTAAGTACACTGAATTAATTCTTTGAGGTGCTTTATTTATATGAGAATTTGACCCTATAAAAGCAATGGCTACCTCCTCTGAAATTGAAACACCTCCTCTGAAAGGATTCGCGCATGCTATTGTTCCTTCTTTCACTTATTTAATAACATTTAACAAATGCCTGTTAAGGGCACAATGGTTGGGAGCTGGATGATGAAAGAAATAAGATTTGATTCCTCTCCTCAAGATTTTGTGCCTCATCTGACTTTTGAAAGAAGCACCCTTGTAGCTATAGCTATCACTTTCGTTTAGTTCCTGAAATTGTTGTCCCCACTGATCCGTTTAACCTCTGAGTAAAATACTAATATCTTCAAAGCTCCAGAAGCTATGAAAGAAGCTGCTTCTGAAACTACAGTAGTTGAGGATGTTCCTGAAGAGCCAGAAGCACCACCTGTGAAAGGTACATGTCGCCTTGGAACAGATGTGGAAGAAATTATACATCCTCTGCTCTCAGAACTATTTTTTTCTAACACTCTCTGTAATTCTTAAACATAACGTACTAATAGCTTTACTGCACCCAGAGTGCAACTCTTCATTCCTTGCAGAAAGAATTTATGGCTTTTCCTGCCACAACACAAATCTTTCCTTAAAGTATCTACATAACAAATACAGTCTTCCCTCCATCTCCATGGGAAGTTGGTTCCCTGAGCAGAAACCCAAATCCACAGATGTTTAAGTTTCTTACACAAAATGACACAGTATTTACATATGAATAATGCAGCACTCCTGTATACTTTAAAATCCATCTTTACATGTAGTGTCTAATGCAAAGTTAATACTGTGTAAATAATCATTATACCATATGGTTTGGATAATGATGACAAAGTAGAAAAGTCTGTGCATGTTAAGTGCAGCACAGTTTTTCCATCTGCGGTTGGCTGCATGGAGGGTGGAATCCACTGGGTATAGAGGGCTGACCGTACCTCACAGTGAGGGTGCTGAGTATCCTTCTTCTCAAGAATCCCATGAGCCCCTTTAGATTAATTTATTGATGTAGCAAAAGCAGAGAAGGGAAATGAAGAAACTTCTAGAAAGCTGCATTTGCTATCTGATTGTAGTTATCGCTGTCACTAATTATTTTAACTCTTAAATGTGAAATCCTAACATCTTTCAAGTGCCCAACATTCCTCAAGAAGTTGTTAATGCAAAGAAGGCTCCTTCCCAAAAATGAGAAGCTCCCTGAGCTAAAGGCACACGTTGCCAACCTCAAGACCTAGCTCTAGTAGTTTTGAAAACATTTTGCTGCTCCTAACGATCTTCTAACATTAAACATGAAATACTAATTTCTTAAAGCACCTGAAGCTCCCCAAGAAATTGTCCCTCGACAAAAAGTGCTTGGGGTTCCTCAGAAAAGGCGTGAAGCTCTTTCGGATGAAGGTATATCTTGCTGAAAGTTTAAAAGGGTGGGAAAATGTCTTTGTGTCTAAATGTATTTCCTGTTTGAACTGATTCTTTTAACTCCTTAATGTAAAAAATATTAATATCTTTAAAGTGCCTGCGGGTCCCAGAGAAGTTGTGCACAAAAAGAAAGTACAAGTGCATCCTCCCCAAATGCCTGAAGTGGTACCTGATGAAGGTACATTCTTAACAGTCCCTTCTGATAGAGGGTAGAGTAGGGAGGTGAGGTGGGAGATAGAAGAGATCGCCTTACTTGCCTGAAAAACCCTTTGGATATGTAAATGTTGCCTATGTCTGTGTTGATTCTTTTGATCCAAATGTAAATTTACTAATATCTTCAAAGTACCCGAAGCTCCAAAAGAAGTGGCCCCCAAAAAGAAAGTAATGGAAGCTCCTGCCCCCAAGCCAAAAGCACCACCAGTTGCAGGTACCAATCACGGGTTCAAAGAAAAAAAAATCTTGGTTGTGAAAATGTTTCTGCATCTTGTGCTGTTTGTACTTTCTAAACCTAAAAACTACTAATATCTTTTAAGTGCCTGAGGCCCCCAAAGAAAGTGTCCCTGAAAAGAAAGTACCTGTGGTTCCTCCTAAAAAGCCAGAAGCCCCACCTGTTACAGGTACTTGTCTCTCATCCTAGGTTTTAAAACACCTAACTCTTCTGCTCTTGAATATATTTCATTGGCGTGGTCGTCATAATGACTAAGTATAATTTCACCAATATCTTTTAAGTGCCCGAGGTGCCTGAAGAAGTTGTCACTGAGAAGAAAGTAGCCAAGATAACACCTAAAAAGCCAGAAGCCCCACCTGTTACAGGTACTTGTCACTCATCCTAGGTTTCACAACATGTACTTTTTCTGCTCTTGAAAATCTTTAGTCTTAGTGTTCTTCATAACTTATAAGTGTAACTTCACTAATCTCTTTAAGTGTCTGTTGACCTTAGCCAGCACAAGATCTGCATCTGCTGCTCTTGAAAATACTGTGGTCCAGTGGTCTTCTTACTCCTAAGTGTCCTTTCACTAATCTCTTTAAGTGCCTGAGGTGCCCAAAGAAGCTGTCCCTGAAAAGAAAGTGTCCGTGGCTCCTCCTAAAAAGCCTGAAGTCCCACCTGCTAAAGGTATTTGTTACTGACTTTAGGCTTCACAACACCTTAAGTCTCCTGCTCTGGAAAATACTGTGGTCCAGTGGGCTTCAGAATTCCTAAGTGTCCTTTCACTAATCTCTTTAAGTGCCTGAGGTGCCCAAAGAAGCTGTCCCTGAAAAGAAAGTGTCCGTGGCTCCTCCTAAAAAGCCTGAAGTCCCACCTGCTAACGGTATTTGTCACCGACTTTAGGCTTCACAACACCTTAAGTCTCCTGCTCTGGAAAATACTGTGGTCCAGTGGTCTTCTTACTCCTAAGTGTCCTTTCACTAATCTCTTTAAGTGCCTGAGGTGCCCGAAGAAGCTGTCCCTGAAAAGAAAGTGTCCGTGGCTCCTCCTAAAAAGCCTGAAGTCCCACCTGCTAACGGTATTTGTCACCGACTTTAGGCTTCACAACACCTTAAGTCTCCTGCTCTGGAAAATACTGTGGTCCAGTGGTCTTCTTACTCCTAAGTGTCCTTTCACTAATCTCTTTAAGTGCCTGAGGTGCCCGAAGAAGCTGTCCCTGAAAAGAAAGTGTCCGTGGCTCCTCCTAAAAAGCCTGAAGTCCCACCTGCTAACGGTATTTGTCACCGACTTTAGGCTTCACAACACCTTAAGTCTCCTGCTCTGGAAAATACTGTGGTCCAGTGGTCTTCTTACTCCTAAGTGTCCTTTCACTAATCTCTTTAAGTGCCTGAGGTGCCCGAAGAAGCTGTCCCTGAAAAGAAAGTGTCCGTGGCTCCTCCTAAAAAGCCTGAAGTCCCACCTGCTAACGGTATTTGTCACCGACTTTAGGCTTCACAACACCTTAAGTCTCCTGCTCTGGAAAATACTGTGGTCCAGTGGTCTTCTTACTCCTAAGTGTCCTTTCACTAATCTCTTTAAGTGCCTGAGGTGCCCGAAGAAGCTGTCCCTGAAAAGAAAGTGTCCGTGGCTCCTCCTAAAAAGCCTGAAGTCCCACCTGCTAACGGTATTTGTCACCGACTTTAGGCTTCACAACACCTTAAGTCTCCTGCTCTGGAAAATACTGTGGTCCAGTGGTCTTCTTACTCCTAAGTGTCCTTTCACTAATCTCTTTAAGTGCCTGAGGTGCCCGAAGAAGCTGTCCCTGAAAAGAAAGTGTCCGTGGCTCCTCCTAAAAAGCCTGAAGTCCCACCTGCTAACGGTATTTGTCACCGACTTTAGGCTTCACAACACCTTAAGTCTCCTGCTCTGGAAAATACTGTGGTCCAGTGGTCTTCTTACTCCTAAGTGTCCTTTCACTAATCTCTTTAAGTGCCTGAGGTGCCCGAAGAAGCTGTCCCTGAAAAGAAAGTGTCCGTGGCTCCTCCTAAAAAGCCTGAAGTCCCACCTGCTAACGGTATTTGTCACCGACTTTAGGCTTCACAACACCTTAAGTCTCCTGCTCTGGAAAATACTGTGGTCCAGTGGTCTTCTTACTCCTAAGTGTCCTTTCACTAATCTCTTTAAGTGCCTGAGGTGCCCGAAGAAGCTGTCCCTGAAAAGAAAGTGTCCGTGGCTCCTCCTAAAAAGCCTGAAGTCCCACCTGCTAACGGTATTTGTCACCGACTTTAGGCTTCACAACACCTTAAGTCTCCTGCTCTGGAAAATACTGTGGTCCAGTGGTCTTCTTACTCCTAAGTGTCCTTTCACTAATCTCTTTAAGTGCCTGAGGTGCCCGAAGAAGCTGTCCCTGAAAAGAAAGTGTCCGTGGCTCCTCCTAAAAAGCCTGAAGTCCCACCTGCTAACGGTATTTGTCACCGACTTTAGGCTTCACAACACCTTAAGTCTCCTGCTCTGGAAAATACTGTGGTCCAGTGGTCTTCTTACTCCTAAGTGTCCTTTCACTAATCTCTTTAAGTGCCTGAGGTGCCCGAAGAAGCTGTCCCTGAAAAGAAAGTGTCCGTGGCTCCTCCTAAAAAGCCTGAAGTCCCACCTGCTAACGGTATTTGTCACCGACTTTAGGCTTCACAACACCTTAAGTCTCCTGCTCTGGAAAATACTGTGGTCCAGTGGTCTTCTTACTCCTAAGTGTCCTTTCACTAATCTCTTTAAGTGCCTGAGGTGCCCGAAGAAGCTGTCCCTGAAAAGAAAGTGTCCGTGGCTCCTCCTAAAAAGCCTGAAGTCCCACCTGCTAACGGTATTTGTCACCGACTTTAGGCTTCACAACACCTTAAGTCTCCTGCTCTGGAAAATACTGTGGTCCAGTGGTCTTCTTACTCCTAAGTGTCCTTTCACTAATCTCTTTAAGTGCCTGAGGTGCCCGAAGAAGCTGTCCCTGAAAAGAAAGTGTCCGTGGCTCCTCCTAAAAAGCCTGAAGTCCCACCTGCTAACGGTATTTGTCACCGACTTTAGGCTTCACAACACCTTAAGTCTCCTGCTCTGGAAAATACTGTGGTCCAGTGGTCTTCTTACTCCTAAGTGTCCTTTCACTAATCTCTTTAAGTGCCTGAGGTGCCCGAAGAAGCTGTCCCTGAAAAGAAAGTGTCCGTGGCTCCTCCTAAAAAGCCTGAAGTCCCACCTGCTAACGGTATTTGTCACCGACTTTAGGCTTCACAACACCTTAAGTCTCCTGCTCTGGAAAATACTGTGGTCCAGTGGTCTTCTTACTCCTAAGTGTCCTTTCACTAATCTCTTTAAGTGCCTGAGGTGCCCGAAGAAGCTGTCCCTGAAAAGAAAGTGTCCGTGGCTCCTCCTAAAAAGCCTGAAGTCCCACCTGCTAACGGTATTTGTCACCGACTTTAGGCTTCACAACACCTTAAGTCTCCTGCTCTGGAAAATACTGTGGTCCAGTGGTCTTCTTACTCCTAAGTGTCCTTTCACTAATCTCTTTAAGTGCCTGAGGTGCCCGAAGAAGCTGTCCCTGAAAAGAAAGTGTCCGTGGCTCCTCCTAAAAAGCCTGAAGTCCCACCTGCTAAAGGTATTTGTCACCGACTTTAGGCTTCACAACACCTTAAGTCTCCTGCTCTGGAAAATACTGTGGTCCAGTGGGCTTCAGAACTCCTAAGTGTCCTTTCACTAATCTCTTTAAGTGCCTGAGGTGCCCAGAGAAGTTGTCCCTGAAAAGAAAGTGTCTGTGGCTCCTCCTAAAAAGCCTGAAGTTCCACCTGTTACAGGTATTTGTCACTCATCCTAGGTTTCATAACATGTACATTTTCTGCCCTTGAAAATATTTAGTCCGAGTGGTCATCATAATTTGTAAGTGTAATTTCACTAATCTCTTTAAGTGCCTGAGGCTTCCAAAGAGATTGTCCCTGAGAAGAAAGTACCTGAGGCTCCTCCTAAAAAGCCAGAAGTCCCACCTGCTAAAGGTATTTGTCACCGACTTTAGGCTTCACAACATCTTAAGTCTCCTGCTCTGGAAATTACTGTGGTCCAGTGGGCTTCAGAACTCCTAAGTGTCTTTTCACTAATCTCTTTAAGTGCCTGAGGTGCCCAAAGAAGCAGTCCCTGAAAAGAAAGTGTCTGTGGCTCCTCCTAAAAAGCCAGAAGTCCCACCTGCTAAAGGTATTTGTCACTGATTTTAGGCTTCACAACATCTTAAGTCTCCTGCTCTGGAAATTACTGTGGTCCAGTGGGCTTCAGAACTCCTAAGTGTCTTTTCACTAATCTCTTTAAGTGCCTGAGGTACCCAAAGAAGCTGTCCCTGAAAAGAAAGTGTCCGTGGCTCCTCCTAAAAAGCCTGAAGTCCCACCTGCTAAAGGTAGTCACCCTGCTGTCACTCGGCTTGATACCGTCCCCTTGTCTCTACTCTGTCTAATTATGAAAATACTAATACCTTTCAAGTGCCTGAGGAGCCAAAGGCAACTGTCCCAGTAAAGAAGGTGCCTGAAGCTGTTCCCCCCAAACCGGAAAGTCCTCCCCCAGAAGGTAAAAATGAAACTGCTCAAATTCGTGTCTTTCAAAAGATTGTCTCCTTTGTGTTGTGAAAATTCTTTTAGCAGAATGTGTCGTATATGTTAGTTGGTTATAATATTGAAATGAGCTGGTGTATTTAAAGTGTATGAGGAGGAACCTGAGGAAATTGCTCCAGAAGAGCCTCCAGTTGAAGTCCCAGAAGAGCCTGAGCCGGTTGAAGTCCCAGAAGAGCCTGAGCCTGCAGCACCTCCAAAAGGTACTTGGCAAGCTGCTAGGATCTTCAGCTGACCCTTCCCCTTCAGTTGTGTGCTTGGTGAACTTATGTCTCTTTTCACACATCTTCAGTCCTCCTAAAACATCAATTCTAATATCTTTAGTGATTGTTCCACCTAAGAAGCCAGTTCCTGAAAAGAAAGCTGTCATTGCCAAGAAACCAGAACCACCACCCGTGAAAGGTATTTCTCACCGCCAGAAAAATGTTGCTAAAGTGTTATTTTCCACTGCTCTACTTAATGATTTCCATCCTTTATTGACGCTGTGAGCTTAAAAATTACTAATATCTTTTAAAGTTGCCGAGGTACCCAAGGAAATTGTTTCTGAAAAGAAAGTGCCTCAAGTGGTTCCCAAAAAACCAGAAGTTCCACCAGCCAAAGGTACATGTGACTGTCCTCTATTGGATGGAGGTGGATACAGCCTCCCACTCTTAAAAAATGATTTGTTCTGTGTAAATGAGATGATGTTTACTGGCGGTTATTTATAATGTCAAAATACTAATATCTTTAAAGTGCCTGAAGTTCCAAAAGAAGTTGTTCCAGAAGAGAAAGTAACTGTTCCCAAAAAGCCTGAAGTCCCTCCACCTAAAGGTACATTTCACTAATGAGTTTCTGTGGTACTCAGGCTTGGTCCCAGAAGTCACCTAGTACGGAACTCTTGCCAATCCTTGTCATATGACTACCAAATTGCTAGTTTCAGGTTTTAGGAGTTATATGGGTTTTTTATCAGTAATTTTTTTAAAAAGATGATGTACGTTTTTACAAGCTTTGGAAGAGTTTACTAATATGGTATTGTGATTCTAAATAGTCCATCTTTTCCTCCCCACTTAGGTGGGGATACAAGGGCAGATCTTTGACTTCAGTGTGAATTTTGTCCTTGAATCTGTCCCTGAGTTCTTGGAACAAAATGAGAAGTCAATGTGTTATAAATTTCATGTACTTCTTCTCTACTACCCAGAAGTAAAACTAACTAATATCTTTAAAGTGCCAGAGGTGCCAAAGAAACCTGTCATAGAGGAGAAACCAGCTGTCCCTGTTCCTGTTCCTGAGAAAGCGGAATCTCCTCCCCCAGAAGGTACACATATGAGCTTTCAAATTTAAGCTTTGTTGCTTTTCTTTCCTAACTCGTTGTCTCTTGGTCATTCTCTGTTCTTTACTTGTCTTACTTCATCATTCTAAGTTAGCGCTGCTCTCAGGTCTATCTGGCCTTATTAGTCAGTGGTAACTATATCAGTCATGGCTGTGTTAAATACAGCTTTTGTAATGTACACAGAAAGAAGGGAGGTCTTGCAGTTTAAATTGTATTAAATACCAAAAGGACTTTCCAAGCATTCAAATTCATAGGCACAAAGGTCAGGACAAACTGGATAGATTTCATCTTAACAGTGTAGGAGAAGATATTAATTGATAAGAACAAAAATCTACATTGCTATTTATTATTTTGGTGTTGCACATGCCTCAGAATTTTGCTCCATCCACTGAAGTAAAATTAACTAATATTTTTAAAGTATATGAAGAACCTGAGGAAATTGCTCCTGAGGAAGAAGAGCCAGTTCCTGCTGTGGAAGAGGAGGAACCTGAAGCCCCGCCCCCACCAGGTACAAGGCAGGATCCATTGCATGGAAAACACGATTTTCATATTTATTGTCCGACTTATTAAAGTAAAATGTTTATCTTCTGTCTCCATGCTTGAAATTTGACTTCACTGACAAGAGTAACAGTTATTCCCACAAATAGAACTTTGATCCTACAGAATTTTATAATAGTCACACCAAAGAGAAATGTGTGGTCTTTTTTGTTCATTTCTTATCATTTATGTTGTCCTTGTAATCATCTGACTCTAAAAGAAGTTCTTATTCTTCAAGTGCCTGAGGAGCCCAAGAAGATCCCAGAGAAGAAATTTCCTGTCATCAAAAAGCCAGAACCTCCACCTCCTAAAGGTACAGATGTTAAAATAAATATGTTCAGCATTGTGTGTGTGTCAAAAATGTATGTTTTCATTATGTGCCATGATGTATTGTGGTAATTTATTGTTATCTATGTTATGTTGCTGAGCAGACTTGTAAAATTAATGTTAAATTACGTCTTACAATTTTGTTACTAAATGCTACTAATATCTTTGAAGTACCTGAGATGCCAAAGAAAATTGTCCCAGTAAAGAAGGTCCCGATTGTTAAGAAGCCAGAACCACCAGAAACCAAAGGTATTCATGTCATAAGTAATACTGTAATTCTTTAGAAAGTATTCTAATATCTTAAAGTATAATCCACTAAATTTTTATTGTATTACAAAGCAGGGACAAAAGTGTCCTCCTTTTGTTTCTATACTTTTAATGTTGCTCCATTAATTATAAAGCTTTTATTGATAACATTTTAATACACTTTTTAAAACGAAACTAATATCTTCAAAGTGTCTGAGCTGCCCAAGAAACTTGTTCCAGTAAAGAAAGAACCTGCTGTGCCTGTTACCAAAAAACGAGAAGTCCGCCCAGAAAAAGGTATCTACCACGAAGAAATATAATTCCCTGACCATTCATTAAGCATTTTAATTCTTAGAACAACAACAACAACAAAGAAATTGGGGAAAATAGTATATTAGGCAAAGGGAAAAGCATACTGAAAAGCAGTGGTAGAAGGTGCTAAGAAGTTCAAAGACTGTTAGGGAAACATAATTTGAGTATGGACTGACTGTTGAATATCTTGAAAGTTGTGTTAGATATAAAGATGGGAGTCATACTTTTAAGTTCTTTGGATGTCAGTGTAAGGCTTATACTTTACCTTGTAGGCATAGACAATAGAAAGCTTCCAAGGTTTTGATGCAAGTGTTCAAAGTACTAAGATTTGGGCCTTAGATAATTGGCAGCAACTCAACCTATTGAAAGACAATAATAATAGTGAAGAGCCAGAGTAATTTGTCCATAAGAGTTGGACAAAACCAGTGATGGTAGAAATGGACAAAATGGAGTGGACATGAGAGATAGAGTTGGTATCTGTTATCAAAGCAATCAGGGAAATTGAAGATCCAAGATTAATTGTACAGGGTAAAGCTAAATGGCCAAGAGCATGATTCATTAGGTTCCTAGGCTGATAATAGAAAGAAGAGAGTGAATTTTTTTTTTAATATTTCAAGTACAGAAGTTGAGAAATGGGCATTAGGAGCTTAACAAAGAGCAGAACCAGAAATATAGATTTTGGAGAAAGAACTCACATGGAAATAAGAGTTGAGCACTGGGAAGTGTTTACACAGAAATGTTAAATAATATTTTTTAAAGTATCAAAGTTAGTCCAGTGGGAAACCCTTCCTGCAAGGGGTACACAGAAAATGAGCAAATGAAGAAGGCTGAGAATCTTCACTTAAAAAATTAAGATGTCCAAGGAGCACCATGCCAAGCCATCTTCCCCGGGAAGCCTTATAAATGAAGCTCTTTCTGCCATGTTCTTTATCTGCTCTTTGCAAAATCTTGTACATCTTCTAAGTCTTAACAGTCAACCAAATCAATATCTTTAAAGTATCTGCAGTGCCTGAGGACATCGTCCCAGAAAAGGAAGTGTCTGTTTCTGTGGCTGAAGAACCAGAAGCTCCACCCTCCCCAGGTACATGGCTGCCCCATAAATCTTGAAAAGTTATGACTATTGTCTTCATCATCTTGCACTGAGAGAGGGATCTTAATGTGTTTATCTGTTGTCTGTCTCATGTCATGTCTCTTGCTGTTATTAGTATCTCAGGGATATTTAAATAAATGACACGTTGCAGCTTAGCAATTACACTATTCTACTCTGAATGTAGTCTAAAATGAAATACTGTTTTTTTAAGTTAAAGAGACACCAGAGGAAATAACATATGAAGAAAAAGCATCCATAACCATTGGTATAAAAGAGACTCCCCCTGTTGAAGGTATATATATACATATATATATATATATATATATAAATTTTTTTTAATTTCTCAAAAACTCCTGGTAGAAATACATAAGTATTTATAGGATGACATTCCAATTGCAAATTATGTACAGAAGAATTCCACATTTTTTACTAGAATCTTTAATTTGGTTATTCTTGATGGTAATTAATAATTCCAAGAGGCTCAGTTTCCTGAAGCAAAATTGGAATAGTTGCATCACATCCTCAAATGATGACTCATTAATAAAACTTTAAAGTCATCTCATTTCCCATCTACCTGGGATAAACTAGTTGTTAGTAGAAAGTACAAGTGTAAAAAAATGGACATCTTACCTCTTACTTTATACAAGTGAATCTTCTGTTTTTTGTGACTTTAATCTTCACATGCATGTGAAATTATGAGTCTGTGTGAAGAGCTTTGCATTACAATCTCACATCCTTTGTCAACATCCTTTAAAGAACGTGAAGTGGAAAAGTATATTCAGCCTGAAGAACCTGAACCTGAACCAGAGCCAAAAGAAATACCAGTACCAGGTATTCAGTTACCCTGACTTAAATCTCCATCATATCCTTCATCTTGAAATATATATGGTTCGTGTTATTCTACATGTCTCTGCATCTGTATGTAAGGTGTTACTTGTTTAAATGTGCATCTTGTTCTCGTGTTTCTGTGTAATTTGTACTATTTATCTCACGTCAGATGTAGCTTGTCTGAATGCTTCTTTTATTGTTTTTATTAGTGTCTTTACTATATGTCTCATCACCTATGTACAGTGTTATTTTATGTTTTATGTTGGGCATCGTTTTGTTTTATGTTATATGTTGGACATTATATTACATATAAAAAATTTTACTTATTCTTTAAATTTCTGCCAAATATATTGTATATACATGCTAGCATGTATGTATACTAACATCCCTAAAATGCTCTTTCAAGAACCTGAACCTGAAAAGAAGGTTATTGAGAAACCAAAACTCAAACCAAGACCCCCGGCTCCTGCTCCTCCTCCACCAAAGGAAGATGTAAAGGAGAAAATGTTCCAACTTAAAGGTATAAAATACAAAACCCTACTGACCCGCTTCAAACTTCTGTCCTGCCACATGAAGTGGGGCTTGCAAAAGATGTATTCCTATTGAGAGTGTGTATGGGTGGACAGGATGGTACTACGATAGTTGCTTGGAGACGTGTGCTTCTGCTGCCCCAAGGGCCCTGGGTTGCCTTGTCAAGCTGCCTGCTCTACCATATGTCAGACAGTTTGCTGTTAGCATCATCTTGACATCTGGATGCAGAAGCTCCCCGACTAACTTTTTTATGTAGAGTGGGGAGGAAGGTCTTTTATATTCCAAACCGTGATTGCTATGCATATATTGAAATCTTATGCATGAAGAACGTCTGAAAAATCTTGGCAAGATATTAATATTGCAGTAGCAAGTGTATATAAAAGCCAAAACATTGTTTTCAAAGAGGTGTTCTTTCAAATATACTATTTACGGTGTCTGGTAGCTGACACATGCTCATGTACCGTGAAAGAAAAGCATATGACAACCTGTTATTGTTCTACACTTTTTGTTTTCTTTTCTTTTTGAAGTTTTTTTTTTTTTTTTTAATAGAAACCTAGTTGTGTTCTTTGGTGGTTCTTAGGTTCACTGGGAAGGGTGGTTATGAAGGGATTTGATATCCAGCATCTTTTCTCATTATTAAGCCTTATATATTTGTTTCTCTGTTTTAGTTTTTCCTTGAATTTATACAGTTATTGGGGATAGCTGAATGATAGAGTGCTTGTCTCTATGATAATAGAGCAAGGTCCTGGGTTCAGTACCCAGCACTGCAAGAAAAAAAAAACCTGTTGAATTGATGCAGATATTATCTAATTGCTAAAATACTAAAATCTATAAAAATTTAAAATAAACTGAAAAAAGCACAATGCTTCTTTTCATAAGAAATTTGCAATGTTATAAGATTTCTGAAGCTGAAATAGTCTAGATATAATCTTAGATTAGCACTTTTCTCATACATACGTATCTACAAAACCAGAATCTTTCAGAGTAGTTCATTGTTTCTAGTGATTCTAGCCCCTCTGCAGCTCTCCTGGGTTTTAGGTCATATGCAAAAAAGGTAACATTTCTTAAAATATTACCTGTTTCTTGGGCGATACTCTTGAGTACACACGCTAAATGCATCTCCTGAAAGGTAAAATTTTACTAAGAGGAGAATGTCTTCTTCCTGTGAAGAATAAAAATCATCTTCTCAACCAGTCCTAATTTACAATATAACTTTGGAGGAGAACCATAAATATGTTTTCATGGTATCAACACTTTTTATTTGCCCTCCAGTGGCTGCTCTTGGCTGTTATTAATGCTTTCTGCTAATAAGCAAAGCTTGGTTTTGGTTCTTGTAGTAAAATCTTGATCACTTGCTTCAAATTAAATCTGCAAATAATAAAAGTAAGATCATATTCTTTAAAGCTGTTTCAAAGAAGAAAGTTCCTGAAAAACCCGAAGTTCCAGAAAAAGTGGAGCTTACACCAGTGAAAGGTATTTTTGCAGGCTGGATAATGCATTTCTATGTATTATCTCTTCATTTGATTCCTTGCTCTTTCTGTCTTCATAACCTCTCTCTCTCTCCCACCCTTCTTTCCTCCCCGCTTCTCCTTTTAAAGATCACAGTAGTAATCTTGTTCATTTCTTGTATTCTGTGGCTTTTATGCTCCTGTCTCATGGGTGTGGCTTCCATCGTCTCCCATCGGTTTCATGCATTATATGGATATTGTTTGTCTTATCCCCATATGCCATCTTGCTTTTTTCTAAACTTCAAAATAATAAATTTTATAGTTCAGCTGAAATTGATACCAGGAGACATCTTAGATTAAAATGCTGAGTAAGCTCTGGAGTTTTACCAAGCATCTGCAATTTGATCAGCATTATAAGCACTCATAACCCTATTTCCTTCTATATTAAATGATTCACAGGGAGTTTCTCATGATATACGTCTCAGTCACTTTCTTCTACTCAGTCCAACACATTTTCTCAGGGGTACAGATCTCATATTTTAGGAAAGTTTCATTATCGCTGCTTATCACTTGTCAAGTTATTTTTCTTTAGCCTTTTCCCTATATAAAATTAGCCCCCAAATAAAAATATCATTAAATTCTAGAAAATAACTATTAAAATAACCTTTTCTTCCAGTTAGGTTAGTGGATAGCAATACTCTGTTTACATAATGAACCTCTCCAAACCCAGAAATTGAGTCTGTTCTTGGTCACTCTGGAACTGTCAAAAAAAAAATCACATATTTCCTAACTCACAAAATGGAGGTCACAAAATAATTTTATCATAGATATTAACTAGTAAACATTAAAATGGAACATAACGACATAAAATGACTTTGAAAATGGTAGCCACAGTGATGTTCTACACCTGGGTTTTGACATCAATAAGATCTTTAAAATAAAATAATAATATGGAAAACAACTGCACAGATATATTTTCACTGTGTCTGCTATAAAAGTAAAGGAAGTGTGTATTTTGCCATCTCACCTTGCACTGATTAGATATAGAAGTTTAATCAATTAAAGCTGTTTCACAGTAAGAATCTTGGTAACTCAAATAGTAATGAAGGTCAGCACAAGTTGTTGTGGATGAAAAATTTAATGTTTAACTATTAAATTTTTACTTAAAATATCTGACATTACAAAACATGTTTATTTTAAATGAAATATATACTTACCTTTTGTGTTTCAACTCTTCATAAAAATGTAAGCAATGTTATCTCCATCATGTAAAAATCTATTTAATGAATTTCTAGTGCCCCTTTAAGCACCAAATGGAAAATTTTGTAGGAATATTGAGGGTTCATATGAGTGAATAAGTATGTCACATGCACAAATAAATGATGTTTTAAGTTTGACTGACATTCATAGAGAGGTAAAATGGTTCAGTTATCTCTAAGAGTTTTGTTTTTGTTTTCTTATGTAGTCGTTGGAGACTATAATAGCAATAACAGGCTGCTCTAAAAAATAGCATCGCCCACCAGAATTGGCATTCGTTGTTGATGCAAAAGGAAATTAATTGACAATTCCTGGGGATTGTTGTAGTTTTGCTTTTTGAGACAGGGTCTCACTATGTAGTTGAGACTGACCGGGAACTCAGTATGTAGCCCAGACTGGTCTCGAGCTCAGAGCGATCCTCCTGCCTCAGCCTCCCGAGTGCTAGGATTACAGGCATGCACCACCATGCCCGGCAGGATTGTTGTAGTTTAAATTCAAGATTTCTAATTCATAAAAAAAAAAACAAGCTTCTAATGTTAGCTTGGAAATTTTGTATTTCAATAATTTTAAATTAGTACTCTTTCAAAATGGAGACCTTATCAAAGTGTACTTCTGTTCAGAAAGTGAAATATGGCCTTTTCCCAACATCAAGGGCACAAAGCAGATTCCTTAGGGTCTCTTCCTATCGATGGGGAAGATTGAGCGATGGCACTAACTTCTGCCAATATAATTTAATGAATTTAATTGCCAGGGAGACACCAACATAGATTTGGGCAATACACGAGCCTTTGTAATTTGATGAAAGATTCATACAGTTAGGACCAGAATCTTCTGTATTCATCAGGATGAGTATATTTACATGCAGTTAATTTATATGCAGCTGAATTTCATATTTCTGGTTTGTACAGATGTTTGTAGAGGAATTAACTTGATGTATATTAATTGCTTTCAAATTCTTTAGATTTATATACAACAAAAATTGTTTTTGACACATTATAGTTAAGCAGTTTGAAGGAGAAACATTTTTTCTTGTTGAAATTCCATTTTTATGTGAATTCCATTCAAAATTTGAAATCATATTCTTTTAAGTGCCTGGAGCTGAAAAGAAAGTTCGAAAATTACTTCCTGAACCTAAACCTCAGCCCAAGGAAGAAGTTGTTCTGAAAAGTGGTATAGTATTTTTCTGTTGTGATACCAGCTTTAAGTATCTAAAACAAATCAACTTGAAAGCTTACAAAATATTTCTGACCCTTGATTTTCATTGAATGAGATTCTCTGCTTATCAAAATTTCTAGTTCATTAAAAATTAAGGATGCTATCATTTCCCAATCTTTTAAAAAAGAAGACAAATTTTGTGAGCATTCAGTGTTTTGATATTTATAATGCTAATAAACATAACTAAGTTTGTAATATTCTAAACTAACAGTGATAATGAGTGTCATTTGTCATAACCAAGTCACACAGTAAATAAAATACACTAAATCTGTTAAATACACAAAATTATCTCAATCTAAATTTAGTATTTAAATGTTAAAGTATGACACAGAATCACCATGACTAATAAGTAACCTTTGTTAAAGACTGTGTGATTTTCTACTAAATGTTTAAGAATTAGAAGCAAAACAAAAAATTAATGAAAAGCAAGATATTCAAGTAAATCAAGTTTTAACATTGCCTCCATATGAAATTACAGATTTCTAGGTCACATTTCTTTAGATAACTCTCCTTAAGTAAATTTCAACTTCTATTTAAATACTCCTCAATAAACTTTAACATTGAATTATTATTAGAATTGGTTACCATTCACATTATTCATTTGATCCATTTCTGCTGTATAGTTGTCTCTGAATAGAATCTCTAGTAATATATGAATTAACATAACAAATTCTGGATTTTCTTTCATGTGTGTAAATGCCAATTTCCCAGGTACTAGCTTGCATGCTTTTCATTTTCCTTGCTTTGTACCTAATTTCCATTTGTCAGTCTTGTTCAGCATCTTCATTTGTCTTGGCTTACATATAAACCTTTTTGTCTTTTAAGTTCTAAGAAAGAGACCCGAAGAAGAAGAACCTAAAGTGGAACCTAAAAAAGTAGAAAAAATTAAAAAACCAGAAGGTAGGGATCTTAATGGTAATTTGTGAAATTATCTCTTAATATAATAGACATTTAGCAAAAGGTTTATCTTGTCAACCTAAGTGAAGTTAAACGTAAACATCACTTCATAATTCATTTGTATGTAATGTATGTTTTTCATTGTCTGCTTTCTGTTTAAATATTTGTATAGTAATTCCCAAATTCATTCATGTATTCTCTATACTACATCATTATTTTTCCCTTGCCTCTCAACTTCTCCCAGAGGAAATGAATGAAATAGGTTGTAGAATAATATCATGGGAAGGCAGTGGCTAATGTTTCACCAAATTTAGGGGCTTTTAAAATGAATTGATCTTTTGATATTATTAACCTACTCTTAAAGAGTATATTTATTGAAAACTGTGATACAAGTGATTTAGCAAGAGAAAAAGCTAAAGGGAGGCGGGGACAAGTCGATGAAATAAAAATGAATTGAGGCAGAGTTGAGAAAATAGAAATCAGTGAAATATAAAGTTTTTGTAAAAACCATCAGTAAAGACTATGAAAAATAAATTATTTTATCTGCTATTTCAGGTAAGTTGGTTTCTAAGTGTTCAGATTTTAACACTAGAAAATACAATCTTATTCTCTTAAAGTACCGGCCCCACCACCGAAAGTTGAAGAGGTTGAAGCACCTCCGCCTGTTACTAAAAAGGAAAGAAAGATTCCTGAACCAACAAAAGGTATAAACTTGCTGATACTTGCTTAGCTGCCTCTAGAAATGGGAGTCCATAGCGCTTAAACTATCACTATTCTGTCATCTAGCTTCGAGTCTTAAACTAGTGACTTTGATCTGGTCATCACATATATCTTTTTTTTTTTTTGCCATTTTTCTCTTCTCTGGGAATAAGCACTCATTTGTTAAATTACTAGAAAAAAATGTATTAACAGACAATGATTGAATAGCAATATTAAAACCAGTAAGTTGTCCTATTGTACTTTTTGAATATTTGGTCTAAAAATGAAAAATAAGCTTCAAATAAGTAACTGACAACTACACGTGTATGAATTCCCATATCTTCTAGGATATGTTAAGCTTGCTTAATTTTAGTTTTGACTTTATGAAAAAATTCAAAAATACTGTAATAACCTGCTCATTACTGTGAATTATTTTAGTGCCTGAAATTAAGCCAGCAATACCTCTCCCTGGGCCTGAACCAAAACCAAAGCCTGAACCAGGTAAACAAGATTACCCTCAATGACAGGAGTGTATTCCTTCATGCTTTATACAACTTATGTGTACTTAATTTTTAAAAACTAAGTGCAAGTCAGTATATCAAATAATTTCTAATGTTTCGTATGCTTAATATACGATTTGAAAAATTAGTTATTTGAAGATTTCAAGGTTAGATCAGAAAAGGCAATTAGGCCACCAAATAGGGTTTTAGGAAATCACAGTTCTGTAGTAACACAATGGGCATCTCTCTACAGAAGTGAAAACCATAAAGCCACCTCCTGTGGAGCCTGCACCAACCCCCATCGCAGCCCCAGTGACTGTGCCAGTGGTCGGAAAGAAAGCAGGTACTTATTTATCCTGCAGCTTCATTTGCACTTGGTTCAAATTTCAGCCGTCTTTACATTAAAGCATAAGCATCATGTTTAGCTCTGGGACTTTATGATAAAGCCTGACACCTTGACCATCTGATAAATTTCATTCATCTGCTCTCTCCATGTGTTTTGACTAGACTGTACATTCTTGAAATTCATCGTTTCTTTCCTATGCTTGTAAGCCGCGAATATGTTTAGGGCTGTCAAAGGCTAAGGAGACAAAAGATGCTCTAAGAAACACATTCAGGAGTCCCATGAAACTTCAGATTTCCTCTGTGTTCCACAGGAATCATTGCTCATTTGTTTAAAAGACTACATATTGGGATAAGGAATAAGTTCTGTAAATGGGTGATGCTGAGGGTTGCACAACATTGTGAGTGTACTTAATACCACTGAACTGTATGCTAAAATAACTAAAATGGTAAATTTTGTTAGGTATACTTTACCAGCGCAACAAAAAAAGACAACAGAGTCCAGCATTTAAATCTGTCTAAAGATTCAGATCAACAGTAATTTTTTAATTATTCTAACTTAATTTTATAGCATCTCAAGTACAAATTTAAGTACTTTTTAGTTGTATGTTCAGTGGTTTGTCAGCTAGGTGATAATTTCAAAATTAAAAGTGATTTGATGTGCTGTTATTAATCATTGATCAATACGTATCCTATTTGGCCCTTAGCGTGTTACTTAATCTGTTTAAATTTTTTTTTCAAAATTATCTCAAAATTTTGGGCTTTTATTGTGTTTAATAGCATAAAAAATATACTAAGTTCTTTTGGCTACAGTTTTTTGGGGTTATTTTTGTTTTTGTTTTTGTTTTTGTTTTTTGGTACCAGGGATCAAACTTGCAAGGCAGGCAACGGAACCACTGAGCTAAATCCCTGGCCCTTGGCTATAGTTTAATTTGTAATATTTATGATATACTTTATCACTGATTTACCATTATTTCTTTTAAACTTTTATAATTTTAATGTGGTACCTTTATTATTTCAGACAAACACAATGTACTATCCTTGGGCTAATTTCCTTGATCTTCCCTGGATTTGTTTGTCCAATCAACTTTAACACTAAAAAGAAAGGCTTTTGGTAACTTTTGGCCTGTTTCTCTTTTTTTCTATGCCTATTCCTTACTGACAAAAACGTATTCCCTTGGATCACATAGCCAAAACATACAAAACCATGTAAAATATTTTGCAGACCTAGTAAGAACAAAACTCTTCCTCACAGGCCAACAGTAAACCTTCCAGAAGTGGAAAGAGAATAATGATACTTACTGGAAGAATTTTTAAAACCCAAATACGTTGACAAGTTAGCATAGTAACATCAACTTCAGCATATTCCTTCTTGAATATATCAAAATATTCACCACAGAAGTCATATAAATGAACCAACTTCTCTTTATACACTGATATTTAACAAAGAGCACGGCCCATCCCACATGGTTTATTATTGAGCAAAAAATAATTCTGAAAATTGTTTAAATGCTGAGTCTTCTTTTTATTTCAGAAGCCAAAGCACCCAAGGAGGAAGCTGCCAAGCCAAAAGGTCCCATCAAAGGTGAGATGCATTTCCTTGCATACGTATGGAGACCTTTCATTCTAAATTCCCAAACTTTACATTCCAAGGGAAAATATTTTTAAAATTTATGACAATCCTTATTATTTTTAATTAATTCTACTCTGTGTTTCAAGCTATCCACCTGTACTATTACTTAAGTGATATCAAGTATGTAACAAACATTCTTTAACATAATGAACCCTGTAAGTTCTTAGCTTCATTTTTCAGATACCTGATCCTTATAGATGGCAAATAAAATAATTAGACATCAACCTGGGTATTTTATCTGTAGGACCAAAACTTAAGGAAACAAAATACATATTTTATTCCTGGATTCCTTAAGTGATCTCATTTTCCTGCCTGGTATAAAATCAGTTGACCTTTCAATTGCCTGTTCTTCAGTTTTCAGTTCTTGTCTTGTAATTGCTTGATGGCTAGATTCACCCAGCCAGAGGCTCAGTATGCACCTCATGACTTCTACGGTGATGCCTACCTAACTCTTTCATTTTACTTCAAATCAGGTGTAGCCAAAAAGACTCCTTCACCAATAGAAGCTGAAAGGAAAAAGTTAAGGCCAGGAAGTGGTGGGGAGAAACCTCCTGATGAAGCCCCGTTCACCTACCAGCTAAAGGCTGTGCCACTGAAGTTCGTAAAAGAAATGAAAGACATCGTCTTGACAGAAGCAGAATCCGTTGGCTCTTCTGCGATCTTTGAATGTTTAGTCTCCCCTTCCACTGCCATTACAGCCTGGATGAAAGACGGTAGCAATATCAGGGAGAGTCCAAAGCACAGGTTCATCGCAGATGGTAAAGATAGAAAGCTGCATATCATTGATGTTCAACTCTCTGATGCTGGTGAATACACCTGTGTTTTACGTTTGGGAAATAAAGAAAAGACCTCCACAGCTAAACTTATTGTAGAAGGTAATCTCTCCAGTCTTCTGAGCATGATCTATATTAAGTTTTTTAAAATAAACTATTTTAGACAAAAAAGGTCGTATTTGCATGTTTTATTTCATTAAAAATTTCTAAGATGTTGAAATATGTACTTTACTTTTGCACAGAACTTCCTGTACGTTTTGTGAAAACACTGGAGGAGGAAGTGACTGTGGTCAAAGGACAACCATTGTACTTAAGCTGTGAGTTAAACAAAGAGCGTGACGTAGTCTGGAGGAAGGACGGGAAGATTTTGGTGGAGAAACCTGGTCACATTGTGCCAGGGGTCATCGGTTTGATGCGGGCTCTGACCATCAATGATGCGGATGACACTGATGCTGGGACATACACGGTTACTGTGGAAAATGCCAACAACCTGGAGTGCTCATCTTGTGTAAAAGTAGTAGGTTAGTACCTGGGAGGCTGAGAAGGGAGGATCACTTGAGCACTTAGGTTTGAAACCAGCCTGGGCAACATAGTGAGACCCTGTCTCAAAAACAAACAAGAGAACAATGATAACAGGTCAATGCTTCACTAGGAAATTTTGTTCTGCTACTATTGCACTAAGAAAGTGGAAGAAAGAACTGTTTCCAATATCTGAAATTCAAAAGTCTAGTATCTTATCTAAGAGGAAGAATGTCAGTGTATCATAGCAGATTAATGATGTCCAGTTTTGTGAATTGTTTTCTTTGCCTGAATTTACTAAGATTACTTAGATCATAATCATGTTTTTCTTTGTGACCTCCTTTTCATACAGAACACATTAGAGACTGGCTGGTGAAACCTATACGAGATCAGCATGTGAAACCCAAGGGGACGGCTGTTTTCGCCTGTGACATAGCAAAAGATACTCCAAACATTAAGTGGTTCAAAGGATACGATGAAATCCCCATGGAACCAACTGATAAGACTGAGATCCTGAAAGAGGGAAATCATCTATACCTCAAAATTAAGAATGCTATGCCAGAAGACATTGATGAATATGCAGTAGAAATTGAAGGGAAAAGATACCCTGCAAAGCTGACTCTTGGAGGTATAAAAATCTTACCTGTTATTCTGAAAGATAAGTTTTATGTATGCATAAGGCAAAATAGCATACTAAAAAACAAATCGTGGGAGCAAATCATTGCTAGATTGTTTATATTATTTCATCTCTGACCAATCCAGACCGTGAAGTTGAGCTCCTTAAACCAATAGAGGATGTCACCATTTATGAAAAAGAAAGTGCAAGCTTTGATGCAGAAATCTCAGAAGCAGATATTCCTGGACAATGGAAGCTGAAGGGAGAACTTCTAAGGCCCTCACCTGTGAGTAATTTCCCATTTTAAATTTATTATCTTATAAAATAACTGCATTCTACATTCAAGTTTGATGTTCAGATTTGGTAACTTTAAAAGTTACTCTGGGCTTTTATAACCTCAGAGAGGGGAAAGGGTTTGATGTACTTGAGGACGACTTGAACAAATTTTGTAAAATTTTATGACAGATATTTTGCTTACACTTATTAGTTAGTAATGTTAAGCTGTGTAGAAAATCTGTATCTGAAACATTTCTCCAACAGAGGAATTTATCTCACACAAAGGCTGACTAAAATTATTGTTTTTTCAGACTTGCGAGATCAAACAAGAAGGAGGAAAACGCTTCTTAACTTTGCACAAAGTCAAACTGGACCAAGCTGGTGAAGTTCTCTACCAGGCACTTAATGCAATCACCACTGCCATTCTGACAGTCAAAGGTAAGGGGTTTTTAGGACCTATAGAGCTTCTTTACCTACCCCGAAATGCTTTTAATCTTTGTGAAATAAAATGGAATGAAAAGCCTGCTTTCACACTCTCAAAAGCCTCATTTTTTGTTTTTTGTTTGTTTTTTTTTTTTTTTTTTTTTTTTTTTTTTTTTTTTTTTTTTTTGGTGGTACCGGGGATTGAACCTGGGACCTTGTGCTTGCAAGGCAGGTGGCGAAACCACTGAGCTAAATCCCTGGCCCTGAAAAGCCTCATTCCTTATGTTTGGTTTCCAGAAATCGAACTTGACTTTGCTGTGCCCTTGAAGGATGTCACTGTTCCAGAAAAACGGCAGGCTCGATTTGAATGTGTCCTCACCCGAGAGGCGAACGTTATATGGTCTAAAGGACCTGATATAATCAAGGCGTCTGACAAATTTGATATCATTGCGGATGGAAAGAAACATATTCTTGTTATCAACGACTCTCAATTTGATGATGAAGGTGTCTATACTGCAGAGGTGGAAGGCAAAAAGACCTCAGCACAATTATTTGTGACAGGTGAGAGCTGATGGGATCTGCCTGGGGCATCCTGTGTGTGGGCACACGCTTCTGACACTTTAAAGAGAAGACACCAAGTTCAAAGTGTGACAGTCAGCACCACTACATTCCTTTCACAGCATCACCAGAAACTCACACGTGTCCCCCAAACCTAAACTTTTTCAATGGGGAATAGCTCCATTTGAAGAGAATGAATACCATGTGAAATGAGCCCCTTTTACCCAGTCATATTAGAGTAGAGTCTTCCTGCCAGCAAATTATGTTTCTGAACATATTATCTGTGATTGCACTGCAGGTATAAGATTGAAATTCATCTCACCGCTTGAAGATCAAACGGTGAAAGAAGGCGAAACGGCAACTTTTGTTTGTGAACTTTCTCATGAAAAGATGCATGTGGTCTGGTTCAAAAATGATAACAAGCTACACACAACCAGAACAGTGCTCATGTCTTCCGAAGGCAAGAGTCATAAACTGGAAATGAGAGAGGTGACCCTGGATGATATATCTCAGATAAGAGCGCAAGTCAAGAACCTGAGCTCCACGGCACATTTGAAGGTCTTAGGTGCGTGGGACCAACTATAACTAGGCAGCCAGTTTCCGCAGCGGTGGGAGCAGGTGGTGATTATTTTAGACCTGTTTTTCTTCAGTTTTCACGTCCTGATTCTATGTCAAAATTTTTTGGCAGAGGCCGATCCTTACTTCACTGTGAAACTCCACGACAAGACTGGAGTTGAGAAGGATGAGATCGTCCTGAAGTGCGAAGTAAGCAAAGATGTGCCAGTGAAATGGTTCAAAGACGGCGAAGAGCTCGTCCCTTCGCCCAAACACTCCATCAAGACCGACGGCCTGCGCCGCATCTTAAAGATCAAGAAGGCAGAGTTTAAAGATAAAGGCGAATATGTGTGTGACTGTGGCACAGACACAACCAAAGCTAATGTTACTGTGGAGGGTGAGTTGCCCCCAAATCTGACATTTGCTGACTGCGAAGCCGCAATTTATTTGTTCAGCTCCACTAACAGAACTTTGTATACCTCCAGCTCGCCTAATCAAAGTGGAAAAGCCTCTCTATGGAGTAGAAGTGTTTGTTGGTGAAACAGCCCGCTTTGAAATTGAACTTTCTGAGCCAGATGTGCATGGCCAGTGGAAGTTAAAAGGAGAGCCTTTGACTGCTTCCCCTGTAAGTCGAGAGCAGCTGATCAGAGTGGAGGGACGTTGGTTGATGGGAAAAATGTAAAATTGGCTAATGATTTGCAGTCCTAACCATTCATGCACATTATGTTCTTTCTTTTCTTCTAACCTTTCCTCTACATAGGACTGTGAAATCATTGAGGACGGGAAGAAGCATGTTCTGGTCCTTTATAACTGTCAGCTGGATATGACCGGAGAGGTTTCCTTCCAGGCAGCCAATGCTAAATCCGCAGCCAAGCTCAAAGTGAAAGGTATGCCCCATTTGTCCGATGCCTTTCAGCGTTTTCCTTGCAAAGCTTCCTCCTGTGACCCTGAATTGACCAGGGATCATGCATGGAGGCATATTCTGACGTGGTCCACGACATCCTCTTCTTTCAGAACTGCCGCTCATTTTCATCACACCTCTCAGTGATGTCAAGGTCTTTGAGAAGGATGAGGCTAGATTTGAGTGTGAAGTGTCCAGGGAGCCCAAAACGTTCCGCTGGCTGAAAGGAACTCAGGAAATCACAAGCGATGACAAATTTGAGCTTATAAAGGATGGCACTAGGCATTCAATGGTGATCAAGTCAGCTGCTTTTGAAGATGAAGCAAAATACATGTTTGAAGCAGAAGATAAACACACAAGTGGCAAACTGATCATTGAAGGTAAGCTTTTTTGTCATATGGGCCACCCCAAAATGATACTATTTTGTCTTTATTTTTACATTTCCTTGTTAATACTGGAACTAACGAGGTATCTTTTTCCTTGTTAGGAATCCGGCTCAAATTCCTTACACCTCTTAAAGATGTGACAGCCAAAGAGAGGGAGAACGCTGTGTTCACCGTGGAGCTCTCCCATGACAACATCCGAGTGAGGTGGTTCAAGAATGACCAGCGCCTCCATACCAGCAGGCGGGTCTTCATGGACGACGCAGGGAAAACACACTCAATCACGTTCAAAGACCTTTCTCTTGACGACACCTCCCAGATTAGAGTAGAAGCCATGGGATTAAGTTCAGAAGCTAAACTCACTGTGCTTGGTAGGTACTTTATAAAACTTAATTTTACTGCTCAGAATGCAACAGAAATTTGTGGAGTCTCTCATATGAAATAGTCTTCTATGTATTACGTTGCACAAAAGCAGACCTGGTCCTTAAGAAACTATCCGATGTGTTATCAGGCTTATTTCTAAAACACTTTCACATAAAAGTAGAAGGACTTTAGTGAAGATGCTGTTGTAGGCTCACAAAAGTCAGTTAAAATCAGAATTAAAACTCAATTAATTATTGAACCTTGCTGTACTTAAAATAACAGTATATACTTACTTTGCTCACTGTTTGAAAGTTGTTCCAGAGAAATGCTTTTCAGGCTTCTAAAAGAAGATAATTCACTTTAAGAAGCCATTTTTTTTTTTTTTAGCAATTTAATGTCAAGAAGATTAAGCATGGAGTCTAATATATAGATGTAGTACTAAAGAAAAACTATTACTAGAGTAAGAAAAGTAATTAATACAAAACTATAAGGCAAATTAGACAAAATAGAGTTGTTAAGAAATGGAAATTTAGCCAAATGATGAAGGAACACTACTGAAGGGAAATTACATAACATCTTCTAAACTAGTTAATAAAATACTTCAAAATATAAGAGAGATGGATTGATCTCAATAAATCCAATGTACTGATTCCCTTTTTTATAATAGAGAACTTCTGGTGTAATTTTTAAATATATCCAGAACTCTGTGGACTGCCTCTTAAGAAGACAATCTTTTTCCTTGGTGGTTAATGAACTTTTTTCATTCATGCTTTCTTTGTAGAGGGAGATCCATACTTTACTGGAAAGCTTCACGATTACACAGGCATCGAGAAGGATGAAGTGGTTCTTCAGTGTGAAATTAGCAAAGCAGATGCACCAGTGAAATGGTTTAAGGATGGAAAGGAAATAGAACCATCTAAAAATGCTGTTATCAAGGCAGATGGCAAGAAGCGCATACTAATCCTAAAGAAGGCCCTGAAATCAGATGTCGGGCAGTATACCTGTGACTGTGGGACAGATCAGACCTCCGGAAAGCTTAACATTGAGGGTAAAGACATTTCCATGTGTTTCACTCTTGACGCTATGGGGTTATTTCTCCGAGAGGCTAATGGCACGTGCTGTCCCTTCACTTTTCCAGATCGGGAAATTAAACTGGTGAGACCCCTGCACAGCGTAGAGGTGATGGAGACTGAGACAGCTCGCTTTGAAACTGAAATCTCTGAAGATGATATCCACGCCAGCTGGAAGCTCAAGGGAGAAGCATTACTCCAGACACCTGTACGGCTATTTCTGAACTTGTCGACACTAAGAGCTGTGTGTGAAATAGAAAAGGACAGGCGAAAAGTCAAAGTGCATGTAAAGCGTCTAATAAATGGTCTCAGGCTCTCTATCAGACCTTAGGCCAAAGAGAGAAACTGGGATCTGGTCACCTTTGCATTATTTCTGATCCAGCGCAGTGTAAGCTATGTGCATTCTGTGGTGCTGCCAGTTGGCTCAGAATTACACAGCTAAAAGAAATGTTGCTTTCTTGTATGCTTTACATCACTCATATATAAAAATATCATCATTTGTAGTATCTTCCTTTAAACAAGATAGTCCATGCATAGGAAGAAAAATTTTAAGGGAAATTATTTACTATGACATTTTTTTCTGTTTTTTGGTACAGGACTGTGAAATTAAGGAAGAAGGCAAAATACACTTCCTTATTTTGCACAACTGCCGCCTGGATCAGACTGGTGGGGTGGATTTCCAAGCTGCCAATGTTAAATCTAGTGCCCACCTCAGAGTTAAGCGTGAGTGTTATATATTTTTGCTGAAAATCACATACACACTACTGTGGAAAGTGATGCAAGTAAAGTAGAATTACACAATATTATTGTAGTACAAAAATTGGCTTTTGTATATTTACTTCTTTGACATCCTAACATAAAATGATTCCCATTCTACAGTTTTGAAAATGTCGTTGGCATCGCCACTTGAACAAAAGTCAATGTATCCTTCCTTCTGTTTTCTTGCTTTTGTAGTCCTTTCATTCCAAGTAGATGACCATATAGTAAGAGTCTAATTGAGAGCCCTCAGAGGTTACATCCTCCCCCCACAGCTGGAGCCCACTGGGGGGAAAAATGCTTTGCTGCATGGGTATTTCAGACTCAAGAAAGGAGGCAGGGAGCATTCGGCTAACATTTTTGGAAGGTGCAAAGTGGCTGATGGACGGAGTAGACAGGCTCTCTGACTGAGGGCCCCTGTTCCACCCAATCAGAGTCTTAGTTATTTTGGAAGTCACATACCTTATGTAGCAAGAGGAACTTGATGCCCAGAAGAGGGACAGATGCAGCACAGATTTCTTGCTGACCGTGTACATCCCAAAGAAGGGACCCTACAAATACCCACTCTCCAACCGTTGCCAGCTTTCCCCTCTCAGCACCACAGGGCCACTTTGACACGGGAGTTCGAAGTCGCCAGCCTCTGGGGCTCTTTTCTTCTTGAAGAAAGCAACCCTGGAAATGAAGGACTAAGTCTATTCTTTTGGAATTACAAAATGAGTAAAGAAAACCCTTTTCTTTCCTCCCGCAAAGCACGAGTGATTGGTCTTCTGAGACCTCTGAAGGATGTCACAGTGACTGCAGGGGAAACGGCCACCTTTGACTGTGAGCTGTCTTATGAGGACATCCCGGTGGAGTGGTATCTCAAGGGGAAAAAGCTGGAGCCCAGCGACAAGGTAAAAACTGTGTGCATGGTTGTCTCGTCTTCCCCCTCTTTGCGCCCAGATTCTTCTGCCTCCACTTGTACTTTTCTATTCTTGTTCTTTCGGATATCTCCTCCTCTACCTTTCCTCATCTCCTTCTAGCCTGATCTCTGCTGAAACTGTAAGGCACATTTGTCAGGTGTGGGGGGTGTGACCTGATGATATTTTTACTGAAATAGAAAAATTTAAAGTATAATTAAGTTTTAGTTTGCAGAAGAAAAGACAAGCATTCATTAGCTATCCGTGCTAGCTTGTTCAACCAGAAGATAGGCAGGGTCAAAAAGGCCAACTGGGCGCTCAGTAACAACAGTGCACATTGAGTTTTGAGACTAATTATCTCCGTGCTATCTAGTGTTCTGCACATAAGGGGGATTAACTGGAGAAGGCTGGAATTCCATTTCAGGCAGTTGATCAAGTAGTTGAGATAACTTCTGAGTAGATCTGCTCTTTGAGCACTTCTCTAAGCTATTTTTAACCCTCAAGTGGTTTGGGCTATACATATTCTGGAATGCAAGTGGACTGTTAAAGGGCAACTGGTGGTACTGACAAGAAAAAAGGGGTGCTGTTATTACACACATGTATGAATGAATATGCTCCAAGAAGATTTGGTGCATAACCAGCTCCTGTTAGGGCCAAAACTGTATCCGTAAGCAAAAACTGAGGCACTTATTTGTATAGGCCCCAAATATATATTGCCAAAATTCACCTATGTATTTTGCACTTTCTCCCCAAAACAAACATTGTGCATTTCCAAACAATCTGGATAATTATTCATTAATTTTGTGTTGAAACATAGAGAAATAGCATGGGTATGGGAGAAAATATGAAGACAGTATGTTGTTCTATAACATTTTCCTCCAATATTCCAGAAATAATATTGAGTGTGTATCAAGGCCTCATCATAAATCAAACTTTGAAGTCTTAAGGAAATATAATTAAAGAGGGATTCAGTTTAAGAGCCACAAAATTGGGGTATTAGAAGACCATGCCTTTAAACTAATGTTCAAATACAAACCCCAGCAACTAGTATCCTACCAAAGTGACCAAAGGACAGTTCAGTAAGTCATCTGGTAGCGAAGTTCCGCCTGTCATTCAGATAATAGTGAGCAGTTGGCCTCCTTTCTTACCAACTAGGAAAAGCAGCAGCACATTCCATTCGTAGCTTGAGAATCTGTTTGCATATCACAAAACTTCACTTACGGCAAACTCTTCTAAATATTGAACTGAGTGATGGCGGCGTCTCTACTTCCAGATTGTTGCTTTTAAATGTACATTTTTCCTTTCAAGTGTGGTTTAATTAATTTTATGTCTAAAGGCAGAGAGTTGTTGGCTTTTCATGGTCCTTTGGAGATCTGTAAATGTATGACTCTACTTAAGGATAAATCACATTGTTGTGTTGCTAGGTAGCTTTTGGTCAGATTATGAGCTTTTTATTAAACTAAAAGACCAGTCTCAGAAAAAAACCAAGACCAGCCTCAGTTCTAATATAAAAACTGTATTATTCTTATTGCCACCGGAGTTTTTGTCTAAGATTAGAAAGGATCAGTTTACTAACATTCTAAAGGGCTCCTTTGTGTCTCCCTAGACATAAGAATTTTAATCCTATATTCTAGCTGCCTGAAATACCTCATCTTTTTATGAACTTGCTCTTACATTACTTGTCTCTTTCAAAAGAATTTTGATATGAACTATAAAGCAATAAACTTATTTTATTACATTTTACAGGTTTTGTTTAAGTCTATTAATGTTCTTCTTAATTTAATTCACCTTTTTCATCTTCATTTTTTGCAAAATTTTTAGCTTCTAAAACTTAACCGATCAAACAATAACAGGTTATGAAACAAGCAAAAGCAGGTTATAGAAATAGCAAGTGGGAAGGAAACATTTTTTAAATGAGCTACATTTTGCCTTTTTTTTTTAAATCAGGGGTTGAACTCAGGTCCTTGAGCTTACATTTTGCCTTTTTAAAATCAACTCAGGAAAGGACTGCTAATTCCCAAATAGCCTTTGATAAATTTGTATTTAAACAATACTTTGATCAGTCTTAATGTATGCTGTGTTACCCTAGCATATTTCCATTGTAAGTAAATATTTTTAAAGTAACCTTTAGTATTACCCTTACATAATCTTGGCATCCATTTTATTGGTTTATTTTTATAAGATAGCTGCTTTCCTTTTTTTTATTTAATCATAACACTGACTACATTATATACCAGCTATTGAGAGCTACGATGTTCTCAATTACATTCTGACAGAGAGTACTATAAAGTAGCCTCAAGTGGATTCAGATGATAAAGCAATATGTTAGTAAAGAACAGGCTTCTGTGTGTGGGTTAGAACATGAGATGCTGTTTTAAATAACCATAAGTTGCAAGTCTAAAATTTATATCCAAAATTTACATTGAAACATCATTAAAAAGAATAATTTTTCCCATTCAAGGACCATATTTTTAAATAAGTAGTAGCTGTGTTCATAGCACATAGCTTAATTACCCTCTCCTATCTTTTCATTGCTCTTTTTCATTATTCTCAAGTATTAAAATAACCATGTCCTGTTCTTAATGTGAATGCCTTCAGTAAAACTTTATTCCTTATTCCTTTATATCAGCATAACAACTAATTTCACTGGCAAAAACCTATACATAATTTTTAACTCTAGATGAACTCTGAGGCAGTACAAAACCAGGCTCAATGACAGCAAATAGTTTTTTAGGAAGTTCAGATCATACAACTAGATACACCCAATCCTCTTAGCTTTACTTCTCCGTGACTCTTATCTATAATTGATATTTGATTGCTAAATATTAATGAGCAAACATGGGAAGAGGGAAGATGAGCCAACATCTTCATTTGCAATTTTGAACAAAATTAGGAAATTATACAAATTGTTTTAATCATATTTATTGGACCATAAAATAAATTTTATTGCTAAAAGAAACAGAAGAAGAGTTCTAGCTCTTTGTTGCATAGTAAACACCTCACAATTAAAGTATGAAATTTACTTTCAGAAAAACAAATAATCTACTTTCAGCTTATCATATCTAATTATTTTTTCTTCTTTATTTTAGCTTTTCTAAAGTCTTTCTTTATATATATAAACCCACTAACAAGAATGGAGGCACATACACATATATGAATGCATATATTTTTGAAAGATCACAAATAAAAACAGCAATTGGCTTAGGCAAGTTTAACATAAAAGTCACCTAACAAGTTATATAAAGTTTACTCTGAAAATCTAAAATATTCTTAAAAGATTAGAAACTATTGGTTAAAATAATTTTAAAATATATATATATATGCTATATATCTGATAAAACTACCGGGTAGCACTGTTTTAAAACTGTTTATCTAACTGAATTAAATGAGCCTCAATACTGAATTGATGTCTCGTGTATTCTCAAACTTTGCTTTTCTAAAAACTAGGTGGTTACACGTTCAGAAGGAAAAGTCCATACACTTACTTTGAGGGATGTAAAGTTAGAAGATGCTGGGGAAGTCCAGCTAACAGCAAAGGATTTCAAAACTCAAGCCAATCTCTTTGTGAAAGGTAAATACAAGACTTCTTTTTAAATGCATATAAGTAGAGGCTCGTAAATAATGCTGACTCTCTATTATCTTTTCACCATAAGTATCATAGATCATTAAAGTCAACCACATATCCAGAAGCCTAATTTTATCTTTTGGTCTGATAAAATACTTCACAGACCATTTTTTTAAAAAGTCAAAATTGACTGGCATAGGTTTTAGTTCCTTGTTCCATTTCTTTTATTTTCAATGCATGTTTTAGTAGTTCAGAAATCAGCAAGGGGAAGAATTAATATCAAATTAGCTATTTATCATTTTATTAACCAAGAGTTGTCTATTATTTCCTACACGTTTCATAGTTTTCAAAGTGATTTTCCTCTATATGAACAAATAATGATAAAACATCATTATTAGAGGAAAATATATGAGTGGAATCACTTCTTGAAATGAGCAGTCTCGGGGCCAGGGATGTAGCTCCGTGGTGTTACACCTGACTGGCAAGCGCAAGGTTTTGAGTTCAGTTCCCGGTGCTGGAAAAAAAAAAAGTGAGCAATCTCAGAACAGAAAAAGCCCTGGAGATGCCACAGGAAAGTTGAGAAGGTGCTGAAACTCTTGGAGAAGGGAAACAGAAAGGCTAATGAGTATGATTCTTTCAGAACCCCCAGTTGAATTCACTAAGCCCCTTGAGGACCAGACGGTCGAAGAGGAAGCCACTGCCGTACTGGAGTGTGAAGTATCCAGAGAAAACGCTAAGGTGAAATGGTTCAAAAATGGAACAGAAATCCTCAAAAACAAGAAATACGAAATTGTCGCTGATGGCAGGGTCAGAAAACTTATTATACACAACTGTACCCCAGAGGATATCAAAACATATACTTGTGATGCTAAGGATTTTAAGACTTCCTGTAACCTGAATGTCGTGCGTAAGTATTCTTACACAGGGCTTTTCATATGCAACTCTTGGTAACCACAAAAAAAAAAAAAAAAAAAAAAAAATGCTTTTTGCATGCTCTTCTTGGCCTAACCACATTTCTTGGCAACTTACAGTATTGACACTGACACTTTAAATATATTTTTTAAAATCTTCCTACTACATCTAATATGATAAAGACATCAGCCACTTTTTGCTATGCCTCTTTTCTCTAAGTGGTAAGCAGACGTTACTTTTTGCATCTGGGTGGTAAGCCTGTTACGTGAATTTTCTATTGTCGAGGTCCCACTGAATACAGATAAAAGCAGAGAGCCCTGGTTTTTAAAATGAAAGTGAAAGTGATTTCCATATGGAAGGAAAAAGAGTTTTTAAGCCTGGGGAACAACTAGAAAATGATAGGAAATTTCAGTTTGAATAGAAGCATACTAAGGACTACTGTAGTATGAGAAAGTCACTCACATAAATCAATCTCTGAGAATAAGAATGAATGAGAAGATGGAGCAAGGCCTGGATTCTTGAGTCCTGGATTCTTTGAATGAAGAACTCCAATGATTTTTTACCATTCCATCCTCCCTGATGAAAAACACATCTTTTTTCAAAATGCCACGTGCTAGTTCATTTGTTTCATCCATTTGTTTGTTCAGTGATTCCATTTTTCAGTGCATATTTTTGTGCAGCATTTGTTTAGTTTAGTTATTCCCCACCTGTCAACAACTACAACCTTGTGGCTTTGATTGTGCTTCATCTTGTACTGTGTTATTCTTTCCATTTCATGGTTTCTCTGCTTTAGCTTAAGTCAGTGTGTCCTCTTGAGTCTCCTTCTTCCCTTTGTCTTTTTCGTCCACTCCAAGAAGGCCAAGCTACAAGGTGATATCTTCAACCTGTCAGCCAGCATTCATTACTGATCAAGAAGGGTCGTTTTGGAAGGGACTCACAAGGAGCTCTGAAAGAAGGAAGGGCAAGCAGGAACTATTTTTATATAGGGGGCTGAGTGAATTCTGGACAGACATGAAATAAGAGATGTAAAAAACAATCATCCCTCCATACATAACTCATTATCATACTAATAGCTGCCTGGATTGTATGTGACACATCTCTGAAGCTGAGTTTTCAAAAAATCTGGATATTTGTGATTTACTCTACACTTGTGCCTCCTAGCCATGCACAAAGCTGAAATAGTGCTTCAAGCTGTCTTAGCATTCAGTTCTACTAATTTCTCAAACACTATGCTGGCTGCCTTAAATAAGATAATGTTTCTTTTCTACTGGTGTCTTCGTTGACAACCAATATATTTCAATTTTGGAAGTATCAATAAAGATTTTTCTTTTAGTTACCATTCCAAAGAACTGAGATAGATATATAATATGCCAAGAATGTTGTGTAAACTACAGAGATTATGTAGAAAGCAATGCATCCTTTCTGACTGGTAGCTCCAGTGGGTTTCAAAGTCACTTGGAGCTGTTGGAAAGTCCCTGCAAAAGATTCACTTTTTCTTAATGTATATCATAGTAACATCAGAATAAATTTCTGAAAAGCTCATTTTGAATTCTGCTGACATTCTCTTATAGCTCCTCATGTGGAATTCCTAAGACCACTCACTGATCTTCAAGTTAAAGAAAAAGAAATGGCTCGCTTTGAGTGTGAAATTTCTCGAGAAAATGCTAAGGTCTGTGACTGCATAGCTGTTATCATGTTTTGTCAGATGATTTTGTGTTTACTTTTTGTCTAGCCAAAATGGGAAGAAAATGGAAGGCAGGAAGGGAGAGATAGAGGAAGTAGTAAATCCTTTCTCTGATCACCACTTTACTTTTAGATTAAAAATTCATATTTTAGTATTTTTTAGTATCGTTCATTTACTTTTCCTTGAGAAACATGGGACTCACAATCCATAGCTTTAAATGCTATATTGAAATGCTGTTTTTTAGATCAAAAACAATCAGTTGTCTGAAGCCAACACTTAGGTTTGCCATTAACTACAATGGACAAAGTTGCTTTAACTTTGAACCTCAGTTTATACATCAAAGGAGTTGGTCTGCATGATCTCTAAGGCCCTCATGGCTCTAAACTTTTATGATCACATTTCTAGAATTACTGATAATAGTATCACAGCAGTTTGCTTAACAGTAACTGTTAACTTTGTTGTTTCCTGAATTTACTTAGATTTGCATTTGACACGTTGGTCCTTCTCTATATAGAGTTATTGGTTGTTTTCCGAAATACTCAGAAACATAGTTCCTCTCTTAAGGAAACTCATGTGAAGGAATAAGATGAAAACTGATAAATCCATTTGTCTTAAATATAGGTTCAGTGGTTCAAAGATGGTGCTGAAATTAAAAAGGGCAAAAAATATGACATCATCTCAAAGGGAGCAGTACGCATTCTTGTCATCAACAAATGTCTACTGACTGATGAAGCAGAATATTCCTGTGAAGTAAGGACAGCAAGAACTTCTGGCATGTTGACAGTTCTAGGTATGTGTGAAGTCCTTCTTTGCTGAAACATGTTAGGAAAAATAATAATTGCCAGTTGAACTCGTTTTTTTTTTTTTTTGCTCTCCTTACAGAAGAAGAAGCTGTCTTTACAAAAAATCTTGCCAATGTTGAAGTTAGTGAAACAGACACTATCAAACTGGTTTGTGAAGTTTCTAAACCTGGAGCAGAAGTGATTTGGTACAAAGGTGATGAAGAGATCATTGAAACGGGAAGATTTGAAATACTTGCCGATGGAAGGAAGAGAGTCCTGACCATTCAGAATGCTCTCCTTGAAGATGCTGGTAACTACAACTGCCGCCTCCCAAGTTCTCGAACTGATGGCAAAGTTAAAGTACATGGTAGGAAAATTACAGTGAATCACATTTTATTTTTCATAATTCACACTTGTTATACGTAAGGTTTAAATGTGTAGGTTTTCAATATCTTGCAACTTTTTCTTTCCAGAACTTGCTGCTGAATTTATCTCAAAGCCTCAAAACCTTGAAATTCTTGAAGGAGAAAAGGCTGAATTCGTCTGCACTATTTCAAAGGAAAGTTTCGAAGTTCAGTGGAAGAGAGATGATAAGACACTTGAAGCTGGAGATAAATATGATATTATTGCTGATGGGAAGAAGAGGGTCCTCGTTGTGAAGAATGCCACGTTACAAGACATGGGCACTTATGTGGTCATGGTTGGAGCTGCTAGAGCAGCAGCTCACTTGACAGTAATTGGTAAGTTTGTTCTTACCCTTTGTTATTTGGTTTTTTAGAAAAAAAAACTTTTTATTCTCTGCCTATTGGTTTTGTTTATGCTTATATGCATTACTTTGATCCTTCTTCATACTATAAAGTCCCTTTGGTTGTTTTCAGAAAAACTCAGGCTCATAGTCCCTCTTAAAGACACCCGTGTGAAGGAACAACAAGAAGCTGTCTTCCACTGTGAAGTCAATACTGAAGGTGCCAAAGCCAAATGGTTCAGAAATGAGGAAGCCATATTCGATAGTGCAAAGTACATCATTCTCCAAAAAGACCTGGTCTACACCCTCAGAATTAGAGATGCACGATTAGATGACCAAGCCAACTATAATGTGTCTCTGACCAATCATAGGGGTGAAAATGTTAAAAGTGCAGCCAACCTAATTGTTGAAGGTCAGTGATTTATATGGTAGTAGAAATTTTTCCTATTAGTTTCTATGGAAATAAGGTCAATATTGTTCTTCTTCTTTACAACAGAGGAAGATCTTAGGATTATTGAACCTCTTAAAGATGTTGAAACAATGGAGAAGAAATCTGTCACATTCTGGTGCAAAGTGAATCGTCTCAATGTCACACTGAAATGGACCAAAAATGGGGAAGAAGTACCTTTTGACAACCGTGTATCATACCGAATTGATAAGTACAAGCACTCTCTAATCATTAAAGATTGTGGCTTCCCAGATGAAGGTGAATACGTGGTCACTGCTGGACAAGATAAATCTGTGGCCGAGCTTCTTATAATAGAAGCCCCTACAGAATTTGTGGAACACTTGGAAGACCAGACAGTCACCGAGTTCGATGATGCTGTCTTCTCCTGCCAGCTCTCCAGAGAAAAAGCAAACGTTAAATGGTATAGAAATGGGAGAGAAATCAAGGAAGGCAAAAAGTATGCAAAGAATTTCTTATTCTCTATTTCCATAGCTGTATAGAAACTGTGAGTTTGATGACCCTTATGTTTGCTAACCAATAATCCAATCTCTTCTTAGATATAAATTTGAAAAAGATGGAAGTATACATAGACTCATTATAAAAGATTGCAGGCTGGATGACGAGTGTGAATATGCTTGTGGAGTAGAAGACAGGAAGTCGCGAGCTAGACTTTTTGTGGAAGGTACGGATTAAGTAAAAGTATAACTCTAATGTTGGCAACCAATTTTTTAAAACTGTTAATCAAAATGCAAACCTATTTGTATTTAATTAACATTTTCTTTCTAGAAATCCCTGTTGAGATCATCAGGCCTCCTCAAGATATTCTTGAAGCTCCTGGTACTGATGTTGTCTTTTTAGCTGAGCTCAACAAAGACAAGGTGGAAGTCCAGTGGCTAAAAAATAACATGGTCATTGTCCAGGGCGACAAACACCAGATGATGAGTGAAGGAAAGGTACACAGGCTGCAGATTTGTGATATTAAGCCCCGTGATCAGGGTGAATATAGATTTGTTGCCAAAGACAAAGAAGCCAGAGCTAAGCTTGAACTGGCAGGTAAGTCCCTTTCTTTTATTTGACAGTATCTTTACAATATCCCAGATGAGATAAAGCAGTGATGGCAAGCCTTTGAAACACCGAATGCCCAAACTGCAGCCCCAAACTCACTTACCACAAAGCACCAGCGCTGCAGTTAAATCTGAATATCCAATGCTCATCTGTGAGCTTTGCCAGGATGACTTGGCTCCTGTGCCATCAATCTTTGATGATGTGATTTCCACCATAACACACATACTGTACATTCACCACCACTGATACAGAGTTTGTGGCCATATAATAAAGTAATCCTTGTGAGAGTCTTTCATTTCTATCAGTCCTGTCCACATGTCAACTATTCTGATTTCTCTTACTACAAAGTAAGTGTCTTAAGTAAGAGGAAATTGATGACATTCATCTTTAAAGCCAGAATCGTGGGCTATTCCTGATTCCTTGAATAACCTATCACCCTGAGGGTCTTCCCAGACCTAAAGACAGTCTGACACTCTTCTTTCCAACCCCTGTGGACTTTTTAGATCTGTGCTCATCCTGACCCAAGATATCCTGATAGTTTATTGTTATTAAAATGTCATTAGCTTATCATTTGTACATAAGAAAAAGTTCATCTGATTTATCTTGAGTTAACTATACAGTGCTTACTCTATCCTAGAAAAACATGTTTTACACCATTCTAAATCCTCTCATTACTTTTGATGAAGAATGAAAATTTTATAATTTTATACCATCTTTAATCCTCTATTCTCCAGTGGCTACCAATTTAAGAGAAATAAAAACTATTCGACATTTAAGTGTTCTTCTCTGCTATAAAATTCCCGTCACCTCCTTCCAATGTCATACTGCCAGCACATTTGTTAACAAATGCATAGTAAAGAAGCTAAGCTGTGGTTTGATTAGAGTACACAATTCAAATGCATTCACATGCTATTTTTTAGCTGCACCTAAAATCAAGACAGCTGATCAAGACCTTGTGGTTGACGCTGGCCAGCCTCTCACAATGGTGGTGCCGTACGATGCCTACCCCAAAGCAGAAGCTGAGTGGTTTAAAGAAAATGAAGCCTTATCTTCAAAAACTGTTGAAACTACTGCCGAACAAACTTCTTTCAGAATTTCAGAAGCCAAGAAAGGAGACAGGGGAAGGTACAAAATCGTGCTTCAAAATAAACATGGAAAAGCAGAAGGATTTATCAATTTACAAGTTATTGGTAAGTTCTTGATTGGTAAGTGCCTTGATTAGCTCAGCACAAGTCAAAAGTACAGCAAGATATTTAAATTGTTTTATATGTGAATTTCAGATGTTCCTGGTCCAGTACGTAACTTAGAAGTGACAGAAATATTTGATGGTGAAGTGAGCCTTGCCTGGGAAGAACCACTTACTGATGGTGGAAGCAAAATCATAGGTTATGTTGTTGAACGACGTGACATCAAGAGAAAGACCTGGGTTCTAGCCACTGACTGTGCAGACAGTTGTGAGTTTACTGTCACTGGGTTACAAAAAGGAGGAGTTGAGTACCTATTCCGAGTGAGCGCAAAAAACAGAGTAGGCACTGGTGAACCAGTAGAAACTGACAATCCTGTAGAAGCAAGGAGTAAATATGGTAAGTAGCGTCAAAATAAATTGCACACTAGTTTATCTTTGCTTTTATGTGCACTATAACCCAAACTCATGTTTGCTTCTTCTTTGAAAACCAGATGTTCCAGGCCCTCCTTTGAATGTAACCATCACTGATGTGAATAGATTTGGTGTCTCACTGACATGGGAACCACCGGAATATGACGGCGGTGCGGAAATCACAAACTATGTCATTGAATTAAGGGATAAGACTTCTATCAGATGGGACACTGCCATGACTGTAAGAGCTGAAGACCTGTCTGCAACTGTCACCGATGTGGTAGAAGGACAGGAGTACAGCTTCCGTGTCAGAGCCCAAAACCGAATTGGAGTTGGAAAACCAAGTGCAGCTACACCTTTCGTCAAAGTTGCTGATCCAATTGGTGAGCCTGTCAAAAAAAAAAGAGGCGCCAGGGATTTAGCTCAGTGGCACTGTTTCCTGCCTTGCAAGCACAGGGTCCCAAGTTCGATTCCCAGTACCAAAAAAAAGGAAATAAATATTGCATGAAATCAAGAAATTAGGCCTATCAATTGAAATCATTCAAATTAAAGTTAATAAAAGGTAGAATACCAGAAAATTTTATCAAAATTATAAAAACTCAAGACTTACCTATTTTTATTCAGTGAGCTTAGGAAACCTATTATTTTCATGAGAGTGCTAGAATGAGTGATATCACGTCTTAATAAATTACCACAAAATTAAATTGTATGCCCAACTCTTTCTTCCATCTCAGAGAGACCAAGTCCTCCTGTGAACCTAAATTCCTCAGATCAGACTCAGTCATCAGTCCAGCTCACATGGGAGCCTCCTCTGAAGGACGGAGGAAGCCCGATACTGGGCTATATAATCGAGCGGTGTGAAGAAGGAAAAGATGATTGGATCCGTTGTAATGTCAAACCCGTCCCTAAACTGACTTACAAGGTAAGCAGTTTGCATCTAAAAATAAATTCAGTACATGATCATGAAATTTAGTGTGCGTGTTTTTAACAAATATTTATAATTTTAGGTCACTGGGTTGCAAAAAGGAAATAACTATTTATATAGAGTATCTGCAGAAAATGCTGCTGGTGTCTCAGATCCATCTGAAATTCTTGGTCCTCTAACTGCTGATGATGCATCTGGTAAACAGACATTTTATTTTTAGATTTGGAACTAACACATAACTTCATTGGGACACCAGAGATTTAAATATGTAATTAATTTTAATTTTTTCTTAATAGTTGAACCAACAATGGATTTAAGTGCTTTTAAAGATGGCCTGGAAGTTATCGTCCCAAATCCTATCAAGATCCTGGTTCCAAGTACAGGTTATCCAAGGCCAACTGCAACCTGGTCTTTCGGAGAGAAGGTTCTAGAAGCAGGAGACCGTGTTACTATGAAGACCATATCTGCCTATGCTGAACTTGTCATTTCTCCAAGCGAACGTTCAGACAAGGGCATTTATACGTTGACATTAAAAAATCGTGTGAAGTCAATTTCTGGGGAAATTAATGTCAATGTTATTGGTAAGGAATTAAACTTTTGTTACCTAATGTGATTTAGCAATATTAGCGAATATTGGCTTAAACCATCAATGATGTTTTCACTGAATTTTCTGTTTTAGCTCGCCCAAGTGCACCCAAAGAACTGAAATTTAGTGACATAACCAAGGATTCAGTACATCTGACTTGGGAACCACCAGATGATGATGGAGGAAGTCCATTGACCGGATATGTCATTGAAAAGCGAGAAGTCAGCCGGAAAACATGGACTAAAGTGAGTTTTGAGTAGTGACACATCAACTCCAGAAAAGAGAGTGGAGGAAATCCCAGGAGGCTGGGCTGCCACGCAAAATCATATATGCCATGCCTTTTTACCTTTACCTCACTAACATGAACCAAAAATTGTTTTTAAAAATACACTGATTCTAATGACTCCTGACATAGTTCAACCAAAGTTTAGTATAATTGCCTCATTTTGTGAATTTTATCAAGGTTTTTAGCTAGGTTTTTTAAAAAATATAATTCACTTAGTAACCCTTAATCTTTAACTCATTCTAAGGAAAGTATTTATTATCCTGATCTTCCCATTTATTTTTTCTCCACTGGATTGTCTTAATTGGCTTAATCTGCCATTCTTCCCTTCCTTTATTTATACCAGTTAGTATTCTTTACCCTGATTTAAAATCATATTTCTAGCAACCGAGCTGGTAAAAGAACTCTACTTCATTTGGCATCTTTTTAATGTATATAAGCTATGGAACAGTTTATCTTTAGACTGAGGGTCAAATATTATATACTATAGTTGCAATTTTTCCCTAATACAAAATTATTATAAAATAATCCTTAATATTCAAAACAACTTCCATTTGTGTTGCAGCTCATGAGAAAAGTTTGACTTAGGGAAAAATTTGACTTAGGGAAATGCTTTTGGGGAAACACCTAGTTAATTGTATTTCTTTTTCCCAGGTTATGGACTTTGTGACTGATCTAGAATTCACAGTTCCTGATCTTGTACAAGGAAAAGAATATTTATTCAAAGTCTGTGCTCGTAACAAATGTGGCCCTGGAGAACCTGCATATACTGATGAACCTGTAAATATGTCAGTTCCTGCAAGTAAGTACCTGTGTGATAATTTCTTGCCTAGTCTCATGTTACCTGTTTTTTGTTTGTTTGTTTGTTATTTTTTTTTAAGTTTAGGCCTGAGGTTGACATTATTGGGAATATGGAGATAACCTCATAGGCATCCTCTAAAACTGACTTTTTCTTTAAAATGTTGCAGCGGTACCTGACCCACCAGAGAATCTTAAATGGAGAGATCGGACAGCCAAAAGCATCTTCCTAACATGGGAACCACCTAAACATGATGGTGGTTCACGCATCAAAGGATATTTAGTTGAAAAATGTCCACGTGGTTCTGACAAATGGGTCGCCTGTGGTGAACCTGTTGCAGAAACAAAGTAGGTTTTTAAATTATTGGGCACAAGAGTAATGCTCATCCCTACTCATTAAAAATGGGTTTGCCTCGCAAAATGGTAGTTTATTTCATTGAAAATTCTCTTAGTGTGCCTGTATAATTTTAAAAGATTTTGTTACACTATTGAAGCAATCCAGGTTTTATTTTAAAGCTAGTATTATACTAGTAGCATAAATTGGGGGCATATTAGGACAGCTATGCAGTGGAATGGGTTATCTACATGATTGCAAAGTACCCAATTTGTTTTCTGACAGAATGGAAGTGACAGGTCTTGAGGAGGGCCAGTGGTATGCCTACCGTGTGAAGGCCTTGAACAGGATGGGCGCTAGCAAGCCGTGCAGACCCACAGAAGAAATCCAGGCTGTGGATACACAGGGTATGTACTTTTTATTATTATCATGTCAGTAAGGCCTCAGTGTTTAAGTCTGTTCAAAGCTGCTAACCATGTAAATCTTTTACACTTCAGAGGCTCCAGAAATTTTCCTTGATGTGAAGCTCCTTGCTGGTCTTACTGTGAAAGCTGGCACAAAGATTGAACTTCCGGCTACTGTAACTGGAAAACCTGATCCTAAAATAACTTGGACAAAGGCTGATCTTGTCCTGAAGCAAGATAATAGAATTACTATTGAAAACGTCCCTAAAAAATCCACAGTGACTATCGTGGATAGTAAGAGAAGCGACACTGGCACCTACATCATCGAGGCTGTGAATGTCTGCGGCAGGGCCACTGCTGTGGTGGAAGTGAACGTCTTAGGTAGGAGAGGCTCTAGTTTCAAGAAGAATCAAACACATTTCAGCTACTTTCTTAAATAACCCATGGTTAATTTTTTTTTTTTCTGCACAACGCCGTCCACAGATAAACCTGGACCACCAGCTGCTTTTGACATCACAGATATAACCAGCGAATCATGTCTTTTAACGTGGAACCCACCACGAGACGATGGTGGATCCAAGGTCACAAACTATGTAGTGGAGAGGAGAGCAACTGACAGTGAAGTGTGGCATAAGCTTTCTTCAACGGTCAAGGACACAAACTTCAAGGCAACCAAATTAATACCCAATAAAGAGTATGTCTTCCGAGTTGCTGCAGAAAACATGTATGGTGTTGGTGAGCCAGTCCAGGCTACTCCAATAATAGCCAAATATCCATTTGGTAAGTTTCTTACCCAGCTGACCAAAAAATTAAAAATAAAAGATGCTTAAAAAAAAAAAAATAAAAA
>NW_022900938.1:17759673-17823028 GCF_012274545.1 Fukomys damarensis
CTTAAAAAAAAAAATAAATAAATAAATAAATAAATAAATAAATAAATAAATAAAAATAAAAGATGCTTGTGTCAAACTTGCATTTAGGTACCGTATTTATGGAGAGGACAGATACACTTGTATACCATTGTCTTTTCTGTAGATCCACCTGGACCTCCAACTCGCCTAGAACCTTCAGACATCACTAAAGATGCAGTGACTCTTACATGGTGTGAGCCAGATGATGATGGAGGCAGCCCCATCACTGGATACTGGGTTGAAAGATTAGATCCAGATACTGATAAATGGGTTAGATGCAATAAGATGCCAGTAAAGGACACAACATACAGGTACATCCAGAATCTCTGTCAAGTGTTAAAACGGCAGAGATTTACTTAAATATTTGCTGTACTATTCCTTTTGGTCATACAGATTATATATTACTATTAAAATTTTAATCATTTTTGCTTTTATTTTCTATTTTCACATAATTTTTAAATGATGTAAATTCCATTCAAGGACACATTTCTTAATTTATTACAAACTACTAACTTTCTGGAAGTTTCAAAGTGTTTTGTCCAGCCATATATTAATGATATTATCATAATATAATTAGATTGGTACACTTGGCCAAATTTAAACTGTGTATCAGTTAAAAGGCAATTTTTAAATTTACATTAAAATACTTTGAGTTAAATTTCCAAATTAGTTTTTGTCACCATTTAAATAAATTAGCCTCTCCTGTGTAAATACATGGTTACTTTCACTTACTGTGACGTTACACATGCTCTTTTTTCCTATTTCAGAGTAAAAGGTCTCACCAATAAGAAAAAATACAGATTCCGTGTGTTGGCTGAAAATCTGGCCGGACCTGGAAAGCCAAGTAGATCAACGGAACCAATCCTAATAAAGGATCCCATAGGTATTATTTATAATTTTCTGTGGTTATTTTCAAGCTTGCGTTAGCTTATCTTTGGCAAACCTAAATCATGACTTTGTTGGCTTGTAGATCCTCCCTGGCCTCCTGGAAAACCAACTGTAAAAGATATAGGCAAAACATCATTAACATTGACTTGGACAAAGCCAGAACATGACGGAGGGGCAAAGATTGAGTCTTATGTCATTGAAATGTTAAAGACTGGAACGGAAGACTGGGTCAGAGTAGCTGAAGGGGTTCCGACCACCCAGCATGTACTTCCTGGGCTCATGGAAGGGCAGGAGTACTCATTCCGGGTGAGAGCTGTGAACAAGGCTGGAGAAAGCGAACCCAGTGAACCCAGTGACCCTGTGCTTTGCCGGGAGAAGCTATGTAAGTCACTTTTGATGCTGGGTTATATAAATCCTTCTAACATCTATCTAAACACTGTAATATGAGAAAAATATGAAAAATTCTTTACTGTTATTCCCTTCTTGCTGCATTATTTTCTAGGGACGACCAGAACATGCAGTAAACACTGAATGTTGAGCAATAAAAAAATCAAATTTACTTTTCCTTCTTTTTATTTTTCTTTATTTTGGTACGTTTTAGGTATACAGTACACAGTCACATTCATCATTGGGATCTTGTATCTTCACATGACAGATCTTGGTTCTCATTTTTTTCCCCATTCCCCTGGCCTCCCTTCACCCCCTTCACCCTTCCATTACTTTTCCTTCTTCTTTATCCAGATCCTCCATCACCGCCTCGTTGGCTTGAAGTGATTAATATCACAAAAAATACAGCAGACCTAAAATGGACGGTTCCTGAGAAAGACGGAGGGTCCCCTATCACCAACTACATCGTAGAAAAGAGAGATGTGAGGCGAAAAGGCTGGCAAACAGTGGACACCACCGTCAAAGACACCAAGTGCACAGTCACCCCGCTGACTGAGGGCTCTTTATATGTGTTCCGAGTTGCTGCAGAAAATGCAATAGGACAAAGTGACTACACGGAAATCGAGGATTCTGTCCTGGCCAAAGACACCTTCAGTATGCCCTCTAATTTAATCTTTGTGACATTTGTAGTATGTTACTACTTTTCCCCCTGGTATTTCTAATCGTGGATTATTTTCCTTTCAGCCACTCCTGGACCACCCTATGCCCTGACAGTGGTTGATGTGACAAAACGACATGTTGACCTAAAGTGGGAGCCACCTAAAAATGATGGCGGAAGACCAATACAGAGGTAGAACTTGAATCACTTCATAAAAAGTAATTTATGCTTGGCTGCAAATCCTTGTGTTTGTTTTGCCCTATTAATGCTAATGAAATGACTTGTTATTTAAATAGGTATATCATTGAGAAGAAAGAAAAGTTAGGCACTCGTTGGGTGAAAGCTGGAAAGACCTCAGGACCTGACTGTAACTTTAGAGTAACTGATGTCATTGAAGGAACAGAAGTCCAGTTTCAGGTTCGGGCAGAAAATGAAGCTGGAGTTGGTCACCCAAGTGAACCAACAGAAATCCTAGCAATAGAAGATCCAACAAGTAAGTGGTGCTAATGATACAACAAATATCATATAGAACTCGATGATGAGCCGGCAGATGTAAATGTTTCACTCTTTTCTCAGGTCCTCCGTCACCTCCTCTTGACCTACATGTGACTGATGCTGGGAGGAAGCACATTGCCATTGCTTGGAAGCCTCCAGAGAAAAATGGTGGAAGTCCTATCATAGGATACCATGTTGAAATGTGTCCAGTAGGCACTGAGAAATGGATGCGAGTTAATTCTCGCCCAGTTAAAGACTTGAAATTCAAAGTTGAGGAGGGGATTGTTCCTGACAAAGAGTACGTTCTAAGAGTGAGAGCTGTCAATGCTGTTGGTGTCAGCGAGCCATCTGAAATCTCTGAAAATGTGGTTGCCAAAGACCCAGACTGTAAGAACACAGTGTCTTTTATAGTTAATAAAGTAGGCTTTCTTCGTGTATTGCATTTTAATGTGCTGGTTTTTTTTTCTTTTGGATCATATCTTACAGGTAAACCAACAATTGAGATGGAGACTCATGACATTGTAGTTATTGAAGGAGAAAAATTAAGCATTCCTGTTCCCTTCAGAGCTGTCCCAGTTCCAACTGTCAGCTGGCATAAAGATGGCAAAGAAGTAAAAGCGAGTGACAGGTTAACAGTGAAGAATGATCACATCTCTGCACACCTTGAAGTTCCCAAGAGTGTCCATGCAGATGCTGGTGTTTACACCATTACACTGGAAAATAAGCTTGGCTCAGCAACTGCCTCGATCAATGTCAAAGTCATAGGTAATCATTCTCTCATGAAACACCTGACCTTCTTCACATGTTGGGGAAATTGGTTAACTTTCCAATGTAGTATAAATGGCTCCGTGGATTGACATCTGTAAACTAAACACCCCTTTCTTTATCTCCACATGAAAAAGCAATTCTAAAGAAATGAAATTGCTACTCTAATTAGATTAAGTTACCCTTGATTGTGAAACTAATTTAAATAAGAGATTCATCATACTCAAAGAATGTTTAAATGACCAATATTTACTTCCTAGTTGTATAAATTTACATTTTCCGGTAGAATTCTCATTCAAGGGAGGAACATTTTCTGCCATCCACCCCACCCCTGGTAGTGTTTGGCAGTCTGTGTAGCCACTTTTTTTTTTTTTAATTGAGCTTATTGGTACATTTTAGGTATACAGTACAGTTCCATTCATTATTGGGATCTTGTACCTTCACATGACAGATCTTGGTTCTCATTTTTCCCCTTACCTCTGCCCTCCCTTCACCCCCTCCTCCCCTCCCCATCTACAAACACTTTATTTTCATCTTTTCATTTTCTCATATTTTTTTCTTTTCCCTTATTCCCTTTCCCCTACCCTTCCCACTTTCCCTGCACCTTTTAGCCACTTTTTGCTTTGCACAGTCGCTCAGAGGCTGATACTGATGTTTGTTGCTGAGGGTCAAGAACACTAAATGGCATGCAGAATGAAGAATACTTCAGCACAAGAAAGATAATCCCACCCAAAATGCAAATACCTGTAATCAGAATGTATTATTAAAATGTTGGTTTTTCAAGATTACAATAACAATTACAAATTTTATTTGTAATAGGCCTACCTGGTCCATGCAAAGATATTAAAGCAAGTGATGTGACCAAGAGTTCTTGTAAGTTAACCTGGGAGCCTCCAGAATATGATGGTGGGAGCCCAATTCTTCATTATGTCCTGGAACGCAGAGAAGCTGGGAGAAGGACATATATACCAGTCATGTCTGGTGAGAACAAGCTGTCCTGGACTGTGAAGGATCTCATACCAAACAGTGAATACTTCTTCCGTGTCAAAGCAGTTAACAAGATCGGTGGAGGAGAATATATTGAACTCAAAAATCCAGTCATTGCTCAAGATCCAAAGCGTAAGTTTGAGCATGGTTGCAGAACGGCTGGGAGTTAATTTCAAAGTCTCATTCTAAAAAGTTGGCTTTCATAGAGCTAGCAGATTTTTTTCTTGTTCTTCAGAGCCCCCTGATCCACCTGTAGATGTCGAGGTCCACAATCCTACAGCTAAGGCCATGACTATTACATGGAAGCCACCTCTGTATGATGGAGGAAGCAAGATAATGGGTTACATCATCGAGAAGATTGCAAAGGGTGAAGAAAGATGGAAAAGATGCAATGAGCACCTGGTACCAGTCCTGACCTATACAGCAAAAGGACTGGAAGAGGGGAAGGAGTACCAATTCCGCGTACGAGCAGAGAATGCTGCCGGTATTGGAGAACCTTCTCGGGCCACTCCTCCAACCAAAGCTGTAGATCCTATTGGTAAGTTTTGTTCAACGGAGTTGCCATTTTTCCATTGTCAGACAAATGGCAACAATGTTTTGAGATATCTTAATCAGAATTGAAAGGAGTTACTGTTTTTAATTGTTTCAGATGCCCCAAAAGTCATTCTGAGAACAACCTTAGAAGTAAAGCGAGGAGATGAAATTGCACTTGATGCAACCATTTCTGGATCACCCTACCCAACTATTACATGGATAAAAGACGAAAACGTTATTGTACCAGAGGAAATTAAGAAGCGGCCGACGGCCCTGGTTAGGAGGAAGAAGGGTGAAGTTCAAGAAGAAGAACCATTTTTCCTGCCTCTGACAGAGCGTTTGAGTATCAATAACAGTAAACAAGGAGAATCTCAGCTTCGTGTCCGAGATTCTCTCCGACCTGACCACGGCCTATATATGATCAAAGCTGAAAATGACCATGGTGTTGCAAAAGCTCCTTGTACCGTCTGTGTGTTTGGTAAATAGTTAAAACTATCCTTTCCAATGGAAAAAGTTTTATGTAAGACTTTTAATAAATGTAAAAATAAACAATATGGGGGCAGCTAAAAAGTGGGAAGTCACTTTAATCAAATAATTTTCAGTCACATTTTATATCCTGGCTATGTTTAAAAAAAAAACTAATGTTGTTATTCATTACAAAAATAGCTGTGGGAAAACTAGTAGTTACGTCAAGAGCACATGCTGACATTTACAGTTTCCATAGCAACAAATTTTTAATCACTGCTCTCTTTTGAAATATTAGATACACCAGGACCACCAATCAACTTTGTATTTGAAGATATTAGAAAGACCTCAGTCCTCTGTAAATGGGAACCACCCCTTGATGATGGTGGCAGTGAAATCATAAACTACACTCTGGAAAAGAAAGACAAGACAAAACCTGACTCAGAATGGATTGTTGTCACTTCAACACTTAGACATTGCAAATATTCAGTCACAAAATTGATTGAAGGAAAAGAGTACCTCTTCCGTGTAAGAGCTGAAAATAGGTTTGGGCCTGGACCACCATGTGTTTCAAAGCCATTTACAGCTAAAGATCCATTCGGTAAGGTTCATTTAGCATTGAAAGTTTGCCTTATTTACCGTATACTTTGGTATATACAGTCACAGTTTGCTAAATTGAGTTTGTGTCATATTAGGGAATTAATTTATCTTTTTTAATCAGAACCACCTGATGCACCTGATAAGCCCATTGTGGAAGATGTTACCAGCAACAGTATGCTAGTGAAATGGAATGAACCAAAAGATAATGGAAGCCCCATCTTGGGTTACTGGCTTGAAAAACGTGAGGTTAACAGTACACATTGGTCTCGTGTCAACAAAAGCCTTCTGAATTCTTTGAAAGCCAAGGTAGATGGCTTATTAGAAGGACTCACCTATGTCTTCAGAGTATGTGCTGAAAATGCAGCTGGACCTGGAAAGTTCAGTCCACCTTCAGATCCCCAAACAGCACGCGATCCAATCTGTACGTAATTCCTGAAGAAGAAGAAGAATGTGAGAGTAATCTCTGGCTTATTTTCAAACCATCAGTGAGTTTCATTTATGTATCTGTATTCATTCTAGCTCCACCTGGACCACCTATCCCAAGAGTTGCTGACACAAGCTCTACAACTATTGAACTGGAATGGGAACCTCCAGCTTTCAATGGCGGTGGAGAAATTATTGGCTACTTTGTTGATAAGCAGTTGGTTGGCACCAATGAGTGGTCACGCTGCACTGAGAAGATGATCAAGGTCCGTCAGTATACTGTCAGAGAAATCCGAGAGGGTGCAGATTACAAACTTCGGGTGAGTGCCGTCAACTTGGCAGGTGAAGGCCCACCTGGAGAAACAGAACCTGTTACCGTGGCTGAACCCCAAGGTACTTGTTGGTTATTGGAATAAAATTATGGATATTTTCCCAATATGGGACTCTGTTTTTATCTTTCTTGGGTTAATGCATGACTGTCCTCTTGCAACAGAGCCTCCAACTGTGGAACTTGATGTTTCTGTCAAGGCTGGAGTACAAATAATGGCTGGAAAGACTCTTAGAATTCCAGCAGTGGTGACTGGCCGCCCTGTGCCCACAAAAGTGTGGACCATAGAAGAAGGAGAGCTGGACAAAGATCGTGTTGTCATAGAGAATGTTGGAACCAAATCTGAACTAATTATCAAAAATGCGTTGAGAAAAGATCATGGCAGATATGTGATTACAGCCACTAATAGCTGTGGTTCCAAATTTGCAGCAGCCCGGGTGGAGGTTTTTGGTAAGGAGTGCTACATGGGTTTTCATAGGATTTTTTTTCAAATGATACATCTTATTACATTGATTTGTCTTGTTCTCTATTGCAGATGTCCCTGGTCCAGTTCTTGACTTAAAACCTGTTGTCACAAACAGAAAGATGTGTCTGCTTAACTGGTCTGATCCAGCAGATGATGGAGGAAGTGAACTCACAGGCTTCATTATTGAAAGAAAAGATGCCAAGATGCATACTTGGAGACAACCAATAGAGACTGAGAGATCTAAATGTGACATCACAGGTCTTCTTGAGGGACAAGAATATATGTTCCGTGTTATTGCCAAGAACAAGTTTGGTTGTGGCCCTCCTGTTGAAATAGGACCGATTCTTGCAGTTGATCCACTAGGTAAAAGAGGTTTTTCACTGTGTTTATAAAGTAACTACTGTTTTCCTTCTAGTTATATCATTTATTTGATGAGTGTAGCTTTAAACTCCCAATGATCTCAAATCTAAAGACTATCTAGAGAGTAGTAAGAAAAGTAAATCAGGCAACTACTAGCAACTTGATAGCATATTTGGTATAATTCCAATGTAATTTTTGGCTCCAAGTATATTAGTCACACATACTTTTCTGTACTTAAAAGCATGACTCTACTGAGACTTAGAAATAACCTAAAAGTAATTTAGAAGTATTAAATCTATCCAGTAGAACACAATGAAGTAGGTTTTTTGGTTTTGTTTTGTTTGTTTGGTACTGGGGATTGAACTCGGATCCTTGCACATATGAGGCAGGTGGTGGAACCACTGAGCTAAATCACCAGCCCTGAAGTAGGTTTTTAAATTTAACAAACTAAATACAGGTCCTTGTTTTGCTAAAAGATTAAGGATCAGACAACTGCCTTAGGATAAATGCCTTAGTCTTACTCTGATACTAAGAAGTCCCTACAGTGGAAGGAAAGGGAAACCTAAAACCATAAAGGACCATCCCAACCGAGGAAATCTCCAAAACACCAACATAAAACATTCAAATTGTGTACACTTTTTAATGCACCTGACCATCCCATCTAAGAGAGCAAGACCTTTATGAAGACCCAGAACTGGAGAAACCAAAGGAGCTATTCCTTTATGATCACCCCTGGTGATGGGGGAGAAAATTACATCCTATACCACTGTTGCAGCTCATCTTAAAAAGTCCAGTGTACCTCTAGTTATGCTGAAAGCATGGGATCAGAGTTTAATCCATAACTTCCAGTTACAGTAACTATAGATAGTGTAGATTGAGTCTAGTTCACCATTCAAAATTTAATCTTTTGGTTCTCCCCTTCTGGACATAAAGCAGTCATAGCAGAAATGTAAATTCTCTTTCCATCATATTTTAAACCCACACTTGAGGAAGCATGACTCAAAGTATTATGTTAATGAATTCAGTTGTCTGTTAATCAAAGAAGAAATACTTTGCTCTTGGCTAGTCATCCAAAGAAGAACTTCACAGACCTATTTTCCTAGTTCATTAGGATGAGAAGCTTTTCCTATGGCAGAAGTAAACAATATATAATACTAAATGTAAAAAAACATATGGCCTTTGATTTATTTTTATTTAATAATCTTGATAGAATGTTTGCTAAGAAAAATTCTGATAACTGATATGTTCTGGGAAAGATTATAAAGATAGATATATAAGGAAAAGCCTTCACAAATTTAAATTGAAATGGGATACTATTTCTTATATGAATGGTAATCTCATGCTCATGACTTTTCACTTGCCTCTGGTTGAAGGTCCTCCAACATCTCCAGAAAGGCTCACGTATACAGAAAGGACCAAGTCCACTATCACCCTTGATTGGAAAGAACCCCGCAGTGATGGTGGCTCCCCCATCCAAGGATACATCATTGAAAAGCGGCGTCATGACAAACCTGAGTTTGAAAGAGTTAACAAGAGGCTCTGCCCAACCACATCTTTTCTGGTTGAAAATCTCGATGAACACCAAATGTATGAGTTCCGGGTCAAAGCCGTCAATGAGATCGGTGAAAGTGAACCATCTCTGCCTCTTAACGTAGTCATACAAGATGATGAAGGTATGGATCCTGGATCCTATCATTTGAACATACTTCCAGGGCTGCTGTTTGCCTGTAAATTGAGAGAATAGCCATATGATTTTGTGTTTCTTCTCTTTTCCTTCTCTTTACAGTGCCTCCAACTATTAAATTGCGTCTGGCGGTTCGAGGAGACACCATCAAAGTGATGGCAGGAGAACCTGTTAGCATCCCTGCAGATGTGACGGGGCTTCCGATGCCTAAGATTGAGTGGTCAAAGGATGAAAAAGTGATTGAAAAACCCACTGATGCACTTAAAATAACCAAGGAAGAGGTGTCCCGAAGTGAAGCGAAGACTGAGCTTAGCATTGCCAAGGCAGTCCGAGAGGACAAAGGCACTTACACGGTCACTGCTTCTAATCGTCTTGGCACAGTGTTCCGCAATGTTCACGTTGAAGTATATGGTATGTTCCGGGCTTCTTATGTCAAAAAGAAATCCACTGTCTAAAACTGCCTTCTCAGTCTCTGTCGGTATCTTTCCAGACCGTCCATCCCCACCAAGAAATCTTGCTGTTACTGACATTAAAGCTGAATCCTGCTACTTGACATGGGATGCCCCTCTAGACAATGGTGGCAGTGAAATCACTCACTATATCATTGACAAACGCGATGCAAGTAGGAAAAAATCCGAATGGGAGGAAGTCACCAACACTGCTGTAGAGAGGAGATTTGGGGTAAATTCTTCTAAATATTTTCCTATATGCATTAAAAGGACATGACTGATTTTAGTATAATTCAATGATTAAAGTCAAAACTACATTCAGGAAGCTATTTTGTTATTGTAATATTTAGCACCATGGACATAATGTTACTTAGTAAATATTATTTCATATGCAGATATTCTTGAGAGCTCTACTATGAGGTACAGAAAATTTACATGTTCTTAATTTAAAAGGGCTCTCTCCTTTTCTCTGTCATTCCTATGTGTTGAGTCAATATATTTGTTTCTCTTTATAGTGATCTTCCCCCAAACAACTTCTTTTAAAATAAGTGGAAAAAAAAAACCTATGAAATTCTTTTTAAAAAATTTCTATTCATCTAATTTTCTAGATTTGGAAGCTTATCCCCAATGGCCAATATGAGTTCCGAGTTAGAGCAGTGAATAAATATGGAATCAGTGATGAGTGCAAATCAGACAAAGTTGTCATTCAAGATCCTTATCGCCTTCCTGGACCTCCTGGAAAGCCACAAGTCTTGGAACGCACCAAAGGCTCAATGCTAGTGAGCTGGGCTCCTCCTTTGGACAATGGTGGCTCTCCAATTACTGGCTACTGGCTGGAGAAGCGAGAAGAGGGCGGTACCTACTGGTCACGTGTCAGCCGAGCACCAATAACCAAAGTGGGATTGAAGGGTGTGGAATTTAATGTTCCCCGCTTGATTGAAGGTGTTAAATACCAATTCAGAGCCATGGCAATAAATGCTGCAGGAATTGGCCCTCCAAGTGAACCATCAGATCCAGCTCTTGCAGGAGACCCCATATGTAAGTACACTTTCATTTCTGGGACTCATTTCTAAAGGACATAGTTACTAAGTGGATAATTCTGCTCTTAAATTTCTTATAGTTTTCTATATCAAAAATTTTTTCCATTTCTTTCCTTTTATTTTATACTTTTTTCCTGGGAGCTGAACCCTTGGGAATGAATCCAGGCACTCTCTACCATTAATACGCTATATCCCCAGCTCTTTTATTTAAAGATAAAGTCTCACTAAGTTGTCCAGGCAGGACTCAAGCTTGTGATACTCATAACCTAGCCTCAGTTTCATTATTAAACTAAAAACATTGATATTCACATAGACTATCAGAGTAGATTTTTTCCTGGGAGCTGAACCCTTGGGAATGAATCCAGGCACTCTCTACCATTAATACGCTATATCCCCAGCTCTTTTATTTAAAGATAAAGTCTCACTAAGTTGTCCAGGCAGGACTCAAGCTTGTGATACTCATAACCTAGCCTCAGTTTCATTATTAAACTAAAAACATTGATATTCACATAGACTATCAGAGTAGATGTGTGGATATGATATATACATATATATAAAAGCATAGCATTTCTAAACTCTTGGATTAAAGCTAGTATTTTATGAGAAATCACAATAATAAAGACCTGGACAATAAGCTCCCCTGTGCTATCATGGCTTAATAAACCTCTATCTCACTTGATCCTATGGATATCATTTTTCCCAATTAGACAGACCCTCCTACAGGAATTCAACAAAAAGGAAAATGTTATTAGCTTTTTAATGGTATTTACTGAGCAAAGATATCAAATTCCCAGGCAAAGACTAATGCCACACAAAAAAAGGAAAATTCTTCTCAAAGATCCATGAGCACATCAGTTCAAAAATGAAACTAATGTGACATTAATAGGTAATTCTATTTGCTATATAATTTCTCTGATTAGATTACCTGTCTAAAACAATTCAACTATGTGCTGAAAAGGTTTAAAATATTCTCAAGTGCTGTATGAAGAATACAGTAGTGTAGTCATGCACTCATTCAGCAAACTAGTATAGAACACAGGCTATGTTCAGGATCTACACTTTGCACAGAGGGAAAAGAGTTATGACTACAAAGACAAATGGAGTAAAGAAATTTCTGCAACTGTAAGACAGTCTCAGAAAAGTAAAGCATTGTCACATTATTATTGCGTACTGATCCTACTCCAAAGAACACTAAAATTAATTTGAAGAAAGATTTACAAGCCAATGATGAAATCACCTTAAATTTTCATATTGTGATAAAATCAGTTTTTAGTAAAAATACTGTAAAATCTCTTCAGAGGAATCTCAGAAGTAAAATAAGTTTTCACCAATTGTGTAAAGAGAATGTAGATCTAATCTAAAGATAATGAGCAGTCTTTCCCAGTTAGTTACTTTCTCAATTTCTTCATTAATGCTAAAGTTACACTATTTCCTGTATGTCTTATTCTGTTTAGAAGTCCTATTTTAATAGATTAAAAATAACAAATATTTGTGTATAGCAAAGGCTTTTACCATACATAAAACTAGTTTTCTATTACTTTTGAAATCTGATGTTTTAATTTGCTTTTTTTAATTAGACCCACCTGGGCCACCTTCTCGCCCAGAGGTCAAAGATAAAACAAAGTCAAGCATCTCACTAGCCTGGAAACCTCCGGCCAAAGATGGTGGCAGTCCAATCAAAGGATACATTGTAGAAATGCAGGAAGAAGGTTCTACTGACTGGAAACCAGTCAATGAACCAGACAAACTTATATCTACCTGTGAATGCGTGGTGCCTAATCTGAAAGAACTCAGGAAATACAAGTTCAGAGTGAAAGCCGTCAATGAAGCTGGTGAATCTGAACCAAGTGACACAACTGGAGAGATTCCTGCCACTGATGTTCAAGGTACAAATCCTTATTCTTGTGATCTCATTATGAAATTGATAACTCAACCGAGCATGTCAGTTACTTGTGTTGAGAAATGTCAGCTAAATCCTTTTATGTTGCTCATGGTATTCCAGAGGTACCGGAGGTTTTCATTGACATTGGGGCACAAGACTGTCTGGTTTGTCAGGCTGGCTCCCAGATTAGAATCCCCGCTGTCGTCAAGGGACGCCCAACACCAAAATCATCTTGGGAATTTGATGGAAAGGCAAAGAAGGCAGTGAAGGTAAGAAAATTACAAGTCTCCCATGTTTCCCATTGACTCACTAGAAGTATTTATACTATAACTATCTTTCTTTTCTAATAGGATGGAGTTCACGACATACCCGAAGATGCACAGGTAAAAAGAGAAAAAAAAAGATAATTGAAATAACTTAGAATATGGTTCTTCAGTACTGTTTGATCTCATTCAGTGGGTCACTGTTATTTTCTTTGTACAGCTGGAGACTGCTGAGAACTCATCAGTAATCATTATTCCAGAGTGTAAACGGTCTCACTCAGGCAAATACAGCATCACCGCCAAGAATAAAGCAGGACAGAAGACTGCAAATTGTAGAGTTAAAGTCATGGGTAAGAAAGACTTTCAAAGCTATTGCAGAGTAAGAACAAATTATTTTTAAATTTCCAAGAAACATTGTTCACATCATGATTCTCATCCAACAGATGTACCTGGGCCACCCAAAGATCTGAAAGTCAGCGATGTCACCAGGGGTAGTTGCAGACTTTCATGGAAGATACCAGACGATGATGGAGGAGATAGGATCAAAGGCTATGTTATCGAGAAAAAGACCATTGACGGAAAAGCCTGGACAAAAGTCACTCCAAACTGTGGTAGCACCTCCTTTGTAGTGCCTGATCTCATCTCTGGACAGCAATATTTCTTCCGTGTGAGAGCAGAAAATCGTTTTGGAATTGGCCCACCCGTGGAAACCATTCAGAGGACCACTGCTGCAGATCCAATATGTAAGATTTTAAATCTAAGTTTAAAATATCTTTCCAAAATAGATATTACTGTTATAAATAATGCATAACGCTTCCTTGAACTGTTGTTACAGATCCTCCTGATCCTCCTATTAAACTCAAGATTGGCCTTATAACAAAGAATACAGTACACCTGTCATGGAAACCTCCTAAGAATGATGGGGGCTCCCCTGTCACCCATTACATTGTTGAGTGCCTTGCATGGGACCCTACCGGGACAAAGAAAGAGGCATGGAGACAGTGTAATAAGCGTGATGTGGAAGAACTGGAATTTACTGTTGAAGACCTTATCGAGGGGGGAGAATATGAATTCAGAGTCAAAGCTGTCAATGCTGCAGGTGTCAGCAAACCTTCAGCCACTGTCGGCCCTGTGACTGTCAAAGACCAGACATGTAAGTGCCCATATGCTGACAGAAAATGTCCTCTTTTTCACTGTCTCTTTAGATAGTTAATTATGGTCCAAACTTAAAAAGCAGTAGGAAACTCCCATGAACACAGTACTGAATTATTCCCTAGCTTTGGCAGGACTATCATATTTCTTTACATGTCACCTTTTCCTCACTAAAGAAATTATAATTTTTCTCCATGGCAAGCTATTTTATTTATCAGAAGTTAGAGCAGTTCTTATCCTACATAAAAGTGTCAGAAAATAGCTAGTCATTTGCTTAGCAACTGCTATGTCCAATTCATCTTCAAAATCAAGTTTCTTTTTCTCTATTTGAGAAAAAGATACGTTCATTTTGATAGACTGAATATACATACAAATATGATAACCTTCCTCTAATTATTATTTCCATCTCTACTTCTGTGTATTTGTTCATTTTTCAAACTGAAAAGGCTCTAGTTACTACCCTCTTTACACAGTCTTTATAGTAAATCTGTGGAAAATTGTTTTGCCTCTACTAGAAGGTATATTTCTTTTCAGTGGAATTCACCTCAGAGTGAACAGTGTAAATTTCTGCATAACTTTGCATAAATATTAAGGAAAAGGTCCCCAGCCTTAGCTAGTGATCTTCCTTCATCTCTGCCATTTTGTCAGATTATGCATATACATAATGATGTCCAAGAAAAGAGAGGCATTAGCTGATGAATAACAACATGTAGATCAAATAAACATCCATGCATGATACCTGTTTCCCAGGCTAGTGCACCAGTGTTAAAGACAGTCTCATTCTTTATATTGGACTGGGCTACCAAGTCTGACTGTGTAATTAGTAGATTGGAAAAGCTTTAAAATAGTCACTGTGAATTCTACTTTGTGTCAGTGCTTTTTGCAAGTTTTTATATTTTATATTTTTATAATCTAGGCCCACCATCAATTGAACTAAAAGAATTCATGGAGGTTGAAGAAGGAACAGATGTTAACATTGTGGCCAAAATTAAAGGTGTGCCATTCCCAACACTTACCTGGTTTAAAGCTCCTCCAAAGAAGCCTGATAACAAAGAACCTGTTGTCTACGACACCCACGTCAACAAACTGGTGGTGGATGATACTTGCACTTTAGTTATTCCTCAGTCTCGTAGAAGTGACACAGGCTTATACACCATTACAGCTGCAAATAACCTGGGAACAGCATCAAAGGAGATGAGATTGAATGTCCTTGGTAAAGATTTCACAGTTTGATTTAAACTACATAATTGCTGTCCACATTTTAAAATCATAGAACTAAAAAAATGTTCTTTGTCTGAACCATTTTAGGTCGTCCTGGCCCTCCAGTTGGACCCATAAAGTTCGAATCTGTTTCAGCAGATCAAATGACAATATCTTGGCTTCCGCCTCTGGATGATGGTGGGTCTAAGATTACAAACTATGTAATTGAGAAAAGAGAAGCTAACAGAAAAACATGGGTACGTGTCTCCAGCGAACCTAAAGAGTGCATGTACACAATTCCCAAATTGCTAGAAGGCCATGAATATGTATTCCGAATTATGGCCCAGAATAAATTCGGCATTGGAGAGCCACTCGACAGTGAACCTGAAACAGCACGAAATCTCTTCTGTGAGTAGGACAACATTTTCATATACAAAGGCTTGCTTATCTGTGGCTTGTACAATTTCTTATAAATTAATTTTTTTCCACAGCTGTTCCTGGAGCACCTGATAAACCAACCATTAGCAGTGTGACTCGTGACTCCATGACCGTCAACTGGGAAGAGCCAGAATATGATGGAGGCTCTCCCGTGACAGGATACTGGCTAGAAATGAAAGATACCACGACAAAGAGATGGAAGAGGGTTAACCGAGATCCTATCAGAGCCATGACATTGGGTGTTTCTTATAAAGTGACTGGTCTTATTGAAGGTTCTGACTATCAATTCCGGGTATATGCGATCAATGCTGCTGGTGTGGGGCCAGCAAGTCTGCCATCAGATCCAGTGACTGCTAGAGATCCAATTGGTAAGGCTTGAAGTCACCATTAAAAAAAAAAAATCTTACTTTCCAAAAGTGTCATAGAGAGGTCAAGAATACTGATGTATACTGTTCTTTCCAGCTCCTCCTGGCCCTCCATTTCCCAAAGTGACAGACTGGACTAAATCATCCGTGGACCTAGAGTGGTCTCCCCCATTAAAAGATGGTGGATCCAGAGTGACAGGATACATTGTTGAGTACAAGGAAGAAGGAAAAGATGAGTGGGAAAAGGTATGATGAATAACCTAAAATTATAGCAGTTATTCTCTATCCCATTAACTTCTATATTTTTTTTGGATTAAGAAATCAGAAAATAGAATCATAATAGAATCACAACTAATAATCTAAACATCTGTTAATTTCAAAAATTTCATCAGAGCCAGGTGTGGTGGCGCACACCTGTAATCCCAGCACTTGGGAGGCTGAGGCAGGAGGATCACTGTGTATTCAAGACCAGCCTGGGCTACATAGTGAGTTCCAGATCAGTCTCAACTACATAGTGAGACCCTGTCTCAAAAAAAATAAAAACAAAAAAAATTTTTTTTTTTCATCAGGTTAGGGTCAGGGGAAAAAAGGGAGGCCCAATAATGGATACCAAAATAGCAGAAATAATTTCTAGTGTTCTACAACAGTAGTGTGACTACAGTTTATAACAACAGATTATTAATTTTGTAACAAACTAGAGGAGTTTAAAGGTTCCCAGCATAATGAAATAACAAACGTTTAAGGAAATGGAAATGTTAATGACCCCGATTTGACCATTATGTATTTTATGCAAGTATTGAGTTATCACTGCACCCCACAAATATATATGATTATCATGTGTCAATTCAAAGTAATCAAAGGTTTTCATGCTATAATTTCTTTTAGTTATGAGCCACGGAATAAATAAACTATGAATTTTTCAATCATTTGACAACAATTTTAAAACAATTCCTGGAAAGTAACTCCATTCGGTATTGTCTATAATATCTGATCCCTAAGACCTAAACTTGCTACAGTTTTCCTGAAAGAACAAATAGTTTGGTTTATACTTTATAAAGCCATGAAGCAAGAAACTAGAAAGAACTACAGTAATTTTAAAATGTGTGCGATTTTTCCCTAGGGCAAAGATAAAGAGGTGAGAGGAACAAAACTTGTTGTGACTGACTTAAAAGAAGGTGCATTCTACAAATTCAGAGTGAGAGCAGTCAACATTGCTGGCATTGGAGAACCTGGAGAAGTCACAGATATCATTGAAATGAAGGACAGAATCGGTAACTAGCAATACGTCTAGTAGTTGATCAATATTCATGTTTCAGATTGAAAATGGAAATTACATTTGTAATTTTCGGTTGTTTTCCAGTTGGACCTGACCTTCAGCTAGATGCCAGTGTCAGAGACAGAATTGTGGTCCATGCTGGAGGGGTGATCCGGATCATTGCCTATGTGTCTGGGAAACCCCCTCCCACCGTCACCTGGAACATGAATGAAAGAGCCTTACCTCAGGAAGCCACCATTGAGACCACAGCCATTAGCTCATCCATGGTCATCAAGAACTGCCAGAGAAGCCATCAAGGCGTCTATTCTCTGCTTGCCAAAAATGCAGGGGGAGAAAGAAAGAAGACAATTATTGTTGATGTATTAGGTAAATACTTTTCATTTGTCCACGCAATTTATTTTATTTTATTTTTTTGTACCGGGGATCAAACTCAGGACCTTGCACTTGCAAAGCAAGCAGCAGAACCACTGAGCTAAATCCTTGGCCCTGTCCACACAATCTTTAAGCAAGTATTTTAATTATATCTACAACAAAGCTATGCTGTAGTAATCAAGGTATATTATAAACATTGTAGAAAATAAGGAAACTCATTGACAGTCTCATCGTACATTATTAGAATTTTTAAATTTTCTCTTTGCTTTTTTATCCTACATATATTCTGTGTGGTTGTACCCCTGCTATACACTTTTTAATGTAACATGCCACCATAAACACCTGTTGTGTTATAATTTAGTTTTCATGAAAGGAACTTCCCTAAAAATGTACATGAATGTTTAACAATTCATCAGTGATGACCATTTTCTTTTTTACTTTTTTTTTTTTTTTTTTTTTGGTACCGGGGATCGAGCTCTGGACTTGGAGCTTGCAAGGCAGGTGGTGGAACCACCGAAATCCCCGGCCCAAGTGACGACCATTTTTACACCATGAAACTAGGCTAACTTGATAATTATCATACTAATGCAGAATCCCTTTGAGGGTTTCAGTACTCTAATTGAAGAGAAGCATCATATTTAGTAATTAGTACTGCATTTCTAATCACTGAATGTGGAGTTGAACTTCACAAGGTTTGTTTTCATGCCTCTTCGTTGCTTTAATCCATGAATTTGTTCAGCAGCTGAAGCCCTCCCACTCAGAGCCCTGACTCTACTAGGCACAGCCTCGCCCAAATGGCCATGGTTTCCATGTGAGAATAGCCACTCCTCTGATAATATAACCAATATAAAAGCAGTGTAAGGAAAAACATTTCATTCAGCAATAGTCCTACAAGATTTTAGGTTAACTTTAAGCTCTTGAATCCTTTTTCCCCTAGACGCCTATGACTTTAACTGGAAAACCGGTGCACTTCCGTATTAACATTCAAACCCTCACAATCCTGAGATGTGGGCCTGCTGTACTGCTCCCTGATTAACCTTCACCCAGGGGGGAGAAAATCTCTCCCTCCTTCCCCTGGAAGAGGAAGGAAAACGAAAAGCAATCACATCACTCTTTGACTGTCCCACCCGCTCCTCCCCGCATCTCCCTCACACCTGACACAAATTTGCTTTTGGGGGGTACCTGGGATCAAAATCGGGACCTTGCACTTGTGAGGCAGGTGGCGGGACCACTGAGCTAAATCCCCCACCCTCAAATTTTGCTTTTTAAACTTGAGGCATTCATAGGTAAATGGATACACCATGAGACCATCATGTTAAATGATATAAATCAAACACAAGTTTAAATATTGCGTGATTTCTCTCATATGAGATACCCAAAATATAAAGAGCAAAATAAAAGATAGATAATAGGAAAAAATATATTTTTATTTCTGTAGTACCTACTAAAACCATGGCAGACAGTAAGTGCTGTAAACCTACTTGATTTAAAAGTGTGATAAAATATAAATGGGACAGCAATTCACTTAATAGACACAAAAGCTTATTTTCTTTATGGTCAACATGTGTACTCCTTAAAAACAGAGGGTACCACACGTTGAGGCTCATGGGGTTCACGGAAGACAAATGGCTTGAAATTGTTTCTCTTGTTCCTAGATGTGCCAGGCCCTGTTGGAGTACCATTCCTGTCTGACAACCTGACCAATGACTCCTGCAAACTGACCTGGTTTTCTCCAGAAGATGATGGGGGCTCTCCAATCACCAACTATGTCATTGAGAAGCGAGAAGCTGACCGCAAAGCATGGACCCCAGTGACATGCACAGTCACCCGACAAAGTGCTGTCGTCCAGGGTCTTACTGAAGGGAAATCCTACTTTTTCCGAATCGCAGCTGAAAATAGTATAGGCATGGGCCCATTTGTTGAGACACCAAATGCACTTGTCATCAGAGATCCAATAAGTAAGTACAATTTAGAGTTTATGCTTAATTACCTCTTTACTCATTTGATAAAGGACTATGGGGGCATTATATAAAAATGCTATAGGTTTCACTTATTTGACAAGAGCTTATTGGGGAACTATTCAGTATGTGATTGGATGTGTTTTCATAGTGATTATGAAAAAGGTCATAGGAATATACACTGTATGATTCATTGCATTGTTCCATGTATTTAAACATTTAAAATGTTTTCCTACTTGATGGCAAAGAAGAAACTGAATCATTTTCTTAACTCTAAACCACAAACTGTGGATACCTTTTTAAAATTATTTAATCTCAGTGAATCTCTATTTCCTCACCTATCAATTGAGGAAATTATGTTATATTGGAACCTTCCTTGCTCTAATAGGACTATGATGAGATCACTTTTGTTATTTACTGAAGTCTATAGTTTAATATTTAAATGAAATCCTCAGAAAGGACTAATTACTACATTCTAACACTTTCTCAATATGTAATTTCACTGTAATTATCATCACAGCTGTACCAGAGCGTCCTGAAGACCTTCAAGTCAAAGAAGTTACTAAAGATTCTGTATCTTTGACTTGGAAACCTCCTAAATATGACGGCGGATCAGAAATTATTAACTATGTCCTAGAAAGCCGGCTCATTGGAACTGAGAAGTTCCACAAAGTTACAAATGACAACTTGCTTAGCAGAAAATACACTGTTAAAGGCTTAAAAGAAGGTGATACCTATGAGTACCGTGTCAGTGCTGTCAATATTGTTGGACAAGGGAAACCATCATTTTGCACCAAGCCAATCACTTGCAAGGATGAGCTGGGTACGTGTCTGCTACAGTTTATACTTTGAAAACATGTACATTTATAAAATTCTCATGAGACATCAGGAAAAATGATTTGTTTTTATTATTATAAACTTTAGCTCCCCCGACTCTTGACCTGGACTTCAGAGATAAACTCACAGTTCGAGTTGGTGAAGCTTTTGCCCTCACTGGCCACTACTCAGGCAAACCAAAGCCCAAGGTTAATTGGTTCAAAGATGAAGTTGATGTACTAGAGGACGATCGTACTCATATAAAGACCACTCCGACAACTCTTGCTCTGGAGAAGATCAAGGCGAAACGTTCTGATTCTGGCAAATACTGTGTGGTTGTGGAGAACAGTACAGGATCCAGGAAAGGGCTCTGTCAAGTTACTGTTGTTGGTAAGTAATAATTAGCAAGAATAATAGACGATGTTCTTTTAAAAATAGAGCTAGGGAACCAGGCATTTAGCTCAGTGGTGCCACCACCTGCCTTGTAAGCACAAGGTCCCGAGTTCAATCCCCAGTACCAAAAATAAATAAATAAATAAAAATAGAGCTAGGAATAACATTTTGTGCTACGATTTTGTTTTCTGCAGATCGTCCTGGGCCACCAGTAGGACCAGTCCATTTTGATGAGGTGACCAAAGAGTACATGGTTATCTCTTGGAAACCACCTTTAGATGATGGGGGAAGTGAAATTACCAACTATGTTGTTGAGAAGAAGGAGGTGGGTAAAGATATTTGGATGCCTGTGACATCTGCCTGTGCTAAAACAACATGCAAAGTTCCTAAACTGCTCGAAGGAAAAGATTATATTTTCCGGATCCAAGCTGAGAATCTGTATGGAATAAGTGATCCTCTGGTGTCTGACACAATGAAAGCCAAAGATCGCTTCAGTATGTATTATAGTTCTTTTTTGTGATTCAGTGCTTATTGTAGTTAATTCAAAGAGCTAAACTTCTAATTTATTTTGCTTATATTTGCTGTAGGGGTTCCAGATGCACCTGATCAGCCGGTTGTTACAGAAGTCACCAAGGACTCTGCATTAGTAACTTGGAACAAGCCACATGATGGAGGAAAACCCATCACAAACTACATCCTGGAGAAGAGGGAAACTATGTCTAAACGGTGGGCTAGAGTTACCAAAGAACCTATCCACCCATACACTAAATTTAGGGTTCCTGATCTTCTAGAAGGATGTCAGTATGAATTCCGGGTTTCTGCAGAAAATGAAATTGGAATTGGAGATCCAAGCCCACCATCCAAACCAGTCTTTGCAAGAGATCCAATTGGTATAGTATTGAAGCAGTCACTCAGTTTTCATACTATCCAACTTTGTTTCAGCCATATTCTAACTATTTTTTGTCTTTTTTTATTTTATTGGATAGCTAAGCCAAGTCCACCTGTTAATCCTGAAGCAATAGATACAACATGTAATTCAGTTGATCTAACTTGGCAGCCACCACGTCATGATGGTGGGAGCAAGATACTGGGTTATATTGTTGAGTACCAGAAAGTTGGAGATGAAGATTGGAGAAGAGCCAATCACACTCCCGAGTCATGTCCTGAAACTAAATATAAAGTCACTGGTCTTCGAGATGGTCAAACCTATAAGTTCCGAGTGTTTGCAGTCAATGAAGCTGGTGAATCAGATCCGGCTAATGTTCCAGAACCAGTCCTAGTAAAAGATAGGCTTGGTGAGTAGAATGTTTCCACCTGCAATTACAAGGGAAAGAGATGTCTGATTGTATATATGCTTAGCTGTAATGTGCATTATGGGGTAAAATTTGAATATACTGTTGTCTTTATTCCAGAACCCCCTGACTTGATTCTTGATGCAAACATGGCAAGGGAACAACACATTAAAGTCGGTGATACTCTAAGGCTTAGTGCTGTCATCAAAGGAGTGCCATTCCCAAAAGTAACCTGGAAAAAAGGAGACAGAGAGGCTCCAACCAAGGCCCAAATTGATGTTACTCCAGTTGGTAGCAAGCTTGAAATTCGTAATGCTGCCCATGAAGACGGTGGAATGTATTCCTTAACAGTAGAGAATCCAGCTGGTTCAAAAAATGTCTCAGTGAAAGTACTTGTATTAGGTAAAAACTTAGTAGTTATGCCATTTAAAATGACGTTTTATATATTTTTTGCTCTTTCTAACTATTATTTAACATTTTTTAGATAAACCTGGGCCACCTAGAGATCTGGAAGTCAGTGAGATTAGGAAAGATTCTTGTTACCTTACTTGGAAGGAACCACTGGATGATGGTGGCTCTGTCATTACAAATTACATAGTTGAGAGGAAAGATGTTGCCAGTGCACAGTGGGCACCTCTTTCAACGACATCAAAGAAGAAGAGTCACTTGGCCAAACATCTGAACGAAGGCAATCAGTACCTCTTCCGAGTAGCTGCTGAGAACCAATATGGACGTGGTCCTTTTGTTGAAACACCTAAACCCATTAAAGCTCAGGATCCTCTCTGTGAGTTGCTTTGCCTGGATACAATAGTATTGTTTAACTGTCTTCGACAACATTTTTTGTTCATCATAACTTCTTTTTCTTTTTTGTATAGATCCTCCAGGGCCACCCAAGGACCTACATCATGTAGATGTTGACAAGACTGAAGTCTCCCTTGTTTGGAATAAGCCAGATCGTGATGGTGGCTCTCCTATCACTGGATATCTGGTGGAATACCAGGAAGAAGGTGCCCAGGACTGGACTAAGTTCAAGACCGTAAAAAACTTAGATTGTGTTGTTACTGGACTACAACAAGGAAAGACCTACAGATTCCGTGTAAAAGCTGAAAATATTGTGGGTCTTGGTCTCCCTGATACAACTATCCCAATAGAATGTCAAGAAAAACTAGGTATTTTCTATATTGGATTTACTATTTTATTTCTTCTTTAAATTATTCATATTGTAAAAATCAGAATCTAATTTCCTCATGTTTACTTTCCAGTGCCTCCATCTGTGGAGCTAGATGTGAAATTAATTGAAGGGCTTGTGGTAAAAGCTGGGACCACAGTCAGATTCCCTGCAATCATAAGAGGTATACCTGTTCCTACTGCAAAGTGGACAACCGATGGGTGTGAGATTAAAACAGATGACCACTACACAGTTGAAACTGATAACTACTCATCCGTACTTACCATTAAGAACTGCTTAAGGAAAGACACTGGGGAATATCAAATCACAGTTTCCAATGCAGCTGGTACCAAAACCGTACCCGTACATCTCACTGTTCTTGACGTTCCTGGTCCACCAACAGGTCCTATTAATCTTCTGGATATTACCCCTGAATACATGACTATCTCATGGCAGCCACCTAAGGATGATGGAGGAAGCCCTGTGATAAACTATATTGTTGAGAAAAAAGATACAAGAAAAGACACATGGGGTGTTGTCTCTTCAGGAAGCAGCAAGCTGAAACTGAAAATCCCACATCTGCAAAAGGGCTGTGAATATGTTTTCCGAGTTAGAGCAGAGAATAAGATGGGTGTTGGTCCTCCCCTTGACTCCACACCTACTGTGGCCAAACATAAGTTTAATCCTCCATCTCCTCCTGGTAAACCAGTGGTTACAGACATTAGTGAAGATGCTGCAACAGTGTCCTGGACCCTGCCAAAGTCTGATGGTGGCAGTCCAATAACTGGGTACTATGTGGAACGTCGAGAAACAAGTGGCAAGTGGGTGAGGGTCAACAAAACACCTGTTGCTGACCTGAAGTTCAGGGTGACTGGACTCTACGAAGGAAATACATATGAGTTTAGAGTATTTGCTGAAAATCTTGCAGGAGTAAGCAATCCATCTCCAAGTTCTGACCCAATAAAAGCTTGCCGGCCCATCAAACCACCTGGACCACCAATTAATCCGAAACTGAAAGACAAGAGCAGAGAAACAGCTGACTTGGTGTGGACAAAGCCTCTCAGTGATGGTGGTAGCCCCATTCTAGGATATGTAGTGGAATGTCAGAAACCTGGCACTGCACAGTGGGACAGGATTAATAAAGATGAACTCATTAGACAGTGTGCCTTTAGGGTACCTGGACTAATTGAAGGAAATGAGTACAGATTCCGTATAAAGGCAGCTAATATTGTGGGTGAGGGAGAACCAAGAGAACTAGCAGAGTCTGTGATTGCAAAAGATATCCTTCATCCTCCAGAAGTAGAACTTGATGTTACTTGCCGCGACGTTATTACTGTTAGAGTGGGCCAAACTATCCGCATTCTTGCTCGAGTCAAAGGCAGACCTGAACCAGATATAACTTGGACTAAGGAAGGCAAAGTATTAACTCGAGATAAGCGAGTCGATCTAATTCATGATCTACCGCGTGTTGAGTTACAAATTAAAGAAGCCGTTAGAAGTGATCATGGAAAGTATATCATCTCAGCTAAGAACAGCAGTGGGCATGCCCAAGGTTCAGCCATTGTTAATGTCCTTGACAGACCTGGGCCTTGCCAGAATTTGAAAGTTAGCAATGTAACCAAAGAGAATTGCACACTTTCTTGGGAAAACCCACTTGATAACGGTGGCTCAGAAATAACAAATTTCATAGTAGAATATCGTAAACCAAACCAGAAAGGCTGGTCAATTGTTGCTTCAGATGTCACCAAGAGATTAATCAAGGCCAACCTTTTAGCCAACAATGAATACTATTTCCGAGTTTGTGCAGAGAATAAAGTAGGTGTTGGACCCACCATTGAAACAAAAACTCCAATTCTGGCCATTAACCCAATTGACAGACCTGGTGAGCCTGAAAACCTTCATATTGCAGATAAAGGAAAGACATTTGTGTATCTAAAGTGGCGGCGGCCTGATTATGATGGTGGCAGCCCAAATCTATCATATCATGTTGAGAGGAGGCTGAAGGGCTCTCCTGACTGGGAAAGAGTGCATAAAGGAAGCATTAAAGAAACCCACTACATGGTTGACAAGTGTGTTGAAAACCAAATTTATGAGTTCAGAGTGCAAACAAAGAATGAAGGTGGAGAAAGTGATTGGGTAAAGACAGAGGAAGTTGTTGTGAAGGAAGACTTGCAGAAACCAGTACTTGATCTGAAATTAAGTGGGGTGCTAACTGTCAAAGCAGGGGACACCATCAGACTTGAGGCAGGTGTTAGAGGCAAACCATTTCCGGAAGTTGTATGGACCAAGGACAAAGATGCTACAGATTTAACAAGATCACCAAGGGTCACGATTGATACCGGTGCAGATTCATCTAAATTCTCTCTTAGCAAAGCAAAGCGAAGTGATGGTGGTAAATATGTAATTACAGCAACGAACACAGCTGGCAGTTTTGTGGCCTTTGCCACTGTCAATGTTTTAGATAAGCCTGGACCTGTACGAAATCTGAAAATTACTGACGTGTCCAGTGATAGGTGTACCATTCGCTGGGACCCACCAGAAGATGATGGTGGCTGTGAAATCCAAAATTATATCCTAGAAAAATGTGAGAGCAAGCGAATGGTTTGGTCTACCTATTCTGCTTCTGTCTTGACACCTGGTACTACTGTAACACGTCTCATAGAAGGAAATGAATATATTTTCAGAGTCCGTGCAGAAAATAAAATAGGCACAGGGCCTCCAACAGAAAGTAAACCAGTCATAGCAAAAACCAAATATGACAAACCTGGTCGCCCTGATGCCCCAGAAGTCACTAAAATAAGCAAAGAAGAGATGACTGTGGTTTGGAATCCACCTGAATATGATGGTGGAAAGTCTATCACAGGATATTATTTGGAGAAAAAAGAAAAACATGCAGTACGATGGGTCCCTGTAAACAAGAATGCAATCCCTGAGAGACGTATGAAAGTACAGAATCTCTTCCCAGGACATGAATATCAGTTCCGTGTCAAGGCAGAAAATGAAATTGGCATTGGAGAACCAAGCTTACCATCAAGACCAGTGGTGGCAAAAGATCCCATAGGTAAGATGGTTTTGTTTTTTTCTGATGTTATACCAATTTTTAATTTCAAACACAGAGGTTTTAGATGAGTTAGTCCATAATATCAAAACTTTAGCCAACATATTTCCAAATAGACCTTTTACCAAATCACCTAAAAGCTTTAAACAATAGTAGATTCTATTTTTTATGGAGGACAATAAGGAGGGCTCAGTAACTGAGATATGTAATGACTCTTTTAGTTTGAGGATTGACTATATAAACTTACAATTTAAAATATCAGTAGTAAGTAAACATGTTCATTTATTTTTTATGTAATTTATTTTCAGAACCACCTGGCCCACCAACCAATCTGAAAGTGGTCGATACAACAAAACATTCCATAACTCTTGGATGGGGAAAACCAGTCTATGATGGCGGTGCACCGATAATTGGATATGTTGTAGAAATGAGACCCAAAATAGCAGATGCATCACCTGATGAAGGCTGGAAAAGGTGCAATGCTGCAGCACAACTCGTTCGCATGGAATTCACTGTTACCAGCTTGGATGAAAACCAGGAATATGAGTTCCGGGTGTGTGCCCAAAATCAAGTTGGCATTGGGCGCCCTGCAGAGCTAAAGGAAGCAATCAAGCCTAAAGAAATCCTAGGTGAGGCCTCCTCTCATTTAGCACCTGATTCATTCCCATTACATTTCTCCTAAAGTTTCCCCATGTTCTGAAAATCAACCAATGACCTTCATGTCGTTAATGTTCCCAGAACCTCCAGAGATTGATTTGGACGCCAGTATGAGGAAGCTGGTCATAGTGAGAGCGGGATGCCCCATCCGGCTATTTGCCATAGTAAGAGGGCGGCCAGCCCCCAGAGTCACTTGGCGAAAAGTGGGTATCGACAATGTGGTCAGAAGAGGACAAGTTGACCTGGTTGACACTATGGCCTTCCTGGTCATCCCCAATTCTACCCGTGATGACTCTGGAAAATATTCCTTAACAGTAGTGAACTCAGCAGGAGAAAAGGCTGTGTTTGTGAATGTCAGAGTATTGGGTAAGTTGCTAAAAAGCCCTCTAACCCTTCAGAAAATAGTTGAAAAAAAAAAAAAGGAAACTGACAGAACATGTATATCTGATTCTCTGGTTCTTTACAGATACTCCTGGACCTGTATCTAATTTAAAAGTTTCAGATGTCACAAAAACATCATGCCATGTGTCCTGGGCCCCACCTGAAAATGATGGTGGCAGCCAAGTGACGCATTATATTGTGGAGAAACGTGAGGCAGAGAGAAAGACATGGTCAACAGTTACCCCAGAAGTTAAGAAAACAAGCTTCCACGTGTCCAATCTTGTCCCTGGCAATGAATACTTCTTCAGAGTAACTGCTGTCAACGAATATGGCCCTGGTGTCCCAACAGATATCCCGAAACCAGTGCTTGCATCAGATCCTCTAAGTAAGAAATCTCCTTTCTTCCTCCTTTTAACTCCAGTGCCTTATTTTTAGCAAGATGCCAGCAGCATTTTCATCCACTTCTGAAAGGTATTTAACTTGTAGAGACCCAAATAGTACAATAGGTATGTAATTCGCCCAGGAAGGACGTTCTTGACCTGCTTAATCTTTTTACTTCCAACATACTGAACTACAGGTTTCAGACACTTTGAGGTAAATGATATATTAAAAGTATACTAACAAAGGAGATTTTATTCAGTTACCTAGATAATTTTCTACATTGTTTTCTCCTTGTAGGTGAGCCAGATCCTCCCAGAAAACTAGAAGTGACTGAAATGACAAAGAACACTGCTGTGTTAGCCTGGTTACCTCCCCTGCGTGATGGAGGGGCCAAAATCGATGGCTATATCATCAGTTACAGAGAAGAAGACCAGCCTGCAGATCGCTGGACAGAGTACTCAGTGGTAAAAGATCTCAGCCTCATTGTCTCTGGTTTAAAGGAAGGAAAGAAATATAAATTTAGAGTAGCAGCCAGAAATGCTGTTGGAGTCAGCTTGCCAAGAGAAGCTGAAGGAGTATATGAAGCCAAAGAACAACTGTGTAAGTAATCATTGCTTCAATTAGATCATATGATAAAAGATTATTAAAATTTTATTTGGCTATATAAACATTTGTCCCTGAGGAATCTAGTTCTAGAAATATGTGCGAAATAGTTGAGAACAGTAGTTTTCAAACATAGGAACCCACAACACATAGTAGGTAAACTTTAAGCCATGACCCAATACATACACATAACTAAAAAGTGATTTTTGAAACAAGACCTATCCTTAGGTACCTGCATCCAGTATTTTCTGTTATCCCATTTCATTCCTTTTGAAAATACAGACTGTAAGGGAAACATTACTTTGAGCCCACTATGGGTTGCAACCCACTATTTTGAAAAATCTTCCCCACCAGAGAAAATTTAACACCGCCTCCAAATTAATGTATTCTCATTTTAATTTTAGTGCCACCAAAGATCCTTATGCCAGAGCAAATTACTATTAAAGCTGGGAAGAAACTCCGCATCGAAGCTTATGTGTATGGAAAGCCTCATCCCACCTGTACATGGAGAAAAGGAGAAGAAGAAGTTGTCACATCCAGCCACCTGGCGGTACACAAAGCAGACAGCTCTTCTGTCCTGATCATAAAAGATGTTACTAGGAAAGACAGTGGTTACTATAGCCTCACAGCAGAGAATAGCTCAGGAACAGACACTCAGAAAATCAAAGTCATCGTCATGGGTAAGTTAAGTATGAGACAAAGGGTCTTCAAAGAATGAAGATCACAAAACTGATCTCCTAACAAATCCATGTCCTTCTGTTTCTTCCCTCTTGGTTCCTGCAGATGCACCTGGGCCCCCTCAGCCTCCATTTGACATTGCTGACATCGACGCCGACGCTTGTTCCCTGTCGTGGCACATCCCACTGGAGGATGGAGGCAGCAACATCACTAATTACATAGTGGAGAAGTGTGACGTGAGCCGAGGGGACTGGGTCACAGCTCTAGCTTCGGTCACGAAAACTTCTTGCAGGGTTGGAAAGCTGATCCCAGGCCAGGAGTATATGTTCCGGGTCCGTGCTGAAAATCGATTTGGAATTTCAGAGCCTCTCACATCTCCAAAGATGCTTGCTAAGTTCCCATTTGGTATGTGTTTTTCAAGGAGAAAAGAAATGTTTTCTTTCCACTCTTACTGAAAGCGCAAATTGACATGTTCCTTATATTCATCTGTAGATGTGCCTAGTGAACCAAAGAATGCACGAGTCACTAAAGTCAACAAAGACTGCATATTTGTCGCATGGGACCGACCAGACAGTGATGGAGGGAGCCCTATTACTGGTTACTTGATTGAACGCAAAGAGAGAAACAGTTTACTCTGGGTGAAAGCTAATGACACTGCCGTCCGGTCAACTGAATATCCTTGCGCTGGCCTTGTTGAAGGTCTTGAGTATTCATTCAGAATCTATGCCCTAAACAAAGCTGGATCCAGCCCTCCCAGCAAACCAACAGAATATGTAACTGCAAGAATGCCAGTTGGTGAGTTTGTGGGGGGTTTGCTTTGTTTTTTCAATATTGTAGAGGCCATTTAAATCTTGGAGCCTCTAAAGATTACTATTTCCATTCAGGAATAGGTTCTATCTCTTACCATGAAAACATACTGCATGTGACTCTTGTAAGCACATAATAAATACTCAAAAATCAAAAGTGGATTCTTTTGAGCTTATTACTTAGGAACAGGGTAATAAGGTAAAGTATGGGGTTTAAACTTCTGTTAGCAATTTAAATGCTGAGAATATTTCTTCTAATTTCAGATCCTCCTGGGAAACCTGAAGTTACTGATATCACCAAGAATTCTGCATCCCTCATCTGGGCCCGGCCCAAGCATGATGGAGGAAGCAAAATTATTGGCTATTTTGTAGAAGCTTGCAAACTTCCCGGTGATAAGTGGGTACGGTGCAATACGACACCTCACCAGATTCCCCAGGAAGAGTACACGGCTACTGGCTTGGAAGAGAATGCTCAGTATCAATTTAGAGCAATTGCTAAGACTGCAGTAAACATCAGCCCCCCTTCTGAACCTTCTGACCCAGTGACCATCCTTGCTGAGAATGGTAGGATTCCACTGAGCATTACAGACAGAGATGTACAGCATTCATGTTAATTTCATCTAATAGAGCAACTAAACCTATCCCTATGCAAAAAGGGAAAATAAAGTGATAGATGCTGTGGATATGACACTAAAACTTTTATTGCAGAGACAACATGCTAAACTAAAAGCAAGACACAAAACTGAAGACTGTAATCTCAACACTACAGTCACAGAAATATGACAACCAAATGCATTTAAATGATAGTAATGATTTTTTAGAACTGTTGAAATTATATAAATTTACTTTTTTATGTCCTCAGCATTGTCAAACTTCTACATTAAACTTTGTTACTTTTTAAATGAATATATTACTTAAAGAAAAAAAAAACTATTCTTGGTGGTTACCTGGAGTTGGGGGATGGAAAAAGGAAGGGTGCCAAATGGCTCAAAGTTCCAGTTAGACAGGAAGAATAAATTTTAGTGATCAACTGAATAGCATGATGACCATAGTTAATAATGTTGCTAAAAGAGTAGATTTTAAGTGTTCTCACTACAAAAAAAAAAAAAAAAAATTCTGAGTAGGGGAGGGGATGGGTATGTTGATGTAATCATGCCATAATGTATACATATACCAAAATATCACCTTGAACTCCATAAATATATGTAATTATTTATCTAGTAAGGTAAAAATATCCTTGAAAGATATATAGCAAATGAATTACTATTATTAATAAGAATTATAGTTTTGCATATACTTAGTTCTTTTATCTTTTTTCTTTACAGTTCCTCCCAGGATAGATCTGAGTGTGGCTATGAAATCTTTGCTCACTGTGAAAGCTGGAACTAATGTTTGCTTGGATGCTACCGTTTTTGGTAAACCAATGCCAACTGTTTCTTGGAAAAAAGATGGCACACCAGTAAAACCAGCAGAGGGCATAAAGATGGCCATGCAGCGGAACCTGTGTACCTTGGAACTATTCAGCGTTAACCGAAAGGACTCAGGAGATTATACCATTACTGCTGAAAATTCAAGTGGTTCCAAATCAGCCACCATCAAGCTTAAAGTATTAGGTAACTAATGAATTTAATGAGAATCCCTTTTTTTTTAACCTTGGTTGATGGGAAGTAAATAAGATTTACAAAGTAATATGTGAGAAAAAAGATACTTATACTGATACCTATTTCCTAACCACCGAATTAATCTTATCTCAGAACAATAGTGCTTTAGAGCTAAAAGATTATATTAGAGATCATATACTATAGTTAGCTAATTTCACACATAAGGAAACTAAGATTCTGAAAACTTACAACTTCAAGCTCATACAGGAAGTTAATGATAACATAAAGCCTGCAGCCCAGGTGTCCAAACTTCTATTCTGTACTTATTCTCCATTCCAAGTATATTAGTGAAAGGCTTCAACTTTCCTCCTTAATTTTTCAGATAAGCCAGGTCCTCCTGCATCTGTTAAAATCAACAAAATGTATTCAGATCGTGCAATGCTTTCCTGGGAACCTCCTCTTGAAGATGGAGGTTCAGAAATCACCAACTATATTGTGGACAAACGTGAAACAAGCAGGCCCAACTGGGCTCAAGTCTCTTCTACGATACCCATCACCAGCTGTACCGTGGAGAAACTTATAGAGGGCCATGAGTATCAGTTCCGTATCTGTGCTGAAAATAAATATGGAGTGGGTGATCCAATCTTCACTGAACCCGCAATTGCTAAAAACCCATATGGTAGGAACATTTTCTTACTGTTTTTCCTCTGATTTTTTAATATTATCATTTAGCTTGGAAAGCTGACCTTTGAATCAATCCATCTCTGCAGACCCACCTGGACGCTGTGATCCTCCTGTTATTAGCAACATAACCAAAGATCACATGACTGTGAGCTGGAAACCCCCAGCAGATGATGGTGGCTCTCCCATCACTGGCTATTTACTTGAGAAGCGAGAAATGCAGGCAGTGAACTGGACTAAGGTCAACAGAAAACCTGTGATAGAAAGAACAATAAAAGCAACAGGTCTCCAAGAAGGTACTGAATATGAGTTCAGAGTCACAGCAATAAATAAAGCTGGACCAGGCAAACCCAGTGATGCATCCAAAGCTGTGTATGCTCAGGATCCTCTGTGTAAGTTTTCATCAAAGCATTCCATACTCTTACAATCAGAATTAAGCAACCAGAAATGAAGTTTTAATTCAAACTTTCTATTGTTCTTTATCCTCAGACCCTCCTGGCCCACCGGCTTTCCCTAAAGTATATGATACAACCCACAGCTCCGTGAGTCTATCTTGGGGCAAGCCAGCTTATGATGGTGGTAGCCCTATCATCGGTTATCTTGTTGAAGTAAAACGAGCTGACTCTGATCACTGGGTGAGGTGCAATTTACCAGAAAAGCTCCAGAAAACCCGCTTTGAAGTAACTGGCCTGATTGAAAACACAGAATATCAGTTCCGAGTATATGCTGTTAATAAGATAGGATACAGTGACCCCAGTGATGTGCCAGATAAACACTGCCCCAAGGACATCTTAAGTAAGTATTATTTAGCAATATATAGGATTGTATAACAGGGAGACAGAACTCCATTATGTAGATTTATTCACTTACAAGCTTTAGAGTTAGTAACTCCGGGCGTACATTTTAGGAGTGCTGGGTTGATATTTCATGCTAGGCCAAATGAAATGCAAGGTGATTTGTGATTTTGAAAAACGTTTCATATATACATGAAAATTTCATGTCTTCAAGAGAATATAGAATGTGAGAATTTTATTCTGAGAATAAAGACAGTTTTTAAATTCAAGAACTGTCTGTCTTCTAGTTACAATTTAACTCTTCCAGGCTACTGTCTCTAAGTACAGAGTTGCTAGCCTCTTCATTATAAATTCTCTTCCCTGACTTCTTCTATCCACTTACTCTTCATATCTATTCCCTCTACCTTAAAAAAAAAGTTACTAAGCCGGGTGTGGTAGTGCACACCTGTAATCCCAGCACTGGGAGGCTGAGGCAGGAGGATCGCTGTGAGTTCGAGACCAGCTGGGGCTACATAGTGAGTTCCAGGTCAGTCTCAAGTACATAGTGAGACCCTGTCTCTAAAAAAAAAGTTATTTGGCATTACATTTCAATGACTATGTACTTCTCCTTCTACAATGAAATAATAGAGAGAGCCAGAGTCCGGTGTATGGCAGAGTGCCTTCACAGAATGAAGAGAACAAGAATGAAGGAGAGTCAAGGACCAATCACCTTTCTTTTAATGTGCTTAAAGTTTGAGAGTATGTAGGATTTTTGAGTACAGAAAGTACAGATCGTCTAAGCAATATGTGGTTGAGCTTAAAGTATATTAGAAAGTGGAAAAATCAACAACTGGTAGTATTGAAATACTCTTGAGAATTATATTAAGGATGTTTTAGTGAATAAGAAATGAGTTTTAGAAAAGAAATGTATTTTTGGAGTAATAAGGCCAGTCTTAAGAACCACATCTGACTATTACATTTTTATTAACTTTCTTCAACCCCAAATTACACAGTTCCACCTGAGGGAGAGCTTGATGCTGAATTACGGAAAACACTCATATTACGTGCCGGAGTTACAATGAGACTCTATGTGCCAGTAAGAGGACGGCCACCTCCAAAGATTACTTGGTCCAAACCAAATGTCAATTTAAGAGAAAGGATTGGACTGGACATAAAGTCAACTGACTTTGACACTTTCTTGCGCTGTGAAAATGTGAACAAATATGATGCAGGAAAATATATCTTAACCCTGGAGAACAGCTGTGGCAAAAAGGAATATACCATTGTAGTGAAAGTGCTTGGTAAGTCTACTTGAACAAAAATCCTGTTGTTTGAAAGTATAGTTTATGTATATTTACATAAATGAAATTTTTTTCCACTTTCTATTTACTATTTATCCAGATACTCCTGGACCTCCTGTCAATGTGACTGTAAAGGAAGTATCCAAAGATTCAGCCTATGTCACCTGGGACCCCCCCATTATCGATGGTGGAAGCCCCATTATAAACTATGTGGTAGAAAAACGTGATGCAGAGAGGAAGTCCTGGTCTACAGTGACAACTGAGTGCTCAAAAACAAGTTTCAGAGTATCTAACTTGGAGGAGGGGAAATCCTACTTTTTCAGGGTATTTGCTGAAAATGAGTATGGCATTGGTGATCCTGGAGAAACGCGTGATGCCGTCAAAGCTTCTGGTGAGCAAACTGAACCCCTTCATGTGGAGTGACACCCTACGTTGGTTGTCTAGGGCTTGGACTTATCATGTCTCCTCTGCTGTAGAAACCCCTGGACCAGTTGTGGACCTGAAAGCACTGTCTGTAACTAAGTCATCTTGCACCATTGGCTGGAAAAAGCCACGCAGTGATGGTGGAAGTCGAATTACGGGATATGCAGTCGATTTCCTGACTGAAGATAATAAGTGGCAACGAGTTATGAAATCATTAAGCCTACAGTATACCGCAAAAGATCTGAGTGAAGGGAAGGAATATACCTTCAGAGTGTGCGCTGAGAACGACAATGGAGAAGGCACCCCAAGCGAAATCACAGTCATGGCAAAGGATGATGTCGGTAAGGCCCTCCCCAGACATCTTATTGTCTTCAAAGGTGCACTCTTGAGACCTACTCACTGAACTATCAAAAAAAAAAATCCATTAAAAGCTATAATGATTTGCAAGAGTCAATTGACTGGTCCTCATTTGCAGGGCTGGGAATATGACAGCTATCCAGCTCAATGAGAGAGTGCATTCCCAGCACGTGTGAGGCCTGGGCTTGATCTCCAGCACCTGCAGAAAAAAAACCTAATAATTTATGTCTGCTGTTTCACAGTGGCTCCTGATCTTGACCTAAAGGATCTACCTGATCTGTGCTATTTGGCTAGAGAAAACAGCAACTTCCGTCTTAAGATCCCCATAAAAGGCAAGCCAGCACCATCAGTATCCTGGAAGAAAGGAGAAGATCCTCTAGCAACTGACACAAGAGTCAGTGTTGAGTCAACTGCAGTGAACACAACTCTTGTAGTATATGATTGCCAAAAATCTGATGCTGGAAAATACACAATCACGCTTAAGAATGTTGCTGGCACCAAGGAAGGAACTCTCTCTATAAAAGTGGTTGGCAAGCCTGGCATCCCTACCGGACCAATCAAATTTGATGAAGTCACAGCAGAAGCCATGACCTTAAAGTGGGCTCCTCCAAAGGATGATGGAGGTTCTGAAATCACCAACTATATCCTGGAGAAGAGAGATTCTGTGAATAACAAGTGGGTGACATGTGCCTCCGCTGTCCAGAAAACCACCTTTAGAGTAACAAGACTTCATGAGGGAATGGAATATACCTTCAGAGTCAGTGCTGAAAATAAATATGGTGTAGGCGAAGGCCTGAAATCAGAGCCAATTGTTGCTAAACATCCATTTGGTAAGTGTCTCAAAAGAAGAAATATAAAATATAAAACATAGCTTTGTGGTGGTTCCTTATTATAAATTTGTGCTTCATGCTTTTTCCTAGATGTGCCCGATGCTCCTCCACCACCTAATATTGTAGATGTTAGGCATGATTCTGTATCTCTTACCTGGACCGACCCCAAGAAGACTGGTGGCTCTCCAATTACAGGTATTTAGTTTGTTCTTATCCTACAGCTTTATGTCAATGCTCCTTCCAATTATTTCTGTGAAAACAAAATAAATGTGTGCTCATTACTTATAATACTGCATATGCAATAATGTATTTTTCTTTCAGTGCATATGACTAATGTTTAATTACACTGAAAACCTCCTAATGTGACAGTTAATAAAGACTTTCATGGTGACAGTATCTATTTTTGTAAGCTAATGTGCAACTGAGGGGTTCTAATGATGGATATTCCAAGAGGGGCAAAAAAATGGCACTATGCCTCAGTAATAAAAGTGTAGAGTTAAGAATGACTATGCGTTCAGTATGTAAATAATTAATTTGAACATATGTATAGTAAAATAAATCTGTATTGTGCTTCCCTTCTGCATTGATTCATTCGTGGTTTTATTCATAGGATATCACATTGAGTTCAAGGAAAGAAACAGCCTTTTGTGGAAGAGAGCTAACAAGACTCCAATAAGGATGAAAGAATTTAAAGTGACAGGATTAACTGAAGGTCTTGAATATGAGTTCCGAGTCATGGCAATCAATTTAGCAGGAGTGGGCAAGCCAAGCCTGCCATCAGAGCCAGTTGTGGCTCTTGATCCAATTGGTAAGTCATTAATTATATGAAAAAAAACCCAAGGGCTTTTCTACATGAAGCAAACATCAGCATTTGTTTGACTGGACTTATTTTTATGTTTTAGATCCTCCTGGCAAACCTGAGGTTATTAATGTAACAAGAAATTCAGTGACTCTCATATGGACTGAACCCAAATATGATGGTGGTCACAAGTTAACTGGATACATAGTGGAGAAGCGGGACCTACCTTCTAAGTCTTGGATGAAAGCCAACCATGTAAATGTCCCTGACTGTGCTTTTACAGTAACTGACCTTGTTGAGGGTGGAAAATATGAATTCAGAATTAGGGCAAAGAATACAGCAGGTGCCATCAGTGCTCCATCAGAAAGTACAGGAACCATCATTTGCAAGGATGAATATGGTAGGTCAATTTTATTTTTACTGTATTAAAAAATAGTAAAATTAAACCTCCTTCCTTTTCTGATTAAAATGTATTTTTTTCTTTGCAGAGGCACCAACCATTGTCCTTGACCCCACAATAAAAGATGGGCTAACAGTTAAAGCTGGGGAAACTATTGTTTTGAGTGCCATTAGCATTCTTGGCAAACCTCTTCCAAAGTCAAGTTGGTCCAGAGCAGGGAAAGATATCAGACCATCAGATATCTCTCAGATAACTTCAACCCCAACATCTTCCACACTTGCAGTCAAGTATTCTAGTAGAAAAGATGCTGGTGAATATACAATCACTGCTACCAATCCTTTTGGAACAAAGGAGGAACATGTGAAGGTAACAGTCCTTGATGTACCTGGTCCCCCAGGTCCTATTGAAATCAGTAATGTTTCTGCTGAAAAAGCAACACTTACATGGACACCTCCCTTGGAAGATGGTGGATCACCAATTAAATCCTATGTTCTTGAAAAGAGAGAAACCAGCAGACTTTTGTGGACAGTGGTTGCTGAAGATATTCAGTCTTGCAGGCATGTGGTAACCAAGCTTATCCAGGGAAATGAGTACATCTTCCGTGTCTCCGCTGTAAATCATTATGGCAAAGGAGAACCTGTACAGTCTGAACCTGTCAAAATGGTAGACAGATTTGGTACGTAGAGCATGCAAGGGAACTGACAGAAACATTTACAGCAGAGTTCAGAAAATCATGGATTACTTACAAATTTGCTTCTTTTCTAGGTCCTCCTGGCCCTCCTGGAAAACCAGAGATATCGAACGTCACTAAGAATACTGCCACAGTCAGTTGGAAAAGACCAACTGATGATGGTGGCAGTGAAATTACAGGATATCATATAGAAAGGAGAGAAAAGAAAGGCTTGCGATGGGTGAGAGCAACAAAGACACCCGTTTCAGACCTCAGATGCAAAGTAACAGGACTGCAAGAAGGAAACACCTATGAATTCCGTGTCAGTGCTGAAAACAGAGCAGGAATTGGCCCACCTAGTGATGCTTCAAATCCTGTTTTAATGAAAGATGCTGCATGTTAGTATTCATCCTTTCCAGCACTGCTCATTTGGGAGTTCCAGTATTACAGATAAGTTATCCAAAAGCCAACTCTTAATATATATATATTTTTTTTTATCTTTTTCAGATCCTCCAGGACCACCTTCAAATGCACATGTCACTGACACTACCAAGAAATCTGCTTCTTTAGCATGGGGCAAGCCTCACTATGATGGTGGACTTGAAATCACAGGCTATGTGGTAGAGCATCAAAAAGTAGGAGATGAAGCCTGGATAAAAGATACAACAGGAACTGCCCTCAGAATCACTCAGTTTGTTGTCCCTGATCTTCAGACTAAAGAAAAATACAACTTCAGAATCAGCGCTATCAATGATGCAGGTGTTGGGGAGCCAGCAGTGATTCCAAATGTTGAAATTGTAGAGCGGGAAATGGCTCCTGACTTTGAACTGGATGCTGAGCTTCAAAGAACGCTTGTGGTTAGAGCAGGACTCAGTATTAGAATTTTTGTGCCCATTAAAGGTCGTCCTGCTCCTGAAGTGACATGGACCAAAGATGGTGTGAACTTGAAAAACCGAGCCAATATTGAAAATACAGAATCATTTACTCTCCTGATTATCCCAGAATGTAACAGATATGACACTGGCAAATTTGTGATGACCATCGAAAACCCAGCTGGAAAGAAAAGTGGCTTCGTTAATGTCAGAGTCTTAGATACACCAGGCCCTGTCCTTAACTTAAAGCCAACAGACATCACCAAGGACAGTGTCACCCTGCACTGGGACCTGCCTCTGATCGATGGGGGCTCACGTATTACAAACTATATCGTTGAGAAACGTGAAGCAACTCGGAAATCTTATTCCACGGTCACCACTAAATGCCATAAATGCACATATAAAGTCACTGGCTTGTCGGAAGGATGTGAATACTTCTTCAGAGTAATGGCAGAAAATGAATATGGGATTGGTGAGCCAGCAGAAACCACAGAACCTGTAAAGGCCTCTGAAGCACCATCACCCCCAGACAGCCTTAACATCATGGACATAACTAGGAGCACAGTCAGCTTGGCATGGCCCAAACCCAGACACGATGGTGGCAGTAAGATCACCGGCTATGTAATTGAAGCCCAAAGAAAAGGCTCTGACCAGTGGACCCACATCACAACCGTAAAAGGATTAGAATGTGTTGTGAAGAATCTAACGGAAGGGGAGGAATATACCTTCCAAGTGATGGCAGTGAACAGTGCAGGAAGAAGCGCCCCTAGAGAAAGCAGACCTGTCATTGTGAAGGAGCAGACAATGCTTCCAGAGCTAGACCTCCGTGGCATCTATCAGAAATTGATCATTGCCAGAGCTGGTGAAAACATCAAAGTTGAAATTCCAGTGCTTGGTCGACCAAAGCCCACAGTTACTTGGAAAAAAGGAGACCAAGTTCTTAAACAGACACAGAGAGTCAATGTTGAGAATACAGCAACATCAACCATCCTAAATATCAATGAGTGTGTCAGAAGTGATAGTGGGCCCTATCCATTAACGGCAAGGAACATTGTAGGAGAGGTTGGCGATGTCATCACCGTTCAAATTCATGATATCCCAGGGCCACCTACTGGACCAATCAAATTTGATGAAGTTTCATCTGACTTTGTAACCTTCTCTTGGGACCCACCTGAGAATGATGGAGGTGTACCAATAAGCAACTATGTAGTGGAAATGCGACAGACTGATAGTACTACATGGGTAGAGTTAGCAACCACTGTTATACGTACTACTTACAAAGCCACTCGCCTTACTACTGGAGCGGAATATCAATTCCGTGTAAAAGCTCAAAACAGGTATGGAGTTGGACCAGGCATCACATCAGCATCTGTAGTTGCCAGCTATCCATTTAAGGTGCCTGGACCTCCCGGTACCCCTCAGGTAACTGCAGTTACCAAAGACTCAATGACAATCAGCTGGCATGAGCCACTTTCCGATGGTGGAAGCCCCATTTTAGGGTATCACATTGAAAGAAAAGAAAGAAATGCTATTCAATGGCAAACTGTGAGCAAAGCATTAGTACCAGGCAATATTTTCAAATCCAGTGGACTTACAGATGGCATTGCTTATGAATTCCGAGTAATTGCAGAAAATAAGGCAGGCAAAAGCAAGCCAAGCAAGCCATCTGAACCAGTGTTTGCTTTGGATCCCATCGACCCACCTGGGAAACCAATACCTCTAAATATTACTAGACACACAGTGGCACTTAAATGGGCTAAGCCTGAATATACTGGAGGCTTTAAAATTACTAGTTACATAGTTGAGAAGAGAGACCTTCCAAATGGACGGTGGCTGAAGGCCAACTTCAGCAACATTTTGGAGAATGAATTTACAGTCAGTGGCCTAACAGAAGATGCTGCATATGAATTCCGTGTAATTGCCAAAAATGCTGCTGGTGCTGTCAGTCCACCATCGGAGCCATCAGATGCTATCACGTGCAGGGATGACATTGAAGCACCAAGGATAATGGTGGATGTTAAATTTAAGGACACAGTTGTATTAAAGGCAGGCGAAGCATTCAAGCTAGAAGCTGACGTTTCTGGTCGCCCACCTCCAACAATGGAATGGACCAAGGATGGAAAAGAGCTTGAAGGCACAGTAAAATTAGAAATAAAAATTGCAGATTTCTCCACTAATCTGATAAACAAGGATTCCTCAAGAAAGGATAGTGGTGCCTATATCCTCACAGCAACTAATCCTGGTGGCTTTGCCAAGCATATTTTCAATGTCAGAGTTCTTGATAGACCGGGCCCACCTGAAGGACCTTTAGCTGTATCTGATGTGACAGCAGAAAAATGTGTGTTGTCATGGTTGCCTCCGCTGGATGATGGAGGTGCCAAAATTGAACATTATGTAGTACAGAAACGTGAAACCAGCAGATTGGCATGGACAAATGTTGCCTCTGAAGTCCAAGTAACAAAACTGAAGGTCACTAAACTTTTGAAAGGCAATGAATACATATTCCGAGTCATGGCTGTAAATAAATATGGAGTTGGAGAGCCATTGGAATCAGAGCCCGTGCTTGCCGTGGATCCTTATGGACCTCCTGATCCACCCAAAAACCCTGAAGTTACAGCTATCACTAAAGATTCCATGATTGTCTGCTGGGGACATCCTGACTCTGATGGTGGAAGAGAAATCACAAATTACATTGTTGAGCGGCGTGATAAAGCTGGGCAACGCTGGGTGAAATGCAACAAAAAAACCCTTACTGATTTAAGATATAAAGTGTCCGGACTGACAGAAGGGCATGAATATGAGTTCAGGATTATGGCAGAAAATGCTGCTGGGATTAGCGCACCAAGTTCTACAAGTCCTTTTTATAAAGCTTGTGACGCTGTGTTTAAACCTGGCCCACCAGGTAATCCACGTGTTCTTGATACAAGCAGATCATCCATTTCAATTGCATGGAATAAACCTATCTATGATGGTGGTTCAGAAATCACTGGGTACATGGTTGAGATTGCCCTGCCGGAAGAAGATGAATGGCAGATTGTCACCCCACCAGCTGGGCTCAAGGCAACTTCTTATACCATCACCGGTCTCATAGAGAACCAGGAATATAAAATCCGCATCTATGCCATGAATTCTGAAGGACTTGGGGAACCTGCCCTTGTCCCTGGAACTCCAAAGGCTGAAGACAGAATGCTGCCTCCAGAGATTGAACTGGACGCTGACCTGCGCAAAGTTGTTACTATAAGAGCCTGCTGCACCCTAAGACTTTTTGTTCCAATCAAAGGAAGGCCTGCACCTGAGGTGAAGTGGGCCCGAGAACATGGAGAGTCTTTGGATAAAGCTAGCATTGAATCCACAAGCTCTTACACCCTGCTCATTGTTGGAAATGTAAACAGATTTGACAGTGGCAAATACATACTGACTGTAGAGAACAGCTCGGGCAGTAAGTCTGCATTTGTCAATGTTAGAGTATTAGATACGCCAGGCCCTCCCCAGGATCTGAAGGTGAAAGAGGTCACAAAGACATCTGTCACACTGACATGGGAGCCTCCACTTCTTGATGGAGGATCCAAAATAAAGAACTATATTGTTGAAAAGCGGGAATCAACGAGAAAAGCATATTCAACTGTTGCAACAAACTGCCACAAAACTTCCTGGAAGGTAGACCAGCTTCAAGAAGGCTGTAGTTACTATTTCAGGGTTCTTGCTGAAAATGAATATGGCATTGGGCTGCCTGCTGAAACCGCAGAGTCTGTAAAGGCATCAGAACGGCCTCTTCCTCCAGGAAAAATCACTTTGGTGGACGTCACAAGAAATAGTGTGTCACTCTCTTGGGAGAAACCAGAGCATGATGGAGGCAGCCGCATTTTAGGCTACATTGTAGAGATGCAGAGCAAAGGCAGTGACAAATGGGCCACGTGTGCCACAGTTAAAGTCACGGAAGCCACTATAACTGGACTGATCCAGGGTGAAGAATATTCTTTCCGTGTTTCAGCTCAAAATGAAAAGGGCATCAGTGATCCCAGACAACTGAGTGTGCCAGTAATTGCTAAAGATCTTGTCATTCCACCAGCCTTCAAACTCCTGTTCAATACCTTCACTGTGCTAGCAGGTGAAGACCTTAAAGTTGATGTTCCATTCATTGGACGCCCTACACCAGCTGTAACCTGGCATAAAGATGATGTACCACTGAAGCAGACAACTAGAGTAAATGCAGAAAGCACAGAAAATAATTCACTACTGACAATAAAGGAAGCCTGCCGAGAAGATGTTGGGCGTTACGTAGTTAAACTGACTAATTCAGCTGGTGAGGCTACTGAAACTCTTAATATTATTGTTCTTGACAAACCAGGGCCTCCAACTGGACCAGTTAAAATGGATGAAGTGACAGCTGACAGCATTACTCTTTCCTGGGAGCCACCAAAGTATGATGGTGGAAGTTCTATCAATAACTACATCGTAGAGAAACGGGACACCTCCACAACCACTTGGCAAATTGTGTCAGCTACAGTTGCAAGGACAACAATAAAGGCCTGCAGATTAAAGACCGGATGTGAATATCAGTTTAGAATTGCTGCTGAAAACAGATACGGAAAGAGTACCTACCTCAATTCAGAGCCCATTGTTGCCCAGTATCCATTCAAGGTTCCTGGTCCACCTGGCACACCGTTCGTCACATTCTCCTCTAAGGACAGCATGGAAGTACAATGGCATGAGCCAGTCAGTGATGGAGGAAGCAGAGTCATTGGCTATCATCTAGAACGCAAGGAAAGAAATAGCATCCTCTGGGTCAAATTGAATAAAACACCCATTCCTCAAACCAAGTTTAAGACAACTGGCCTCGAGGAGGGCATTGAGTATGAATTTAGAGTCTCTGCAGAAAACATTGTGGGCATCGGCAAGCCGAGTAAACCATCAGAATGCTATGTAGCTCGTGACCCATGTGATCCGCCAGGACGACCAGAGGCAATCATTGTCACAAGGAATTCTGTGACTCTTCAGTGGAAGAAACCTACCTATGATGGTGGAAGCAAGATCACCGGTTACATAGTTGAGAAGAAAGAATTACCTGAGGGCCGCTGGATGAAAGCCAGTTTTACAAATATCATTGACACCCAGTTTGAAGTAACTGGCCTAATTGAAGATCATAGATATGAGTTCCGAGTTATAGCTCGAAATGCAGCAGGAGTGTTTAGTGAGCCTTCAGAAAGCACGGGAGCAATAACAGCAAGAGACGAGGTAGAGCCACCAAGAATAAGTATGGACCCCAAGTACAAAGACACAGTTGTGATTCATGCTGGTGAGTCATTCAAGATTGATGCAGATATACATGGCAAACCAATACCAACCACTCAGTGGATAAAAGGTGACCAGGAGCTTTCAAGCACAGCTCGATTAGAGATAAAGAGCACTGACTTTGCCACCAGTCTTAGTGTAAAGGATGCAGTACGTGTTGACAGTGGAAATTATATTCTGAAGGCCAAAAATGTTGCGGGAGAGAAATCAGTTACTGTGAATGTGAAAGTTCTTGATAGACCAGGGCCACCGGAAGGACCTGTTGTTATATCAGGAGTTACAGCAGAAAAATGCACACTAGCCTGGAAACCCCCACTTCAAGATGGTGGGAGTGATATCATAAATTATATCGTGGAAAGGCGAGAAACCAGCCGTCTAGTCTGGACTGTGGTTGATGCCAATGTGCAAACTCTCAGCTGCAAGGTTACTAAGCTTCTTGAAGGCAATGAATATATTTTCCGTATAATGGCTGTAAACAAATATGGTGTTGGTGAACCACTTGAATCTGAGCCATTAATTGCCAAGAATCCATTTGTAGTCCCGGATGCACCAAAAGCTCCAGAAATCACAACAGTGACCAAGGACTCAATGATCGTTGTATGGGAAAGACCAGCATCTGATGGTGGTAGTGAGATTCTTGGATATGTTCTTGAAAAACGGGACAAAGAAGGCATTCGCTGGACGAGATGCCACAAGCGTCTGATTGGGGAGTTGCGCTTGAGAGTAACTGGGCTCATAGAGAATCACGATTATGAATTCAGAGTCTCAGCTGAGAATGCCGCTGGACTTAGTGAGCCAAGCCCTCCTTCCGCACACCAAAAAGCTTGTGATCCTATTTACAAACCAGGTCCTCCAAACAACCCCAAAGTCATGGATATCACCAGATCTTCAGTTTTCCTTTCCTGGAGCAAACCAATATATGATGGTGGCTGTGAAATCCAAGGGTACATTGTTGAAAAATGTGATGTGAGTGTTGGTGAATGGACAATGTGCACTCCACCACATGGAATCATTAAAACAAATATAGAAGTAGAGAAGCTGATGGAAAAGCATGAATACAACTTCCGAATTTGTGCCATTAATAAAGCTGGAGTTGGTGAACATGCTGACGTCCCTGGACCTGTACTAGTTGAAGAAAAATTGGAAGCACCAGACATAGATCTTGACCTAGAACTAAGGAAAGTTATAAATATAAGGGCAGGTGGCTCCTTAAGGCTTTTTGTTCCTATAAAAGGTCGTCCTACCCCAGAAGTTAAATGGGGGAAGATGGATGGTGAAATCCGAGATGCAGCTATAATTGATGTCACTAGCAGTTTTACTTCTCTGGTTCTTGAAAATGTCAATCGATATGATAGTGGAAAATATACTCTCACGTTAGAGAACAGCAGTGGAACAAAGTCTGCCTTTGTTACTGTGAGAGTCCTGGATACACCAAGTCCACCTATCAACTTGAAAGTCACAGAAATCACCAAAGACTCAGTATCAATTACATGGGAACCTCCTTTGATAGATGGGGGATCTAAAATCAAAAATTACATTGTTGAGAAACGCGAAGCCACAAGAAAATCATATGCTGCTGTTGTAACCAATTGCCATAAGAATTCTTGGAAAATCGATCAACTCCAAGAAGGTTGCAGTTATTACTTTAGAGTCACAGCTGAGAATGAGTATGGTATCGGCCTTCCTGCCCGCACTGCTGATCCAATTAAGGTTGCAGAAGTCCCACAACCTCCAGGAAAAATAACTGTGGATGATGTGACCAGAAACAGTGTCTCTCTGAGTTGGACAAAGCCTGAACATGATGGTGGCAGTAAAATCATTCAGTATATTGTGGAAATGCAAGCTAAACACAGTGAGAAGTGGTCAGAATGTGCTCGGGTAAAGTCCCTTGAGGCAGTAATAACCAACCTAACTCAGGGAGAGGAATATCTTTTTAGAGTCGTTGCTGTAAATGAAAAGGGAAGAAGTGATCCTAGGTCCCTCGCAGTACCCATCATTGCCAAAGATCTGGTTATAGAGCCCGATGTAAGACCTGCATTCAGCAGTTACAGTGTACAGGTTGGCCAAGATTTGAAAATAGAGGTACCAATTTCTGGACGTCCTAAACCAACTATTACCTGGACTAAAGATGATCTTCCTCTGAAGCAGACCACAAGAATCAATGTTACCGACTCACTTGACCTCACCACACTCACTATCAAAGAAACTCATAAAGATGACAGTGGACACTATGGAATCACAGTTGCCAATGTTGTTGGTCAGAAAACAGCATCCATTGAAATTATAACTCTAGATAAACCTGATCCTCCAAAAGGACCTGTTAAATTTGATGAGGTCAGTGCTGAGAGTATTACATTATCTTGGCAGCCTCCATTATACACAGGGGGCTGCCAGATTACTAACTACATTGTTCAGAAAAGAGACACAACCACCACAGTATGGGATATTGTTTCTGCTACTGTTGCTAGAACTACACTCAAAGTAACCAAACTGAAAACTGGTACCGAATACCAATTCAGAATATTTGCTGAAAACAGATACGGACAAAGCTTTGCCTTGGAGTCAGAACCAGTTGTAGCTCAATATCCCTACAAAGAACCAGGTCCTCCAGGTACACCATCTGCCATAGCCATCGCCAAAGACTCTATGGTCATACAGTGGCATGAACCAATCAATAATGGTGGAAGCCCTATCATAGGCTACCACCTCGAAAGAAAGGAGAGAAATAGTATTTTGTGGACAAAAGTCAACAAGACTATTATTCATGACACCCAGTTCAAAGTGCTAAACCTTGAAGAAGGCATTGAATATGAATTCAGAGTTTGTGCTGAAAATATTGTTGGTGTAGGCAAACCAAGCAAGAGTTCCGAATGCTATGTGGCCCGAGATCCCTGTGACCCACCAGGAACCCCAGAAGCAATAATAGTTAAAAGAAATGAAATCACTTTACAGTGGACCAAGCCTGTGTATGATGGTGGGAGTATGATTACAGGCTACATTGTAGAGAAACGCGATTTACCTGAAGGTCGCTGGATGAAAGCTAGTTTCACAAATGTCATCGAAACTCAGTTTACTGTGTCAGGTCTCACTGAAGATCAAAGATACGAGTTCAGAGTCATTGCAAAGAATGCAGCCGGTGCAGTAAGTAAACCCTCTGACAGTACTGGGCCAATAACCGCCAAGGATGAGGTTGAACTCCCAAGAATTTCAATGGATCCAAAATTCAGAGACACAATAGTGGTAAATGCTGGAGAAACATTCAGGCTTGAGGCTGACGTCCATGGAAAGCCTCTACCTACCATTGAGTGGTTACGAGGTGATAAAGAAGTTGAAGAATCTGCCAGATGTGAAATAAAGAACACAGATTTCAAGGCCTTACTTATCATAAAGGATGCCATTAGAATTGATGGTGGACAGTATATCTTAAGAGCCTCCAATGTGGCAGGTTCTAAGTCCTTCCCAGTAAATGTAAAAGTATTAGATAGACCGGGACCACCAGAAGGGCCAGTTCAGGTTACTGGAGTTACGGCTGAAAAATGCACGTTAGCATGGGCCCCACCACTTCAGGATGGTGGCAGTGACATTTCTCACTATGTTGTTGAAAAGCGAGAAACCAGTAGACTTGCATGGACTATAGTTGCTTCAGAAGTTGTGACTAATTCTCTGAAAATTACCAAACTCCTAGAAGGAAATGAATATATTTTCCGTATAATGGCTGTCAATAAATATGGTGTTGGAGAGCCTTTGGAATCTGCACCAGTACTAATGAAAAATCCATTTGTGCTTCCTGGACCACCAAAAAGCCTGGAAATCACAAACATTGCCAAAGATTCTATGACTGTCTGTTGGAACCGTCCAGATAGTGATGGTGGAAGTGAAATTATTGGTTACATTGTAGAGAAAAGAGACAGAAGTGGCATTCGGTGGATAAAATGTAATAAACGCCGCATTACAGATTTGCGACTGAGAGTAACAGGATTAACAGAAGACCATGAGTATGAATTCAGAGTCTCTGCTGAAAATGCTGCTGGAGTTGGAGAACCAAGTCCAGCTACAGTTTATTATAAGGCTTGTGATCCTGTGTTCAAACCTGGCCCACCCACCAATGCACACATTGTGGACACCACTAAAAGTTCAGTTACACTTGCCTGGGGTAAACCCATCTATGATGGTGGCAGTGAGGTCCTGGGATATGTCATAGAAATCTGTAAAGCAGATGAAGAAGAATGGAAAATAGTTACTCCACAGACTGGCCTGAGAGTCACTCGATTTGAAATCTTAAAACTCATTGAACACCAAGAATATAAAATACGAGTCTGTGCCCTCAACAAAGTTGGTTTAGGTGAGGCTGCATCAGTTCCTGGTACTGTGAAGCCAGAAGATAAACTTGAAGCTCCTGAACTTGACCTTGACTCTGAGTTAAGGAAAGGAATCGTTGTAAGAGCTGGTGGGTCTGCCAGAATTCATATTCCCTTCAAAGGTCGCCCAACCCCTGAGATCACTTGGTCTCGAGAGGAAGGTGAATTCACAGATAAGGTCCAAATTGAAAAGGGAGTAAACTATACCCAACTATCAATAGATAACTGTGATAGAAATGATGCTGGGAAATACATTCTCAAGTTGGAAAACAGCAGTGGATCTAAGTCTGCTTTTGTAACTGTGAAGGTTCTTGATACCCCAGGGCCACCGCAGAATTTGGCAGTCAAAGAAATCAGAAAAGATTCTGTTCTTCTAGTATGGGAACCACCCATCATTGATGGAGGGGCAAAGGTTAAGAATTATGTTATTGATAAACGTGAGTCAACCAGAAAAGCATATGCTAATGTGAGCAGTAAATGCAACAAAACAAGCTTTAAAGTTGAAAACCTAACAGAAGGAGCCATTTATTACTTTAGAGTCATGGCTGAGAACGAATTTGGAGTTGGTGTTCCAGTGGAAACCACAGATGCCGTAAAAGCTTCTGAACCTCCTTCCCCACCAGGAAAGGTCACACTCACCGATGTGTCCCAGACCAGTGCATCCCTTATGTGGGAGAAGCCTGAACATGATGGTGGAAGCAGAATCCTGGGCTATGTTGTTGAAATGCAGCCCAAAGGAACCGAGAAATGGAGTGTTGTGGCTGAATCCAAAGTCTGTAATGCTGTTGTTACTGGCTTGAGTTCTGGACAAGAATATCAGTTCCGTGTCAAGGCTTATAATGAGAAAGGAAAAAGCGATCCAAGAGTGCTTGGTGTTCCTGTCATAGCCAAGGACTTGACTATACAGCCTACATTTAAATTACCGTTTAACACATATAGTGTCCAAGCTGGAGAAGACCTTAAAATAGAAATTCCTGTCATTGGCCGACCAAGACCTAAAATTTCTTGGGTCAAAGATGGTGAGCCTCTTAAACAGACCACGAGAGTAAATGTTGAAGAAACAGCGACCTCAACTATTTTAAATATTAAAGAAAGTAGCAAAGATGACTTTGGAAAATACACCATAACAGCAACAAATAGTGCAGGCACAGCAACAGAAAATCTCAGCATTATTATTTTAGAAAAGCCTGGACCTCCAGTTGGACCAGTAAAGTTTGATGAAGTTAGTGCAGACTTTGTGGTCGTATCTTGGGAACCTCCAGCCTATACTGGCGGCTGCCAAATAAGTAACTACATTGTAGAGAAGCGAGATACAACCACCACCACTTGGCAAATAGTATCAGCAACAGTTGCAAGAACAACAATTAAAATAATCAAACTGAAAACAGGCAGTGAGTACCAGTTTAGAATTTTTGCTGAAAACAGGTATGGAAAAAGTACCTCTCTGGACTCTAAACCAATTATTGTACAATATCCATTTAAAGAACCTGGACCACCTGGAACTCCATTTGTGACATCAGTCTCAAAAGATCAAATGCTTGTCGAATGGCACGAGCCAGTTAATGATGGAGGCAGCAAAGTTATTGGCTACCATCTTGAACAGAAGGAAAAGAACAGCATTTTATGGGTCAAGTTAAATAAGACCCCCATTCAAGACACCAAATTCAAAACAACTGGGCTTGATGAAGGCCTTGAATATGAGTTCAAAGTTTCTGCTGAAAATATTGTTGGTATTGGCAAGCCTAGCAAAGTATCAGAATGTTTTGTTGCTCGTGATCCCTGTGACCCACCTGGTCGTCCTGAAGCCATTGTTATTACAAGAAACAGTGTCACACTAAAATGGAAGAAACCTGCCTATGATGGTGGTAGCAAAATAACAGGTTATATTGTAGAAAAGAAAGACCTACCTGATGGTCGCTGGATGAAAGCCAGCTTTACCAATGTATTAGAAACTGAATTTACAGTGAGTGGACTTGTAGAAGACCAAAGATATGAATTTAGAGTAATTGCAAGAAATGCAGCCGGCAACTTGAGTGAACCGTCTGAAAGTAGTGGTGCCATTACTGCAAGGGATGAAATTGATGCACCAAATGCCTCATTGGATCCAAAATATAGAGATGTTATTATTGTTCATGCAGGAGAGACTTTTGTTCTTGAAGCTGACATTCGTGGCAAACCTATACCTGATATCGTTTGGTCAAAAGATGGAAAAGAACTTGAAGAAACAGCTGCTAGGATGGAAATTAAATCTACTATTCAGAAAACAACTCTTGTTGTCAAAGACTGTATACGGACCGATGGAGGGCAGTATATTCTGAAACTGAGCAATGTTGGTGGTACAAAGGCTATACCAATCACTGTAAAGGTGCTTGACAGACCAGGGCCTCCTGGAGGGCCTCTGAAAGTTTCTGGAGTTACTGCAGAAAAATGTTATCTGGCATGGAACCCACCTCTGCAAGATGGTGGTGCTAATATTTCACATTACATCATTGAAAAGAGAGAGACAAGCAGACTCTCCTGGACTCAGGTTTCAACTGAGGTGCAGGCCCTTAACTACAAAGTCACCAAACTTCTCCCTGGTAATGAGTACATTTTCCGTGTCATGGCTGTGAATGAATATGGAATTGGAGAGCCCCTGGAATCTGAGCCTGTTATAGCTTGTAATCCTTATAAGCTACCAGGTCCCCCTTCAACACCTGAAGCCTCAGCAATCACCAAAGATTCTATGGTAGTAACATGGGCACGCCCAGTAGATGATGGAGGTGCTGAAATTGAGGGCTACATTCTTGAAAAACGAGATAAAGAGGGTGTTCGATGGACAAAGTGCAACAAGAAAACACTAACAGATCTGCGATTTAGGGTAACTGGACTTACTGAAGGCCATTCCTATGAATTCAGAGTTGCTGCTGAGAATGCAGCTGGTGTGGGTGAACCTAGTGAGCCATCTGTTTTGTACCGTGCATGTGATGCCTTGTATCCACCAGGTCCTCCAAGCAATCCAAAAGTGACAGACACTTCCAGATCTTCTGTCTCCCTGGCATGGAATAAGCCAATTTACGATGGCGGTGCACCTATTAAAGGCTATGTTATTGAGGTCAAAGAAGCCACAGCTGATGAATGGACAACTTGCACTCCACCAACAGGATTACAAGGAAAGCAGTTCACAGTGACCAAGCTTAAAGAAAATACTGAATATAACTTCCGTATCTGTGCCCTCAATTCTGAAGGTGTAGGTGAACCTGCAACTATACCTGGTTCTGTGGTTGCTAAAGAGAGGACAGAGCCACCAGAAATAGAACTTGACGCTGACCTCAGAAAGGTGGTCATTCTTCGTGCCAGTGCCACTTTACGCTTATTTGTCACTATCAAAGGTCGACCAGAACCTGAAGTTAAATGGGAAAAGGCTGAAGGAGTTCTCACTGAGAGGGCCCAGGTTGAGGTGACCAGCTCATATACCATGTTGGTGATTGATAATGTTACCAGATTTGACAGTGGTCGGTATAACCTGACTCTTGAAAATAACAGTGGCTCCAAAACAGCTTTTGTTAATGTCAGAGTTCTTGATTCACCAAGTGCCCCTGTAAATCTGACCGTAAGAGAAGTGAAGAAAGACTCAGTGACACTGTCCTGGGAACCACCACTTATTGACGGTGGAGCCAAGATTACAAACTACATTGTTGAAAAGCGAGAAACTACAAGGAAAGCCTATGCTACTATTACAAACAACTGCACCAAGAATACATTTAAAATTGAAAATCTACAAGAAGGCTGTTCTTACTACTTCCGAGTCTTGGCTGCCAATGAATATGGGATTGGTTTGCCAGGTGAAACAACTGAACCTGTTAAAGTGTCAGAACCACCCCTGCCACCAGGAAGAGTAACTCTTGTGGATGTGACACGCGATACAGCTACAATTAAGTGGGAGAAACCAGAAAGTGATGGTGGCAGCAAAATTACTGGTTACGTGGTCGAAATGCAGACTAAAGGCAGTGAAAAATGGAGCACTTGCACACAAGTTAAGACTCTAGAAGCAACTATATCCGGCCTAACTGCTGGAGAAGAATATATCTTCAGGGTAGCTGCAGTTAATGAAAAAGGAAGAAGTGATCCAAGACAACTTGGAGTGCCAGTAATTGCAAAGGATATAGAAATAAAGCCTTCAGTTGAGCTTCCTTTCCATACTTTCAATGTAAAGGCTAAAGACCAACTCAAGATTGATGTACCATTCAAGGGAAGACCTCAAGCTACTATAAGCTGGAAAAAAGATGGTCAGATTCTCAGAGAGACAACTAGAATCAATGTTTCTTCTTCAAAGACTGTCACAACACTATGTATTAAAGAAGCTTCAAGGGAAGATGTTGGAACTTATGAATTGTGTGTTTCAAACAGCGCTGGATCTCTAACAGTTCCTATTACTATAATTGTCCTTGATAAACCGGGACCACCAGGGCCTATACATATTGATGAGGTTAGTTGTGACAATGTAACCATTTCTTGGACTGCTCCAGAATATGATGGTGGCTGCCAAATTAGCAATTACATTGTTGAAAAGAGAGAAACCACTTCTACCACATGGCAAGTAGTTTCACAAGCAGTTGCAAGAACATCCATTAAAATAGTTCGTTTGACAACAGGAAGTGAGTACCAGTTCCGTGTGTGTGCAGAAAACCGGTATGGAAAGAGCTCCTACAGCGAATCTTCACCCGTTGTTGCAGAATATCCGTTCACCCCTCCAGGTCCTCCCGGTACTCCTAAAGTTGTACATGCCACAAAATCTACCATGCTTGTGAGCTGGCAAGTGCCAGTTAATGACGGAGGAAGTCAAGTTATTGGCTATCACCTTGAGTATAAAGAAAGAAGCAGCATTCTTTGGTCAAAAGCAAATAAAATCCCCATTGCAGATACTCAAATGAAAGTCTCTGGTCTTGATGAAGGACTGATGTATGAGTATCGCGTATATGCTGAGAATATTGCTGGAATTGGTAAATGCAGTAAAGCATGTGAACCGGTTCCTGCAAGAGATCCCTGTGACCCTCCTGGACAACCTGAAGTCACAAATATCACAAGAAAGTCAGTCTCACTCAAATGGTCTAAACCACATTATGACGGTGGAGCTAAGATCACAGGCTACATTATTGAACGTCGGGAACTACCAGATGGCAGGTGGCTGAAGTGCAACTACACTAATGTACAGGAAACATACTTCGAAGTAACTGAACTTACTGAAGATCAGCGTTACGAATTCCGGGTTTTCGCAAGAAATGCCGCTGACTCAATTAGTGAACCATCTGAGTCCACTGGACCAATTACAGTCAAAGATGATGTTGAGGCTCCAAGAATTATGATGGATGTCAAGTTCCGAGATGTTATCGTCGTCAAAGCTGGAGAAGTCCTTAAGATAAATGCAGACATTGCAGGGCGACCTCTGCCAGTAATTTCCTGGGCCAAGGATGGTGTTGAAATTGAAGAAAGAGCGAGAACAGAAATTGTCTCAACAGATTGTACAACCTTGTTAACAATTAAAGATTGTATAAGGCGAGACACTGGGCAATACATACTAATGTTGAAGAATGTTGCAGGAACTCGCTCTGTGGCAGTTAATTGCAAGGTACTTGACAGGCCTGGCCCACCAGCAGGACCACTGGAAATCAGTGGCCTGACTGCTGAGAAATGCTCTCTTTCCTGGGGACGTCCTCAAGAAGATGGTGGTGCAGATATTGACTATTACATTGTAGAAAAGCGTGAAACAAGCCGCCTTGCCTGGACAATATGTGAAGCAGAGCTGAGGACCACATCGTGTAAAGTGACCAAGTTACTCAAAGGCAATGAATACATCTTTAGAGTAACTGGGGTTAACAAATACGGTACTGGTGAGACCCTAGAGAGTGTAGCTGTGAAGGCCCTAGACCCCTTTACAGTTCCAAGCCCGCCCACATCTGTGGAAGTTACATCGGTGACCAAAGATTCCATGACGCTTTGCTGGTCAAGACCAGAGAGTGATGGTGGCAGTGATATCTCTGGATACATAATTGAAAGGCGAGAGAAAAATGGCCTACGATGGGTACGTGTAAACAAAAAACCAGTTTACGATCTGAGAGTGAAATCAACAGGACTTCGGGAAGGATGTGAATATGAATATCAGGTTTATGCAGAAAATGCTGCTGGTCTAAGTCTTCCAAGTGAAACCACTCCCTTAGTTCGGGCAGAAGATCCAGTGTTCTTACCATCTCCTCCATCCAAACCCAGGATTGTGGACTCTGGCAAGAGCACTATAACTATTGGCTGGGTTAAGCCCTTGTTTGATGGGGGGGCCCCAATAACCGGATACACTGTTGAATACAAAAAGTCTGATGAAACTGATTGGACAACTGCCATTCAGAGTTTCAGAGGCACAGAATACACAATGAGTGGACTAACAACAGGAGCTGAATATGTTTTCAGAATAAGATCTGTCAACAAGGTTGGTGCTAGTGACCCCAGTGACAGTTCCGAACCTCAGATAGCAAAAGAAAGAGAAGAAGAACCTGTTTTTGATATTGACAGCGAAATGAGGAAGACTTTGATTGTCAAGGCTGGTGCCTCATTTACCATGACTGTGCCTTTCCGAGGAAGACCAGTACCGAGTGTGTCATGGAGTAAGCCAGACACTGACCTCCGCACCAGAGCATATATTGATTCTATAGATTCTCGTACATCACTTACTATTGAAAATGCCAACAGAAATGATTCTGGAAAGTACACATTAACAATTCAGAATGTGTTGAATGCTGCTTCACTGACCTTTGTTGTCAAAGTTTTAGATTCTCCAGGTCCTCCTGCCAATGTTACGGTGCACGAGGTAACCAAAGAGAGTGCGGTATTATCCTGGGATGTTCCTGAAAACGATGGAGGAGCACCAGTGAAGAAGTACCACATAGAAAAACGTGAGGCCAGCAAGAAAGCATGGGTCTCTGTCACCAACAACTGTAACCGCCTTTCCTACAAAGTTACCAACTTACAAGAAGGTGCTACTTACTACTTCAGAGTCTCTGGAGAAAACGAGTTTGGCGTTGGTGTACCAGCTGAAACAAAAGAAGGAGTCAAAATAACAGGTACCTTTTAAGAACAAGGGAAAACAACATATCTGTATTAATTTTGCTAGAATGCCGTGATTCATTCTAGATCATCATTGTTTATTCTTAAATGCTTTATTATTCACTTTAGAACTATCCGTGCTATCGCACAAAGTGAATTTGTACTAATATATTGAATTTAAATATAATTAAATCTAACTACATGTATATACTTACATATATACACATAGTATGTGTGTATGCAGAAACTATATGATGAAGCTTCTTACAAGATTGTTCATCTTGTTCTTTTTATACCTATGATGAATGTGGGGTAACTTTTATCATCTAATCTGTATATTTGACAGCTTACATTTGAATACTGTGACATGTAATGACATATGATTGGTTCAAAAGCCAAACCAGTGATAAGGAAAACTGAAATTAAAGTACATATATGGCCTCTACTTAGAAGTTTTCTTTTGAGAATGCAAGAAGGTCCACATGGGAAAAACATGTTGTAACAACTGTTCCCTTCCTCTTGATGCTTTATTTTCTTAGAAAAACCCAGCCCACCTGAAAAACTTGGAGTAACAAATGTCACCAAAGATAGCGTTTCCTTGACCTGGTGGAAGCCTGAACATGATGGCGGAAGCAGAATTGTACATTATATTGTTGAAGCACTAGAAAAAGGACAGAAAAACTGGGTGAAATGTGCCATGGTAAAGTCAACCCAGCACGTTGTTTCTGGTCTGAGAGAGAATCATGAATACTTCTTCCGAGTCTTTGCCGAAAACCAAGCTGGCCTGAGTGACCCAAGGGAGCTCCTGCTTCCTGTTCTTGTAAAGGAACAGCTAGGTATGTCTAATTATATGTAAAGCAAAATTTGAACTCACATTGATTACATTTTTAGAAACTCTTTCACCTTCATTTTCCATACACTTGTTTTTCAGAACCACCTGAAATTGATATGAAAAATTTCCCAAGTCACACTGTATATGTTAAAGCTGGTTCAAACCTTAAAGTTGACATCCCAATTTCTGGAAAACCATTACCCAAAGTGACTTTATCAAGGGACGGTGTTCCCCTCAAGGCAACCATGAGATTTAATACTGAAGTTACTGCTGAGAACCTGACAATCAATCTTACAGAAAGTGTTACAACTGATGCTGGAAGATATGAGATCACTGCCGCCAACTCCAGTGGAACAACCAAAGCTTTCATTAACATCATCGTGCTAGACAGGCCTGGTCCTCCAACTGGCCCTGTGGTTATTAGTGACATAACTGAAGAAAGTGTGGTTCTCAAATGGGAGCCACCTAAGTATGATGGTGGAAGTCAAGTTACCAATTACATTGTACTTAAGAGAGAAACAAGTACTGCAGCATGGACTGAAGTGTCTTCAACAGTTGCTAGGACAATGATTAAAGTCATGAAACTGACCACAGGTGAAGAATACCAATTCCGCATCAAGGCAGAAAATCGCTTTGGTATCAGTGATCACATAGATTCAGCGTGTGTGGTTGTCAAACTGCCATACAGTAAGTTATCAAACTGTTCAAAATCTCAGGTTTTCATTTACCATATATGTGTTAAATGTCTTTATTAACCTATGGAATGTCTGTTTTTGTAGCAACGCCTGGACCACCATCAACACCATGGGTCACTAATGTTACTCGTGAAAGCATCACTGTGAGCTGGCATGAACCAGTGTCCAATGGAGGCAGTGCAGTCACAGGCTATCACTTGGAAATGAAAGACAGAAACAGTATTTTATGGCAAAAAGCCAACAAAATGCTCATCCGTACAACTCACTTCAAAGTCACAACAATCAGTGCTGGACTTATTTACGAATTCAGGGTGTACGCTGAAAATGCTGCTGGTGTTGGAAAACCCAGCCATGCATCTGAACCAGTCTTGGCCATTGATGCCTGTGGTATGTACCTGTGATGAAGAGAACATTTCTGACAACTAAAACAATGCAAATCTCCTTTCTGCAAAGCAAAATAAATCAATATAAGTGCCACTAATCAGCTCTCTCTTACTACTACAGAACCCCCAAGAAATCTTCGTATCACTGACATTTCAAAGAACTCTGTCAACCTTTCATGGCAACAACCAGCTTTTGACGGAGGAAGCAAGATTACAGGCTACATTGTTGAGAGACGTGACCTTCCAGATGGCAGATGGACCAAGGCCAGCTTCACTAATGTTATTGAAACTCAATTCACTGTCTCTGGCTTGACTCAGAATTCCCAGTATGAATTCCGTGTCTTTGCTAGGAACGCCGTCGGCTCCCTCAGCAATCCCTCTGAGGTTGTAGGCCCTGTTACATGCATCGATTCTTATGGTAAGCAGTTTTAGCACTTTGCATCCCAGCATCTTTTTAACTCAGTATTTTCCTACTTAATAACTTTTACTGTGTGCTTTAATGAGATTTTTGGTAGAAACTATAAACTAGCTGACATACTAGGAATAATGCCTTAACCTCTCCATATTTCTTAATTATAAAAGATGCTACAGAGATTTGGACTATAGGATATCTAAAAGCCTTTCAAATTCATTCATCCTTTTATGATTTTTTTGTATGACTTGGCACTTTCTGTTTTAAATTATCAGTCAATAATTAAATCCAAGGGCTGGGGATTTAGCTCAGTATATCTAAAAGCCTTTCAAATTCATTCATCCTTTTATGATTTTTTTGTATGACTTGGCACTTTCATTCTGTTTTAAATTATCAGTCAATAATTAAATCCAAGGGCTGGGGATTTAGCTCACTGGTTCCGCTGTCTGCCTTGCAAGCCCAGGGACCCGAGTTTGATCCCCCGTACCAAAAAATTTAAAAAAATAAAATAAAATAATCAAATCCATATGTGCATCCACAGAAAATTGCTTTTAAAATAACTAAAAGACTAAACATTTTGATAATAGCATTTGCAGTGGCTAATCTTAGCAGTGGCTAAGATTTACTGAAAAATTATCATGGATTCTCCCCCTTAGTTCTAACAGCCCTAATTTAGCCCATTTTACTGAAGAGAAACCCAGGCTTAAAGTGGGAATGTAACTTCCCCCAAGATCAAGCAGCTCATTAATGATACAAGTGAGGTTCTCCAGAGTCATCTTACATCATTATCAGTCCACAATACGTATACTTGGTCTTTCCAGAAAATAAGTGGCACGTTCAACTAACAATAGTTTGAAAATTAAAATGTCATGAAAATCAAGTAACCTAAAATAAAAATACTTTTTAAAAATTCTCCATTATAAAAACATATGAGCCATGATAGTGTCTGGGCAAAAGTATCCACTCCCACCCTTAAGGGAAGAATCCCACAGCTGATCTCTATTCAAACAAGTTTGTGGACACTGAGTATTTGTGAGGCTGTGAAGCAAATCTAATTTAATCTATTTCTTAATAGTTCTGAGAAGCCCAGCAAGAAACCTGCATTGTGAAAACATAGCCCTGTGAGCAGAGAACTCAAGCTTCAAAGGTCCACCCTGAACTGACCACACTTGGACAGATAAACAGGAAGGGAAATAAAAAACAATAGGAGGTGGCCAAGAAACTAGATTGAAAAAAATGTTTAATGCTGCCTCTGGTTCAGGGCTGCACTCACTACTGTGACTCATTTTGCCACTGGAATAAAAACACCTAAAAGACTTTAAAATACATTTAGAAGGCAGTTAGTGCAGTGATGGTGAGAGTTTGCTCACAGCCTTTCTACCCCATCTGAGATAGAAGAGCAATTTATAAACTTGTAAAGGTTAAAATAATAGATGAATGGATTAGAATACGGGTGCGCTTATGTACACATAAATGTATACACATACATATGCATATATATAAAACGTAATAAGCACCAATGACCTTTTCATCCTTATAATACTTTAAATGTTTCTCATCTTTTTTCTGTGTGTGTGTGTGTGCAGGTGGACCTGCAATTGACTTGCCTCTAGAATACACAGAAGTTGTCAAATACAGAGCAGGTACATCTGTGAAGCTCAGAGCTGGCATTTCTGGAAAACCAGAGCCCACAATTGAGTGGTATAAAGATGACAAAGAATTACAAACCAATGCACTGGTGTGTGTTGAAAATACCACCGATCTTGCATCTATACTCATCAAAGATGCCAACCGCCTTAATAGTGGAAGCTATGAACTAAAACTAAGGAATGCCATGGGCTCAGCCTCAGCCACCATCAGAGTACAGATCCTTGGTAGGTATTTAGTACAAGCCAATGTCATATTTGGTTTGCCTAGAGCTTAGTGATTTTAAATTAGTAGCTTTTTAAAAGCACTAACATAGTTTTGTTCTTTCATTGACAGATAAACCAGGACCTCCAGGTGGCCCGATTGAATTTAAGACTGTGACTGCTGAAAAGATAACCCTTCTCTGGCGGCCTCCAGCTGATGACGGTGGTGCAAAAATCACTCACTACATTGTAGAAAAGCGTGAGACAAGCCGTGTTGTGTGGTCTATGGTGGCTGAAAATTTGGAAGAGTGCATCATTACAACAACCAAAATTATCAAAGGAAATGAATACATCTTCCGGGTTCGAGCTGTGAACAAGTATGGAATTGGCGAATCACTGGAATCAGAGCCAGTTGTAGCCAAGAATGCATTTGGTGAGAGAAAATTTCATTAGTAAACTGAAATAAAAAAAATCAAAATTTTAAAATAAATGTAAACTATTTTTCTAGGTTGTGAATATATTTTCTTAAAACAGTTTTCTTTTGTGTTACATCTTGTCTCGTTACTTTCCTTTTTATAAGATGGAAAATACAAATAAAACAACTGTTCTTTAGATATGAAGTTCAAAAAGTAGAATTTATAAGGTGATCATTTAAATTCATCTGCTTTTCTCTTCTAAATAGTTACACCTGGCCCACCAAGTATACCAGAGGTGACAAAGATTACCAAGAATTCAATGACCATTGTCTGGAGCAGGCCAGTTGCAGATGGTGGTAGTGAAGTAAGTGGCTATTTCCTTGAAAAACGAGACAAGAAGAGTCTAGGATGGTTTAAAGTACTAAAGGAGACCATCCGTGACACTAGACAGAAGGTGACAGGACTCACAGAACATAGTGACTATCAATACCGCGTCTGTGCTGTAAATGCTGCTGGAATGGGTCCATTTTCTGAACCATCTGACTTCTACAAAGCTGCTGATCCTGTTGGTAAGTGGTCACACATGCAGCACCTTCACTCATGTCTTTTTCTGGGTGGCTGAATTGCACATGATCATGTGTACTCACTGTATTGCAAATGGCCATTCCAGATCCTCCAGGCCCACCAGCCAAGATAAGAATCGCAGACTCAACTAAGTCATCCATCACTCTTGGCTGGAGCAAACCTGTCTATGATGGAGGAAGTGCTGTTACCGGATACATTGTCGAGATGAGACAGGGAGAGGAAGAGGAATGGACAGTTGTCTCTACCAGAGGAGAGGTCAGAACTACAGAATATGTGGTATCGAACCTACAACCTGGAGTCAATTACTACTTCCAGGTATCTGCAGTAAACTGTGCAGGACAAGGAGAACCTATAAAAATGACCGAACCAGTACAAGCTAAAGATATACTTGGTATGTACAAATAGGGGTGATTATGTTTTTTTTTATTAGAGTACTTCTAGGAAAAGACTCATTTCCTTGCTTTTAAAATTCACTGTGTCCATTTTATGTCTACAGAGGAACCACAGATTGACTTAGATGTGGCTCTGAGATCATCTATTATAGCTAAAGCTGGTGAAGATGTACAAGCCTTGATTCCTTTCAAAGGCAGACCTCCACCAACAGTCACTTGGAGAAAAGATGAGAAGAATCTTGGCAGTGATGCCAGATACAGCATTCAGAACACTGATTCATCTTCTTTGCTCATTATTCCTCAAGTTACTCGCAACGATACAGGCAAATATATTCTGACAATAGAAAATGGAGTTGGCCAACCAAAATCTTCAACTGTTAATGTTAAAGTGCTCGATACCCCAGCCGCCTGCCAGAAACTACAGGTTAAACATGTTTCTCAAGGCACAGTCACTTTGTTCTGGGATCCTCCTCTCATCGATGGAGGATCTCCCATAATTAACTATGTCATTGAAAAGAGAGATGCCACAAAGAGAACATGGTCTGCCGTGTCACACAAATGTTCCAGTACGTCCTTTAAGATCACAGATTTGTCAGAGAAAACGCCATTCTTCTTCAGAGTTCTTGCAGAAAATGAAATGGGAATTGGAGAACCCTGTGAAACGACAGAGCCAGTGAAGGCTGCTGAAGTACCAGCTCCCATACGTGATCTCTCAATGAAAGATTCCACAAAGACATCTATTATCCTGAGCTGGACCAAACCTGACTTTGACGGTGGGAGTGTCATCACAGAATATGTTGTGGAAAGGAAAGGTAAGGGTGAGCAGACATGGTCACATGCTGGCATAAGTAAATCGTGTGAAATTGAGATTGGCCAACTGAAAGAACTGTCAGTCCTGGAATTCAGAGTGTTTGCTAAAAATGAGAAAGGACTGAGTGATGCTGTCACCATTGGACCACTTACAGTGAAAGAACTTGTAATTACACCTGAAGTTGACCTGTCAGAAATCCCTGGTGCACAAATCGCAGTGAGGATTGGGCATAATGTACACCTTGAATTACCTTATAAAGGAAAACCTAAGCCATCCATCAGTTGGCTGAAAGATGGCTTGCCATTGAAAGAAAGTGAAAATGTTCGGTTCAGTAAAACTGAAAACAAAATCACCTTGAATATTAAGAATGTCAAGAAAGAACACGGAGGAAAGTACACTGTTATTCTGGATAATGCAGTGTGTAGAAACTCGTTCCCCATTACAGTCATCACCCTCGGCCCACCATCAAAGCCCAAAGGACCCATTCGATTTGATGAAATCAAGGCTGACAGTGCCATCATGTCCTGGGATGTACCAGATGATGATGGAGGAGGAGAAATTACTTGTTACAGCATTGAGAAGCGGGAAGCTTCCCAAACTAATTGGAAGATGGTATGTTCAAGTGTTGCCAGGACAACTTTCAAAGTTCCTAATCTAGTCAAGGATGCCGAATACCAGTTTAGAGTTAGGGCAGAAAACAGATACGGAGTCAGTGAACCACTTGTCTCAAATCTCATTGTGGCAAAACACCAGTTCAGGATTCCTGGCCCCCCAGGAAAGCCAGTCATATACAATGTGACCTCTGATGGCATGTCACTAACTTGGGATGCACCAGTTTATGATGGTGGCTCAGAAGTTACTGGATTCCACGTGGAAAAGAAAGAAAGGAATAGCATCCTCTGGCAAAGAGTTAACACGTCATCAATATCTGGAAGAGAATATAGAGCAACTGGGTTAATAGAAGGACTGGATTACCAATTCCGAGTATATGCTGAAAATTCTGCTGGTCTAAGCTCACCTAGTGACCCAAGCAAGTTTACCTTAGCTGTCTCCCCAGTGGGTAAGTGACTATTATTCAACCATATTTAATGCAGCAATCAGATGTGTTAGTAGCAAACAAATCATTATTTTCTTCTATATCACCTTTCTGGCTATCTTTTTGTCACTAGACAACTGACTATATAAAGCAAGAAGAATAATTTTAAATGAATCTAATGAAACAATTCGAAGGTCTTAAATACTGTGAAACAGAAAGTTGAAATGAATGAGTAAAATGTGTTTGGGGGATTCATTCGCGCTATTTTTCTTCCATCGAGGATTAAGAGCTGGCTACAGACGTAATGATACATTTAACTTCCTTATGACTTTTCAGACCCACCTGGCACTCCTGACTACATTGATGTCACCAGGGAAACCATCACACTGAAGTGGAACCCACCATTGCGTGATGGAGGCAGTAAGATTGTGGCCTACAGCATTGAGAAGCGGCAAGGGAATGATCGCTGGGTCAGATGCAACTTCACTGATGTCAGTGAATGTCAGTACACAGTTACAGGACTTAGTCCTGGGGATCGATATGAGTTCAGAATAATTGCAAGAAATGCTGTTGGAACTATAAGCCCACCGTCACAGTCTTCTGGTGTTATTATGACAAGAGATGAAAATGGTAAGTGTTTCTGACTGATTTCCCTATGACTAAGAATAGTTGCATTAAAAAAATATATGTTGACGGGCTGGGGATTTAGCTTAGTTGTGCCATCTCCTGCCTCCTAAGTGCGAGGTCCTGAGTTCAATCTCCGGTACAAAAAAAAAAAAAAAAAAAAAAAAAAAATTTAAAAAAAAATTGGTCTCCTTTGTTTTGC
>NW_022900938.1:17823044-17871333 GCF_012274545.1 Fukomys damarensis
GAAAAAAAAAAAAAAAAAAAAAAAAAGAGTAATTTGAAAAGTATATGGTCTCCCATCTGTTTAGGGGGAACAGAAACATCATTATGCAAGGTTGCTGTGTGGATGAATTAGGACTTTTCTATCAGTCAGATAAAGAAAAGAAATGGCACAGTTGGCTCAATTACTTTTACTATGTCTGTTATTTGTCCTCCATTTTCATATTAAGGGCATGCAAGCAAAGATGTTTTGACTTTGTAACTTTAGCTATTTATAATAAATAAATAGAAAGAGTCCCTAGAATAACCATCTAACTGTACTAGATACATTAAAACACAACACATATCCAACAATGCAGTCATCGCTTTGTTTGCATGAGGCAGTGGCCTCTTGCAAGTACTTGTTTGAATAAACAGCCTATTAGGAAACTAATAACTTGCAAATATTTCATTTTCTCTTCATACAAATGGCAGTGTGAAATTATTAGCATGACATGGGGCGTTGTGGTGCATGCCCGTAATCCCAGCACTTGGGAGGCCAAGGCAGGAGGATGGCTGTGAGTTCAAGGCCAGTATGAACTACATAGTGAGACCCTGTTTCAAAAAATTAAAATATTAACATGATAGGTGTAACACAGGAGAAAGGGTTATAATAGGCAAATGTTTAATCCCATAGTCTAAATTCTTAATTATCAAGCCTTTCAAAATAGCCTTTGATAGCACAAAAGTAATTATCTTCCTATTCATTATGACATAGTGCTAATGAAAACTACATTTTTGTATATCTGTATTACGTCCAACTAATACATAACATTTCTGCTTCTCTTTTAGTTCCACCAACAGTAGAGTTTGGCCCTGAGTATTTTGATGGTATCATTATCAAGTCTGGAGAAAGCCTTAGAATTAAAGCTTTGGTACAAGGACGACCAGTACCTCGAGTCACTTGGTTCAAAGATGAAGTTGAAATCGAAAAGAGAGTGAATATGGAAATAACTGATGTCCTTGGATCTACCAGCCTCTTTGTTAGAGATGCTACTCGAGACCATAGTGGTGTATATACAGTGGAAGCCAAAAATGTATCTGGCTCCACAAAAGCAGATATTAAAGTGAAAGTACAAGGTACTTTTAAAGAACTCCTTGGTGTTACAATTAATAGGATTTGGATTAGTGACATGCCTTTTTATATTTTAATGGACAAGGAAAAAGAAACTAACTATAGATACTTTCTCTTATAGATACACCAGGAAAAGTAGTTGGCCCAATAAGATTCACCAATATTACTGGTGAGAAGATGACCCTGTGGTGGGATGCACCACTCAATGATGGCTGTGCCCCTGTCACCCACTACATCATTGAAAAACGGGAAACGAGCAGACTTGCTTGGGCATTAATTGAAGATAAATGTGAAGCCCAGAGTTACACTGCCATTAAACTAATAACTGGCAATGAATACCAATTCCGTGTTTCTGCAGTTAACAAGTTTGGTGTTGGCAGGCCCCTTGATTCTGACCCAGTGATTGCTCAAATACAATACAGTAAGTTTCTATGTTTATAAAATGGTACTATAAGATTAACTTTCCAACCAAATGTATCTAAACTGGCTTTGCTTTTCTGTTTTCTTTCATTTTGTAGCCGTTCCTGATGCTCCTGGCACTCCGGAGCCTAGCAATGTAACAGGCAATAGCATTACCCTGACATGGGCAAGGCCAGAATCAGATGGTGGCAATGAGATTCAACACTACATCCTTGAAAGGAGAGAAAAGAAAAGCACAAGATGGGTAAAAGTGATCAGCAAACGACCGATCTCTGAAACAAGATTCAAAGTCACTGGTCTGGTAGAAGGCAATGAGTATGAATTCCATGTCATGGCTGAAAATGCAGCAGGAGTAGGACCTGCAAGTGGCATCTCAAGACTAATCAAATGCAGAGAGCCCGTTAACCCACCAAGTGCTCCCACAGTGGTAAAAGTGACAGACACATCAAAGACAACTGTGAGCTTAGAATGGTCCAGGCCAGTCTTTGATGGCGGCATGGAAATAATTGGGTATATCATAGAAATGTGCAAAGCTGACCTAGGAGACTGGCACAAGGTGAATACAGAGGCATGTGTGAAAACGAGATACACAGTCACTGATTTACAAGCAGGTGAAGAATACAAATTCCGGGTGAGTGCTATCAACGGTGTTGGAAAAGGAGACAGCTGTGAAGTGACTGGTACGATTAAAGCCATTGACCGACTAACAGCTCCTGAATTAGACATTGATGCCAGCTTCAAACAGACTCACATTGTTAGAGCTGGTGCCAGTATTCGCCTCTTTATTGCCTTCCGGGGTAGACCTACTCCTACAGCTGTGTGGAGCAAGCCAGACTCTAACCTTAGTATTCGGGCTGGTATCCATACAACAGACTCCTTCAGCACTCTGACTGTGGAAAACTGCAACAGAAATGATGCAGGGAAATACACCTTTACTGTGGAAAACAACAGTGGTAGTAAGTCCATCACATTCACTGTGAAGGTGCTAGACTCTCCAGGACCACCTGGTCCAATTACCTTCAAAGATGTGACCAGGGGATCTGCTACATTGATGTGGGATGCGCCCCTACTTGATGGTGGTGCCCGAATCCATCACTATGTGTTAGAGAAACGAGAAGCGAGTCGCCGTAGCTGGCAAGTTGTCAGTGAAAAATGTACTCGTCAGATCTTCAAGGTTAGTGACCTAGCAGAAGGCGTTCCCTACTATTTCCGTGTTTCTGCAGAAAATGAGTATGGTGTTGGTGAACCATATGAAATGCCAGAACCAATTGTAGCCACAGAACAACCTGCTCCACCTAGAAGACTTGATGTTGTTGACACTAGCAAATCCTCTGCAGTCTTAGCATGGCTTAAACCTGAACATGATGGAGGCAGCCGGATTACTGGGTACCTGCTTGAAATGAGACAAAAGGGTTCCGACTTCTGGGTTGAAGCTGGTCACACCAAACAGCTGACATTCACAGTAGAACGCCTCATGGAGAACACTGAATATGAATTCCGTGTGAAGGCTAAGAATGATGCTGGCTATAGTGAACCCAGAGAAGCCTTCTCATCTGTCATCATCAAAGAGCCTCAGATTGAGCCAACTGCTGATCTCACTGGAATTACCAACCAGCTCATAACTTGCAAAGCGGGAAGCCCATTCACTATCGATGTGCCAATCAGTGGTCGTCCAGCCCCCAGAGTAACATGGAAACTGGAAGAAATGAGACTTAAGGAGACTGATCGAGTGAGTATTGTAACAACGAAAGACAGGACCACGCTCTCTGTAAAGGACAGCATGAGAGGTGACTCCGGCAGATATTTCTTAACCCTGGAAAACACATCTGGTGTTAAAACATTTACCATCACAGTTGTGGTCATTGGAAGGCCAGGTCCAGTAACTGGCCCCATCGAGGTCTCATCTGTCTCGGCTGAGTCATGTGTCCTGTCATGGGCTGAACCTGAAGATGATGGAGGCACCGAAATTACTAATTACATAGTTGAAAAGCGTGAGTCGGGTACGACAGCTTGGCAGCTCATCAATTCCAGTGTCAAGCGCACTCAGATTAAAGTCACTCACCTCACAAAATACAAGGAGTATTCTTTCCGTGTCAGTTCAGAAAACAGATTTGGTGTGAGCAAGCCTTTAGAATCAGCACCGATTGTTGCTGAGCATCCATTTGGTAAGAAAAACAAAAATCAGATTTCAAAGTCTCTATTATATTTCCACTGAATTTTATAAATTTATATTCATATTTGATGCCTTTGTTTATACTTAGTCCCACCAAGCGCTCCTACCAGACCTGCAGTCTACCATGTGTCTGCCAATGCCATGTCTATTTGTTGGGAAGAACCCTACCATGATGGTGGCAGTAAAATCATTGGCTACTGGGTTGAGAAGAAAGAACGTAACACCATCCTTTGGATGAAAGAAAACAAAGTGCCATGTTTAGAGTGCAACTACAAAGTGTCTGGTTTGGTTGAAGGACTGGAATATCAGTTTAGAACTTACGCTCTCAATGCTGCAGGTGTTAGCAAGGCCAGTGAAGCTTCAAGACCTGTAATGGCTCAAAATCCAGTTGGTATGTATGAAAATTTAAGGGGTATGTTTGTTTTTACTATTCTTGGCAATACTAGAACTACAGCTTTTTTTCTTAACCTTATTTTTTGCATCCTCTCCAGATGCACCAGGCAGACCAGAAGTGACAGATGTCACAAGATCAACAGTGTCACTGATTTGGTCTGCCCCGGTGTATGACGGAGGCAGCAAGGTTGTGGGCTACATCATAGAGCGTAAACCAGTCAGTGAGGTTGGAGATGGTCGCTGGCTAAAGTGCAACTATACCATCGTATCAGACAACTTTTTCACTGTAACTGCTCTCAGTGAGGGAGACACTTACGAATTCCGTGTATTGGCCAAGAATGCAGCAGGTGTAATCAGCAAAGGATCAGAATCCACAGGCCCTGTCACATGCCACGATGAATATGGTAAAAAATAACCTATGTTCTTTTAAATTGTCATAATTCACATGGAAATAAACTGTCAGATACTCATTCACATTTATTTTAACTATCGACAGCTCCACCCAAAGCCGAACTGGATGCCAGATTACAGGGTGACCTGGTTACCATTAGAGCAGGTTCGGATCTTGTTCTTGATGCTGCAGTTGGTGGCAAACCCGAACCCAAAATTATCTGGACCAAAGGAGACAAGGAACTCGATCTCTGTGAAAAAGTCTCTTTGCAGTACACTGGCAAACGAGCAACTGCTGTGATCAAGTTCTGTGACAGAAGTGACAGCGGAAAATACACATTAACGGTCAAGAATGCCAGCGGGACCAAGGCCGTGTCTGTCCTAGTCAAAGTGCTTGGTAAGCACATCAAATGTTCTTGAATTTTTATAGCATTTTCCATATGAGCAGAAAGAATGATCTTCATCATGGCTTGTCTCTATGCCTGTTTCAGACTCCCCTGGCCCATGTGGAAAACTCACCATCAGCAGAGTAACAGAGGAGAAGTGTACTTTAGCCTGGAGCCTTCCTCAGGAAGATGGAGGAGCAGATATATCTCACTACATTGTAGAAAGACGCGAGACTAGCAGACTCAACTGGGTGATTGTTGAAGCTGAATGCCCAACTTTATCCTATGTTGTTACCAGACTCATCAAGAACAATGAATATACATTCAGAGTGAGAGCAGTAAACAAATATGGCCCTGGTGTGCCTGTTGAATCAGAGCCAATTGTAGCCAGAAACTCATTCAGTAAGTATCAACATTTTTTTCAACAGGTTGGTGGTTGAAATGTGAAGAGATCAGGGGAGAGGGGCACTCATGTTAATATGATTTTTCTGATCATCTTTATTTTCATAAACATAAACAGCTATTCCATCCCAACCTGGTATACCTGAAGAAGTTGGGGCCAGCAAAGAGCATATCATTATTCAGTGGACAAAACCAGAATCTGATGGTGGCAATGAGATCAGCAACTACCTGGTAGACAAGCGTGAGAAGAAGAGCCTGCGCTGGACACGTGTCAACAGAGATTATGTGGTGTATGATACCAGGCTGAAGGTGACCAGCCTGATGGAGGGGTGTGATTACCAGTTCAGAGTGACTGCAGTGAATGCTGCTGGTAATAGTGAACCCAGTGAAGCTTCCAACTTCATTTCATGCAGAGAGCCATCATGTGAGTTCTGTAAACCACACACTAGCCTCATATTCATCAAAACCACATCAATAATTTTCCAATGTGCCAACCCAAGAACTTGCAGAATTTATGAAAAGTATGTGTCTAGAAAAGCATATGCTTAGTAGTGTGATCTTAAATATAGCCTACATCAGAGAACATTTTAACTATTCTATTGGCAAGTTAGCAGTTAAAACTAGTGAAAAGTTTTGTGGTATTTTTTTCTAACTTATGAAAAAAATAAATTATTGTACTATGAATATGAAAGATATATTCTGTGAATCTTTAGAGAAAAATGCATCATACTGACAATAACCACTAAAGAGAAGCAAAGTTCCTTTTAAAGAAAGGCTCAGCAGAAGCATAAAGTCTCTAATATTTTAATGTTATGACAAAATAATTGTTATAAGAACTGTAAAACAAGTGAGAAATCTTTTTACAAAGTTTGAGCCCAAGAGCTACAAGGAATAAGTCTTTGGGACTGAACAGGGAAAGATGATGGGTTACTGATTACTGTGTTCATTAGAAATAGATAAACGATATTGACCTGTGAAGGATAAGCAAATAAAGAGGATGAATTAATGAGCTTGTCTAACAAGGCAGACCATATTATAGCTAACCACAGAAGTAAGAAAGCATCTACCTTCCTAAAGTAGTTCATTTCTTAAAATAATAATAGTAATCACATCATATACAGTGCAGTCCTATACTATCAAAAGAGCCCAGTTACAAAGATGGTCTTGGTAAGTGTGGAGAAAGAGCAAAAGTGCCTCTGTGAGTCTTGAACAAACTACAAGTCTTGAAGTATCTTTATTTGTACAACATCTACATCCCACTTTTTAAATTCTATAGATACCCCCGGACCACCTTCTGCTCCAAGAGTTGTGGATACTACCAAGCGCAGCATTAGTTTGGCATGGACCAAGCCCACGTATGATGGTGGTGCTGACATCATAGGATATGTACTCGAAATGCAAGAGAAAGACACTGACCAGTGGTACAGAGTGCATACCAATGCCACAATAAGAAATACTGAATTCACTGTGCCAGACCTTAAAATGGGCCAGAAATACTCCTTCCGAGTTGCTGCTGTGAATGTGAAGGGTATGAGTGAATACAGCGAAACAACTGCTGAAATTGAACCTGTGGAAAGACTAGGTATTTATTGTATAGCTTTTAAGTGAATTGTTTTCTCATCCGACCTATTCTCAAATTAATTCAATTTTTTAATTTCCTTTCCAGAAATGCCAGATCTTGAGCTTGCAGATGACCTAAAGAAGACTGTAACCATCAGGGCTGGGGCCTCGCTGCGGTTGATGGTGTCAGTATCTGGTAGACCACCTCCCGTCATCACATGGAGCAAAAAGGGCATTAACCTTGCAAACCGAGCAATTATCGACAATACTGAGAGCTACTCTTTACTTATTGTGGACAAGGTTAATCGGTATGATGCTGGAAAATATACAATTGAAGCTGAAAATCAATCTGGCAAGAAATCAGCAACAGTCCTTGTTAAAGTATACGGTAAGTATACTTTATACTTTATATGGTAAGTAAGGTATTTTCCTTAACATTGACCATGCTGTGAATAGATTCTCTAAAAAGGTACACCTCTTGGCCTCTGATTGCATTTCCAGAGAGAGCCTAAATTGGCTATTTTCCTGGAAAAAAAAAAAAAAAAGTCTATCAACTAATCAGCCAAAGAGGAAGTACCATTTTTCTTTTTTTTTCAGATACTCCTGGTCCCTGCCCTTCAGTGAAAGTTAAGGAAGTATCAAGAGATTCTGTGACTATTACTTGGGAAATTCCCACAATTGATGGTGGCGCTCCAGTCAATAATTACATTATTGAGAAGCGTGAAGCTGCCATGAGAGCATTCAAAACAGTAACCACCAAATGCAGCAAGACACTTTACCGAATTTCTGGACTTGTAGAAGGAATGATGTACTATTTCAGAGTGCTTCCAGAAAACATTTATGGCATTGGAGAACCCTGTGAAACATCTGATGCAGTTTTGGTCTCAGAAGTGCCTTTGGTGCCTACAAAGCTGGAAGTGGTCGATGTCACCAAATCCACTGTCACTCTTGCCTGGGAAAAGCCACTCTATGATGGTGGTAGTCGACTCACTGGATATGTTCTGGAGGCCTGCAAAGCTGGCACAGAAAGATGGATGAAGGTTGTGACCTTAAAACCCACAGTCCTAGAGCACACTGTTATTTCCTTAAATGAAGGTGAACAATACTTATTTAGAGTAAGGGCACAAAATGAGAAAGGTGTATCAGAACCAAGAGAGATCGTCACAGCGGTGACTGTACATGACCTCAGAGGTATGTACTAAACAGCCACAAAAGTAACAGTAAAGCAAAAAGCATTCGGAGTTTGTGATACTTTGTTAGAAATAATGCTCTAAAATGCCTCATTTCTTTCTTATAGTGTTGCCAACAATTGATCTTTCTACAATGCCTCAAAAGACCATCCATGTCCCAGCCGGCAGACCAGTGGAGCTGGTAATACCCATCACCGGTCGTCCACCTCCTACTGCTTCCTGGTTCTTTTCTGGTTCTAAACTGAAAGAATCAGAACGTGTCACAGTTGAAACTCATACTAAAGTGACTAAATTAACCATCCGTGAAACCACTATACGAGATACTGGTGAATATACACTTGAATTAAAAAATGTTACTGGAACTACTTCAGACACCATTAAAGTTATCATTCTTGGTAAGGAGATGTGATAAAGATACAAGACAATTGTTAATCTTCAGTTATCCAATTTTGATTGAAAGTCAATATTAATTTCCTGCCTTTCTTTCTCTTTTATAGATAAGCCTGGTCCACCAACTGGGCCTATCAAGATTGATGAAATTGACGCTACATCAGTTACTATTGCCTGGGAACCGCCTGAATTGGATGGTGGTGCTCCACTGAGTGGTTATGTGGTAGAACAACGCGATGCTCATCGTCCAGGATGGCTGCCAGTTTCTGAATCAGTGACTAGACCAACATTTAAGTTTACTAGACTCACAGAAGGAAATGAGTACGTGTTCCGTGTGGCTGCAACAAACCGCTTCGGAATTGGCTCGTACTTGCAGTCTGAAGTCATAGAATGCCGCAGCAGCATCAGTAAGTCCTGGGACCCTTCCACCACTCTCCCTACCTCTGATTCCAAGTGCTAACAAAAAAGAATTTGTTTTCATCATGCCCTGATGTAAAAAAAAAAAAAAAAAAAACTAGCTCACAAAATGAGCAGAATGATTCAAGATTTCTAAACCTCATTTCCCTAGAAGTTTTCAACATGGTTAATTTGATTATTTCACTCTTATGAAAGAGGGCATGGGAGTTAGGAAATGAGGATGGAAAAGTGTAAAGAAGGGAGGGAGAAAGGAGTGGAGAGAGGGCAGGATGAATAGAGGAAGGGAGGGTGGTTAAGGGTAATGAGGAGGAAAGATAGTATGTTTTTTATTACAACATAGCCTAAGTACATAATTAATGTTTATAACTTTGAAGAAAATAAGCAGCAAAAAAAGTACAAAAGTGAAAGTATTGGGGAAATAGGTACAAGTGTCATATATCATTTAAAATACAGCTGAAAGCTAAAATATACATGAACCTTTATTTTAATTTACTCATATTGCCATATTGTGCTTACCTTTGTCTTGCTACAGGTATTCCTGGACCCCCAGAAACATTACAGGTATTTGATGTCTCCCGTGATGGCATGACACTTACTTGGTATCCACCTGAAGATGATGGTGGCTCCCAAGTGACGGGATATATTGTGGAGCGCAAAGAAGTGAGAGCAGATCGATGGGTCCGCGTAAATAAAGTACCAGTGACGATGACACGGTACCGTTCCACGGGCCTTATTGAAGGCTTAGAATATGAACACCGTGTCACAGCCATTAATGCAAGAGGGACTGGAAAACCAAGTCGTCCTTCCAAACCCATGGTTGCCATGGATCCAATTGGTAAATATATTTTGCATAAATAAAATTCATTGAGATATAATGTATATGTAATAAAATTCATCCTTCTGTAGTTTAGTTCTATGAGTTCTGAAAAGTGTACTGTTTTGAAATTGCCTTCGCAGTCAAACTAAAGAATGCAAAACAAGTCCATATTTCAGCAATTCACTTAATTAGCAAGATGGCATCATTAATTTCAACTGTTCAGCAATTTTAATGTGTATGTTTTTGTCATCTTTTTCACAGCTCCACCAGGAAAGCCACAAAATCCAAGAGTTACTGATACAACAAGGACATCAGTCTCCTTGGCCTGGAGTGCTCCAGAGGATGAAGGAGGATCTAAAGTCACAGGCTACTTGATTGAAATGCAAAAAGTAGATCAACATGAATGGACCAAATGTAACACTACTCCAACCAAGATTCGGGAGTATACTCTAACACATCTACCTCAGGGCGCTGAATACAGATTCCGTGTCCTAGCTTGTAATGCTGGTGGACCTGGGGAGCCTGCTGAGGTACCAGGAACAGTCAAAGTCACGGAAATGCTTGGTAAGACACATGATCATTTACTTTCTGCTGTAATTGCCTTAAAACTTTCCTACTCTTTCCCCACCAAAAAATTCTAAATTGTAACCCTACCTTTTCCCCTAGAATATCCTGACTATGAACTTGATGAAAGATACCAGGAAGGCGTCTTTGTTAGACAAGGTGGAGTCATCAAACTTACTATACCAATCAAAGGAAAACCATTCCCGATATGTAAATGGACCAAGGATGGCCAGGATATTAGTAAGCGTGCCATGATCGCAACATCTGAAACACATACTGAACTTGTGATCAAAGAAGCAGACAGGAATGATTCTGGAACTTATGACTTGGTTCTGGAAAATAAATGTGGCAAGAAGACTGTTTACATCAAGGTCAAGGTAATAGGAAGTCCCAACACTCCCGAAGGGCCACTTGAATACGACGATATACAAGCTCGATCTGTGAGGGTCAGCTGGAGAGCTCCTGCTGATGATGGCGGTGCCGACATCTTAGGCTACATCCTTGAGAGAAGAGAAGTGCCTAAAGCTGCCTGGTATACTATTGATTCCAGAGTCCGAGGCACATCTCTGGTGGTAAAAGGCCTCAAAGAAAATGTGGAATACCATTTCCGTGTCTCAGCAGAAAACCAGTTTGGCATAAGCAAACCCCTGAAATCTGAGGAACCAGTAATACCAAAAACACCACTGAGTAAGTGCTCTTTTGACCACAAAATTAAAACAATTATTTCATTATCTTTTGTTTTTAAATGAAACTCATCATCATACAAGATGAGACTGTATTCTAACATCTGCATGTTTTCCACTTACATTACTAGATCCTCCAGAGCCTCCAAGCAATCCACCAGAAGTACTTGACGTGACCAAGAGTTCTGTTAGCTTGTCCTGGTCCCGCCCCAAAGACGATGGTGGCTCTCGAGTCACAGGTTATTACATTGAACGCAAGGAGACATCGACTGACAAATGGGTCAGACACAACAAGACTCAGATTACCACCACAATGTACACCGTCACCGGACTTGTTCCTGATGCTGAGTATCAGTTCCGCATCATTGCACAGAATGATGTTGGCCTCAGCGAAACCAGCCCTGCTTCTGAACCAGTTGTTTGCAAAGATCCATTTGGTAAGGAAAGAACTTCCAAAGGGGATAAAGCAAAACCATCTTGAGTGTTGTTCTCTTATTTCACGGGTAAATCTTGACTCTCTTTTCAATTGTCTTAAAATATTTCAGATAAACCAAGCCAACCAGGAGAACTTGAGATTCTCTCAATATCCAAAGACAGTGTCACTTTACAGTGGGAGAAACCTGAATGTGATGGTGGCAAAGAAATCCTTGGATATTGGGTTGAATATAGACAGTCTGGAGACAGTGCTTGGAAGAAAAGCAATAAGGATCGCATCAAGGACAGGCAGTTCACAATTGGGGGATTGCTTGAAGCTACTGAATATGAATTCAGAGTTTTTGCTGAGAATGAGACTGGACTTAGCAGACCTCGAAGAACAGCTATGTCTATAAAGACTAAGTTAACATGTAAGTAGCTTTTAGCTCTTTAATAAAATAAACATGTTAAGGCTAATTTTTCCCTCTGCACTAAGTAAAACTGTGGCAAGCTTTATCAGAAAGCAAGTATTTGAAAAGAAACTGCTCACACTGGCCTATGCACACACAGGGAATAGTTGCTAAGTTCAGTAGGATGCTATTCCAAGCATAAAGACAACAGGAGATGTTAGGCACAGTAGACTGAGGACGCTCCTGGGTTTTTTATACTTCCTAGGAAGACTTGAAGCGTTAAGAAATGTACTCCACACTTCAACGAACCTCAGTAAGGGCAATAATACTGTAGTTTATAGAGAGGACTAATATTTCCCCATAACCCTATATTACATGATTAATGTCTTCCCAGTAATCTACATAATAATGTGTTGAAAGGCTCATTTCACCCCAGTTTCCCATATGACTTAGGAAAATGACTTCAAAAAAATTCTTAAGAATTAGACTTTTATGTAAATCATAGTATCTAATAAAGTGTTAGTCAATAGAGTAAATTCATTCCTGATACGTAAGGACAGAGGATTATAGATTTGGATTGAATAGAATGGATTTAAGATTATTTTTCATTTTCTTCAGCTGGAGAGGCTCCAGGAATACGCCAAGAAATGAAGGATGTTACTACCAAATTGGGTGAAGCAGCCCAGCTCTCATGCCAGATTGTGGGAAGGCCTCTTCCTGACATTAAATGGTACCGATTTGGTAAGGAGCTCGTACAAAGCCGGAAATACAAAATGTCTTCAGATGGACGCACGCATACTCTGACAGTAATGACAGAGGAACAAGAAGATGAAGGCGTCTATACCTGCATAGCTACCAATGAAGTTGGAGAAGTAGAAACCAGTAGTAAGCTTCTCCTGCAGGCAGCACCACAGTTCCATCCAGGTTACCCACTGAAAGAAAAATATTATGGTGCTGTGGGCTCTACACTTCGACTCCATGTTATGTACATTGGTCGTCCGGTACCTGCCATGACCTGGTTCTACGGGCAGAAACTTTTGCAAAACTCTGAAAACATTACCATTGAAAATACCGAGCATTATACTCATCTTGTCATGAAGAATGTCCAACGTAAGACTCATGCTGGGAAATATAAAGTTCAGCTCAGCAATGCTTTTGGAACAGTTGATTCCATCCTTGATGTGGAAATACAAGGTATTTTGGTTTTGCTTTCGATGATTTGATGTTTTAAACAATCTTGGGAAGTACCCTGTATGTACTTTACATTGTAAATACAACTGTATTTCCTCTCAACAGATAAACCAGACAAACCTACAGGGCCAATTGTGATTGAAGCTCTATTGAAGAACTCTGTGGTGATCAGCTGGAAACCACCTGCCGACGACGGAGGCTCTTGGATCACCAATTACGTGGTGGAAAAATGTGAGGCCAAGGAAGGGGCTGAATGGCAATTGGTGTCTTCAGCCATCTCGGTGACAACCTGTAGAATCGTGAACCTGACAGAAAATGCTGGCTATTACTTCCGGGTTTCAGCTCAGAACACCTTTGGCATCAGTGAGCCTCTAGAGGTCACCTCAGTTGTGATCATTAAGAGTCCATTTGGTAAGTTTCAACCTGATTTCTCTCTTCTGCCTCTGATCTCATATGGTAAAATTCTGCTTTTACATGAGACTTTTAAAGAAAAAAATTTTCAAAAAGATAGCAAAGATTCAGATAAAGTACAATGCCCTTTCTCTTGCTTTAATTGAATGCATATCTAAAAGGAGAAATACATGGCCTATCCCCTTCTTTATAAAGGAATTTTGTTTTTGATAAATCTCTTAGCACAAAGTAGCCATTTTCATTTGTCTAGAATAGCTTTGTTTGTTTGTTTGTTTTTTGAGACAGGGTCTCACTATATAGTTGAGACTGACCTGGAACTCACTATGTAGCTCAGGCTGGTCTCAAACTCACAGCGATCCTCCTGCCTCAGCCTCCCGAGTGCTGGGATTACAGGCATGAGTCACCATGCCCAGCTAGAATAGCTATTTTTAATATAACTTTGGAGCCTTTTTTTTTTTAACTCTTACTAAAGCTACCTTTTTTACCTCATGACTCAAATATTTTCTTTTTCTTTTTTTTTTAATAGAAAAGCCAGGTGCTCCTGGCAAACCAACTATTACTGCTGTCACAAAAGATTCTTGTGTTGTGGCTTGGAAGCCACCTGCCAGTGATGGAGGTGCAAAGATTAGAAATTACTACCTTGAGAAGCGTGAGAAGAAGCAGAATAAATGGATTGCTGTGACAACAGAAGAGATTCGAGAAACTGTCTTCTCTGTGCAAAACCTTATTGAAGATCTTGAATATGAGTTCCGCGTGAAATGTGAAAACCTAGGTGGGGAGAGTGAATGGAGTGAAATATCAGAACCTGTCACCCCCAAGTCTGATGTCCCCATTCAGGCACCACACTTTAAAGAGGAACTGAGAAATCTAAATGTAAGATATCAGAGCAATGCTACTTTGGTCTGCAAAGTGACTGGTCATCCAAAACCGGTGGTGAAGTGGTACAGACAAGGCAAGGAAATCATTGCCGATGGATTAAAGTACAGGATTCAAGAATTCAAGGGTGGCTACCACCAGCTCATTATTGCAAGTGTCACAGATGATGATGCCACAGTATACCAAGTCAGAGCTACCAACCAAGGGGGATCTGTGTCTGGCACTGCCTCCTTGGACGTAGAAGGTAAAAGCAAATTAAACATTATTAGCATTAATTTGGGTGAGAAAATAACACTCTTAAATAGATATTGGGAGGTGTTGCTAAACCATGTTCTCTCTCCTTGTATTCTGATACAGTTCCAGCTAAGATACACTTGCCTAAAAATCTTGAAGGCATGGGAGCAGTTCACGCTCTCCGAGGTGAGGTGGTCAGTATCAAGGTCCCTTTCAGCGGCAAACCAGATCCTGTGATCACCTGGCAAAAAGGACAAGACCTCATTGACAATAATGGCCACTACCAAGTTATTGTCACAAGGTCCTTTACGTCACTTGTTTTCTCCAATGGAGTGGAGAGAAAGGATGCTGGTTTCTATGTGGTCTGTGCTAAAAACAGGTTTGGAATCGATCAGAAGACAGTCGAGCTGGATGTGGCTGACGTTCCTGACCCACCCAGAGGAGTCAAAGTTAGTGATGTTTCACGAGATTCTGTCAACCTAACATGGACAGAGCCAGCTTCTGATGGTGGCAGCAAAATCACCAACTATATTGTTGAAAAATGCGCAACTACTGCAGAAAGATGGATACGTGTAGGACAGGCCCGAGAAACACGTTACACCATCATCAACTTATTCGGAAAAACAAGTTACCAGTTCCGAGTAATAGCTGAAAATAAGTTTGGCCTGAGCAAACCTTCTGAGCCTTCTGAACCAACCATAACCAAAGAAGATAAGACCAGAGCTCTGAATTATGATGAAGAGGTCGATGAAACCAGGGAAGTTTCCATGACTAAAGCATCTCACTCTAAAACCAAAGAACTCTATGACAAATATATGATTGCTGAAGATCTTGGGCGTGGTGAGTTTGGAATTGTTCACCGTTGTGTTGAAACATCCTCAAAGAAGACATTCATGGCCAAATTTGTAAAAGTCAAAGGGACTGATCAGGTGTTGGTAAAGAAGGAGATTTCCATTCTAAACATTGCTAGGCACAAAAATGTCTTATACCTGCATGAATCATTTGAAAGCATGGAAGAATTAGTTATGATCTTTGAATTCATATCAGGACTTGATATATTTGAACGCATTAACACAAGTGCTTTTGAACTTAATGAAAGAGAAATTGTACATTATGTTCGCCAGGTCTGTGAAGCTCTTGAGTTCTTACATAGCCACAGTATTGGACACTTTGACATTAGACCAGAAAATATCATTTACCAAACAAGAAGGAGCTCTGTCATTAAAATAATAGAATTTGGCCAAGCCCGGCAACTGAAACCAGGGGACAACTTCAGGCTTCTCTTCACTGCTCCTGAATACTATGCCCCTGAAGTCCACCAGCATGATGTTGTCAGCACAGCCACTGATATGTGGTCGCTTGGTACACTGGTATATGTATTGCTGAGTGGTATCAACCCATTCCTGGCTGAAACTAACCAACAGATAATTGAGAATATCATGAATGCTGAGTATACTTTTGATGAAGAAGCATTCAAAGAAATTAGCTTTGAAGCCATGGATTTTGTTGACCGGCTATTAGTGAAAGAAAGAAAATCTCGCATGACAGCATCTGAGGCACTCCAGCACCCCTGGCTAAAGCAGAAGATAGAAAATGTCAGTACTAAAGTCATCAGAACATTAAAACACCGGCGTTATTACCACTCCCTGATCAAGAAAGATCTCAACATGGTTGTGTCAGCAGCCCGAATTTCCTGTGGTGGTGCTATTCGATCTCAGAGGGGTGTGAATGTTGCCAAGGTTAAAGTAGCACCCATTGAAATTGGCCCGATTTCTGGGCAGATAATGCATGCTGTTGGTGAAGAGGGAGGATATGTCAAATATGTATGCAAAATTGAAAATTATGATCAGACTACCCAAGTGACCTGGTACTTTGGTGTCAGACAATTAGAGAACAGCGAGAAGTATGAAATCACCTATGAAGATGGTGTGGCCACCATGTACATAAAAGACATCACCAGATTCGATGATGGTACTTACAGATGCAAAGTAGTCAATGACTATGGTGAAGACAGTTCCTATGCAGAGCTGTTCGTTAAAGGTGTGAGAGAAGTTTATGACTATTACTGCAGGAGAAGCATGAAGAAAATCAAGCGCAGAACAGACACAATGAGACTCCTGGAGAGGCCACCAGAATTCACCCTGCCTCTCTATAACAAGACAGCTTATGTGGGTGAGAATGTCCGGTTTGGAGTAACTATAACTGTCCACCCAGAGCCTCGTGTAACATGGTATAAATCAGGTCAGAAAATCAAACCAGGTGAAGATGACAAGAAGTATACATTTGAGACCGACAAGGGTCTTTACCAATTAACAATCAACAGTGTAACTGCAGATGATGATGCTGAATATACTGTTGTGGCAAGGAACAAATACGGTGAAGACAGCTGTAAAGCAAAGCTGACTGTAACCCTACACCCACCTCCAACAGAAACTACCCTCAGACCCATGTTCAAACGGCTACTGGCAAATGCAGAATGCCAAGAAGGCCAAAGCATCTGCTTTGAGATCAGAGTCTCTGGCATTCCCCCACCAACACTAAAGTGGGAGAAAGATGGTCAGCCACTGTCCCTCGGGCCTCACATTGAAATTGTCCATGAAGGCTTGGATTATTATGCTTTGCACATCAGGGATACTTTTCCTGAAGACACAGGTTATTATAGAGTCACAGCCACAAATACAGCTGGATCCACCAGCTGCCAGGCTCACTTACAAGTGGAACGCTTGCGATACGTCAAGCAAGAATTTGAGAGTAAGGAGGAGCGTGAACGACATGTACAAAAACAGATCGATAAGACACTAAGAATGGCTGAAATTCTTTCTGGAACTGAAACTGTGCCACTGACACAGGTAGCCCAAGAGGCTCTGAGAGAAGCTGCCATCCTGTACAAACCAGCCATCAGCACTAAGACTGTGAAAGGAGAGTATCGACTTGAGACAGAAGAAAAGAAGGAGGAGAGGAAATTCCGGATGCCTTATGAAGTACCAGAGCCACGCAAGTACCAACCTGCCACTGTGGAAGAAGACCAGCACATCAAGCAGTTCGTGCCTATGTCTGACATGAAATGGTACAAGAAGATCCGTGATCAGTTTGAAATGCCTGGGAAACTTGACAGAATCACACAGAAGAGACCCAAGCGCATCCGCCTTTCAAGATGGGAACAGTTCTACGTGATGCCTCTTCCTCGCATCACAGATCAATACAGACCCAAGTGGCGGATCCCCAAACTCTCCCAAGACGATCTCGAGATGGTGAGACCAGCCCGCCGGCGGACGCCTTCTCCTGATTATTACTTTTATTACAGACCTAGGAGACGTTCTCTGGGTGACATGTCAGATGAGGAATTGCTCCTCCCCATCGATGACTACCTAGCCATGAAAAGAACAGAAGAAGAAAGGCTGCGTCTTGAAGAAGAGCTTGAGTTAGGCTTCTCGGCTTCACCTCCCAGCCGAAGCCCTCCACGTTTTGAGCTTTCTAGCCTACGTTACTCTTCACCACAAACTCACATCAAGGTGGAAGAGAAAAGAAAAGACTTCAGGTATTCAACCTATCACGTCCCTGTGAAGGAGGAAACACGTACGAGTTATGCGGAACTGCGGGAAAGGCACGCTCTGGCCTCTTACCGACAGCCCAAGCAGCGACAGAGGATCATGGCTGAGAAGGAGGACGAGGAGCTGCTCCGGCCAGTGACCACCACCCAGCGTCTCTCGGAATACAGAAGTGAGCTTGACCACTTGTCAAAGGAAGAAAAGTCTAAAAAGAAATCAAAACGACAGAGACAAGTGACAGAAATAACAGAGACTGAGGAAGAATATGAAATCTCAAGGCGTGCTAAAAGAGAATCATCCTCATCCGTGTCTAGACTGCTGAGACGTCGGCGCTCCCTGTCCCCAACTTATATTGAACTAATGAGGCCAGTGTCTGAGTTGATCCGATCGCGTCCACAGCCAGCCGAGGAATATGAAGATGACCTAGAAAGAAGGTCCCCTACTCCAGAGAGAACTCGCCCACGTTCCCCCAGCCCTGTGTCTAGTGAGAGATCGCTCTCAAGATTTGAGAGGTCTGCACGATTTGATATCTTTTCCAGGTATGAGTCAATGAAAGCGGCTCTGAAGACTCAGAAGACATCAGAAAGGAAGTACGAAGTCTTGAGCCAGCAGCCTTTCACACTAGACCATGCCCCTCGAATCACATTAAGAATGCGCTCCCACAGGGTGCCGAGTGGCCAAAATACACGCTTCATCTTAAACGTTCAGTCTAAACCAACTGCAGAGGTTAAATGGTACCATAATGGCATGGAACTCCAAGAGAGCAGTAAGATTCATTACACCAACACGAGTGGGGTCCTGACCCTGGAAATTCTGGACTGTCATAGTGAAGACAGCGGTACTTACCGTGCTGTGTGCACCAACTACAAAGGTGAAGCTTCCGACTATGCGACCCTGGATGTAACTGGAGGCGATTATACCACCTATGCATCCCGGCGCAGAGACGAAGAGGTCCCCAGATCAGTTTTCCCTGAGCTGACAAAAACAGAGGCATATGCAGTTTCATCATTTAAGAAAACATCTGAGATGGAAGCTGCTTCTTCTGTCAGGGAAATGAAATCAGAGATGACAGAGACAAGGGAAAGTCTCTCATCATATGAACACTATGCCTCTGCAGAAATGAAAAGCACTACGTCAGAAAAAAAGTCAGTGGAAGAAAAATCCACCACCAGAAAGATGAAGACGACATTGGCAGCAAGAATCCTAACGAAACCACGGTCCGTAACTGTCTACGAAGGTGAGTCTGCGAGGTTTTCTTGTGACACGGATGGTGAGCCAGTGCCAACTGTGACGTGGCTGCGTGGAGGACGAGTGATAAGTACTTCCGCCCGCCACCAGGTGACTACCACCAAGTACAAGTCGACCTTCGAGATCTCTTCAGTGCAGGCTTCTGATGAAGGCAACTATAGCGTGCTGGTAGAAAATGGCGAAGGGACACAGGAAGCACAATTCACCTTGACTGTCCAAAAGGCCAGGGTCACTGAAAAGACTGTGACATCACCACCGAGAGTCAAGTCCCCAGAGCCTCGGGTAAAATCCCCAGAAGCCGCTAAGTCTCCAAAACGAGTGAAATCTCCAGAACCAGTGACTTCTCCTTCAAAAGCTGTATCACCCACAGAGATAAAGCCCACGCCAATGGAGAAAACTCAGCAGCTACCAGCCTCTGCCCCACCAAAGATAAGTCAGCCCCTGAAAGCAGAAGCTTCTAAAGATGTTGCAAAGCTGACTTGTGCAGTTGAAAGTAGTGTATTATGTGCAAAAGAGGTCACATGGTATAAAGATGGCAAGAAACTCAAGGAAAATGGGCATTTCCAATTCCATTACTCAGCAGATGGTACCTATGAGCTCAAAATTCATAACCTCACCGAATCTGATTGTGGAGAATATGTTTGTGAGGTTGCTGGTGAAGGTGGAACTTCTAAAACTAGCTTCCAGTTTAAAGGCCAGGCTTTCAAGAGTATTCATAAGCAGGTATCAGGCATACCAGAAACTAAGAAACCAGCTCAGAAAACTGCTGAGTCAACAGAAACCAAGAAATCAGCTCAAAAATCTGGTGAGCTGTTAGAAACCAAGGAAACTGAGCCAAAAGCACCGGAACCAATTTCCTCAAAACCAGTGATTGTTACTGGGCTGCAGGATACCACCGTTTCTTCAGACAGCATTGCTAAATTTACAGTTAAAGCTACTGGAGAACCCCAGCCAACTGTCAGCTGGACAAAGGATGGAAAGGTAATCAGTTCTTTAATGTGCCTTGACTTCGTCTTCTAAAACACTGATCTCTCCCCTCATCCCTAATCCTAAAGAGAATTTTAGAATAAGTCACTTTTAATAATTCAAATCACTTGCACTCCACAGGCGATTACACAAAGAGGTAAATACAAACTCTCTGAAGATAAAGGAGAATTCCTCTTAGAAATTCATCAGCCTGAAACTTCGGACAGTGGACTTTATACTTGTACAGTAACAAATTCAGCTGGATCAGTGTCCTCCAGCTGCAAATTGACAATAAAAGGTAAGTTGGTTTGCCTTTTTTTTTTTTTTTTCCCCTTGAGACAAGGTTTCTCTGTACTTCGAGCAGGACTTGAACTCACTATGTAGCCCAGGCTGGCCTAAAACTCACAGAGATCCTCCTGTCAGTGCTGGAATTACAGATGTGCACCACTATGCCCAGCTCAATTCTTAAGCAACAGATTTTAGAGAATAATATTGAGGAAAAAATTTTTTCATTACACATATGTGACAAAAAAAATTTTTTTTACATGAGAAAATTTTAAAGTAAAACTTTTTCTAACTCCAGAACCCCATTTGTAAACAAATATAAAATTTCAGACTTTGGAAGTTAACATGTGCTTTTGTATCAGCATGAAAAGCATGCTTAATTATATGGCATTATATAAAATTCCACAAGCAAGCCCCTGCTCCCAAGAATATTTAAAAATAAAGTCAGATGGATATATAAAGTGGTCCTGCAACACTAAACCTTTATTTTTGCTATTTTTCCAAAACAGCCCAAAATTAGTGAAAGTTCTGTTTTCTCAATTAAAATTACTTCACTTCCACCTCAAACTTCTAAAAGATTATTTAACTTTTTAGTTATTGAAAGTCTCTTAAGCCCACACATCTCCTACATTGACTATTCTTTTCAAGATCTGTTACATCATAAAAATTATCTTCAGTTTGGTTTAAGGAAACTCAACATTCATCTCAAAAGTCACGCTTGACAGGTTTCCAAAATTGGAACAGAGACAGAATTGGTGCTACCTATACAGCACATAGAGGCTAACATTTCTTTGATTGTACGCAGTATTATATACCTGAAAAATCTGCAAGAGTAAAGGGTGAGAGGTCTCTTTCCAATTAAGTTTGCCTTACAGAGGTTTCCTTTTTTAGCTGCAAAAGACAGCGAAACACAGAAAGTATCTACACAAAAGACCTCTGAAATTACATCTCAGAAGGCAGTTGTCCAAGAGGAAATCTCCCAAAAGGCCCTCACTTCTGAAGAGGTCAAAGTATCAGAAGTGAAATCTCAAGAAAAGTTAGCCCTCAAAGAGGAAGTCAAGAAATCAGCAGCAACCTCCCTGGAAAAATCCATCATCCAAGAAGAAGTCACCAAATCAACACAGGCATTAGAAGAGATCAGAACTCAAGCTGAGATTAAAACATTTTCTTCTCAGATGAGCATAACCGATGGCCAAAAAGTGACTTTAAAAGCCAACATTGCTGGCGCCACTGATGTGAAATGGGTACTAAATGGAGTAGAGCTTGCTAACTCTGAGGAGTACAGATACGGGGTCTCAGGCAGTGACCAGACCCTCACCATCAAGCAGGCCAGTCACAGAGATGAAGGAATCCTTACCTGCATAGGCAAAACCAGCCAAGGAGTTGTCAAGTGTCAGTATGACCTGACTCTGAGCAAAGAACTCTCAGATGCTCCAGCCTTCATCTCACAGCCCAGATCTCAAAATATTAACGAAGGACAAGATGTTCTCTTCTCTTGTGAAATCAGTGGGGAGCCATCTCCTGAAATTGAATGGTTTAAAAACAACCTGTCAGTAAGTTGAATTATGAACATATTATTGAAGACAAATTTTAAACACCACATCTACTGCTGAACATAAATACTTCTTTTTCCTTTCATTTTAGATTTCTATTTCTTCAAATATCAGTGTAAGCCGCTCCAGAAATGTATATACACTTGAAATCCGAAATGCATCAGTAAGTGACAGTGGAAAATACACAGTTAAGGCCAAAAATTTCCGTGGCCAGTGTTCAGCGACAGCGTCCTTAACAGTCCTTCGTAAGTATATCTTTACTCTCTTCCTTCCTGCTTTAAGACCTTCATTTGTGTGTGTGTGTGTGTGTGTGTGTGTGTGTGTGTTGAAGAGTCGGGCCTGGCCTGTGTCTTCAGAGCCCAGAAAACTCAGAATCCTCACTGAATGCCATGTGTGAGAGAGACAGGCATTGGTTTCTTTATAGCTAAACAAAAACTTGGATAAATAATCAAGGTAAAGCTACCAGCTGCCCTGTAATACTTTTAGAATGTACACTATGTTGATCATTTTCAATGACTAATCATTTTTCTCCTAGTGATTCCTAGTACCTGCATGTAATGTAATGATAGAAATATTAGGATTCGTTTCTTGAAGAAATTGAGCTAGCTCTTGACAAGTGTATGTATCTATCTATGTATTTGCTTATGCTTCAACGGCACATTATTCCGGTTTTGTGTACGCTTCTGCAAGCCAACGTCAGGCATCCCCAATTAACCAAGTGTCACTGATGTTCACTGTGTATCTGCTATGCTCCACAGCTCTAGTGGAAGAACCCTCCAAAGAGGTAGTGTTGAGGACAAGTGGCGACGTGAGCTTGCAAGGAAGCTTCTCGTCTCAGTCAGTCCAAATGTCTGCCTCTAAGCAGGAGGCCTCCTTCAGCAGTTTCAGCAGCAGCAGCGCTAGCAGCATGACTGAAATGAAATTTGCAAGCATGTCTGCCCAAAGCATGTCTTCCATGCAAGAGTCCTTTGTAGAAATGAGTTCCAGCAGTTTTATGGGAAAATCTAGTATGACTCAACTGGAAAGCTCAACTAGTAGAATGCTTAAAGCAGGCATAAGAGGTGAGTAATAAAATTACTGGTAGAGGTAGACGAGCCAAGTAGTATGGTGTAGTCTTTAGTACATAATTCAGTAGAGAGCAAATCATTATTTTTTCAGTGATCCTAAAATGTTGTTATTGTTGTTGTTGTAAAAAGGAATTCCACCTAAAATTGAAGCACTTCCCTCTGATATCAGCATCGATGAAGGTAAAGTTCTAACGGTAGCCTGCGCTTTTACGGGGGAGCCTACCCCAGAAATAACATGGTCCTGTGGTGGAAGAAAAATCCAAAACCAAGAACAACAAGGGAGATTCCACATTGAAAACACGGACGACTTAACAACCTTGATCATCATGGACGTACAGAAACAAGATGGAGGACTTTATACCCTAAGCTTAGGGAATGAATTTGGATCTGACTCTGCCACTGTGAATATAAATATTCGCTCCATGTAAGGGCCTGGGCTCTTATATGCTACCCTCATTCTTAACTTTACACAAATGATTCACATGGACTAATCTTTCTGATCTGTAAATAGTTTTTAAAAAGTAGTTTTGTATCCACCTAAATGAGTCAAAGTTCAAAAGTGAACATTTCAATCTTTTCATAATTACTGACCTCAGAAAATTATACATTTGCTAATGACATGTACATACTGTATATAGCCGGATTAACGGTTATAAAGTTTTGTACCATTTATTTTATGACATTTTACAATGTAACTTTTGAAATTAACAATTGGTAGGAGAAAGTTTCTTTGGGAACGAATACCCTGCTCAATACTTGAACAATCTTTGTGCCTCAACATACTGTTGATGTCTAAGTTTGCCTCAGTGGGTCGAGAAATTCCCCACTGATGATGTCCTGTCCACCTTGAAGATGATGCTGTCGCACATGTCACCTGATGTGTGCGCCAATACCTACTGAATCAGAAATGTAAGGCATTGGTGATGTTTGCATTTACCCTCCTGTAAGCAACACTTTAACGTCTTACATTTTCTCTGATAGCGTCACACTTAAAATTATCATGACTTAAATATTACCAGAGCAAAGTGTAACGGCCAACACTTTGTTCGCTCATTTTGCACTGTCTCTGGCATAAAGAGTGCCTGGTTAGCTTGGAAAAGTACCATCTCCTGGCCATCCCCTCATTTAACCATGCTACCCAAGTATTCCTATGACAGAGCAGTGCCACCTCCTGGAGGTCCTGGTGCAGCCAATGCCTCTGTGTGGTAGCTCTAAATTTAAATTACACCCAAAAAAAAAAAAAAAAAAAAAAAAAGGGCAACTAAGCAGTGAGCCACAGCAAAAAGAAAAAAAAAAAGGCATAACATCAAAACGAAGCTGTTGTTAAGTTAAAAACACTACTACCAACTGCCCAAAATGTCAATTTGATGTAGTTTTCATGCAGGTATAAATTCAACTGTTAGTTATAATTGTTGGACCTCCTTGAGCTAGTAACAACAAAATAAAGCAAGCTATCTGCACCTCAAAAATGTGTGGTCAGTTGTTTTCTGTAAGATTCTAGGATAGGGAAGTATGTACCTCCATATATTACATAAATGGTCACAGCTAAGATAAAGCAAAGCAAGTTTAAAATAGCCAGGGTTAATAACCTTTTACTAACACATTTTACATAATCATAAGATAAAGAAATGCAAGTTCAAAATAGCCCATATGTTTTTTAACTTTTTGTATTAGTACATATTTGTCATACATATTGATCACACTCATCATAGGGAATTTGAACCTAATATATCTTTTTTTCTTTTGGGGGGGGTACTGGGGATCTAACTCAAGACCTTGCACTTGCAAGGCAGGCGGCAGCACCACTGACTAAATCCCTGGCCCTACATAATGATTCTTTTTTTCCCCATTATACTCCTCACACTTAAGACCCTCCTCTCCTCCCTATTTACAAAAGATGTTTCCATTTTTTTCCTTCTGTTCTTTTTCCTTGCTTTCCTTCCCCTCTCCATTCCAATTCCCCATTTGAACATCTTCTTTTAAACAAACGTTTAAATTATTATGTTGGATGTATTCTGCAATTCTTTTGTTTCTTGTTTTCTTGGTACCAGGGATTGAACTCCTTCACTTGCAAGGCAGGTGGTGGAACCTCAGAGCTAAAGCCCCAGCCCCACAATTTGGTTTTAAAAGTCTAGATAGACTTCTCAAATTTATCCTCAAAAGTTTGTCTCCTAAATTTATCAAGAAAAGTAGTTTTATGGAGCCAATCAGCCAAATCCAAAGACACTGAATCTCTTCAATTCACGGTATTTCCTGCTAGACACCACACAGAGCAATGCAAAAACACGAAAGATGATATGGACGCGGTCTGTCTGGGGAGCATAGCAAACAGAAAACAACCTCCAGGGCGAATGATCAGTTGGGCAACTGAGTCCATACTGACCCCTGCAGCTCCAAACAGAATAAAAGACCTCAGTACAAAAGAATTTATTTTAAATAATTCTAATATGCTTTTTTAAACAACTGATACTTGGATATAAAAACAGCACCATAAAAAGCAGTGTATTTGCCAACCTCAATTAGCTAATACTAACCATAAAAAAGTTCATATGTCTAAACTGACTTCCTTAATATAACTGCAAGTGGCCAAAACTGTAGCACATGTACTGTCAATTTTTATTCTCCAAAGACAGTTCTTGGGTCTTAACTTAATTCAGCAAGTTTTCTGACTTAAGTCAAATTCCCTAAAAGTAGAACTCAGACACTTGTCCAAGCTGGGTTGAGTTGGGTGGTTATCTGGCCACAGGTGCACCCCATACCTACTCACCTGGAGGTAAGGACTTCAAAACAAAGACAGAGATTCTGGTCTCAGTGAATTCTTGGAGGAAAAGGGCAGTGAGGGAAGCAGGGAGGGCAGACGAGAAGGCAAAGCAAGTACATGGTATAAGTAAGAGCCTCAACTTGATCTCGGGTGCAAGCATCTTCCCACAGAGCTGGTCCTGGATAGGAGCAAGGGAGGTGCCCTTTTACCAGCTACAACTACAGGCTGCAAACTAGTGGGGAGTTGGGCAGAGGAGGGAAAGAACTTCCTGGGGGAGCCGAGGTGAGGAGGCACAACTGGTTGGGTGATTTTCCTTCCTACTGGGCAGCCAAACAGCCAACACACTGAAAGTGGGGGAGGCAGGGTGGGGTGCACATACCCTGGCAAATCTGGAGAGCCAACAGCGTCCACTACACCAGCTACAACGCCTGTTTTCTTCCAACCATGCCGCAGGTCTGACAGAGTGGCTTTCTCAGCACTGATGCGCTGATATTCCTACGTTTCAGGCACGCCTGATACTCAGGTGGTGTAGATGAGACCGCCCAAGCTGAAGGCAGGATCTCGCCTTTCCCGCAGGTGCAGCTCCCCAGGGCCTGAGAACCCTTTCTGGGTTTTCCAGCCAGCACCTTTACCCCCAAATCCCTCCCCTCAAAAACAAAACAAAGTTAACAGTGCTCTCCACTGCGGGGGTGGGTTCCTGCTCCATAGTGCCCCGTGCACCCCACTTTCAGCAACCCCAGCACCAGTGTCATTTCTGAATCACGCCAGCTCTTCTCGCCCCATCAACAGGGAACGATGGAGAGCACAGGCCTGTGCGCACTCCCTGGTTCCAACCCATCCAATCCTACCAGCCATGTCCCTGTTGCTCCGCCATTCTTCTAAATCCCTCCTGTCTAGTTTATAAGCCACACACCCTGGCTACATGATAAGCAGAATAATGTTGAGATTACACATCTGCATTTAAAACCCTGAGTGCTGGGCTCAAATCTAAGATCTGCTATTTATTAACTTGTGTGACCTGGGGTAGGTTACTGAACTTCTCCATTTCTTGATGCTGTCATCCATAATATGGGAATAACAGCAATCCCACAGGATTGTTGTGACGATTAAGTTTCTGCCACATACAAAACAGCAGCGCTTAGGATGGCAACCAGTAAGTGCTAGCTTTGTTACATCAGGGGTCACTATGCAGAATATTGAAGTTAGAGACTATTAGGCAGGGAGGCAGCATGTTAGAGCCAACTCAGCATATCTTGCATTGATGCTCGCTGGATGTGTTAGTTTGCTAGGGCAGCTGGAACTAAGCATCACTAACTGAATGCCTTGTATGAGAGAAACTGACTCACAGTTGTGGAGGCTTAAAGTTCAAACTCAAGGTGTGGACAGAGCTGGTTCCTTCTGAATGATAAGAGGGAAAGATATGTCCCGATTTCCTTTTTTAGAACACCAGCCATAATGGATTAGAACCCATTCTGACATCTCATTTTTAACTCAATTACCTCTGCAAAGGCCCCATCTCCAGTGAGAAGTCACATCCTGAGGTAGTAGAGGTTAAGACCTGCCTATCTTTTGAGGAGAGATGTAACACTAGATATGAAGGGTAAGACAACACATTTTTATATGAAATGTTTCACTGGAATTTCTCAAAACAATCATCTCTATCCAGCAATATTGACTATATAGTTGAACCAGGTAGCATTAACCCAGAAATAACCAGTAAAATAACTTTAAACCTATAGTTTCCACAGCAGACTCGAAGAATGTTTTGTGACTGTCCTCCAAAAAGACAGTATGTAATCTGGTTTACCCTAAATATAATTCTGAGATATTCATGCAGAGAAAGTCTAGGTTCCTTGCCGTACTGCATTAGGAGAAAACAGTGTATGCAAAATAAAAAGAAAGACCTGGGAAAGACTGGCCCATGGGTTTTTATCTTCAGTATATAAATGGTAAAAACTTGGTTTTATTCCTATGGGTATTTGAGTCAGTACTCCATTCCTCAGTATGTCTAAGCCATCTGAGAAATTTCTGTACATAGTTTCTCCTACAAAGATAAACTTCACTTTAGAAACAAACCTGAGTGGGCTCTGGTGCTTAGAATTCCTTTCTTTCTGCAGTAGGAGAAGCTGCTAATGTGCCCGGGGAAGACCTTTCCAATCCAGGCACCCCTGTACCAACTCAAGGAAAATGCTTCTTCCTAGGGGTAAGACAGGTCCAAATCCCGAGTTAGAGGAAGAAGTCTCTAGGGATGTCAACCGAACTCTAACAGGCAGCTTTAGGGAGACTTTCCCTGAAATTGCCACACATAAATGAAGTCAGCTTTTTGTTGGCAGTTGCCAGCCCTGAGACCATTGCAATCTGCTTTAGACTTTGGTCAGGTAAGGGGCACAGCTACGTCTTGCTCCCCAACTGCTGAGCAACTCCATCCCCCCACTCCCACTTACCTGCTTAGAGCTCAAAGAAACTGGAGACCCATGGGCCAAAAGCAGAAAAGAGGCTGAGATGCCATGTCCTAATGAATAGGACCACCAAGGAGAAGACAGTGCAGCCTCTGATGGAGACAGCCACCAGAAGGAAAGCTGCAGGTACAGAACAACATACCCAAAGCCATGTTCAGCTGCAGACCTGGAACTAGAAGCCAGGTCTGTTTATCAATGTGATCTTGCCACCACTTCGTAACACCAAAAAACCAAACCTGCTAGGTGAGAGGGAAAGAGACAGTGCTTGTTACAGGAAAAGGGGGATCTGCTCCATTTTGAGGGTCATGGTTGTTCCAGGGTACAGTCCACAGCAAGTCAATTTAGGTCATTCCCTGAAAAAAAGGGCCCTTGCTTGCAGTGTAGTCAGTGTGTCTTCTTCTCAGCAAGCTAAGACTTGACAAACTAAACCCTTCACTGGTATCTGCAACCAAGCCAGGAAACGGGATGCTTACCTGACCTGGACAGGTGAAGAAGTATTCTTGTAGGACTGCAGTTCTTACTTTTCCTTAACACAAGGCAGTTGAGAGAACGGATTAAAGAGCACTCCCCTTAGCCTGCCAATTGTTCTATTAGCTGCTTTCTCCTGCTTCATCTCAGGGAAAAGTAGAGTACTGATGGTTATTTCCTTTATATTTAGTCCAGATCAAGAAATCATTTCTAGCTAACTAGATGCTGATGTGAGTACTCAATATTTATTTCCAAAGGTGGATGACAATATCAAGGCTTGTGTGAGACACAAATCCAGAAAGAAGCAAAAAACAGGGTGTATTGGATCCACATTTACCCTAATGACACCTTCTGCAGTGTTTCTCCAACTTAAATCACTGGAGGATCCTGTGAAAATGCAGAAGCTGGTTCAGCAAACCAGTGTGGGACCTGAGATCCTGCACTTGTAACAAACTTCCGGATGAAGCCCATGTTGCTGATTCTCACACTGCAACAATAAAGACCTGGAAAAGTGGTTTTTCAGGCCATTTGATGATGTTTCCATATTTAATATGACTGATGTGTGGAGATGAGACAGATCTCTCTATAGAGAGTAAGATGCATATGCTCACAGTATACACATACTACTTCATTTTAAATACAATAATCGGGAATAGGAATTTCCATTCAGCTCAAAGATTCTCAGCTAGGCTGTCCACTGGAATTACTGGGGAATTTCTTTTTAAATAGTAATGACTGATTGCTGTCCCAGAAGTTCTACTGTAATAGGCTTGGATCAAACTAGACATCAGGAAATTCAAATGTACCCCTTTTAAACGACTTAAGATCATCTTGTCTAACCAGTTCCTGATCTAGACATATAAAGCAATCTAATTTATGCTTTCGTTTAAAGGCTAATTATTACTTCTCCTAATACCTTCTCTCACACTATAGTTCTACCATTAAGCTAGCCAATCAGCTTTATATATGTGTGTGGCAAATGAAGGTCAGCTTTTTGAAGGCAGAGAGTTGCCCTTCAATAAACTTTCAGAATATGCTGTACTTAACAGTTTTTAATGACATGGTGAAATCATTAAACATTTTCCCCCACACTGTTCAGATGGCTCGGTTTTATTGAATTTATAAAATTGCTACAATACTTGAAACAAGCAGAAAGTCCACACAAAAACATGAGTGTACACCTTTTATAATATGGAAGAGAAAAAAATCAAAGTATACATATATTTTAAATGAAATTTATTTTTTCCCTTGGAAATAGAAATCCTATTCTGAAGATGTTTCAAAATTAGAAGTGCTTAGTTATAGCAACCTATATCCACATTTGCTATTAAGTTTTTAAGTTTATTTAGGGGCTGAGGATTTAGCTCAGTGGTTCCACCACTTGCCATGCAAGCACAAGGTCCCAAGTTTGATCCCCAGTACCAAAAACAAAACAAACGAAGTTTATTTAGTGACTAGCTCTTCTACCAATTCAAATATTTCTAATTTATCTTCCAAGGTTACAAAACTTTATTTAAATACCCACAAACTCTTGTTGCAAGAACTATTATATTACTTACAACTAACCCAAACTAAAGATATTTAAAAGGCAAAAATAAATACATGTGCTTATGTTTTTAATACTATTTATATACACAAAAATACTTTAAAGCAAGTAGAACACTAATATTTATGTTTAAGTTAAAATAATGTTTGTTGTGTAAATATGAGTAATAAATAAATATTACTCAACTAGTTAATTGAAAAAGGTGAAAATTTAGGAAAGCCAATTATAGCAAAGATAGCCAACTTATTTCATCTATTAAGCTATTAAGCAATGAATTTTAAGTGCACTTAAAAATTAGAAATTAACAATATGTTAAAAATTTAGGGAGAAAGATAAATTTTAGCAACATAGTACTTAATAAGTCATTAGTGAATACTGACTGAAGAAATTTTTTTTAAAGAGAACAAATATCTAAGCAATCATAAATGGCTAATAGCCCACTGGATTCAGCACCAGGCCCAAATCATTCTTTTCTTTCCCAAAACTATAACAAATGAGATATTGAGAAGGCCTTTTGGGTAAGCTCTACAATCATTAATCAAAACTGTAGAAAAAATACAGTGAATAAAAAAAGAAAGGTAGAGTAGGAAAAGTTTACACAACTTTCTTTTTGGCTAATTATGGGTAATTTGGAAAGTACTTATAAATCTACTTTTGATATCTAGGCACAGTTTCTTACAGGCTTTTTAAAACAGGTAGAAAGTAAAGCTGAGATAATAGCCAGAATTCTAAAAAAAAAAGGTAAAAAAATCTCACAGTTTGAAAAATAGAAGAAAAACACCCCAACTCTTCATTTTTATATAGCAAGTAACTAATGGGCTTGAACCATTCAAAGCACCATCTAAAACTATCTACTACTGCCCCACTGCCCCGAAAGAAAGAAAAATAAATGAAGGAGAGTTAAATCCTCCAAACTGATGCTTCCAACACTAACTATAGTAGAGGAAGCTATATATCCCCCCCAAAAGACCATTATGAGACCAAAAACGGAAGGCCCATCATTATATTTTGCCAGGCTTCAAGACTCACGTAACATTAAAAGACTGTGTGACCAACACAGCTTACTTCACAAAAGCAAAAGGAAAAGTTGCAACCCAAAAGTCGTGGCTTTATTAATAAAACAGGAGAAATGCAGAAAACTCATCTCTGAAGAGGTTTGCTACATAAGCAAAACTACAAATAAGTAAAATTCAGTGATGACTAAGGGTGATCTAAACACAAAAAATGAGTTATGCAAAGCATTGACATGCTATTGAATTTCACTTACTATATTTGTACTTTTTAAAAAATTGGCACTTTTTTCCCCTGAGCATCTCTGTCAAGGTTGCAAAGATCTTCAGATTCTTAAGGCACTACCAGTAAGTGAATGATATATATTATTTATATACACATGCTTGCCCTAAATAAGGAGATAATAGGCAATGTTAACCTCTATTTTTAAAATATGCATATGTTTAAGTGTATCCTAGTGGGACAGTGGAAACTGAACACAGGGAATCAACTATGAGTTTATTTATTGTAAGGGCTTAAAAATATAAAATCTAACAAAGTCAGGCCATAATCACTGCCCTATGTTGTCTGGACAGGATTCCTTGTTGCAGTCCCAACACATGCTAACATTATTAATTAAGTAGTCACATCACTCTCTGCTAACCCTAGCTTCTAACTCAATCCCTAGAACCCACAACTAATTAATCAGTGTTGGCAAAGAAAGGAAAAAATAGTTTATCACCTATGGTCACAATGCTAATCCACAAGTATTTATTACCACATACCTTTCTCTAGCCAATCACTGCAAAACAAGGTAACAGGAAATAATAAAGGATTCGAGTTCAATCCCAGGTACCAAAAACAAAAACAAAATAAAAATCTAGGCTCAAGGTAGTTTCTACCTATAACTTAATTATTTAAAAACCATTAACATATTAAAAAAACAAATTTTTTTAAATAAAGGATTTAAATACCACATTCCCCAAAATACTGATTATAAAAAAATTTCAGTTAAAATGGACTTAATGAATAAATGCAGGCATATAAGCCTACAACATTTTCTCAAACTCTACAACCATTCATAAGAAGATTATGAATGCAATGACTGCTGTCTACTATTTCTGTATTTTGGGAATTTATATATAGTCAAAGAGCATTATATTCACTGCTGTATGGCCTAATATCATCTTAAATTTTATTCTCATATTTAGTTGGTAAAAAAAACACAGTATTAAGAAACCTTAATAACACATCAAAATTATTATCCTCTTTAAAACTCAAAATAACTGTTACTGACTGGACTTATTAAGGCTTGAATGTTTGGTAAAGAAAAATACTACTTGAACATTTCATGTTAAGTCTAGTTTAATATGGGGTGAATATTATCAAACAGTAGATTTTCCAGATATTAATAATTCTTAAAATGGTGAAAAAACTTCATCCATGACCAAACAGGCTACTAAATCAAGAGAGCAGTAGTGATACTAATAGTGACAATAACTATTAATAACAGCAAACACTTATTTAATACATATTATGTGTCAGGCACTTCTAAGATTCTTTTACGAATTGATTCTTCTACTCCTCACAAATGTATGAGGTAGGTAGTACAGTAAAAGCATATAAATTAAAAATTACTAGAGTAGAAAAACGCATTATAAAGTACTACAATGTCTGTCCATCCTTCCTTTTCTTTTCCTTTCTTTCTTTCCTGTTTTTTTGAGACAGGGTCTCGCTATGCAGTCTAGGCTGCTCCTTGAGCTCCCTATGCAGCCCAGGTTCACCTTGAACTTGCAGCAAACCTCCTGCCTCAGCCTCCCAAGTGCTAGGATTATTGGTGAAACCATGCCGAGCAAGAAGTTTTATTTTCTGCATGCTATTAGAATTTAGATATAGGTTTTCAGTTAAACACAGAAGACTAACCACATGAATTTATTTCTTCAACCTGTAAAACTCCACCAGAAAGATAGTAAAGGAATATAAACAGTACTAATTTACAAAGACAAAGAGAACAATTACAGGCTACTAAACCAACAGACTTCAACAGTGTCTAAAGACAGAAACCAGGACAAGTTATGATAACTACCCTGGCACAGAAGTGGAGGTTAAAGCCTAAGCATCCAGAGGAAGAAAAACAAACACACCCCATAAATCCCTAATAAGTTCAGGATTTGAAAGCACTCAGCATGGAAGACAGAGTGAGGTATAGGGCTGAAATAAGGGCTACAAATCTGTATAAAGTGCAGCAGGACCCCAAGTCTTTTCCCCTCTTCCACAGTCAGCCCCCCGCCCATCTACAGGAGAAAGTGAACCCTAGGGTCACAAATCATAGAGGATTTAGGGCCAGGACACTGAAGGATACTGAAAACAGGAGGATTAAATAAAGGCCATTAGATAAATGATGGCATCCTCAGCCACCTCTTGCTGTATTACCAGAACTCATTTTTCTAGAGAAACTGGCACTGAAGAAAAGATCTCCACTGAAATTTTAGGGATCCTAACAGAAAAGGCCAGCTTTGAACAACTGACAAACCCACCACACACACAGAAAGACCTTCTATGAAGTGGCTTCGTAGAACCATGATTAACGTGAATAGATGAGAAAGAGTCTAAAACAAACAAGACAGAAAAATGGAAAAATACAGAAACAATACAAGAAATACAGAAGATATGAGAAAAAAAAACCTGTCATTTCATCTTCAGGGAGCTATGAGGAGACACTGAATCTTTAAAATAAAAACAGTATTTGATGATAAAGGAACTGGGTAAAAACATCTCTTAGAAATTAAAATATATACAGTGGTACTTTACTTTGGTACTCATCAGTAACTGATTCTGGGAGTTGCAATGAGGACAAAAAATGAGAAGTACCAGATTGTCTCAGCTGGGAAGGGTGGCTAATCACAGGCAATCCACACCAACAAGTTCTGCTTGGATGTAAAGGTACCAAATGACACGTCAAAATGCATCAAGTACCAAATCTGACAAGTTTCAAAGTAATTGAGTAACACAGTATGACTGTATAAATAAAGAAAATTCAACAGAAGAGCTCGAAAACAACAAAAAGAACAGAAATAATACAACTTAAGGAGCAATTGCAAAATATTCTTAATTTGAGGGTCCATCTGGGACATCCAACATTCAAATAACAGGGATTCTAGAAAAATAAAATACAGGAAATAGAAGAGAGAAAATTATCAAAAAGACAACACAGCTGGGCAAGGCAGTACACCCCTGGTATCCCAGCATTGTGGGAGGCTGAGGCAGGAGGAGTTATGACAAGAGGTCAAGCTCCACATAGAAACCCTAGTGACTTTGTAGTGAGAACGTCTCAAAATAAAAAAGGAGCGGGGGATGGAATTCAGTCTGAAGCCCCAGGTTCAATTCCCAGGACTTAAAAAAAAATTGGAGCCGGGGATTTAGCTCAGTGGTGCCATGCAAGGTCCTGAGTTTGATCCCCAGTACCACACACACACACACACACGCACACGCACACGCGCACGCGCGCACACACACACACACACACAAAGGAAACACAAAAAATTCCTCTAATTAAAGTCAAGTCTACTAACTGACTGGCTCAACTAAATCAAACAGTAAACAAAATGAACGGATAAATACACACACCACTAAGTAATATCGTGTATCAGGAGTAAAGAGAAGCTCCACAATGCTTCCAGACAGTAAAAACAGCTTCCCTGGAAAGGAAGAACATCAGAATTCGCATGTAATACTGAATGCTAAAAGACAATGGAACATTGCCTTTAAAATTCTGAGGGAAAATTATTTACAACAGACTCCAAACCACCACTCAATCAAGTGTGGAGACATTTGCAGACCTAGAAAGCCTCCAAATCTGTCCCTCCAAGGCATTTCTTCAAGGAAGACACTGGGGATAAACTTTGGCAAAAAGAAAAAAGAAAGAAAAGACATTAAATCAAGAAAGAGAGAAAAAAATATCACAAGACTGAATAAAGAAGAGATGGAATACAAAGGGGTCTCAGGAGACCAGAGCTATAAGAACAGGCCCAGAAAGCAACCATGTGAATGGCAGAAGAGGGATCAAAAAATATCACCCTTAAAGAACAACAGAAAAGGAACTGATTATCTGATGTTTTTGAGCACCTGAGTCTTTGGATTATCACTATGTTAGGCTTGTTTTAAAAAACTAAACAAATTTTTTAATTGGACAATTTTTAATTATTGAAAAGATAGAGTTCTATATACTTACTCGGGCGACTGAGATAGGAGGATCACAAATTGAGGCCAGTCTGGGGAATTTAGTGAGATTCTATGTCAAAATAAATTAAAAGAGACCAGGGAGCAGCTCATTGATAGGGCACTTGCTCCATGACGGAACAATAAAAAGGAAACAGTTCTAGTAAAAAGAAAATAATGATAGTCATGTGGTTCATCAGTGAAAAATATTTTTATCTACTGATTTAACACAAGTTTTGGAAATATAATCTACAGTAGAAGGGGTGAGAGAGAAAAAAGAGAAGGTGGGACTATAAGTAAATCCTCATACCACAAAAAGAATTCAAGAATTTTTTTCTGAAATTAATAGTTCAAAAAAAAGTAGTGTAACATTTTTAAACAGAAAGATTAATATTGGAAAACATTCTATTTGATTTTTCAAATTATGTACATGAAATACTTTAATAAAAAGAAAGCTAAATTTAAAAAAAAGAATTTAAGCTTACAAATTCATTATGAATTCAAAGAGAGGATTGAAGAACCAGAGAGACATGGAAAGGAAGCCCCATCTACCATCTCCTCCCATTTACTTACCCCCCCAGGGCTACTGAGAGAAGCCTGGTCCAAGGAGCTTGGCAGTCTCATCTAAGCTACCTTTCTGGCTAGGGCACTCGCTCTGCATGGAAGTCACAACAGCAAGGGGCAGGTAACAGACCAAGAGTCACCTCATTAAAAAAGGAAAAGTGGAAAAGTTCCAATTAATGATACAGTAAAGGATATGGAATTCATATCAATAGCAGTCCAGTATTAACATATTACAGAGACACACCTCCTAAGATCTCAGAGTAAATTTCCAAATTTTTAAAAATGATGCTCCGTAGTGAAAACCTACAATTCAGGGTCACAGATTCCAAGGCATCTGTAAAAAGGAAGATACTTTATCACTTAGCTTGGAATTTAAATTTAGCAATTGCATCCACTTCTGAACTTGTCCTGATTGAAGATAACACAACAACAATCCAATATAAAGAGAATTCAAATTTAGTTCATTTACAAAACAATTCTCATTAAAGTCCTTCAAATCGAGGGACCAGGCAATAGGAATGAAAAACAAGCACTGGTTTTGCTTGGAAGACCACTGACATGCCAAGAGTCTCCAAATTTCTCAATAACCTCAAGGTCTAAACAGAGCAAACAAGGTAACTATAAATCATAGAAAAAACTGACAAGTTAAAATTCTTACAGAATTGTTCTTACTTGGGTCATCTTTTTAAAAATATTCAGGAAAGTCAGGAACCCTTGAAAATGCAGAGTTCCTAAAAGGCAAGGTTCTCTTAAGCTTTATAGGTTGCTTCATGGCACTAACTGATCAAAACTAAGCTACACACCAGGGCGTCCCAGCCACTTAGAAGGCTGAGGCCCAAGGATTGCGTGAGCAACTGCCTAAGTCATCAGTGCAGGACCAGCCTAGGCAGCACAGCAAGACCCAGTCCCAAAAGGAAAAAATCCCAACCCTGCACATAAAATCCAGATACATTTATACTGCCTCCAAAACATGATTTCACAAATATAAACGAGGCTCCAAGTCACAACAAAAGCCATTCTTAGGGATAAGTGCATCTGTTCAAGCTTCCATTTCAAGGGGGGAAAGTAATACCAACTAGAAATGATTAGCACTTTATTTAAAAAATATTGACAGAAAACCATTCAAAAACTTACCTATTTGGATAAATCAATAAAAAATGGATTTTACTATCTTCTATGAATTCAAAAGTTTATTACAGTATTTTCATTATAAACTATTACCTCAAAAAACAACTACCAGAAAAACTTTTACCAGTAGCACCTTGACTTTTCTGGTCTTACCACTGTGCAAGTTCCTATTACAAAACAAAACAAAACACAAAAACTTGGCCAGAGATGTAGCTCAGCTTATCCACCCAGCATGAAAATTTACTACCTTCTTTCAAAATAGATATAGGAAATGAAACTTATGAGCAGAACACAGGGTAGTCTAATGACCTGTGTGCTATTTAAAAACACAATTTCAGGGGCCGGGGATTTAGCTCAGCGGTTTGGTGGCCCGCCTCGCAAGCGCAAGGACCTGAGTTCAATTCCTGGTACCAAAAATAAATAAATAAAAATTTAAAAAAATAAAAACACAATTTCAGAGCCTGGTGTGGTGGCACATACCTGTGATCCCAGCACTCGGGAGGCTCAGGCAAGAGGATCACTGTGAGTTGGAGACCAGCCTGGGCTACATAGTGAGTTCCAGGTCAGTCTCAAATATACAGTGAGACCCTGTCTCAAAAAACCTAAATAAATAAATATAAAAACACAATTTCAATTTATCTAAATATATATTAATATGGATTATTTGTGTCCATTTTAACTTAAAGCCTGTAATTACAGATTTTATTTTAGTAAACACCAAATATTAACTCAAAAAAAATTCCCAGAGGCCCCGGGATGTAATTCAGTGGTACTGCACCTGCCTTGTAAGCATAAGGTCCTGAGTTCGATCCCCGATACCAAAGGGAAAAAAATAAAATTCCCATGTATACTAAAAAGAAAAATTTTAAAGTGAGTAGGCCACACCATTATAAGTTCACAGAAAACAAAATATGCTTCATTGTGTATCTACCACCAGGCCTGAATATACAAAATCAAATAAGTAAAAGACTAGACAGAGTATCAACAAATGTAAGAAATACAATGTATTATCTCAAGAGTTTGAATGCAAAAAACACATATTTATTAAACATGATTAACTTAAAAACACCAAGCCAATTTGTTTTAAAGTGCTGTTCATCCAAACTTACACAAAACCATCACCCCAAAGTAAATTTTTAAAAAACAGATTACAAGGTAAACACTGACAATAGATATGGACAAGCACTACTAAAAATGCTATTTGCTCTTTAACTAAATAATGCCATTTTCAAGTGATATTTAACAGTAACCTTGACAGAATTCCTTCTCTGTATAAATATTCATAAATAAAAAATTGTCTCTAAATATTCTAAAGAGCTGCAAACAATACCTTACAATAGCAGCTTAATGTCTATTTTAGGGGGGGAAAAAAGCACTAAAATCTTCCATTGAAAGCCATTTATTTCTCTGGTTTAAGTGAACAAGGTCACTACAACATTAACCTCTTTTGTAGAACAACGTAAGTAACAGTGTATACACATCTTAAATTTGATAGGTAACAAAAGTTACAATGCAATCTTCTGATGCACTAAGATAATAAATAAATAAAAAATTAAATACTTTAACCCAACATTTGGTATCAACAAATCAGTAGTGTCGACTTCACATACGAAGGACAGCAGAGTCTATTTTTTTGAAAAATACTCAATTGGGGCTAAAGATATTTAGAATACTAAATGTTTCCTTTTTGCTTAAAGGAACACAACACAATCACCATCAAGCTGCTATCGTAACTCACTCTAAGCTGGGGTAAAATGACCTTTTGGTCCATGGCACAAGTTACTTATATCACACTTCTGTCAAACTGAAACCTTGTAAGATTTCATGTTTATAAACTACAATACACACTGATCAAGCTATCAGTCCCTCACAGTTTTTTAGAAAAATATCTACATTTGTCTTTATGGATGTCAAAATGTTACACCATCATCTATTAAAAAAAAAAAAAAAAAAAAAAGATGCACATTTGTACTATGAAGTTATTAGGAAAATACTCTTGCAAATAAACTATATAAAGATAAAATACACTTCAAAAGTATGTGGGTTGTTTTTTGTTTGTCTGTTTTACAATATTCTGTAAAGTGCAAGAAATCCTAAGGGAAAAACTACTCCCTATAACAAGTTTAATTACAGCAGCTTTTGCATAGCAATACTTAGAGGAAGTTGGACACTTCAATTTCCTCAGGAAGAGAAGGATGGAAGAGAATCTTCCAATTCAGATTTCTTTTTGGCCATAAGTCTGCTTTCTTCAGGAATGGTTGCTGATGTCAAATCTCCATTAAGTGTATTTCTTGAACAGTGAACAGGTCCTATTAAAAAATTGATTAAAAAATTAAACATCTTATGAATGTTAACTCTAGTCCTCTGCAAAAGTGTATTTTAAATTTCCTATTCAGGAACATGAAATTCTTTTAGCTTCTTGTTAATTTTTGGTCTATGTGTAATAGAGAAAAATTAACTTTTTTACTACTGGCTCATAAGGGAAATTTCAGAGTTCATGAGATAAATTACAAAATTATATCAAGTAGACATTTTTATTTTGTTCACTGCTATAACCATGGCTGACACACAGTGGGCAATAAATAAATATTTGTTGAGAAGACTTTAGTCTTTCTTAACTATTATTGCTTTTCAGCCTGACTGGTTTAATGCTGTTAGTAACCTCCTTGTTCGTAGGAAAAGAAACTAAGACCCAGAAAAAGGTTACATGCCTTACTCTGGATCACACAACTAGTAACAGGATTGGACTAAATTCAGATCTTTGTTTTATTATAAGACTTTCTGAGCTAGGTGAAAGTTCCTATGTTTCCACAGGATGCAACTCCAAGAAAACAGAGCTGAACACCCTGGTGTTGTCCTGTTCTAAGGCAGCTAAACTTTTTACATGTATTATTTAAATTTATATATACCATCTATTATTTTTCTAATTTTTTAATTATCTTAAGACACAACAGTTATACTACACAAGAAGAATATTCCTGGATAAAGACTTTCAACTATTGTAATACATATCGATTTTACAAGGAAAAGTACTAAGTCCCTGTCTACTAGCTCAATACTAACTTCAGCATAAACAAAAAGAGGATAAAACTTCTGACCTTAGCCAGGCATGGCGGCGCACACCTGTAATCCCAGCACTTGGGAGGCTGAGGCAGGAGGATTGCTCTGAGTTTGAGACCAGCCTGGGCTACCTAGTGAGTTTCAGGTCAGACTCAACTACATAGTGAGACTCTGTCTCAAAAAAAACCAAACCAAAACAAAACAAAACAAAACTTCTGACCTTGCCTAAAAGCCAGTTAGGGAATGCTAAAAATAAGGTATGCACAGCTAGATCTTATAAAAATTTAGGATGAGCATGCCTAAAAGAGAGAGCTAAGAGAAAATGGCTACTTTAAAAAATAAATAAATAAAAATTCTCACAAATGGTCCTCTTTATAAAATAAAGAAAAAAAATGTAGCACCTAGAGAAAAGGATGAGGGAGAAGAGCTCTGGATTAAGAGTCATTTGTAAAAAGCAGAAAGAGCAAGGAGAATCATAAACTATACTACCTGCTTGAGATAATACGTGTGTGCGTGCGCATGTCTGTATTTTACTAGAGACTGAACCCAGAGTCTTTGCACTGGGCTACATTTCCAGACCTTTTTCTCTTTTTCATTTTGAGACAGAGTCTCACTAAATTGCCCAGCTGGGCTCAAACTTGAGAACTTCCTGGCTCAGCCTCCCAGAGGCCTGTTATTGTAGGTTAACAAGGGTGTGCCACCACGCCCAGCTACATAGTTTTATACATGCACAACCTCTTCAATGTTCTTTCCTTCTCTCTTCCAGATCTTGCTCAATTGGCCAGAAAAGTCTTTTCCTCCCTTTCCTTCTCTATGCTTACCTTTTTCCTCCCTTTATGACTTTACCCACTGTCACTTAAGTTCAAGATGGTAGTGAGCACAATGTTCTGTAACAATACATGTATTGTTAGTTCTACTTTTAAACAGGCATTTGAAAAGATGCCACTGGGCCGGGGATTTAGTTCAGTGGTTCCACTGCCTGCCTCGCAAGCGCAAGAACCCGAGTTTGATCCCTGGTACAAAAAAAAAAAAAATGCCAACACTTTCACCAACTATAGAAATGATCCCTGAAAGTATAGCCTTTAAAAACGCCAACACTTTCAAAAAATCTGAAAATGGTCAGCAGTTCTATTTAGAATCACCAGCATCTGCATCTGTATCCTCCTCCAACTAAATCTCTTTGATTATCTGGTTAAATAAAACAACTCTATCCTAGTCAAAGTTTTCAACATACTTGCTATGGCTTGTGTTTAGACGTTCCCCCAAAGGCTCATATGAATGACGTGGGACTATTATGGAGGTGGCTGAATCTAGAGTGTGTGATTGATTCCTGGTGGGGCTACGCCTAAGGGCACTAGGATTAAGGGTGTGAGTGCTACCTGCCCTAGGTAGTCTGAATAAGACAGAAGGGGCAGAAAGATGCTCCTAAGCTTCTTGCTCTTGCTGCTTCCACTGCCATGAACTGTTGCCCCTCTGCCACCTGCCTTAGAGTCAGCCAATTATGGACAGAAACCTCCACAAACTGGAGCTAAATAAACCTTTCCCCGCTTTAACTTTGGGTATCAGGTATTTTGTCTCAGCAATGACAGAAAAGTAACTAAGACAATACTCAAATATTAGAAGTTCAACTTTTTGTTGTTATTGTTCTGTATCATTTAGGGCTCCCCTAAGCATCTAAATCTAACCACCACTTATCATGTCATATCCATTAGAGAAATACAATCTGTGTTCTGAAAAAGTGACTTACAAATAAACTCTTGGAATGAAATACATTCCTTGAGAACTATACAGAATTTCTATCCCACATGCTTCACTGGAAATAGTAAAGACTTTAAAAAGCAAAAGTCTATTAATGGAGATGTAATAAGACTATATTTGTGTTCACTGAAAACTGTTACTACTGTCAAGCGAGACATTGTGACACACTTTCAAGCTTTCTCTCTTCAGAGACAAATAATAAAAATTTTAACATAAATCATAAAACTTCTCCTAAAAATCACACTATGCTCTCTCTAGTAATTCACCAATACTACCAGATAAAATTATTTTCCTTGGCCATTTTAAGCCATGTAAATAACAAGGCTGGCTGGTTATTCTTTGGACTTAGACCCCACCTTTATTTTCCCCAGAATCCTACCTGTAATTCATGCTTTCTTCTAAAATGTTTTTTAAATGGAAATGTAGTAGAGGTAAAAGATTAGGAGATACATGTGATTATATTTACAAAGCATTCCCCAACACTTCTTAGCTAATAAGAGTATATATGACCAGCTGTTGACTGTATGCAGTTTACTTAGCTTTGAGTTAAAGAATTAGTCCAAGAGCAAAATACAGTGTTCCAATATCAGTATCCTCCAGTTCCAGAAAGTACAGAGCCCACAACAATTGTGCTAAACAGGCCAAAGAAAGAGACAAAGAGATCTAACTCACTGTCTGGGTCTTCAAGAGGAATATCGTTACAAGAGTCTGTATCTGAGTAGGTTCTTCGGCGTCGCTGGGAGAGTCGGTGAAGTGCAGACACTGATTCGTTTATAGAGTAACTGCTCCTGCAAATTAAATAAAAAGCATTAAGTTTCAAGGCTTAACAAATAAAAACACCCTTAACTAGAATTGTAAATGACTTCTCTTTAAGTGGAAAGACTATTTTTAAGTCCAACCTGCTATGTCAGCAACGCTTTTGTGCATTCATAGGCCAAACGGCTAGCAAGTCCACCTATTTAGAATCCAGTTGGAAAGCTGGATAATGGCCACCAAGCTGAACCAAGTGGAAAAGGTGTACAGTGAAAAGGAGACCTCTCTCAGAGGGGAGGGTTCAGCAAGGCAGAAGGCAAACAAGATGGTTTATCAAAATATTAAAATTTAAAGTTATGAGTTTTACTAGTACATGTATCCAATTCAATCCATATCTGATCAAAGACAGTAGACTTTAGGGAGATGGGCAAAAAGTTTAAGGAAGATGCTAGAGGCAGATTACCCGAGAGCAGCACAAGAAGATAATAATAGCAAAAAAGGAGGCTAGAAAAACTTTTCTAAAAAATTAAACATGGAAGCAAATCATCACCACCCGACAGAACACCAGTTTTTTATTTTATGATGCCCTAACACTGCACCTCCAGAAAAAAAAGTGTTTTAGCTTTTTATATCTAATTTCATTAAGGGAGAAAGGGTAAAGAACAATTGAAAACATTTCTATTACAAGAACAAGATTGTCAATGGTTGATTAAACCTACAAGATACACATAGGAATGAATATTGAGAGAAGCAAATAGGAACCACACTACGCAGCTTACATTTCACACCACTTACAAGGCCTGACAAAATTCCCTAGGTAGGCATAATTTTGACAGAATTTGGTCAAAAGAAAATGTCACCTTACCTTTCTGAACTGCAAGAACCAGGGTGACTGACAGAACGTTTCATCTAGAAATTAAAAAAAAAAAAAAAAAAATAGCACAATCTTCATGTCAAGTAGTATTAATAAAGCTCTGATTTATCATCATCATAGTATAAATTTATTTGGAGAAAAAGATGTCTGGCAAAAAACCTTATCTTTTATAGACTAAAGTAATATCAGTAGCATATCAAGCTTTCTCCCTAATAACCATTATTAGAACTTTCACAATATATACCAAAACATGCTGTATTCTTTTCTCAATACTAAAAGTCAAATTTTACTTTTGTGTGTGTATGTATAGAGAAATATAAGAAACAATGCATATATAACTAATCAAAAAATCCCACGCTTTTGTGATAGACGGGAATGTCCAGCAAGCCAGAAAATGGTATAATAAATGTCTCTTTTTCCTTCTGAAGGGCAAGAGTAGAGTTAGGCAACAAGGCTTCTCTTCACTTTTCTTCACTCAGGGAGCTGTGGTTTTCAGGGGGGATGGCAATAACAATTCAAGTCATTAAAGAACTCAAGAGAAAGACCCTTAACATATATTTTCTTCAACATATATTTTTAAAATAAGAATCTGATTAAGCTGAGCATTAATAAATATGAGAAACAGTACACATAATTTAGACAATCAAACTACTCCATCAACAAAATAAAGGGAGGCAACAAGTGAAATAGACTATTTAGTGAAGTTTATGCTAAAAGTTTAAAAGGATTTCTCTTACATACACAGGCCCAAGATGTCTCCAGCCCAGGTCTAACATTTTTATGTTCATGCTTCCTATCACTGGAACATAAACCACCAGCTGCTGACAAATCCCAGCTGAAATGCAAATAGGTACGACCTACCCCATTTGTTGCCCATATACATCTGGCAGATACTAAGATGCAGGTAGGTATGGACCTCTCATTTTAACAGAAATTATTTTTTAGACTTACTCATCCAACAATATCCTTACTGCTATAATAACCACTCCTTCTGTGTGTCTAAGTGGCAACTGCCCAAATTTTCATGTTTTGCAATAAGTAAGATTCAATCCAGTTTTTTGCTAAACTGGATTCAGTTAGATTAACTACATAAACTGGTCAGAGATCAGATTAAAAGGTTACAAAATTCTCAAATATTCCAGCTTTCATATCAATAACTTGTTATATAAAAATATTTTCAAATCAGTAAGTAACTCATGCTGTCCTTAACAAAATATGTTGCCCTATCTGGCCTTGACTCCCAGGCTAACTGCAACCAGAAACAGTCCCAGAATCCACCATTCTCGCTTTCATATCAAGCAAAATGACACACCTAGGAAGAATAAGCAGCCTCTAACCTATCATTCCTAGATTAAGACTAAATGTTTTGCATTTTTTTAAACTAATAAAAGACTGTGACATAAAAGAGACATTCTAAGTCGGGCATGGTACCACACACCTGTAATCCCAGCATTTTGGGAGGCTGAGACAGTAACTTAGTGACTTCTTAGACGTTGTCTCAAAATAAATTACAAAGGGGGTCTGGGGATGTAGCTGGTGCAAAGGCCCCAGGTTCAATCCCCAGTACTGAAAAAATAAACAGAAAAACAGAAATAGTTTCTTATATACAAAACATAAGTATGACTTCTCTGAATACATTTCCTAAGAAGTTCAATGAAAAAATGAGGGAACTTTTTTAAGGTGTTTTTGCATAGCTCTATAAAGCAGATCTTAAAAAAAAAAGAGTATTCCTAGTATATCCACTTCAGGAACACAGCACTATATATCCATCTCAAGAGTGCTTCTTTATTCAATTATACAAGCTATTTAATAGTTTACAGTACATTTACAATTGTTCTAAAAAGCAATATTGTGTCCTACTGATCCCCACACTGTTAGAGGGTATTCAAAAATAAGTAAAAAGGAGGGCTGGGGAATTAGCTCAGCAGTTCGGTGACCTGCCTTGCAAGCACAAGGACCTGAGTTCGATCCCCGGTACCAATAAATAAATAAATAAATAAATAAATAAATAAATAAATAAATAAATAAATAAAATAAGTAAAAAGGAATCAAATGTCAAATGAAGTTCACAAACAATGCATACTACACCTCTCCCTCTTAGAGATGCATAATACACTTTAACATAAAATAGGCTCTGCAAGCCAGGAATGGTGATACACACCTATAATCCCAGCTACTCAGGAGGCTGAGGCTGAAGGATTCCAAGATGAGTGCCAGCTTGGGCAATTTAGTGAGAGTTCGTCCCAAAATAGAAAGTAGAAAAATAAAAAGGGATGGGGATGTACCTTAGCGGTAGAATGCTTGCCCAGCATGTGTGAGGCCCTAGGTTCAATTCCCAGCATTAAAAAAAACAAACAAAAAAAACCAAAACAAGCAAAAATCAGAGGTTCTGAGAAGCCCTAGAAGACTGTACCTCTTAGATTGGCACAGAAAACTCCAATTCATTAAGTCAACCCAAGTTTTTCCAACAAATGTGACAATAAAACTCATTTTCATAGTAGACTTGTCTAAGAGAACACTATTAGTCCATCACACACTGATTAGAAAACAATATTCTTAAATCCACTATCTCCAGCAAAGAAAGCTCTAATTATTCAGAGTAATCAGGAAGTAAGAAACTAACATTAAACAATTAACATTAAGCAGGTCAGATCCTTCACAATGACCTTCTGTTGTAAAAGACATTTTTACAGATGAAGAAACTGAGGACCAGAGATTACTGGGAGGGTTCAAATCTAAATACCTTCTACAGAATACTGTGCCCATTGGAACATGTTTCAAGTCCCTCCCAAACCCTCCACAGATATACTTCACTATATGTCATCAAGAGTAAAACACTGCCCCACTGTCAAGTGGAAGAGTGCTCCCAACCTTTTCTGCATCACAGCACACATGGCATTACAGTGCTTTCCTGGTACATAGAGGTCAATGGCTAAAGCAGCTCAGAGGCAGGCAGTACATGGCCCTCTAAGAGGGCAGGAATCAGGACACTGGCACACACTGAGCTCATCAGTTGAGAGGATCCCATGCAGAATATGAGAAAAAACGAAAGAATTCAATCCACTGATTGTTTCCTGCCTGCTTCCACCCTGTTATGGTTTATACCTTCATAGCCCCCAAAGCCTCATGCGCTCACAGGAAGGGGTCTGGGAGGGGACTGGATCATGAGGGTGTGACTAACCCACATCAACAGTGAGTTTATAGCTAAGCGTGATGCTGGGAGGTGCAGCCTCCTCCTAGGTGGCCACTGCAGGAGTACGCTGGCAGGGTATTCCTCCTCCCCATTTCCTCTCTCTCTGCTTCTTGCCTGCCGGGCTGTAAGCAAGTTCCTCCGCCATGCCACCTTGCCTCGAAGGTGATTATGGACTGAACCCTGCAGAGGTTTGAAGAAACTGTGAGTGAAAATAAACCTCTCCTCCTTAGAGCTACGGGAGTCAGGCATTTTGCCCCAGCAATGAGAAAGAAACTAAGACACACCCTTAAAAATAAAAACAAAAACCCAGGTAAGTTTATCACTAGAGGAAAGTCAAGACATTCCAACCATTTGAACAGGAGAAGGTGACACAGGAGAAACCAAAGGATCTGGATGGAGCAGTTGAAACATCTCAGGCTTAAACTTGGCATTCGCTATCTTCACGCATTCTTCAAGCGTTGTGATGAAGGTATTACACGTGGCACTAAGCAGGGAAGAGGCTTCATTCATGTTCTAGAAAAATACATACGAAGACTTGAACAAAATCACATGCAACTACATGGACTCATACATGTCTTTATCATCAAGTGATGAAACGTGCCTCCAGTGGACACTTTACTAGGTTATGTTTAAACATGGGAATTTATTTAAAAGATACTAGCTGAGCTGGGGATTTAGCTCAGTGGCACCACGCCTGCCTAGTACCAAATAAATAAAATAAAATATGCTACCAGAGAAAGTTAAAGCCATGCAGCAATAAGAATTGTCTGTTTATGTCAATTACGTATGAAATAAGATTCAAAGAAAAATAAATTTTGCATTTAAACCAAATATATTGAAAAACTGTCTATAAAAACATATCTTTGAGAAACTTAACCTAAACTATAGACTTCTAACAATGAGAATTCTGAAGGTGGTCACACAAGTGGAACATCCAAGAGTCACTTGGTGGATAAGTTATGAGCTCTCACTTGAAGCTGGAGCCTTACTACCAAAAGAAAGAGAACAGCGGTTCAGTTGTCCAGTGAAGTCATGCATCTGGCCTAAAGGACAAAGCCTGAAATGCCCCACCCACCCACACACCCCAACCTCCAAACTGTCAGTGGCTGCAAAGACAGGCTTTACTTCCCAGGAGAAATGTGCTGCTTCATGCTTGCCTCGAGCCACACACACTTCCTAGCAGATGCTACAGATTTCCAGAGTCTACACAGTAGGGAAAGGCCAGAATAGCAAGAGGTAACTCCAGTAAAGATGCCTCTTCGAGCCGGGCATGGTGGCACACACCTATAATCCCAGCACTTGGGAGGCTGAGACAGGAGGATCGCTGAGTGTTCAAGACCAGCCTGGGCTACACAGTAAGTTCCAGTTCAGTCTGAACTACACAGTGAGACCCTGTTTCAAAAAACCAAAAAAAAAAAAAAAAAAAAAAAAAAAAAAAAA
>NW_022900938.1:17871795-17884709 GCF_012274545.1 Fukomys damarensis
TTAAAAAAAAAAAAAAAAAAAAAAAAAAAAAAAAAAAAAAAAGATGCTGTCCTGACATCCTCTGAGATGCACAAGGACAGCCCAGGGTGGTACAAAACACAACCACACATGAACAGATCCACTTTGCTTATACCTCTACACTGGGAGATGAATGACTCTCATCATGGTGAACAAATTCCTGGATTGTATGAACCTGCTGCATTAGGAGGTCACAGTAGAGGCGAAGTTCAGACATTTTGGTTTTCAAAGATTCACTGGTTTCACTTATTTCTGAAAGGAATATAAACCACCATTCAATCAGATCAGTTTCGCACACTTTGGACAATAAACAGAATGTTATCATTCTTAAAATATGGCAATAAGTACATTACCTACAGCTTAAGAGATGAGAGAGCTTAGAAATAGGATCATACAGGACCTAAAACTAATCTTCTCTTTCAATAACTGGGAAACGAAATCGACAATTATATGTCTGCCACGAAGTTTAAGTAGACTGATTTACAGAGACAAAGTGATGATCACTGGATATTTCATATATTTCCACTCCATTACTCATCTGTTTCCATTTGAAAAGTACCTGTAGGACCAGGGATTTAGCTCAGTGGTGATGCTGCCTGCCTCACAAGCACAAGGTCCCAAGTTTGATCCCCGGTACCAAAAAAAACAACAAAAAAGAAAAGTACCTATGTTTTTTGTGTTATGAATTAGCATTTTTGGACTTCATACATTTTTTTCAATTCTGATGCTTGTTTTCTCTTAACATATAATTTATAAAATTCTTACACCTTAGTCGTTTGCCTAGCTCATATACTGCAAATACTTTCCATATATAGTATTAGCTTTCTTTCAACTTTCTTTATTGTACAGTCTATCATACCAAAATTTTCAATTTTTATGCAATTAAAACTATGGTATATAAACATTTGTTTATCTTCTGTTGTTTTCAGCTTCATTTTCAAATTACATTGTTTTCACAATTTTTATAAAGAGCTTACTTTCTTCTCCTTAATAACTCCAGACAAATTAAATATCCAGCCATCATCTCAGCCACTCACAGGACCATATCCTTTAAGTTAGAAGAAAGAAAGAAGTACATAATAATGGATTTTGGAGCTTCTTGACATTCTCTCAAGCCAGTGGCACTGTTTTGGGGTCCCAGCCACAGAGCCACTTTTGCCAGAATATACCCAAGCAGCTCTACTTGCATATTTGAGCTAACTTACATGAATGATTACCCACATTTCAGTCAATTCCTCTTTAGTTAGGTAAAATATCCCTTACCATTTTAACTATCTTCAGGAATATACTTCCTTGGCATTAAGTACACTTAAATTTTATACAACCATTACCATCAGTTATCTCCAGACTTTTTCATCTCTCCCAAAGGAAACTCTGCATTCATTAAATACTAACCCCAATCCCTTCTCCCTATTGGCTCTGCTCCCACAGTCTACCATCTACCAGTACAAACTGATCTGCAGTATTTCATATAAGTGGAATCATACTGTATTTGTCCTTTTGTGATGGGCTTATTTCCCTCAGCATAATGTCTTTAAGGTTTGTTCATGTTGTAGTGTATGTCCTTTTTAACAGTGACTAACACCCCACCCCACTGTATATGTATAGATACCACATTTTACTTATCCATTCATCTACCTATAGATATTTGGGTTGTTTCTGCCCCTTTTGCTATTGTGAGTATCCATTTCTTATCCTAATCTTAGCCATACTTTATCCACGATGTTCTTTTGTATATTTGAATACTGTTAGAAATCGCATCCTCAGTCTCCATTTTTCAATATCAATAATGATTCCCAATAATTTATCTTAATATTGTTTTTAAATGTAAAAGTAATATACACTCAATGAAAAAGTTTAGAAAACAGGAGAAAAAATACAGAAAAGAAAAAATCACACTGCAAGTTCACTACTAAAATATACTGTCAGTGTTTTCACATTTAAACTACATATAATTAGACTAACACCATAAATCATTTGCTTTGCTTTTTATTTTTATTTTTTTGAATTGACAACATATGTTCATAATAAAGTCAAGGTATCAAAGGATGTAGTATGAAAAGCTAATCTCACAAATTCCCTTTCCAAATGTATCTTAACCAATTCTTATACACCTTTCCTAAGCTGGTCGATGAATACTATATGTGTAATTTTGAGTTCTGCTTTTAACATTGGGCATTTTCTCACACCATTAAAATTCCCTGTAAATATTTTACTGTCTGCATAATAATATATTAGCCAATGAAAGCACTAATTTACTTAACATTGGCCTGAATTTATACCTTTACAGTATTTATAAAATTTTTACTAGAATGATCCACACATATAAATCTTCTTCTACATTACTGTTTATTTCCTTGGGATAGAAAACTAAAAGTGAACAGGGTGTTTATATTTATGTTACAGAATACACTCATCATGAGAAGGAAAATTATACTTACCTTTTTCTTTTTTAGTCCTAGTATCAGTCAAACATGCTTTGGAGCTCCCCAGAGCAACCAGCCACCTCTGTCTTTCAGCTGCATTTACTGCCTTCATGTAGAAATGTTGCTCTCCTGGAATGATTAATTCCATTCTTGTGTTGTCTGCTGAATGAACTGTGATGATAAACAAAGCAGAAACACAGCTCTAGTTTGGGGAAAATTCAATCACCACTCTTACATGATGCTGTATTAGATGCCTCGTACACCTAAAACAACAAACCATGACTCACAACATGGGTACTACTGGTCCCTAAGGGCCCATCGAGTGGCATCCTTCAAACCACCACACTCAGAGGCCCCAGGAGACAACGCTGCCAAATCAGTAACGACATACAAAAGAGAAAACAGTGATAAATTAACTACTGAGAAGTGAGACCCTCTTCTGGGGCCAGCAATACGCATTAAATATACATATAATGAACGTCACAAATATTATACATTTTTCACTGACTTGCTTGAAAGCAGAATCTATGCTCTGGTATGCCTAAACCTAGGGTAGTGCCCAGAATATAGGAGGAATGAAATAAATGGTAATCATGGCCACTTTCCATGAGAACAGTAGCTCTATAATATGCCCCTAATTAAGGTCATAATTCTCCCTCTACTTCTACCTCCTCTCTTACACACACAATATACCTTCTAATACTCAAAGAGGAGTTAATCAAGAATTATGCTGAGCTGATCTCAAGTCTTTGTCATAGGATGAAATTGTGCATACACCGTCAATAATCAACAAGTACATACTCAGCTCAGAACATGCTGGTGAAGGGGAAGAGGAATAGTGAGAAAGGAAGTTGCTACCCTTAAGGAACTGACAGTATAACCAAGGAAACAAACTGACATATCAAAACTAATGAGTATACTGAAATGTTGAATTCATCGGTCAGAGGTTTCATGTGTAACTATACAAGAGTGGCAACAAAAGATAGAAAATTTTAAAAAGGCTTCAGCTTCAAGAGCAAGATTTGATGATAGCAGGACTCAGGAGAAAAATGGCATGAGAAAAAGCCTAAATGAGGAAATAAATACAAAATATACCGAGCAAATTAGGAAGCAAGTCTAAAAGGAATCTCGTGTTGTACAGTAATGTAGTATTCACATTCAGAACTGGACAAGTTGGGTATGGTCAAATTATGCACGCCCACAAAGTCTGGCAGAAGCCCTAAGTTAGAGAGACTATTATACTGAGAATCTTGACTGAATGCTCAGTGGCAAATAAGTGCCACAAAAGCTTTGCTGCCCCTAGTCTACGTACACTGATGCAGATCCTTGAAGTTGTAACCATGTAACAATCAATAATAAGTACAAAAGATTTTTACACTGGGACAAAACTAGTGAAATTCCAAAACCGGAAGATTTTTTTTTTTCTAACTGCTAAGTTTAATTAAAGAACCAATATCTACCTTAAAACAATGCTCTAATTTCAAGTCATATTTGCTAAAAATGAAACTAACTCACTTTCAATCATATCAGAATTTATGCATCCATGCAAAGGTGATCACCTCCAATGTGTCACCTGAGAAGGCAAATTTTAAAATGATGTCTCTAAAACATCAGGTCTCTCAGGGAAAAATGATGAACAAGACCTCAGAATTACAAAGCACTGCTGGGGATTTAGCTCAGTGGTTCCGCTGCCTGCCTCGCAAGCGGGAGGACCAGAGTTCGATCCCAGGTACCAAAAAAGAAAAAAAAAGAGAGAGAATTACAAAACATTACTTAGAGAAATAAAATACCTAATTAAATATAAGGTTATATCACATTAAAGGATTAAAAGACCCAATATTGTTAGCAATAAAATTCTTAAACTGACCTACAGATTTAATGTCATTCCAATCAAAATTCCAGTAGATATGTGGAAGTGTATTCTAAAATGTATAAAAAAACACAAAGGCACAATAATAGCCATGACAATAATAAAAATGAATAATTAAAAGAATTAGGCTATGAGACGCAAAAATTATAAAGTTAGATTACTTAACATAGTGCGACACTGGCATAAAAATAGAAAAATAGGAGAACAGAATAGTGTAGAAAAAGAACCACACATATGACAAAGATATCCCTCCAGTACAATAGGGAAAAGCTTAGTTTCTTCAATAGATAAGCTCAGTCAATTGGTTATTCATATGGGAAATATATATATTTTTTCAAATATATATTTTAAGTTAATTACAGACCTATATGTGAAATGCAAACCGATAAACCTTCAAAAAGTAATGCAGAAGGTATCTTAAGTGGGACATAAAAAGCTCTAATAAAAATTAATTAAATTAGACCATCAAAATTAAGAACAATTGTTCATCAAAAGACATCAGTAGCAGAATGAGAATACAATCTACAGGGTGGGGAAAAGATTCAAGATTATACAAACTCTTACAAATTAATACGAAAGATAGCCAAGTTTAGAAAATGGGCCAAAGACTTCAAAAGGAAATTCAAAACAGGAGGATACTCGAATAGCCACTTAAAAAAAAAATCCTCGTCATCGTTGTTGAGGAGATGCATGTTAAACCTCTATACGCACTATACTACTATGCACACTAGAAATACTCGGAATTTTAAACACTGATAATACCAAGTTTTGGCAACATAAAGCAAATAGAATTCTTACATTCTGCTGCTGAAGAATAAACTGATATAATCATGCTAGAAAAGAACATTATCTAAGAAAAGATTATCTTCTTAACCAAATTTCAGTCAGGTTCTTGTGAGTCCTGGTCTACACTGGGCTTCCATCTCCATTATGGTAGAGTACAGGTTCAGCAAAAACTCCCTCTTATATGAAAAAAGTACTTCTTGTATGGAGTCAGCTTTTTCTCACTATTATTATCAAGTTTGTTTATAAATATTCTTTTCAAATAAATATATATGAACAAGTAAGACATTTAAAACAGAACCCTGTTAAGTCAATTATCGCATCACCTTTCGTATTTGACCAAATTCACTCCTTACCATTTCCTGGGGAACAACTCATCACTCTGGCCTGCCTTCAGCAAGTCCTGACAGGATGGTTTAGCCAGAATTCCCACTTGCCTGAGGTTTCTTCTTAGTAACTTGTCATCTGCCAATCCCCGACTTGGGCTATAAATTCCCACTCCTCTCAGCTCAATGCCTCTCCTTTACTGCAAAACCTCATTGAAATGGTCCTGACAGCCATTATCATAGTCCTACATAAAGTGTGCCATATGTTTTAACAAATGTCAAAAATAATTTTTTTCTGTATATCCAACTGCTTTTCCCCCACATTTTTTATCAGTGCATACTGGTCATACAGATTGATGGGTTTCACTTTGACAGATCTGTACTCCCACAAGACCTACTTTCTTTCCACTACCTCCCGGTTTCACATGATGGGGGTTCAGTATAATGTATTTTGATCACAGTCATCCATAATTTTTTCTTTAGCTCAAGTTAAAGCTGAAAGTATGGAATATTCAAAGCCTCAGCAATTTTACTTTGCTTCTTGATATAGGCTGGTCAGAAAAGAAATACTCAAGAATTTTCTAACACTACTGTAGTCTACACTTAATAATGGTTAAAATAATAAATGTTGTATGTACCGTACCACAATTGAAATTTTTTTTAGTTAAAAAAAATTCATGGTTGTTTAAAATGGAAACATCTCCCAAATCCATCAGTACTAGGACAAGTACACTAATTGTGAGAGATTCACAGAATGGAATATTGCACAGTAAGAAAGACTGAACTATGGTTATGTGGAACAATATGGGTAAATTTTACAAATCAACATTGAGTAAAAGAAGCCAGGCACAAAAGAAAATACTGAATTGTTCCAGTTATAAAATATTCAAAAGCAGACAACACTCAGATGCAGTGATGAAAGTTAGATGACCAACCACTGTTTAAGGTGATCGATGGCTAAGGGGATCCCATGGGGCAGGCTTCTTAAGCTGCTGGTCACATCCTCATTTTTGACCTTAGTAGTGCCTACATTCATGCTTTCCCTTTTAACATTCTTCAACAACCTTTTCTGTGCATATATTATTCTTCAGTAAAATGATTAAACAAACAACAGCAACAAAAATGCTGGCATGGTTTGAAACTATTTTGGAACTGACTTAGAATTCTGCAGCTGTTTTTTAAACATCTCAAAGCTGACAAGTACTTAAACTTTAAATGAAGTTTTTATCAAACTGCATTTGGAATTAAATCAGGGAATAAGATAAAATAAAACCACCAGTTTTTAAAGAAAAACTAATCTTCCAAGTAAGCTTTTTAGGTGTATTTATCAACAGACTCCTAAGGAAATTCCAAAAGAGGACTTCTGAAATGTTACAGGTGGTGACAGTAGTTAAAATTGAGTTACACAGACTCCAAAACCAGTAAATGAAAAGCCAACACTAAGCAGCACATGTTTTAGTATGTCTGTTAAAAATAAACAACAAGACTATACCTCACGTAATCCAGCGAATACACAAGAAATGATACATCAGGCGGAAGTGTTTCTGTATCTCATATAGCCACAACTCCTATCCATTAGAACAGTAGTAATTCTCAGCTAAAGGGAACATCATACTACTATACAATCACCCAGAAGGCACGTGCAGTTTGGAGAAAGCTCCCCAGATGACAAATCTATCCCATACTAAGAATCACTTATACTGAAAGAGCCCTAACAGTAGTAAATCTGAGATGAAAGTGAGAAACCAGATGTGTAGCTAAAGAATATGCACCTAAAAAGAAAAAGCGGTTTCATTTCCTTGGCTAAATCTTACTAAGAGTTACATGAAAACAGCAATCTAGCCCTGGAAAATGTTAACACAATGCATTAGCTGCTGCTTTGGTTTAATTTAAATAAGAAAATGCATGGAACAGTAAGATGACTCTGGAGTATTTGACAGCAATGACAAAGAACTCACTGTGTCAAAAGAACAACCCTTAATGAAGAACAAGTATTGAAGCTACACTACACGGGAGAAATGAGAAATGGCCGGGGCGAATTTTAACATTCAGTTCTACAGTGCTCTTAGCTTACCTTCAATTATTTGACAAACTGTAATCTTTTCATTATCTTTTTTTCTTTTTGATGTTTTTGTTGTTGTTTTGTAGTACTGGAGCTTGAACCGAGGGCCTTACATCGGTTAGTCTAACATCCTACTACTGAGCTTCATTCCTAGTCCTTTTAAATTTTATTTTGAGACAGGGTCTCCCTAAGTTTCCCAGACTGCCCTAGAACTTTCAATCCTTTTGCTTCATCCTCTTGAATAGCTGGAATTACAGTCATTCTTCACCACACATGGCCTATTTTGTATGATTTCATTTTCCCTACTTCTGTCCCATGCATCTTAACTACATATAAATGAATCACTGGTCCATGGAAGTATGATGAAAACTACAGCATGACCTACTGTTTAGCTCAACCCTGTTGGAAGTACAGGAAACTATATCATCCAAAAGAGACCATCTCCAATTCAGCAGAGAACCCAAGTTTATGACTTCAAATTTGTACTTTATCAAAACCCCACAGAGCTGGGACCCTCATCTTCAGAGCTTGGTTCCCAAGCTTTACAGTACTCTTCTATCTACAAGAATGAAACAGGACACATGCAAACACAACACAGACACTAATGTGGCATCCACAAGTCCAAACTGGAAAACTAGCGCAACTGGAAGACTATTTTCCATTTCTATTCTAGGTACAGTTATAGAGGGAGAATTATCAAAACCTGTGTTGAACAACGCTAAAAGCCACTTTCAATTGCTATGGAAATAAATGGCATCAGAAAATCACTACATGGTTAGAAATGCTTTTGTTCCTGTACTGGGTGTGCTATAGAACTCTTTACTACATAGCTTCAAATTCTTCTGATTCTGTATTTTCACTTACCTTTAATTTCACAGACTGCCATCTTTATACTTCCTTTGCTCCCTTTGCAAACATCATCCTGTGAATCATAGTAGGATAGGATTCCATTATCTAAAACAAACCAACGAGGCTGCCAACCTACAAAGATTATAAATAACAAAAGGTTATTAAGACATTTTTATCACAAAGAAAAATGTGATCTCACACACTGTCACATACATTAATTTCTTGGCTCTCAAGTGACATTAACAATGAATTTTTTAATAGCCAGCACCCTCTCAAAATGTCCTTGCATCAATCTCCACTTTGCTGGTAGGGATTTCTCTGTATCAGCATAGAGACTAACATTTTTATCCTGACTCACAACCTTGCCATTAACAACCCATAAAACATCCTCAGTGACAGTCCTATACAGGGTACAACATAACTTCCTTCTTTTCTAAAAGAAATAGGTTGAGTATCCCTAAGGGATGCTTGGGGCAAAAAGTGCTTCAGATTTCTAAATATTTGCATATAATAATATCAAATTTTAAGAATGGGATCCAAGTATAAACATCAACATTCATGTATCATGTATTAGTATACATACACAGCTTGAAAGTAATTTTTTTTGGGGGGGAATGTGGATCGAACTCAGGACTTGTGCTTGTGAAGCAGGTGGCAGAACCACTGAGCTAAATCCCCAGCCCATGAAGGTAATTGTATACAATACAGTATTCTTGGTTCTATCACCCATTATATGAAATCAGGTATGAAAATTTTTCTGCTTATGGCATCAAACTCAAAGTTTTAGAAACCTGAAGCAAATCTTTTCATTTCAGTAATTTCTAAAACTCCAAGTCTCCAAAACAAGTAGGTTGAACAGGGATCTCTCAGGTATAACTCAGCCCTAATTCTGTAATGTGATCTTACCTTATCTAAAGATGTTGCCTAGGCAAACTCCCTTGCACACAGGGAGAGCTAAGTGAACTCCAGTCTTTTATAAAGAGGGTATAACCCATGGTAGGAATGTAGATTTCCCAATATCCTCTTTCCCTTCAATGCTGCTACATAGCAAAGGCAGAAATGCCAGGAGCTGCAATCATCCCTTTGTTATTTACTTGGCAACCAGAGCATACACCTATCACAAAGACTTAGCTGTAAGGCAAGTCTGGCAACTAAAATGATGGCTTTCCTTAGTTCCCAAATCCCGATCCTCTTGCAAGCCAAACTTGGTGTTCCCTGGGATTTTATCAATCCTGCTACTAATTTACAAGGCAGTTACAGGCAGGATGACTATCTGTCCTTTCTGTAACTGGTAAGTCACAATGCAGCACAAGTGTTCCAGGCTAAAATATACCATCAGGGTCTTCAAATCCTGGTCACTGTGGCCAAAGCCTAGTATATGATTAATTTCATTTTTCCAGGGCCAGTAGTACTAAGAGCAGATGGGTGAACCATTCATACACTTTGATACAGACCAAATACATAACCTCCTAAAAGGCTTTACTTGAGACACTTGAAATGAAAATGTTGAGTCGTCATAAAAAAGTTAAGTTTTACTTTCTATGCTTTGTTGAAAAGAGAATACCATAAAACAGGACAGAAAGATATATGTCTAAAATAAATAAAATAAACCAAGCAATTTTCAGATGCCTGGAAAATTTATTTTTATGAATGTTTATTTCTTAATGAGACCTTCCAAATTAGAGGGTATTTTTGATACATGAACTTTATCTTATCACTGCATTCCCAGCAATGAGAATGGTGCCTGGCACAAAAGTGTTTAAAAATGTATTTCTCAAGTTACTAAAAAAAAAAAAAAAAAAAAAAAAAAAAAAAAAAAACAAAAAAAAAGAGCAAGTGCAAGGTCCTGAGTTAGAGCCCCAGTACTAAAAAAAAAAAAAAAAATAAATGTATATTATTAAAAAAAAAAAAAAAAATAAATGTATATTATTAAAAAAAAAAAAAAAAATAAATGTATATTATTAAAAAAAAAAAAAAAAATAAATGTATATTATTAAAAAAAAAAAAAAAAATAAATGTATATTATTAAAAAAAAAAAAAAAAATAAATGTATATTATTAAAAAAAAAAAAAAAAATAAATGTATATTATTAAAAAAAAAAAAAAAAATAAATGTATATTATTAAAAAAAAAAAAAAAAATAAATGTATATTATTAAAAAAAAAAAAAAAAAAAAAAAAAAAAAAAATGAATACCAGAAAAGTGAGATACTGCATGTAATTCACAACAGACATGCAATATTAATCATGAGTACATCCTGTCCAGAGCATGAACAGAAATGATAAAAACAGTATCTGTCCAAATACTAATTCACTTTACAAATTTTAGGAAGGGTGTGGTGAAAATACATTTTCCACCCAAAGACCAGTGTGCTTATAAGACAAATTATGATTTTTGCAAGCCTGCATTATTACTGCAATTCAATATCTCTTTAAAACAAATATTGACCAAAATGATTCATTTAAAATTTTTAAGCACATGAAAAATGATTATGGTTGACTACATTAATCTAATCAAGTCTGTTAAGTATCTCTATATAATTTTTTGCAATATTTAATGTAACAATCTCTGATGTACACACAGAAGAGGACTGCACCTTTAAAGGAGACAGGTTATTCATTCTTTTCTAATTTTTTTTAAAGAAAATTATTTTTTATTTTAAACTACCAAGTGGTATTGAAACTTACTCTCTACAAAATATTCTCAAATAACTATCCTAAATTGGGCATGGTGGTGCACATCTGTAATCTCAGCTACTTGGGAAGCTAAGACAGAAGGATCACACGTCTGAAGGCAGCCTGAGCAACACTGCAAGAACCTGTGTCAAAATAAAAAATTCAAAAAGGGCTGAGATGCAGCAGCTCAGTGGTGGAGTACTCAGCATGCTAAAGGCCCTGGGTTCAATCCCCAGTATCAGAGAAGACCAAACCAAACACTATCTGACACTGGAAAATGCCTTAAAGATCACTTACAAACAGCTGCACATCCTCTGACCCGATATAAACTGAAATTAACGATCAGCATTGCTGTGAAGCCAAATTTAAATCTTAAAAATGGAATTCTTCCAAGCAAAAAGCTACATTTCAAGCAAGCTTACTAGAGTCAACTAAAATGTTCTGAACACGTGGTTAAAAGTTCAACCAGAAAGTAATCAGTAGTACCACAGATGAGGAAACTGCCAAAGAGAAATTCTACACCAAGTGAAACTTCACCTTAAATTGTGACTCATCGCCGTAAATGCCAATTGCTCCGGGCTACGAATAAATGGTTCCTCTGGCAGGACTTCCCAGGACATCACCCTTATGAGTATTTGCATTTGTAAAGGAGTGATCATTTGCATCTCAAAGTACAGACACCACTGCCTTACAGTTATCACTAGAGTACCGCAGCCAAACAGATTAACTGATCAATAAATGAAAATGCTCAATATAAAATATCACCTTTTTAAGTGTTTCCTGTTAAAACTCCCATTTATAGAAATAAACCGTCCAGCTTTTTAGTTTGAACAAAAACCGTGTATTGTAAACACTAAAGCATTTGCTGCTATAAATATGACTGTATGTAGTGTTCTAATCAATGAAAAAAGAAGCACAACTACAGCTCAGCACTTACTTATTGCCAAAAGTGTTTTGTGTGTAAATTGTGCACCAGGTCAAGCGGACACAAGATGAGAATAGTACAGATACAATTACTAAGAGGGTTGGTCCGATACTTTCAGCAGAGTAGACTGCAAGTCAATATCTACCTATTGTGCCTGCACAAGAAATTTATTTACTATTCGATTGTATTTCATACACATTCTCCTTTCTCTAATTTGGTGAGATGATAGAATTCAGGAGTTGAAGTCACCTCTAAGATAAAATAATTGATCATCCCTGCCTTACCAGGCTTAGACGCTGAGATAATAGGCCACTTGCGTTTGGTGCTGGTTAACAGCAAATGTTGAAGTACAATTTAGATTTAACGTATTTCTAATAAGCCAGTCCACGTGTCAGAGTCCTGTATCTTACTTGCTCAGAAACGCCTAACTGGCGTTCTTCCCTCTAACCCACCTCAAGGGTGAAACCGACTTGCCCGCTCCGATTCCTGTGTACCCTACCTGAATTCCCCAACCTCAGGATACCCCACTGGAAACCATTCCCTGAGAGAGAGATTATCAGGGTTCAGCTTCCAAAACCGTGCTCACTAAGCTCGGACAACCTCAACAAGTGAAGTCAAACAGAACGTTAAAGCAATTAAAGGGAATACTTAAAACCAAATCTTAATATCAAATCTTGATCTTAAAAAGCCTATTCCAGCCCCATTACCCCGACAATTCATTCACGAACAAAACGCTGACTGTGGAGGGTGAGTGAGGACAGAGGATGCAACAACACACGTCGGGTGCCTGCGAACTGTTCCGGAGCGGCCAGAAGTATCATCACCGGGCAGGGAAGCGGCGGGGCGCACGTCCCACCTTCAAGGAAGGAAGGTGCGCAGTCGCCAGCCTCCCCTCCAGGGCTCAGTCAGGGACCGCGCTGGGATGAAACCCGGGCGCCGAGGCCAGCGGGCCGGGCGGAGGCAGGGACTCTGTCCCCGCGG
>NW_022900938.1:17885523-17908089 GCF_012274545.1 Fukomys damarensis
CTAGCCAGCCGCCCAACGCCGAGCTGCGCGAGGAGGAGGGCGGGCTGCCTTCTTCCCTCCCCACTTCCCTCCGCCTTCCCCTCCATCTGTCAGCGGATCGGCCCGGCCGCGCACCCCAGGTTGAGGCCTTAGGGCCCCGCCGCGTGCTCAGCGGCTGGGCAGGGATTTAGGCCTCGCAGCGTCCCTTACCCCAAGGGGCCTCAGGTCTTGTCAGTAGTTGGTTTTTGTTTTGTTCTTAAAGAAAATAAAAAGGCGTGCTACTTCTGCCTGCTTTGCAGCCTTCTCACACTCGGGATCCGAAAAATTAGCTCTTAGGAAATCAGTGTGCTACCGAAGGGGGCCGGTCCTCGGCCCAGGAATTGTCATCGGGCCAGCACATAATCCTGGAGAGCCGCTAATTTACTTAGAATGTAAAGCATGGAACTACACTTTAGAATTGTATTCAAAAACTAGAGGGTATACCCCTAGCTTGTATGACTTTTTAAAAAAAAATCTTGCTTGGAAATGATTGCCACCTTACAGAGTTTTCAGTGATTTTCAGTTTTTGCGGAATTTTGGAAAGTCAAAACAGCGGCCTAAAGCAGGCCCAGCGACTGAAGCAACAACACTTTTCCAGACCCTGCCAGGCCTTCCCCTTGGGTCCTCTAGGTATTCACTTGGAAATAAGGTGAACCCATAAATGAACTGATGAATATAACAACAATAATGATATAATCGAGGTAGTGGTTATAGAATGTTCACTGTCAAATTCAACTTTTCTGCATATTTAAAAGGTTTTCATACTAAAATGGGAGGGCAGGATTGTGTCAAATAGTTTTGGCCTAATCCCTGCTACAAAATATAACTGAGATGAACAAAACACCCAATTTTAAATTTGCCTGTTTGATGTGGATAAATTCGGATCCCTAGGCACTGTCAAGAAAATGGCAAGAGCTTCTGTCTAGCTCTTTGATAGTTACTACTATAGGCCCTCAGATCGAGGGCGCCCCCCAGAGGCGGATCCCGGAAACGCAAACCGGCCACAGGACCCCAATCTCCAGAGCTCAGCCCTGAAGCCGGAACTAGGGCCACTTTTTCCCATAGGTGGCCATTAGGTTGTATGTGACTGATGCAGCCTGGAACTCCTAACTGCAGGACTCCAACACAGAGAAGGTGCTAGGACACCACAGAAGCACCTAGACCCCACTGAAGCCTGCTTTTTATGCTTTTCTTCCAGAATGCCTGACCCTCTCCAAACCCGCTAGTTCCCTTGAAGTAGAAGAGAAAAATAAAAATAAAAAAAATAAAGATGGGAGACAAGAGAAGGTTGTAATATTAAAATTGTACTTAAAAAAAAAAAAAACCTGCAGCTTCAGGACACAAAAGTTACCCAAGCGTTTTTTTTTTCCCTTCCAAGGAAAAGTCCTAAGGTCCTTAAAGAGCCTTTTAACTGGGCTCTTCCTGGTCCCTTTCATCTGTAAATTGCGCTTCCTCAAATCAACCCGCATTCTCAGGAAGCACACTTGAATCTTGGCTTCAAATGTATGTAAATCATTGCGTTTTAAAACCCGAACAGAGAAGAGAATTCACATCTTAACCCATTTTAAGGACACCCCGAAATCCCCATAAATATACACAACTAAAGGTCACCAGGCGCTTGTCTTCCTCTCGGAGGCCCAAACTACTTCTTTGAGGTGTACGTTTAAAATTCTGCCTAATACATCCTTTTACGCCTTTTACTGCTGGGCACCGAACACTGTCTTTCTGTGACAAGTCAGCAAACCTGCCCTGTGGGGAGGTTGCGCCCTCCGCTTCGGCAGCTTCCTCTGGCCCTATCCGATGACACCCTAGGGGCTTTAACAGAAGCCTTTTTGCGCCCAAGAGGGACAGCCACATTCTCTGACTCAGGTGGGAGGCTGTTTATCGGATCTTTGGCCTGTTGTATTTTAAGAACCCAGAGGAAACTGGCTATAACATGCACACTGGGCAAAGGAAAACAGTACGAGTATGAGGCGCTGTCGGAGTTACTGAGGACAGTGAACCCTGGCGCCCAGAACTAGAGACGTCCCCCGGCGGCTGGCTGGCTAGACAGCACTCAGAGACGAGGCTCAGCCAGGAGGGGCGGGTCATTGTGTGGCCACGCCCCCGGCCCTTTGTGAAGCAGACAAGCCCTGCCACGTGTCGGAACTCGGCCTCCGAGCAGCCCCCGACTCTGACTGGGGATCGCAGTGATCTAGTGGGCTCTGCTCCTGGAGCCATGCGTTCCTTACACAGATTAGTCCTTTTCTTTTGCCTGTGTGGCTGTTTCATTGCTCAGGGACAAAAGAAAGAGGAGAGCACAGAAGAAGTAAAAATAGAAGTTTTGTATCGTCCAGAAAACTGTTCAAAGACCAGCAAGAAGGGGGACCTGCTCAATGCCCATTACGACGGCTACTTGGCTAAAGACGGCTCGAAATTCTACTGCAGGTAGGAGACGCTGCCTACGGCCCCCGGCCCCGGTCACGCACTAAGTCTCGCCTCCTCTACCCACCCAGCAAAGCCTAATTGGTTGTTTTACTTTTAACAACAATCATTTTGTCATAGAAAAAATTGCATTACTTGGCAAGTAAGTTCCCTAGGAAACTGAATATTTTTAAATGTTGGCCCATTGGTTAAAAACAAAAAACAAAACAAAACAAAAATCACAGCATCCACACACGTCTTCGATGACCACCACTATCCTTGGGACCCTTAGAGCTGAAGGGATTGCTGTTAAGCGTATTCAGGTTTTTCCTTTGCTGAGAGTTGGAGTCTGTCTACAGACATTACATAGGATAATTAGATTTTATTCTGGCCCTCCGCCTGGGGCCCATCTTTTAACTACAACCACTACAAAAATGCCTCTCAGGTGTTTGCTGCCGGCCCCTGTCTTCCTGCGAGCTCTCATCCCCGCGGCTGCATAACTGATTTGATGGACAGTTTATTATTTCTAGATAGAACTACCTTTCCTGTCTGTTCTTCCCCTATGGAGGGCTAGGGAAAGTAAGCTTTTCTCATTTAGAAGAAAAATCGAGAAATATAATAAAAGTATGATTTTTAAATTACCATCAAAATGACTTTTTTGAGGCTAAACCTTCCTCATTTTTAAAAAACAAATCCAGAGATGTTATATGAGTTATTTGTACAATTAGAGGCTGGAGACCAATTTAAAAAGTTAACTTGTTGAATAGTTTTTGTAAAAATGACAATTTTTTAAAAATGAGATGCCTTCTAATAACTAGATTTGGGAAAATCATACTTCTTTCTTGTAATTGTATTCTGAGCCAAATCCCACTGAGGGCTTCAGAAAGAGGACTAAATTGGGAAAAGAGACTCCAATTTTAAATTACTTGGTTTCTTGAAGTCACCTTATCTGAGTGTTTTTTATTATAGCCGGACACAAAATGAAGGCCACCCCAAATGGTTTGTTCTCGGTGTTGGACAAGTCATAAAGGGTCTGGACATTGCTATGATGCATATGTGCCCTGGAGAAAAAAGAAAAGTAATCATACCTCCTTCATTTGCATATGGAAAGGAAGGCTATGGTAAGGTGTTTAAAATTTCTCTTTCTAGTTATATATAAAAATAAATCATGGGCCAAGGATTTAGCCAAGTGGTGCCGTCCCCTGCCTAGCAAGCACAACGTCCTGAGTTGAATCCCCAGTACCAAAAAAAAAAAAAAAATCATAAACTTCTGTGTGTATATGAGAAAGAACTGAAAGCAGAGTCTCAGAGACTTTTGTACATGTGTTTATAGTTGCATTATTCATAATGAACTGAAAGACAAAAGAGTTCATAAGCAAAATTAAATATATGATAGAATATTATTCAGACTTTAAAAAGAGGGAAATTCTGATTTATGCTATACACATAGCTTATGCTACTATGAAGGGTGATTGCCAGAGGGAAAGGGTAATAAGAAGAAGGTGTTACAGAGAGTACAGTTTCAGTTTTTCAAGATGAGTTCCAGAGACTGGTTGCACAGCCGTGCGATTGCACTTTACACTACTGAAGAGTAAACTTCAATTGTTAAGGTGGTGAACCGTATGTTATATTTTACAATGATTAAAAATAAAAAGTAAAGGAAAAAAATATGAGAAAATGAATAAAAGGAAATAGTGTTTGTAAATAGTGTTTGTAAAAAGGTGAAGGGGGGAGGGCAGGGACAAGGGGAAAAAAATGAGAACCAAGATCTGTCATGTAAAGGTACAAGATCCCAGTAACAAATATAACTGTATTGTATACCTAGAATGTACCAATAAACTCAATAAAAAGAAAAATAAAAATAAAAAGCAAACAAAAACTGAAAATCATGTAGGAAATAATCACAGAAGCACAGGGTCCAACAAGCTACCTGTATCTAGTTCAGTCCAGTCCTTTCTGTGTACTTATGAAGAAAATGAGATGTCACTGGAATATAGGTCTCTGACCAGAGTTCTTTACACAGCTGCAACACTCATACTGATTGCGTATATTTTATATGCTCCCTTGGACATTTCTGTTTTTAGTATAATTATATGTACACATTATGTTATTACATAAATGTTTATAGCACAGGTCTTTGGTAAAAAGAATCAAAATTAAATTAAAATTCAAGCAACTGGAACATGATTTTAGAGGTAAGGGATAGTAGTAGAACCTTGTAACAGTACAATCTGAGATATAAAATTTCAGTCATAGTTACCTCGATATAGTGCAAGACTTAAAACATGGAAGGAATGAGCTTTTTCTTTCAATATCTTGCTTTAAAAAAAAGTTGTGGAGCAAGAAGATCCACAAACCCAAGTAAAGCAGACAAAGGGGAAAAATATTTGCAACACACATGAATGAAGCCTTATTAACATGTTCATAATGAGGCTGTAATTTGTATGTCTCACTGCCAAGGTGGCTCTGAACCAGCGATGGTACAGGCATGGGACAATCCTATGAGGTAGCTTGTACAGACATGCATGTACCACCAGTGGTACAAGCAGCAGGAACATGTTAACCAATAATAAAAATGGCCTAGCCCCAGAAATGGGTCACATTAATATATAAAACAGGTGGAACGCTATTTTTAAAAATACAGATAGCCTTTAAATATATGGAAATAATTTTATTCATAATTAAAAGAAGAGAAAGGGAAATTGAGACACCATTTTTCACCCATCAGATTAACCATGATGGAGCATGGGAAAACTAGCTATCTCTAGCTTTATTGCTGAGAATGTACATCATTCGTCTTTCTAACAACATCTGTCTAAAGAGAAACTACACATATATCTGACTGATTCCATTTCTAGGAATGTGCACAAAGGTATACGTAAAAGAACATTCATTCAAGATTTTTTGTTTGTTAGCAAAAGACTAGAAGCTGTCTGAGTATCCATCAGTAGGAAATTAAATTATATCACTAGTAATTATATTACTTCTTAGCCAGTGAAAAGAATGAAGGGGAGCTATCCATATTAATACATTAAAATAAAGTAGGATAGACTATATTCCTGCAACAAATATTCAATGAGCATCTGTGCCAGACTCTGTTCTAGGCACTGGGCATTAAATACTACTCACTATCCTGAAAGAGCTTGCACAGCCGAGGTCAATGTCACATATACAGATATCCACATGGCTTGTATCAGAAAGGACATATAGTTATCTGAGGACATCAAGGGTTGAAGAGGAGGCCTGAGGGTCGAGGGTGAGATTTCTTCTCACTGTAATATTCTGTACTGTTTGAATATTTAATCATGTGCATGTATTAATTTTTCTAAATCTAGTAAAATTAAGTGCTGCCAAATAGAGGAGGAAATTTTTAAGGAAGGAGGGTAGGCAAAGACAGGCAAGTCCCGCTGATATCCTCAATTGGGTTTCTATGGCTATATGAAGGCTCTACAGAAAGAATCTTTGCGTCCTTGCTGTGTCTTGGTCCCTGCTACCTCTACCTACCTATTTGAAATATTTAGTATATAATTCATGGCTAATTTTCTGTGATGAGATTTTGGTTCCAGAGATGTAGTAGTTTGACCTGAAGTGAGTTCATTTTCAATTTGAGGTGTCACCAATAAATATAAAGATGAATTGTGTTACTCCCAAATACTTTGTGGAAATGCCGTGACTTTTTGGAGGCTGTTGGTTTAGTTGGTAAGAGGAGCGATTCCACAGGCCAAAGATTTAGCTCAGTGGTTCCGCTGCCTGCCTCACAGCGCAAGGTTCCAAGTTCGATCTCCAGTACCAAAAAGGAAAGAAAGAAAAGAACAGTGATTCCCTGCCTGTTCTTTCCAGCAAGAGTCACTGCCTCAAATTCAGTTGAGAGAGATCAGTGACTCAAGCTCATGCACACCTAGCACTCTTGAAGAGATGGATCCAGATAGGATAGCTTCATTTTCAATGCTTTCTGTGAATAATTTAACAGTCTCATCAAAATAGCTCCCAGAACTGAAGGTATAACTCAGTGATAGATTGCTTGCCTGTCACATACAAAGCCCTAGACTCCATCCTCAACACCACAACAAGTAAATAAACAAATAAATAAATTGCTCTAGGATGTCTTACTTTGTATGTCCAGTTTTATTTGTAGAGGAACCTGGGGAAGAAGAAATTTGAAGATAAGTTAAATGCACTACTATCCTTAAAATGTTGACATTAACTTGAGGCCATTTTAAGCAACGTGACGATCGGCAAACAGGTGGACATTACTGCATCAGAGACCAAATCTTCAACACATGAGTCCTTGGTGGGGGAACATTTTAGATCCAGATCATAACATGATTCTCTCTCTTAATAGTACCAGCACCTTCATTTCACACATACGGGAACTGAGGCCCCAAAAAGTTATGTTTATTGAAATGTAGTTAACTGCTAGCCTTACCTGCATTACAATAGCTTGGATTAGATTGTTTGAAAAGTTGCAATGCAGACCCTATGTAACTTTTAATAAGCTTTTAATAAGTAACTTGTTAAGACCTAATATTAGCTGTACCTGTAACTTTGTTTTAGGTAATACTTGAAAGAAGTCTTTTCTCTGCAACATGTCCTTGCTTCATGTACAGAGCACCCCTGCATGTCTTGAAATGCATGTGACTTTTAGCGCTTTAACTAATGATATGTGTGGTATGTATAGATTCTTTACATTAACTCCTTCTCTGATAGGCTTCTGTAACTGTCAGGAACTGTATAGCACACATGTATATAAATATCTCTCCTTTCCAAACTTTATAAATTTTTGCAAGAAAAAGAACTAGCTGGTTATACTTTTGTGTTTTGCAGTAGAATTGTTCAGAAACTGTGTATGCACCTATAATATTTTTTTCTTTAGAAATCTGAATTTGGGGCTGGGGATTTAATTTAGCTCAATGGTTCTGCCGCCTGCCTAGAAATCTGAATTTGAGCCTGGCATGATGATGATACATGTCTGCAATCCCAGTGCTCTAGGAGGCTGAGGCAAGAACATCACATGTTCAAGCCCAGCCTGGACAACTCTGTGATTTAGTGAAACTTGTCTCAAAATTTTAAAAACTGTTTGGTGATATAGCTGAGTACAGAGGCCCTGGGTTCAATCTCTAGTACCAAAAAAAGAAGGAAGAAAAGGAGAGAAGGAGAAGGAAGAGAGATGGAGGGGGATGGGGAGAGGAGGAAGAGGGGAAAGGAAGGAAGGGGGGGGTGCACTCGAAGAGGGAGGGGTGCCTTGCTTTCGAGTATGTCTTTATCATCCAGAGAAGCTGTTTTTCTGTCATAAGGTGATTATAACTGGACAGAATAGGAATGGTTTTTGTAAAAAGTCATTGAATCAACCCTAGCTTTTTCACTCTCAAGTAAGGTAATATGTGGGCAGTAGACCAGGACGTTCACGTTAGTCACATGACACTTGGGAAGTTTTTCTGTGCCCTGGCTTTGGAAATTATCAACCTACTTCCCCTTTGACTATTATTTGCAAAACCTTTTTCACTTTGCACTTAGCAAGAATTCTCTGTTTCATAAATGAAACGGATGCTTCTGTCAAAGGACAAACTTAATCATTTTTAGAATAAACAATTTGTGTCATTCATTCATCCATTTGAAGGCCCAGAGTATATAAGGTACTGTGTGATTCCCTGGGAATATACCGGTGCTACAAGCTACCCACGGCTCCTTGGCAAGCTATTTTTGCGGGTCATTCTTTTGAAATTCTTATTTGTGAAATAGACCATAGCTAACTAAAATCATCTGTGATATCAACTAACAGGTTAATTTTATTAAAGAGAACTATTCAGTTTAATGCTTAAATTTTTATTGTGATTTTAAATGTTTTGGAAAAATTGTTTCTAATTTTTTTCTGTTGTTTCATTTATTTTTTACTGTCTATGAAGAATTTGAAAACCAGATATATTTATACTTATATTTATGCTTCCAAAAAAACTACAAAAAATCATTTTCTAAGAGATTATCATCTCTACTTTGAATTTTTTCTGTTACACATTTCTTCTCTGTATCACCTCTCCTGCAGGATAGTGGGGTATATTAATAAAAATTATATGATTTGTATTTCTTTTAATTTAATAATGAAATAATGATCCTGTAGGTCTTTTGAACTGATTGGTTAAAAAGAGATGGAAAAAAAAAATATTCCTAAAGGGTTTTAATAATAAGAGAAAAATAAAACAAAAAATTTTAAGTCAAAATGGTTTTTCTAAAAGTATGTAGAAAGCAGTTATAAATGTGAAATAATATAATCATAATACTATTACGATTGTTCATGAATACATATCTGAAAAGTATATTTATGTAAATTAAACTTTAAAATATATACCTTTAGAAGAAGCCAAGATTCCACCTGATGCAACATTGATTTTTGAGATTGAACTTTATGCTGTGACCAAAGGTCCACGGAGTGTTGAAACCTTTAAACAGATAGACGCAGACAATGACAGGCGACTTTCTAAAACTGAGGTAATTCAAACAAATTTAATTTATACCATCTAATGTTTTCATTGTGATTTAAATGCATCTGTGTTCCAACTGCATGGACTCTGATCACTTCAGACTCAGCCAATTCAGCTTTCTTCCTCCAAGAATGGTCATTAAAATCCCAAATTACTCATCTTTACAAGGCTCTCTAGTTTCTAACCTATAGGAGTGGATCTCTTTTTCTAGCAACACTGTTAGAATTTTTAACGGTACAAATAATTCCCACCCCATAGCATTGTGGGAATTAGATGAGATTATGAGAAGATCTAAAAATAATTTGAATTGGGGAGGCTGGAAAGGCAGCAAACAGAAGCCTGGGGTTCTGCTACCTAGCTTCTGTATCCCAGCCTTCCATATGAATTGAAGGGTTTCATATAGATCTTGTAAGAGTAAAAATAAATAACACATTTTCACACCTTCTCAGTACCAGATACTCTGGGCCAGGGATTTAGCTCAGTGGTTCTGCTGCCTGCCTCAGTACCAGATACTCTAATTAACAAATAAGTATATGAACTTATCTAATCTTCATGATAATTTATTGGGTAAATTAGAGATGGGGAAAATGATGCTCAGACAGATTAAATAACCAGCAAATTCACATAGCTATAAGTGGCAAAACCAGAAATGTAACCTGGGCAGTCTGGCTCCAGTGTTGTGTTCCTTAACCTTGGACACACCCTGCCTCCTGGAGGGAATTTCCTTCATGAACGACAGGGCTAATGCCTGTTTTATTGAAATCTAGTGCCTTAGTTCCACAGTCTGTGCTCTTGCTTAAGATAACGGCCCAGTGGTCTCCCTTCTTGTTTGGCGACAGTTCAAGGTGCCTAACACCAACCTCTGAGTATGCAGAAAAAGACAGCTGGGTCTCTGACTTCAAGTGTTAAGAGTAAGTCCTTTTTATCTTTTCTCTCCCTCTCCAATCCTCTTCCCACTCAATTATACTTCCTCCTCAATACTTAGTGCAACCTTTCCCCTGAAACCCTTGTTGGTCAACAGTGGAAGAGCAGGAGGGAAATTTGCCCTATGCCGATGGATACACACAGCACCAAGAGCTCAGCCAGGACACACAGTCCATTCATTAGCACAGACACACCCAGAGGCACATCCTACAATATGAATTCTCCCAGACATTAGGAGATCTTTGGTTCTTTTGTAGAAAGCAAAAGTAGAAAAAAAAATGCAAACCAGCAAACTACTTAGCTACATTTTTTCTCCAGGGGTCTATTGGATATCAGCTGCATTATCACCAGGCAGGTAAGAGTGATATTCATAAGCCTAAATAACAGTAGCTAACCCTCACATCAATCCAACTATATAGCTGTTTCCCTCTCCTTACAAATGACATAAAAGAGGTTCAATTTAAATTATTTGTCCAAGACCTCACAAAGGTTAAATTATTTGCCTAAGACCACAAGTCCAATAGAGAGAAAGCCTAGACTTGAAACATGAACTAACAGAAGTTTCCTTCTTTAATCATCAGGAAGATTTAGTAAGTTAGTTATTTCATATAAACAGAGTGGAGGGCAGGTACCATATTTTATTAAATGAAAAGGTAGAAATAGAAATAGTGTGCAACTAATTGCTGGCAAAATTAATGTATGTCCTTTTTATACCCATGTATACTAGAAAAGAAAAAAGATTTTGAGCATTAGCTCACATTTAAAGCTAAATTTATAGCCAGGCATGGTGGTAAACACCGATAATCCCAAAAAGCTGAAGCAGGATGTTTCAAGTTCAAGCCCAGGGCCAGGGATTTAATTTAGTGCCTGCCTCAAAAGCACAAGGTCCTGAGTTCAATACCTGGTTCCAAAAAAATAAAAAAAGAAGAAGTTGTTTAAACCCACCTTAGATGACTTAGCAAGACCTTATCTCAAACTTTAAAAACAAAAACAAAAAAACACAAAAAGGACTGGGGATGTAACCCAGTGCAGAGGCTCTAGGTCCAACCCCAGTATCATACACATTCACACACACACACACACACACACACAATAAATTTATTTATTAAGAAACTGCAGAAGAGCTGGGCGTGGTGGCGCATGCCTGTAATCCCAGCACTCAGGAGGCTGAGGCAGGAGGATCGCTGTGAGTTCGAGACCAGCCTGGGCTACATAGTGAGTTCCAAGTCAGTCTCAACTATATAGTGAGACCCTGTCTCAAAAAAAAAAAAGAAACTGCAGAATATTTGAGGCTAATTAAATTCTTTATACTTACATAGGGCTGCTAAGTTTCAGTTGGGGGAAAAAAACAAACATGAACCAAAATTTCATTTGAGAACAGCTGATATATCCTATATTATGATTGATTAATTGTCCTAAAGTTCAGTCTATTAGCAGAGTTGAGTTGAGAGTATGTATTACTAAAACATCTATAGGGTGTAAGTCTATCTTTCAAAGATGGTCTTGTATCTAAAATACCCCAGCCTTGGAGAGTATTATCTTCATCATTACACCTTGCTTTCTTAGTTATTATACAGATGAGCACTTTCCAATAGAAACGTAATTGAGCCATAGACATAATTTTAAATCTTTTAGTAGCCACATTTTAAAGCGTAAAAAGAAGCCAAATGTAGTGACCCACACTCATGATAACCAGCTACAAGGGAAGCTGACACAGGAAGATGGCAAATTCGAGGCCAGCCTGTGCAACTTAGACCCAGTCTCAAAATACAATTAAAAATAAAGGAACTGGGATGTAGCTCAGTGAGAGAGTTCTTGCCTAGCTTGTGCAAGGCCTTGGATTCAATCCCCAGTAACTACAAAAATAAGAAATAAAAATTTAAAAAAAAGTCAGGTGTACTGGCGCAAGCCTGTTATCCTAGCTACTGAGTCCCCAATACCACAAATAATTAAGGAAAAGTAAAAAGATCCAAGTGTAATTTTAACTGGATACATAAAATAATACTATTTCAACATAAAATCTATATAAAAATCGTCATTGAGGTACACTTTTCATTATTGTCTTCAAAATATTTCTTGTATTTTACATTTATAATAATATCTCAATTTGCCTTAGTTTACTTTCTCATTTCTGGGATAAAATACCTGCCACCCCCACAAGTTGAAGGAGGAAAGGTTTATTTAGCTCACAGTTTGTAGAGGTTTCAGGCCATAGTCGCTGGCTCCAAGGCAGGGTGGCATGGTAGAGAGGCATCACAGAGGAGAAACAGTTCATGACCTGGCAGGCAGGTAGCAATGAAACTTAATTTTTCTTTTCCTTTTTATTTAATCCAGGCTATAAGCCTATTGGTTCATGCCACTCATGCCCCAAAATGGTTCTTCCCTCTTCACCCATGCTCAGAACTATGCTAAACTGGTCAATGGACTAATCTAGTATTATTCACGTGATCTAGTCACTCCCAAAAGTTCCACCTATGATTGCATGAGGCTTTTAGGGGGACACCTAGATATAAGCCATAATACAATTTAACGTAGTTACATTTTAAATGTTTAGAAGTCACATGTGGCTTAGTGGCTACCATTTCTATAATGCTTTATTATGTGTTTGCATAGGAAAATTTCCTAACATGTTATACAGAGAAACAGAATACATAAGAATGCCTGTTCTTTATGTGATATTATTATTAGATTATCTTAGATAGATATCAAGGATAAGATATGGAAGCATGGAAAAAAAAAGTAAAATTTTACTTTAAAATCCACATTTGGATTTTATTGTTTAGATATTCATTAGTTTTAGGAAGTATAGACATTTTAATGTGAATTTCACCCATTAGTGGAAATTCTTAAAAATAACTGTCTTTTGATAATGTAAATTACTGGAAGGCATTTAGTTTCAGTGTGTCTACTACTAACCATCTAGAACCTTAGCAGAAACTAATTCAAATGCCTCGTTCGCTTCAGAAATTACTTCAAAGATTATAAAATTAAAACCTCAAATAGCTTTATCAGAATGCTTGCATCATTTAATATAAGTTGAGTTGCATTACTGTAAACATTCTTTAAATTTACTGGAAACTTGTGATACTGATACCTTTTTATTAAATAAATGTCATTTGGGCCCTCTAGGTAAGCCATTACTTGGAAAGAGAATTTGAAAAGGATGAGAAGCCACGTGACAAGTCATATCAGAATGCAGTTTTAGAAGATTTTTTTAAGAAGAATGACCATGATGGCAATGGCTTCATTTCTCCCACGGAATATAATGTGTACCAACATGATGAACTATAGTCTATGTTTAGTTAATCATTGTACTTATACAACAATTTACTTCCTTCTATTTTGTGCTTCCTACTTTGTCCCCATGAGAAGACACTTTGTTTCCCCCACAGTACATATAATTGTGGTATAATAAATGTGAGACTGTTTTGCAAATTTAACTCTCAAGAAAAAATATGATTGTATTTCCTGTGGCTTTATTCTGTGAACACTAACTGTAGCACTCTGGAGTGGGCCTGTGAGCAATAACCTCCCTTTAGGCTATAACAAAATATAACAAAATCTACAAACTTCCCAATACTAACTCTTAACAGCATGTATAAATGTAAAGATCTAATATTTTAAATGTTAAAATGTCCCATATTTTAAAAATATTCAATAGAGACCCAGGAAATAATGTTTCACTCGTTTTTGCATTTCGTAACATCATGGATAGTAAGGTATAAAAATTAGGACTAAAGCATCTACCTGCCTTTGGTACACATGAAAGAAGATATTGATTGTGTATCTCTGTCCCACAAGAAATTTCAGCCTAGTCTATGCTTTTTTGGTTCAAGCTTCTGTCTTTGGGTATTTGTTCTAATGGGAAATGTTTAAAGATATTTGACCAGACCAAAGTCTTTTTACCTCTTGTAGCAGGAATTAGAAGTATACATCTTCAGAAATTAATATAAATGTGCTCTCTCTCTACCCTCTCACAGGCCTTTATTAGATATCTACCACCCCTGACCTTCCGTCTCCATACTTTTAAACTGATGCCATGGAATTTCTTAGCTTCCAGTTACCTTTCTCTAGATATCTCTTTCTTTACAACACTTTATAGCATAACATTCTTATCGTTAACGGTGCATGATCATTATAAACTTTCATTTTCAGTACTCACTTCGGCAGCATATATACAAACTTTCATTTTCAAAGACAGACACATCCCAGGCTGGGGACTTGGTTCAGTGGTTCTGCCACCTGCCTCACAAGTGCAAGGGCCTGAGTTCCATTCCTGGTACCAAAAAAAAAAAACAAAGACAAGACACATCCTATCTCCCTTAACTTTAAAATGACAATAGTGAGTTTTATGAAGACAAAATTGTGAGCATATATATATTCACATCACAAAAGAGTGATCCATTGGTATCAGTCACCCTGTTAACTATCACAAAACTCCATGCTGAGCTCAGTGTTTATAATTTGATACTGCAATTAAATATTTAGGATATTAAATATTAATAAATTTTTCTCCTTTTACCAAGACTAGGGCACTAGTTAAAGGACCATAAAAGAGCCATCTGTGTACTTTAATCATCCTTAAATGTTAAATTAGAATCTGAATAAGAATAAAATTGATAAGCCAGGTTTGGTAGCACATACCTGCAATCCCACCTACTCAGAAGGCTGAGACAGGAGGAATCTGTCAAGTTCACGGCCAGCCTAGTGGCCTAGTTCATGGCAACTTAGTGAGAAAACAATCTCAGAATAAAATTTAAAAATTTAAAAAGAGCTCCATGGGAGACCAACTACCTAACAAGCACAAGGCCCTGGGTTCAATCCCAAGTACCACAAAAATGAAACTGATATACTTAGAAAATCTTTCAATTATATAAAAGTAGGGCCTGGGATTTAGTTCAGTGGTTCCATTGCCTGCCTTGCAAGTGCAAGGACCCAAATTCGATTTATAAAAGTAGGGCCTGGGATTTAGTTCAGTGGTTCCATTGCCTGCCTTGCAAGTGCAAGGACCCAAATTCGATAGCCAGTACCAAAAAAAAAAAAAAAAATTATATAAAAGTTATCTAAAATGATAGACTAAATCCCAAGTGATTATAAGGTGACTGACAAATTTTTAAAAGATCATCTATATTTTGAATTTTATATTTAAACTTTTTTGTTATAAGCAATGTTATTAGTCTTCCTGGTAATTTATAAGACAGACAATAATGCCATTATCTGCACTTTATAGATGAGGAGAAAATGATACCTTCCCAGGCCTTCTGTTTTCTTAACTCATCAAAGCAAACCTAGATAATTTAAGGAAGGTTTATGGCACAATTACCGATTCACTTACTTGAAACACCAACAAAGTATATTCATTTTTCTTTTTATTTCATTCTCTTGTGCCAAATATCAAAACAAGGGACTGCGTGAAGTCTAACATACTTCTGTCCATCCACAGAACACTGAAAGCAGCCATAGACTGTCTCCCTTTTCAAGTTCCCCATTCCACAGAGTATGCAAGGCCCTTTGGGAATGTTGTGATTGAGCAAGTTAACCCGGATGTGAGTCCCTTCCTTGAGTGAAATATCAGTCATGCTGAGAGGTTTGTCATAGTGGTCAGAAAAAAGATCATCCAAGTAAAGCTGTGAGCGAGAAATGGCATCCATCACTCTTCGATCTAAATGACAAAAACAGAAATTTATCAGAGGTCAAAATAAAAATATACAACCCAAGCTGCATTATAGATATAGATATAAGCATAGATATGTAGCTACAGATATAGACAGGTGCATCATCAGTCACCAAATGATTTGGCTTTTAAATTTAAATTTTCCCTTAACAGATGGGAAGTGAACAAATAACCTCACATATTAACACAGAAAGAAAAAAATTCATTCAAAATACTCTTCATGGGACATACTTCTTTCAAAGAGTATATTTCTCAGTCTGTAGAGTAGTGCAAATGTTGCTGTTTCTTCCCTTTCAAATCCTCCTTTTGACACTGAAGTGACACAAAGGTCTACAAAACAATTTTGAAATGAAGTTATAATTTAAGTAACTCCTACTTTATTGAGTACTTTATAGGGGCAATGAATTCTGGTATGGGCCATTCACTGTATTTTTTAAAGCTAAATTTTACACATTTTTTTGAAAAGATACAGTCACATGACACATAATTCAAAGAGTTCAAAAGGGAGCTACAGAGAAAAGTCTCTAGCACATCCTGCATCCAGACAGTCTTCCACCCCAGAGGACTATTATGTGTCTTGGCTATGCATCTTGAAATACTCCATATATTTTGTAAGTATTAAGGAATATGTATGTATACATAATGCATAAAACTATTTGGCCCCGATACTTACATACTACACGTTAGGATCTATAGAGCTACATCCCACTAAATGGCTCCATAGTGCTCTGTTGTATGGATGTAACATTACTTAACAAATCCACCTAAGGTGGTTTCCAATCTTTTGCTATCAGGAACTGAATATCCTTATGTATCAATTGACCTGTGTGTAAGCACTCCTGTTGGATGAATTCCTGGAGGCATAGGCCAAAGTATATGTATATTTTAGATTTTCATGGATACGAGTTTAAACTCCTCCCAACAATCAATGTAACTATAAAGAACTGTACCCAAAGGATTCCAAATAGAACTTACTTAGAATGTAGTTTTGTTTCTCAACATCCTATTCCCTTCTCCTGCAGAATTTCAGACATGGACAGAAATAGGCTTAAAAACGTTTATAAATTACCATAGCCAGGGGCTCCCTTGCCTGGTCCTTTGGGCTATACCCAGCCTTGTGTCAATTAATTAACCTTAAAACTAGAGTTGCACAAAAGTATTAAACAAGATGACAGTGTAGAAAGGTAAAATGAACTGTATGAAAGTATTAAACCAGATGACAATTTTGAAGGAAATATTTGTATTGCTAAAGTTACTTTTAGGGGGAGTTGAGTAAAAGTGAAGTAAGAGTTGTCTTTGGGTGCTCTGATTTGGGAAACATGACCCTTCAGGAGCCTTACTATCTCCTACTCCTATTTGCCACTCTCCAAAACTACCAGGAAGACATTGGTTATCTTCCCCTGTAAGCCGAGGGATACCTTTTAGGGACTGAATCTTAGCTCTTCTCTATATTGTATGTGGGGTCATGGAAGGTCTACAGTTTTCACCAAGCAGCAGAAAAGAGCACCTGGTTAAGTAGGGAAGGGAGGACCTTTCCCAGCTCCTTTACCTAAAAATAAGATCCACAGTTCCAAAAACATCACTTTTCTATAATTACTAGACAAAGCTTCTTATTAAATTCTCCTTTAAAATATAATCATTTGTCTTTCAAGTAGATAATTTACTCACCAAAGGCACCATCCAGGTAAATGAAGAGTTCAAAAACACTGAAAGCTATGGTTGTATGTGCTGGAAAAACAATAGCTTTGTCTCTCCCCTTGGGATTCTGTTCATCCATAAAATGAAACTATAATGAACAAACAAACATTATTAAAGAGCCTAACATGTCAGGATAGCTTTCTGGAGAAACAAAACATCTCCTACAATCCTACCAAAAACAAAGAAACCCTTCAAGTAAAGAATTATCCTGCTTGAACTCAACTGCTTATAGCAGAGATCCAAGTGCTGCACTGTCGACTCAGGATCTGTACTGGGGAAGACCTGTCCATTTTTTCACTTTTTCACTTAGTCATGCATGACTAAGTCACCACCACAGTAAGGCTGTCCGAAGTAGGAGCCTGTTGCTTTCAACTGCAAATCTTAGAAAGTGCTTGTGTTTAAGGGCTACTACGTTGCAGTTTGCAGTCTAGCCTATCTACTGTTCTAACACCCCCACCCCAGCTTCCAGCAGCTTTCCAAAACAATCACTAACTTACTTTTCAAAACAATCACCAACAATTAAATAAATGCTTCAGTTTGTATCCCCCCAAATAATCCTACAATAATCAGAATCTGGTAGACAGCTAAATGTAGGTACTAAACAGAACTTTGATTTTCAGACTTCAAAAAGTTATCCTTTAGCATTATGGAAGAATCCGTTTCTGTCATATCATCATGAATGACAAGGAAAAACAACATCATAATTGAGTTTAAAATTAAACAAATAATTTTTTAATTGTTTAAAAAGAATTTAACACTGAACAAAGCAAATCTGGCCACTGATAATATTAATTAAGAAAAATAAATATACATGAATATATATATAAAATATAAATCCAGCTTTAAAAAATTAAAAGTATGAACTACATTATTTCAAAATAATATCAAAGAATGCAGCCTGTACTTATTTTATTCTTAAAATATTCTTAAAATAGCACTTAAATAGCAATGAGAGGAGCTCCAGTATGCACATTATTTCACAAGAATTAGTGTTTTGTTTGAGTTATATTACACTTGTTGAGAATCCAAGTTTTCTTGCATGTTTTTTCATGCTCTGAAACAAACCATTCCTGTGCAAGATCCTACATGACTACAGCTCTTTCATCTCAACACGTGACAAAATGTATGCCTCGTGGTAAAGAGTCCTTGTTACAGCTTTGAAGTGAGCATGCTTTACCCGCATTGCTTCCCCTCGAATGCCAGCGTGCACAGACAGTGAACACTGCCGCGCGGTCCGAATGCTTTCCATGACCACACACAACACCGCCTTCCTGCTGCTCCTTGACTGTCGTATCAAGCTGTGGTCAAAGTTAATCTTTCTAAAATAAAAAAATACATTCACAAGATTCTGTGACGTCTCATGACATATATCACCTGTTATTCATTCATGACTCATCTTTACTAAAAGTAAATCAAGGCAGACTTATTATAAATCAGAAAATATAAGCTCCAAATTTTGAGTAATCTGCCTCCCCTCTTTAACTAAAACACACTCACATGGAATGCTTTGTTCCGTCAGTTGAGAATCTGTTGTGGGAGATTGTTTTAGTATATTTGCTGTCTGGTCCTGTTTTATTTCAATTTAATAATTTAGCAAATGTGTACAGAACTATCGTGATTTTATGGAACTGAAATTTTTCTTTAAGCCAAATGATTTTTGTATGTCCATTCTTATCTAAAGTTTGGCTATACTAATCTGCAGTATTTCAAACAACTCAAACTAGTAAAGTACACTTACATCATATTATGTGAATATTGTAAGCATCCTTTGCAATGGAGTTTCTATAATTAAAACATGTAATGGGGGCTGGGGATTTAACTCAGTGGTTCCGCCAACCTGCCTCGCAAGCACAAGGACCTGACTGGTACTCAACAAAATGAAAAACATGTAATGAAAATAAAGTAGTATATTAGGATTATTATACCTACCGTGTAGTAATTTCTTTCAGTAATGTTGATATTTCCACTTCATGTTTGGTAACTATGCCAAATGAAGCTTTTACTGCAATGGAGTCTGATCCAGTAACATTAATCCCAACATCATTTACAATATGGTTGCCTCGACGTCCGTACAGTGAAACATCTGATTCATCTTCATAATTCAGTAACTGATAAGATGAAATACCTTTACAAGAAAGAACTTAGTATTTTTTAAATGTTTCAAATTTGTCTTTTTCTTTTGACTTTTTTTTTCCTTTGGTACCAGGGATTGAACTCAGGACCTCGCGCTTGGGAAACAGACAGCAGGGGCACCACCTAGCTAAATCCCCAACCCTCGAATTTGTCTTATATAGTTTATACATAGTAACATATTCTTTTGCAATTGAAGACTCACTTATTCAAATGTTAATGAGAAAGTTAACATTTCAAACCAAGATTAAAAATAGCAATTCAGTTAAATGCTGCAACCCCAACTACTTGGACAGCTGAGGCTGGAGGATTGCAAGTTCAAGCCCTGCCTGAGAAACTTGATGAGATCCTGTCTTAAAATTAAAAAAAAAAAAAAAAAGGGATGGGAATGTGGCAAAGTGTCAGAGCTCCCCTGGTTCCATTTCCAATACCACACACACAGAGAAAATCAATTCAATTTTACAATACTTAAGATGAACTCAAATTTTCTGTTCAACCAAGGGAACATTTTAAGCGTTAAGAGCCACTGGTGGCTGAAACAAACAAAAACAAGTGTTTATATGCAATAACTTGCCAAAATGTAGATTTTATGATCTAGCATTTAAAATACCTTTCAGTTTACCCAGTGTAATAAATTGTAAAAAAAAACAAATTATTTTATCTCATTTGATTATGTAAAATAGGTAATATTTTATGATCTAGCATTTAAAATACCTTTCAGTTTACCCAGTGTAATAAATTGTAAAAAAAAAACAAATTATTTTATCTCATTTGATTATGTAAAATAGGTATGATCAAATAATATTCTATTTTATACATGAAAATGCATTATTCTGTCATTTTCTAAATTGACTAGGTTAAAAAACATAAAATAACTGGTAGATCAATAAAATACTTGATATTATACAAACTTTAGGAATTATTAATCTTAATTGACATTACTATTATCATAATAAAAGTTGCCTTTAGAATGAAAATGTGTATTACTAATATAATTAGTATATAAGACCTATTGTTAGGTGACTAATAACACAGCTCCATGAGTAGTTACTCCCAAACATTTAAACTTACCAGCTGAAATTTCTCTGTCTCCTAGGAGAATATCTTTCAGTGTAAAAGGTGTTGAGGTAAATTTATATCTGGGAAACAGAAAGCATCGCTTCTTTTTTACCACCAGACTTAGAGGTTGGTATTTGTCGGCTTCACTGAGGCTTGGAACAGGAACTAATCTCCCTCCATCTCCAACTTGCTTGACAAAGCTCTTGGTAGCAGCAGCAAACATATTAATATCTAAAAGTCATCAACTACAACCCCTATGTAACAAATCCATCTTCACAGAAGAAAATCAGTAACAAACAAAACTAAGCCTTGCTTGATCTTAAATGTAATTACATACGTTAAAAACACAAAGTACGGTCTCACCAAGACATTTAACAATGTGTGCATCACAACACTGCCTTCCTCATGCACTCAGGTAATGAATAATAGATCGCCAAGGTAAAATGATACACTAAAAGCAGGTCTAATTTGAGTGGCAAGCGTCAGCACTAAAACATACACAGAAAATGAATTCAAGCACACTACCAGTGTACTCGCTGAGGATTCTGGCTGATCACGATTCGCCAGTGGCAATGGGCCAGTCTCCCGAGGAGCATATTCATTTGGGAAACAATACAACTTAGGTACTAACACCAGTTCTGGATACTATCTACCATGGACCTAGTCCAAAGGGAATTCCTTCTCAAGTCCACCAGGCCAATCTGACAACAGAAAAATGCTGATTTGAATCCTTATGGTAAAGAATTCACTGCATGAGCATTTCATTCATTTTCTGCCTTACATGTTTACAAAACCGTGTTTAATATTGAATATAATTTCACAGAATATGTGGAAACAATTGTATGCAGATCTTTATAAAATAGTAAAAGCCGCATTACATAATAAAAAAACTACCAGAAGGCAGTGGTTTCTTCCTCTTGGCTACATCACCTGAAATAGAGTGCTGCTGCACTTAACTCGTTTTGTTTCATCATTATACCAGTTACTCAACTTGTAAAGAGCCATAGGTTTCGGCTTATTTTAAAGGAACTTTGTGGCTAAAAATAAATTTTGGAAACAAATCTGTACTGAAATAGCTGTTCGTTAGTGTTAAGGAGAGGAGGCACTCCTCCTGCTTCAGCCTCCCAGACTGCTAGGATTACAAGCGTGAGCTATCACCATCCCCGGCTTACCTTAACGTATTTTGAAATCGTGTCTCTGGTTCTTACTATAAGCTATTCATGAAAATGTAACATTGGTGGATAATGATCAGTATACGTACAGGAGGTGGAAGAGAGTATAGGCTTAATTCAAACCTCAAGTAGTAGAGATTAGCTTAATTAGGTTCTAAATATTTTCTCGCTTGCTTTCAAATATACAGGGCTCACATGCAACCAAAAACATACTTTAATGTTCGTTTTGGAGACACAATAGCATTGTGCAAAACCATATTTCACAACACTGAGTAAACAGAAGGGAGACTTTTCCACAGGGGCTGGCAAACCCCTTAGAGAGGCGAAACACCATACGTAGCCAGCTGACCCAGACCAAAGGTAATGCGCCGCCAGGCAAACGCCATTAAAACCAACCCAGGTAGGCAAAATCAGCGTTTGCCTGGATCTTGGTCACAGAAAGGCCTCGTTTACACTCAAGTGCCTCGCTAGGTTGCGCTCGCACAGGGTTCAACTTGCAGAGAAAACCCAGGAGACAAAGGCGCCGGGGAGAGGGGACTGCACTGGGAGGAGGTGGGCTGGGAGCCCGACTTGGCCCCCTGGGCGAGATAAACTCAGGGGCTCCAGTTTTCAGGCCAGGCTCCAGGGGTTTCCTTAGCAATTCTTCATTCGGAATTTAAAAATCTTTCCTAAAATGCCCAAGCCCCAATCTTTACTCCCCATCCCGCAAGCACGCTGAGCTTCCGGCCTCGTACACCCGAAGCCCACACCCGCAAGCATTGTCTCCGGGGAGGAAACTGCCCGACTTCAAAGGACAAAGAACTGAGGGTCACACCCGGAGGTAAAGGCTGGGCCAGGCACCGAGAGCCCCGAGAGCCAAAGTGGGGTGCCCATAGGAGCTGGGTAGGGCTGGGGGTGCGGGGCTGAGGCTCGGGAGCAGAAGAGGGGAGCCGGCGGGTGCTGGGAAGAGCGGGCACCGGTGTAGGGGCGGAGCCTATGGGGCGGGGCGTGGAGAAGGGGCGGCAGGGGGCGG
>NW_022900938.1:17908581-17944569 GCF_012274545.1 Fukomys damarensis
GGGGAGGCGCGGGCGCTCCTCGGCTGGGACGGGGTCCTGGGCTTGGCCCTGGGCTTGTGGCGCTGTGGCTTGCCCTGCTCCCGGGAGAATCCCGCGTTCTAGTTCCCTCTAAAGCTGTCGTGCTCAACCCTGCCAGAGCACTGCCGCAGGGAGACAGGGGCGCCCAGGCCTTCACAGCTGTGGCGCTGGCCACCGGGGAGCCAGGGCGCCTCTCCGGTCACCATCGGTGGCTGTCAAGCTGGCCAGTGTACGCCTCTGCGTCCCTCTCTGCTTTGATATGCAAAGTCCACCTTTTTCTGGCTTTTGCAGTTTGGGGAAGATGGTAACAGCTAAGCCAGGGAAAACACCGATTCAGGTATTACACGAATACGGCATGAAGACCAAGAACATCCCGGTTTATGAATGTGAAAGATCTGACGTGCAAATACATGTGCCCACTTTCACCTTCAGAGTAACCGTTGGTGACATAACCTGCACAGGTCTGTATGCACGGTTAACCCCTATGACCCCACGGGTTGGCTGTCCAGACGTGGTGTTAATTTTCAGTTCGGAAAAGTACCTCTTTTGCCAACTAGGAGGAAAAGGCTCTGAAACCAAAACCTCTCATCATGCATGTCATTAGGGCTTTGTAACTTCATCCACTTCCCTCCCTAATTTTCCCTTTCCCCAGATACATTGACGCTCAGAAACCAAAAAGTTACCCAGTAATCCTGGAAAGTTTCTCATACCTTAGGATCCTCCTAAGTTTCCTCTAAGAATTAGGGAAGAACAGGAGAGGTTCTGGGAACCATCAGTAGGTTCTGTCAAGTTTCATGGTTTATTCAGGTTACAGCAGATACCGGGAGGAATGATAACAGAATTTCCTGAGTTTCTTCCCTTTATGCACACATTTGAAACTTTAGGTCCATTGTGCCATTCTTGATTTTGTGTCCTTGAAAAATGAAAAAAGGCAGCAGGCACCCATACACTATACTGCACAGTAGCTTTTAGTTTGTGAAACTCTAAAGATACTTTGTATAAGATACTATTTTTATTTTCCTTCCAAAGCTGGGCATGGTGTCCCATGCTTAAAACCCCAGCATTGGGGAGACTTAGGAGAATAATGAATTCAAGGCTGTCCTAAACTACATATTGAGTCCCAGATCAGCCCTGGACTATCGAGGGAATCTTTTCTACCATTTAAATATGTTTTCCTCTTCTTAAAATGTGCTTAGTGGTTTCCCCATCACCCTCTGGAAAAATACAGAATTTTAAATATGGCTTACAGTTGTGCTTCTTAAAATGTACTTAGTGACAACAAGGATACCACTTGGGCCCTTGATCGAAATGCAGACTGTCAGGCCCATCTCAGATTTATGGGATTAGAGTATGTTTCAACAGTGCTCCCTGACAAGTCCTATGTACACTAAGGTTTGAAAAGCACAGGTTCGTGAGACCCTTCTTTGGCCTCTTCCCCTAGTCCCCAGCTCTCCAGTCTTTCCCCAAGCTCTTACAACTTAGCCATACTCATTACTTGAGGCCTTAAGAACACTAATCTAGGTGATCTTTGAGCCTTTGCAGGTGCTTTTCCTCTACATACAAGGCTATTCCTAATCCTCAGCTCTCTCCACTTTATTAGCTTTTACTCATCTTTCAGGTGTCCATTTGCTTATCTCTTCCTTCATAGACCCTTTCCGAATCTACCAGGAGTTAAGAGAGCTGCTGCTTTGGGGCAGACTTTACAGGCTTGTTGTAACATGTACCCCTCCATATTTCAGATACTTGTTCCACATAAAATCCCACAGTAGGCTGTCAGACCTTGAGTGCCTAGTTGGATACTATACCTTTAATATCTGTGTCAGTAGATTAAAGAGTATGGCTTGTATGTCCACTGACACTTGAGGGTCACACTTGAAACTTACTCTGAGTTTGAGGGTTTGAACTCAGTAAGAAAAAGGATTGAATTTACCACTTACCAGATGTGACTATTTACTAAAATTTAGACCAAATTTACTGAAATTTAGTCTTTTCCCCAGCCTCCTCTTGTCTAACAGGGTAAGATATATGAATTGTATAGAAAACATATAAGCTGTTGCTGCCCATATATAAACTCTCCCACTCTACTCAACATGTAGTCATAACTGCTTACCCCAGCATAGAGTTTGATCCAGAATAGAACCCGGCTGTCAGAATAAAATTTTGCAAAATTTTCTGTCCAACAGTTCTGCTGTAAGTGGCTTCTTTAAAGGAAACGTCTTGCTGTAGAAGAGTTTCTTCTTTCTTGTCCTAGAATAAGGGAAGAATAAAATGCTAAGGTACATTTCTTCAGGAAATGTGATGTGGGCTATGCTATTACCACTTTGCATCGTAAACATATACAGCAAAATATACAAATACTGTAGTAAGGATTTTTATGCAGGTATACATAGACTGGAAATAGAGAATTTTAAAAACTGATTTTGTTGATGTGTTAACTTCACTTGGTGAATGTTTTATTACAGTGTACTGTGTAACTGCATGTAGTGTTTGTTTGTATTACCAAATGTGTATGTAAAACCTTTAGTGACTTTATTTTGTATGACAGCATCTACGCCACACATTTTCACAGGCAGTAAAGACTTTTTTTTAAACCTTAATGTAGGTGAAGGTACAAGTAAGAAGCTGGCGAAACATAGAGCTGCAGAGGCTGCCATAAACATTTTGAAAGCCAATGCAAGTATTTGGTGAGCTAAATTTCTTTGTATTCTGCAGCTCAAAATTGTCATGGCTGAGGTAAGATTAAAAATTAAAAGTGAACAGTTGTTAGTATCTTGAGTAAAGTTGGGTTTTTTTGGTACCAGAATCAAACTCCGGACCTTGCAAGCAACAGCACCACTGAGCTAAATCCCTGGCCCCAGTTGTTAGTGTCTTGGCTCGAAACTGTGTTTCTATATGCAAACCCGTCTTCTGTTAAAGACAGTTTTATCCATTTAAATTCATCCGATAGCTGTTACATGCAGGCGATCATGAAGGAGGCTTTACTTTTTTTCTCCCTTTTGAATGGGGTGCAGTGGGCAGAAAACTGGAGTGTTTCTGGCAAATGTTAATATTCTGTATTAGACTTTGATTATTTCTACAATGAATAAGACAAAGCATGAGATGGAAAGAGATCAGCTAAAAATATTTGTTTAGGAATTCTTATTTGAAAGAATGAGACAGAGATTTTCTTTTATTATAGAATGTATACCAAACCTGAGAATATTAAGTAGGATATTCTTGCCTTCTTTTCAGTTTTATATCAGGTCAGGTGCTTTTAGAACGTCACACACATCATTAAGTGATGTGCTTTGGTTGCTTCTGGACACACTGGCTAGTGTGAGCTGCTGTCTGAGTGCAGTAAGACAGGCCATCACTTGTCGAAACAATGGCAAGAGTTTAGTATAAATGATTAAGTAGAAAATGCCTGTCATTTTTTAGTATTTTGGGGAAATTATTTTATTTAATGACATGTTTAAAAATGTTTAGCTTTGCAGTTCCCGACCCTTTAATGCCTGATCCTTCCAAGCAACCGAAGAACCAGCTTAACCCTATTGGTTCATTACAGGTAAGTTATACAGTTTTGCCATACTTAACATTTTCTCATGTTAAAAAGAGATAAATCAAAAATAATATAGCGACTAAGACAAGCCATTAATATTTTAAAGATAAGGTGAAATACTTTGTTTTCCAAATTAAGGATCATTAGAATTTACAGAACTAAATTATTTTCTATTTATTTATCTTTTGGATTTTCTTCCATATTCAGTATCTGCCTTTGGTTTGTGGAATTCCCACTTGAAATCAGCAGGACCTCATTGCACATGGGTAGTGTTTTATATCTGAAGAATGTTTCTTGCTACTTGTCTGACAAAACTCTTTCTACTTCTGTTGAAACAGAAGATTTTTTCAAAGAGGCAAAATCACGTAACCTAACTTCAAGAATAGAGAAGTAGTTTATTTGTACTAGAAAAAAAAGCATAGACACATATGCATGCATACATACATACACACAGACATACATATATTCAGCTTTGAATATCTGTATGCACAGTATCTTTCTTGGAGATTATCCACGTGTTCTGTTGGACCACTCCCCTCCCCATTATCCAGCCAATCCTTTGGTCTCTTTTCTATAGTTTTCTTCACCTTGTGTGTATAATCCCTTCCAAGTGTACTGTTTGCTGTTTCTGCTTCCCGTGTGCCTTTGATCAAATGTAGCAGCTGGCTATCTGTGAGTCTGAAAGTCCTTATCTAGGGGGACAGAGACTTTAGGAACTGAGGGCGTTGTCTCTGGTATGTGGAAGAGGCTGGCAGTGGCCTTCCTCATTGAACTCAGACACCAGTTCACCCCAGTTTAATAGGACATTATTCACAGCACAGAACTGCTTCAGTTTTGGTGTTGTGATATAAAGATATAAAATATGAGAATATCTATGGGAAATGCAGAATCTACCCTCATTTTCTATTGCAGAATCCCATTATTCTCAAACATACAACTAAAAAATGGAATCAAAATGAAGAATGAATGTCATTTATGTGATTGAGCTATAACATTGTTAAAGTCACTATTAAAGCCTCCTCTCAATTTTATAGGAACTAGCTATCCATCATGGCTGGAGACTTCCTGAATATACCCTTTCCCAGGAGGGAGGACCTGCTCATAAGAGAGAATATACCACCATTTGCAGGCTAGAGTCATTTATGGAAACTGGTACTTACTTCTTACAATTAAAAACAGTTGTATTATTTTCAGATGACAAATGATGGTAGAAGTGACTTGTAATATCTTTTCAAACATTTCTGTGGGAAAATTCATACACTCCTTTTCTGTGATCTCTTAACTTTGTAAGGTTGAACTTAAGTATAAATATTTGGCTTAATAATACTTTTATTTCTTAATTATGTTTCTAAAAATTATAGGCTCTTAGTATAAGTCAAATTATGGTTTTGTACCTTAAACAGTCTTACTGCTATATAAGTGACTTTTAAAATACAACTCATTTGGAGAAAAAGCAGTAGTAAATCCCTTGGAGTTTCAATGGATAGTCTAGTAAATAGGAGTTAAGGAGGACTCCATTTGAAAATGAAGTGATTAATAAGAGACTATATGGCAAAGAATTGCAATAAGAACAAAGTAGAAATTGTCTCTGAATTATAATTCCCATGTTATAAGAGGAAAAGTGGTCACTTAAAGTACAAATGAGAATTCCTACGTTAACTTCTCTGGCATGTTTTTTGTCATTTTTAACATCCCTTAAAGTGGGATTTTACCTTAACAAGATAGTACTTTTGAGTACTAGGTAACTTTTTCCTTAGAAGTCCTGTGGGTCAGAACAGAAGCTCCTGAGCCTGCAGCAGGCTCCCCAGCCTCTGTTCTTACAATAGTCCTTGACTTCAGAGGTTAAGCACATTACTTAGTCTTTGTGTGTACCTCAGTTTTTTAAATCTACAAAACAAAAGTACAGAAGTAGATATTTGTGCTGTGTTTCACTTGTAGCATCTCCCATCCCCATGTTGTCAAAAAAAGAAATTCCACATAATTGTCAGTTTATGGAAGATTGTATGTGAGAAGTGGACATTTAGAGATAGGGCTTTTAATTCAAATGTATTTTAATAAATCTGAAAAATTGGTCAGAATTAAACCCAAGTATGGTTCCCTAAGGCTAGGGATAAGGAAGTATAACTCTATAGCTATTAAAGTAAAATTATTTTTAAAAAGAAATGCCTTGGGCTGGGGATTTAGCTGAGTGGCACTGTGCCTGCCTCACAAGGCAAGGTCCTGAGTTTGATCCCTGGTACCAAAAAAAGAAAAAAGAAAAAAGAAAGAAAGAAAAAAGAAAAGAAAGAAAAGAAGTGCTTTAAAAATACGTAAGAAGTCATAGTCGAGGGCTGCAGATGTCACTCAGTGGAAGTGTGTGATACCTTGAGTACAGTCCCCAGCCCCTCAAATAAATGTATCTGAATGTGTGTATATGAAGTACAGCACACAAAAATAGCAGGTTGGTAAGAATATAGACTAGAAATAAAAGGCAAGACATTTTTACACAATGCCTTACACATTTGATCACCTCTGTAGACACTAATTTTTTAAATCTACCATTTCTTTTTCTTTGTATAGGAAAGGGGGCATCAAAAAAACAAGCCAAGAGAAATGCTGCTGAGAAATTTCTTGCCAAATTTAGTAAAATTTCTCCAGAGAACCATATTTCTCTAGTGAGTAATGACCAGACAGTTATGATGTTAATGTGATGCTGTAGGAAACTTTCCTTGATTTCTTGTTGTATAGCTACTTATGAGTTGCAGTTTTTAAAAATCTCTTCATTGTTCATTTATACACTGTCCCAGTTTTAGCTTCTTCCTATATGTGAGCCAGCGTCATAGGGGTGATCAAGTAAGAGGGCTTGGGAAACAGTACATTCAAGTAATAGAATGAGATCTAAAAATGATAACTTAGTTGGGGGCATATCTCAGTGGTAGAGTAGGCGCTTAGCATGTATGAGGTCCTGGGTTCAATCCCAAGCACCTGAATAAAATAAGTGAAAATAGTAGGCTATTAATGCCATTTTTTTACCCTCAAAATGACAGCACATTTCTTTTTTTTTTTCATTCATTCATTTATCCACTCCAGTCATTGAGTGAGCTCATACTTTGTGCCAAGGTTTGTGAAGGTGCTGAACACAGTACTTCTTAAAAATAATTGGACAGAGAGAACACCAAAATCACAAAGCACAAATAGGTTTACAGGTGATCTCTGTCAAATCTTAAGGAAAAGATAATTTCCAGTGCTGTTTAAACTCTTTCAGGCCATATTTATTTATTTTTTAAGGGAGGCCTCTGAATTTATTCTTCCAAACCAGTGTAACACCCTGGAACCTGACTGTAGCAAACCCCAACAGGAAAAAAAAAATATGAGTCAATTTCCCTTAAGGCGGAACACCTTTGTAAAGTGCTCAGTGGAGCATTAAAAGCATAATATACCATAGACAAGGATTTGTTTCATACGTATAAGGGTATAAGGATTTGTTTGTCAGCTTGTTACTATAATTAACCACTTCAGTGAGTCAAAGGAGAAGAAACATGTAATCCTCTCAGCGGATGCCAAAAAGATATTTGCTAAAACTCACCAATTATTACTGGTAAAAAATGTTTTTCAAAGAAATCAAAGTCATGGTTACATGTTTAAGCGTTACACTCATTTTTATTGGTACCAGAAAAAAAGACTGAAGATGCCCACTAATACTATTTTTGTTTGACCTTGTTCTAGAAGTACCAACCAATATTAGACAAGAGAAAACGATAAGAATTTGGAAATCAGAAAAGAGGAGTTATAAATGATTATTAACTGCAAATAATACAATTGTATCCTTCTAAAACCCTAGAGAAAATTACTAGAAACAGTAAGAGAATTCATCAAGGTAACTGATCATGAAATTAATATACAACATCAATAGCTTTGTCATATATTTAGAGTTATGAAGATAACAACCAAATAATTAAAAATAGGAAGTTAGAAATTGCTTCTGGGAGGGGGACTAAAGGTGGGAAGGGTGAGGCTGGAGACTGTTGCTTTCATATATTTGTAGTTTTTTATTTTTTGATGTATGTAGGGGTCACTTTGATTAGCAAAGTCCTGACTACTTTATAGAAAGTTTATCCTGAAAAAAGTATACTGGAAAAAAATTAGTAGTTTTCTTATGCATAAATACTGCAGTAAGAGCTGGAATATAAAAGTTCCCATTTTCAATAATAGAGAAAGGGGATTATATGTCTGGGAATAAACTTAAATATGCAAAGACCCATGTGAGGAAAACTTCTCTTGAGGGCTATAACATACACAATAAATATGACACTATATTTTTGATAAGGAGGCTCAGTATTACCAATATATAAAAATGTAATAGTCTCACAGAATTTTTCAGAATTTATTTTGTACCTTGATATAACTTTACTGAGTTTCTCTGGAGAAGTAAACACTTGAGAATAGCCAAGAATGCTGAAAAAGAAAAATATGGGTTAGAGAATAAAGTATATCATAAAACCATAATCATTAAGACAAATTCTGATACAAAAAATAGAGTAGAAAATTGGCCCAGGGATTTAGCTCAGTGACACCGCACCTGCCTCACAAGCACAAGGTCCTGAGTTCAATCCCTGGTACAAAAAAAAAAAGAAAGAAATTCTAGACATCACTGTACTTATATGTACATATGACACATACTTGGGTTACTGGCTTAGTTCTTACACCAAAATAAATTTCAGGTAGATTACAAATTTAAACATAAGAATTATGCCTGTACAAGTGTTGGAAAACATGAAGGTCTTTCATTTTTTAAAATCTTAGCATGAATGAAGAAAGCTTTTTAAAATATAACTTAAAAGCTAGCTTAAAGTAAAAGATTCATAAATTTGACCAAGTAAAACCAAATGTTTCTAAATAAAATCAAGAGGATAATAAAAGTATGGGAAGAAATTATCTTCCAACAATGACTATCCAGGAACTGCTTTCAGTGCTCTTCTACAGACCGCATACTAAAAGAGATACTGTGCATATAATTAAAGAAAGAACAAGAGTGTTATGTTCATTTTCAATGGTGCAAGATTACTTTTTACACTGGTGAAAACTACAAAGTTTGATTACCTCAATTGATGAGAATATAAGAAATAAATACTCCAAGACAGTTGATGGGAGTATAAATTGGGTCAGAACTCACTTTGGAAGTATTTATCAAAATTAAAAGCATTCATGTTCTTTGACTGGGCACTTCTGGTAGAGATAATTCTAGAGGAGCTCATCCAAGTGCAAGAGACTGTTTATTGCAGCATTGTTAGTAAAAGCAACAAGCCAGAAATAACCTAGCACCCATCTTTGGAGACTGGTAAAACAAATGTGCGCTCATAGGAAGAAAATGAACATGCTGTAGAAGGGTAAACTTTGACTTTTGTCGTAAAAGCTCGTGTATGTATGTGTGCTTACGTATGCATAGAACACCTATGGAAAGAAATGTCAAGAGCAAGTACCTTGGAGGAGTAGAACAGAGATCTTCAGTAAATGGGTGGTAAAGAAGAGATTTTACTCTTCATTAAATATTTGTTCATATTACATGTCAGTTTTTACCATGTGAATAAATGACGATTTGGGGGAGTTGTATTTTTTTCTTTTGTTTTCTGTTCTTTTGGTGTTGGGGGATTGAACCCAGGACCTCGCATGTGCTAAAGCATATGATCTACCACTGAACTACACCCCTGGCCCCTGAAAACAATACTTCTTAAAATTCTAATCAAGGAATATAAATTTTCATTTAGTTACTTAATTCTGTATCATAATCATCCTTGTGCTCTTTTGAAAATCCTTTCACTTCTGTGATGCTCGCTAATAATACTAAAGGTAGTTACCCTACTTCAGAAAGTAGTTGGATTTATTAACGATGTATGAAAGCAATTTGAAACCAGTAACTAATATGAAAAATTAAAGCATTCTAAGACCAGAGATGAAGAGAAAAGGACATGAGGGCAATAAAGGAGGAAAAAAAAAGAAAAAAACTTTTGACATCCTGCCACTCATTTGAGCAACGTGTTCTTTTCAAACTCAACTAATACATTTCACCTTTTTATAGTTTTGTTATTTATTTTCTGCTTTGCAGCTATCAGTTATAATTGGTATTTCATACAAAAAATATAAAGTTAGGAAAATTGTTTCATATGTTTATAAATTGCTATACTAGGCAGAATCAGTTATTTCCACGTTTGTTTACAGTACTATCAGATAGTTACATCTTTTAATGTGACCATCAAAAAATTCAACAGAGAAATCTTTCTACTGTACAAAAAACTTGGTTTTTGGTTTTTTTCCCCTGATGCTAGGTCTCCAAAATATCTCTTGGTAAAAAGGGTGCATCAACTGGGGCAAAAGAAAATGAGAAAGGGAGTAATGTGTCAAAGGGTCTGACATTTTCCAATTCTAAAGTTTTTTGTAAAAAGTATTTAAAATATTTAACAATATATTTATTGTTTTTCAATTTATGGTATTTTAAAAGGCATATACTTGCTAGCACTATCTCATTTAAATTGGGAAACTAACCAAATGATACCCATTTAAATGTACATTATGAAGTAGTAAATGTGCGTACTAAATATTTTTAGTTATATCTGTATCAGTGTTGGACATAGTCCTATTTAAGAGTCTAAACCTTCCTCTCTTTTCCAGACAAATATGGTAGGGCATTCTTTAGGATGCACTTGGCATTCTTTGAGGAATTCTCCTGGTGAAAAGATCAACTTACTGAAAAGAAGCCTCCTTAGTATTCCAAATACAGATTACATCCAGCTGCTTAGTGAAATTGCCAAGGAACAAGGTTTTAACATAACATATTTGGATATAGGTATGACTTTTTTTCCCCTTTGCCTTGTCTCTCCATGTATTTCTTTTTTTTACAATGTGTTTGAGAAACAAAACTTTCTGTTCTAATTCATTTCATCGATCAAGGATTCTGCCTAGATATTGCCAGAGCAGTCATATATATAACTGATATGTCCCATTCTTGTGGCTAACTGCTAACATACAGTTTTAATACTAAAATCAACAATAGCTAAAAATTACAATTTTACTATGTACCATGAGTGCATTGTACTAAGAACATTACATGTATTAACTTACTAAACCCTCAGATTATCTCTGTGAGTCCTATTATCCTTATTTATAAATGAAGAAGGTAAGACACAGAAAGGTTGAGAAACTGGTCCAAGATCACAGAGCTAGTCAGTGGTAGGCCGGGATTTGTAGTCACAGCACACTAGCTGTTTAACTGTTGGGCAGCTTGACAAAGTGGCACTGCCATTTCAAGTACCAAGTTTGTTGCGGGGCAGTAAATGGTGAAAGCAAATTCATAGCTTTATCCCAACCTTTATTTTCTATACTTCTCCAATCTCTAGTCATTTATATAGATACGTATGGACAGGTGGGAAAAATAAGTGAGTGTGGATTTTCCTTGAATTCCCTTTATGATGTTGCTTAAATGTGTGTGTGCACACACAGATATATTTGATGTCTCTATTTAACACTGTATAATGTGTGAAGAATTTCATGTCTCTATCCAACCTCCGCAGATACGGAGATCTATTTTATCAGAGTTACTGGCACTGGGACAATAGAATTTTGGGCAGTGACGGTGAACCTTTTAGAGCCTTTAGTGATAGAAACAGCCTGCTGCAGCACATGTGTCAGAGGTTCGCCACCACTGGTTTAGGGGCTGAAGGAACTCCTGATACTCTTCTGCTGCGCATTGGGATTGAATGACAGGTTGAATACAATGTCTTGATGAACAGAATGAAGAATCTTGGAAGTTAATGTAGATAGATGGTCAAGAAGGAGGGCTGCTGAGAGACCATTTGTTTGTTCAGTAAATATTTATCAGTGTCTGGTTTGTTGAAGGTTTGAGATACAGAGATGAATGAGCTGTGTCATGCATAGGACTATGGAAGATCTGGGAAAAGAAAAAACCTAAAATGAATTTTTAGATTATGAATTAATGATGCCTTTGAAACACTTCTTAGCAGTTTTAAGAACTAACTAGGTCTTCTAAATAGAGAACTAGCTTTTGACTAACTTCTGTGCAACTGCCTTCAAAGAAGCACATAAAAAGACGTTCGGTAGAGAATATCAGTGAGGTGCCACTTCGTACCCACCAGGATGGCTCTAATCAGAACAGCGGAAAACAGTACCTGTGAGGATGAGAGAAACTAGAGCCTCAAACTCTACTGGTTTGATGTAAAATAGTTGAGTTGCCATGGAAAGGGCTTTTCAGTTCCTCAAATTAATTGCCATTTGACTTAGTAGTTTCACTCCTCCGTGTATATCCAAAAGAATTGAAAACATATTTTACAAATAACAGTATGCCCATGGTGATAGCACTATTCACAAGTGCCAAAGGATGGAAACAGTGCAGATTTCCATCAACAATGAGTAGATAAACAAAGTGTGGTAGCTAGGGGTGGCGACATGCCTGTAATCCCAGCACTCCGGGAGGCTGAGGCAGGAGGATCACAAGTTTGAGCCTACTCTGGGCAATTTAATGACTTAGTGAGACCCTGTCTTGAGAATTTTAAAGAGGTGAAGACATAGCTCAATGCAAACACACTAGGTTCAGTCCTCAGTACCACACACATACACACATATATATACACACAGATGTACAATGAAATATTATTCAGCCATAAAGAAAATAAAATTATAATATATACAGTACTGCTACAGTGTAGGGGATCCTGTAAAACTTGGGAAGTGAAAGAAGCCAGACTCAAAAGATGACTTACTAATTTTATGATTCCATTTATGAGAATTATCTAGAAAAGGCTCATCCACTGAGACAGAAGACAGATTGGTGATTGCAGGGATGAGAGAAGAGGGAGGAAAGAGTAATTGCTTAATGGGTACAGGGAGCTTCCTCAGGGTAATGGAATATTTTGGAACTGGACAGAGGCTGTGGTTGTACGTTGCGAATGTGTATTATGTGAACTTTATTTCAAGTGACAAAAAAAAACCCTAGATGCCAGAACTATAAAGCCTGTTCACTCATTAAATAGTCCCATTTTATCTGGATATTTTCTACTAACCTGAAGAGCTAAAATAATAACACTTAATCATGACCACTTAAAAAAAGTCATAGTTCATGCTTAAATTTTACTTCTTTGCCTTGAGTCATTTCAGTCTTAGCAGTGACTCATCAAGATGAGAAGAACACTTGTTTCCTGGATTTATATTGGCTTTAAAACACCACTGCTCAAGACTCTCTGTGCAGACTTAAAACCTAAGAACCTGCAGGTGCCAAACATGTCTTTTCCTGCACAAGGTTATTTCCTATTTCAAAAGCCTACTCCTTGGTGGATCCAGTGGCAGATTTTCCCTTTAAGGAAATTCAACAGTTTGGGAACACTGTTCACCTGGTCACACTGGAGTAGCCTGCAAGCTTCTTTCAAATGCACGAAATGCACGAAGGGACCACCTCCAGTCCCAGCCCTTGGGTTTCCACCTGAGTGAGTCCTGCACTGTCTTTACAGTTCCCTCAAGTGGCTATTCAGGGTCGGAACTGATAGCTGAGCAGTTGTTTGCTTTTTGTTTGTGTAAGCACGATAAAGATGAATGGAGTAGAGTACCCTGGATGTTGAAGGAGAAAGTCGGTAATGAAAATGGTGGTTTTACAAAGAACCTGCCTCACGCACACTTGGCATTAACCGTCGCGTTTGCATGTGTCGTTACAGAAGAACTGAGTGCCAGCGGGCAGTATCAGTGTCTCGCTGAACTGTCGACCAGTCCCATCACAGTCTGCCACGGCTCGGGAATCTCCTGCGGCAACGCCCAGAGTGACGCAGCGCACAATGCTCTGCAGTATCTGAAGATAATAGCAGAGAGGAAGTAAACTTGGTGCGCCTTAGAAAATCCTTCAGTTGCACTTGAAGAGTTCTCCTCTCACTCCTTCCCAAGTAAAACTTTTACTGTAATGTTTGTGAGTTGTTTCCAGATCTCTCCAGATCAATCAACACTCCAGATTTAAGTATCTCCTGGTAGTTGTTACTAAGCTCTTTTTATTGGGTTCAACTTTGTATTGGTATATTGTATTTATAAACTTTGTACCACAAGGCAGGGCATAGCACCCATTTTACAGGGCCAGGCACATAGGAGGAAGAAACTGCATGTTTAATGATAACAAAATAAAAATACTGCTAGCAACAGTCTTACTGGTGCTTAAACTTTTGCACAAGGCTTTTTTGTAAAGGGACTTTGAAGGAAGCCCTTTAGGATCAGAGTGTCGAGGGACAACATTAAGAGGCTTTTACGGAATGTAACTGTTAATTTCAGGGATCACAATTGGCCTGCTGTGTATTCAAAATCATGTAATAAAGAGCTCTTGTTATAACCGGGGGATCTGTTTATTTTATTAAAGAGCTGCTGACCTGACTGCGGCCCATTCTCAGAGTAACATTTTGTTTTGGTTTGCATCTGGATTGACCCCAAAGGTGTATGCATTGAAGGCTCGGTCCCTAGGGCAGCAGTATCTAGTGGTGGGGCATTTGGTGAGTGATTGAATCATGAGGGCTCTGACCTCATGGGTGGATTTATCTGTTGATGGGTTCATAATTTAATGGGATATTGGTAGATGATGGGAACTTTATAAGGAGAACCTAGTTGGGTGTGTCCAGGTATATCTTCTCCCTGGGGGTGGCTCTGTCCTCTGTCTCTGTCTCTCTGCCCCACCCCCACCCCCACCCCACAAAGTCTCAGCTACAAAGAGGATAAATTGGGAGAAGATTTTGCAAGGCAGTGGAAGAAGAGGATGCACTCAAGTCATGAGAAGTGACTGCAGTTTTGTTGCAAATCGTTGAAGTGTATTATAAATTGATGAGCTTTGAGAAGGTACCCAGAAGCCATGCTCTTCTAGCTGCCTTTGCTTTCCCTGCTTGTAGCTCTGAGAAAATGTGCATTCTTAGATGCTGTTCAGATGTCACCTCATTAGACTGGATTTTCTGGGGTCATCAGGTATTCTCTAATTCCATTTCATCAACCCCTCAGTTAAGGATCGTAAATAACTAAACAATAGTTTCCTGGACCGACAGCTACTCCACAGTCAGGCTGATGGCGGCATCCATTCTAACACATGGTAGCCTCCAGGAAGAGACAGATAAATGAACTAGTAAGATGAAGACAGCGGTAGCCCAATATGTTGATAATACTAATACTGTACAACAAATTATTGAACACTCCTGTGCCTGGCACTGTCACAGTGTTTAGGGCTACTCTGTTGATCCAGCTTACATTACTGAATGAAGAGCCACTCTCCTGCTGTCAGAGAGGGCTGAGATACGCTACTTAGATTCCTCTTTGGTGCTAGGGATCTAGTTCCCTCGTTCCTGGGAACGCTGCCTGCAGAAAGACTTCTACTGTGACGTATTCATAGTCGTCTTAACTGGACAGATCCCCCTCACAAAGTCTCACTTTCCTTCTGGGGCATCTTGCCATCAGTGATGACTTGTTATTGACTAGGACAGTGACATAGGGGACGATCTGAAAGCCCATCCCAGCTTAAGAGTTCCCCAGTGATTTAGCTGTGGCCGAGACTACATCATAGCCATATTCTCCCTCTGCCCAAGCACTTCCTTTCTTCCCCAGGTGGCAGTCCCTACTCTCCACTACTCCATCTCAGAGTCAGCTTCCCGGGCAGCCCAACCTGTGATACTTGGTACCAGTGGGATCTCCTATGGGATTTTATACTTTATTCTCTTGCCATCTAGTTTATAGGACAAGGCTTTTGCTCCCTGGTTCTTGGTAGAGCACATGACCCCTAGCATACAGGGACAGTAATCCATTTTCCCAAGCTACATGTAACATGCTCGTGAGTCTCAGGAATTGCTGAGTTCAGTGGTGCTTCTTTGTAGGCCAGGAATGAAGGAAGGAGATGCCATTACAGACAGATGGCAATGCTCATGATGGGATCCCAAAACAACAGAATACTTGGCATTGGGATTTGTCAGAAGCCAAGTGGATGCAACTATGATAAGTAGAAAGTCTGGCATCTTGTTCTTAAAGATATGGAAATAGTCAACTGAATATGGCAAAATAAGGAGTCGGTCGGCCAGGGTACTGCTTAACCTGTACACTTGAAAGAAATCAAGAGACGATCAGGAGGCCAAGGATGATCACCCCACAAAATGATCATGATCCCTTGCCAATTTCCGGACAAGCTAGTTGTTAGACTCAGACCCATTAACTAAAAAAGCATCTAGGTTCCCAGGCAGAAGGATCTCATAGTACCACAGTGTGTACAATAACAGCTCACCAGTTCTCCGAAGGGACCTGTAGCCATTACACAGGTGGTATAGTTTATATTAAGACGTACCCCTGGGGCCTCACGCTCATAGACGGGGCTTTCCAAGGTGATTGGATTACTGGGCTTATTGCTGAATTACTGTTAGGTGGGGCCTGGTAGGAAGAGGTGAGTCCCTGAGGGCGTGGCCTGAAAGAGCTTCTCTCCCCAGGACCTCCCTTTACTCTCCGCCTCCTGGTCACCATGCAGTGAGCAGCTCTTCCCCCACCACACCCCTGTGCCATGCCATCCTGCCTTCGAGCCAGCACACCACGGACTGAAACATGAGCTAAAAATAAACCTTTCCTTTAAATTGTGGGTGTCTCAGTGAGGAGACAAGTAACTAAGACATCAAGTAACCATGGATAGGTGGAAGGGGAATCCTTTTGAGTTTTACATCCTTTTACACAGGGTTTGCATTAGTAATCAGTAGAATAAGGGCTTTGGAGACCAAGTAATATGTGGGTGTCCTGGCCCAAGACCAGCTCACGATGTACCCCAGGTCCACTTCTTCCTGGAGTGTATAATTTCAGTAAATGCACTTGGTTGTTGCACAGCCCACACATCGGTTGACAGTCTGTGAGGTAAGAGATATTGTGATAAAACCCAAATGGGGATTTTAGAAACTTACTCCTCCCTAGGAGTTACGTAACAGTAATATTGCAGCCCAGGGAAGGGCAGTCATGAAGGCTGTTCTGCAAGACCTAAAGGATTCAGGGTGATGGTCCACATCATATCTCTGTTTAATTACCGCCTAGACCAGTGGTGGCGAACCTAGGGCATGCATGCCTCAGCCAGCTGTTTTAAAGTTTCGCCTTCACTGGCCTTAGACCCTCTACCAAAGGCTTTTTTTTTTTAAGACAGGGTCTCACTATGTAGTTGAGACTGACCTGGAACTTGCAATGTAGCCCAGGCTGGTTTCAAACTCACAGCGATCCTCCTGCCTCAGTCTCCAGAGGGTTGGGATTATAAGCGTGTGCCACCACGCATGGCTTCTTTTTTTTTTTCTTCTTGTTTTTATTTTTTTGAGACAGGTTCTCACTGTGTAGTTTCATGCTGGCCTTGAACTCAGAGTAGACCAGGGTGGCCTTAAACTCACGGCGATGCTCTTGCTTCAGCCTCTCCATTGCTGGGATTGCAAGTATTCCCCATCAGGCCTGGCTAACGCTCCCTTTCTGTGGAGGAGGGGCAGGGACTGCGTGCAGTTCAAAGTCTGCCTCTATGCTTCCAGTCTGAGACAGTTCAGGAGAGTTTGTCGGCTTCAGTCTTGTCTATGTCTGCAAGAATTTTGTCACTGCCCTTCCAGCCCAGTGCTTCCTCTGCCTAAATCTCTCTCCATTCCTGTCAGAGACAGTGATTCCCAGAGCATCCCCTAGTAAACTGGCCACTCACTATCATCTCCTCAGAATCTGCTCCCTGGGAGCCCAAACTGAGATATGGAGTTTCATTTAGAGAGAAAAGATAATAGAAAAATCATATCAATCACTTCATTTATAAATGAGGAAATTATGACTCAGATATGCTGGTTTTTCTGTAGAACATATATCTTTGCCCTTTGTTAAAATTCCTAAAGAAAAGACAAGTAGTAAGTCTATAATCAATTTTTTCTTTTGCAGGTGGTATATGTGCATCATTCTGTGTATTTGTATGTATATATTTACTTTGGGAAAGATTCTTCAAGACATTACCTAAAAAATATGTAGGGAATTAAATAGAAATTACACTTATTTGAGCACAAGGCCATTGTGAGTAGTGCTGAATCAGAAATAACACTGCCCCTCAAGATCCAAACAATTTAAAAATTATGAAAGATCAGCATAGATTGTAATGTGAGTCTTAAAGAGGATGGAATTGAAACCAGAATGTTTCAGAGTATTAGAACCAGGCAACAGGGTTCAAGGCCAACTTAGACTATGTAGTGAGATCCAGTCTCTAAAATAAAAATAAAATATAGAGAATAAAATGGAACTAAGCAGCAGCTCTTAATGAGTCAAAACGGAATTTACGTTGATGCATTAAACATTAAAGTACAGTTGTAAAATTGGAAAAATTGGAAACTTGAAATTGATGTGGATGTGGTCTCACTGAAGATCCAAAGATTCTGCTAGCTTGACAACATATTCCAAATCATGGATTGCAGATCGTGATTTTTTTTTCCCACAAAAAAGGCTGGTATCAACAAAAGGAAAGCTTGGGCTTTTTGGAAGATAGGACAAGACTCGCATGACTTGTATTTAATGTACCATTGTCTGGTTTCTTCATTTTCCTTTGTAATTCTTTGGCTAAGACATATCAAAAAGGCCATCGACAGAGAACAATGTGCAACGAAGATCTGACAGCTGTTGGGTCAATCTGAACACCAAAGAGGGCAAAGTAGGATGAAATGAGATACACTTTTGGTTTGCTGTCTGTTCAGACTGGCGGACAGTGGGGAACAGTATAGACCAGAACAAGGTGCCTCTTTCTTCCTGTGCTAATCCGGGTGGGTAAATTTTAGCTGCCACAGATCTAAAGCATTTTGTGATAGAAGATATAACTAAGATTTGGAAGAGATTTACATTTGGGGGAAGAAAGGCAGAAGATATAAGTAAAGGCAAACAGTTTTCAAGTATATGGGCTAAAACTAGGAAAAGCTAGGCCTTCAAAGTGTCTCCAATTAAAAATTTTAAAATAATAACAAGGCTCATTCTCATGGTAAATTCAGTTTTATATGGTACAATAAGTGCTGGAGGGCATTGCGAATACTTGCATTCTTACCTACATCTTCATTCTAGTGCCATCTCTTTTATGGCCAGATGGGTGGGTGACTGCACAATATTTATTGATTTGAAACTCAGAAATGGATGACATCTATGCCTGGTTGTTTCTATTATTCATTTTGTTGTATGTATCTAATTAGGAAAGACAAGTTTTAAAGGTGAAATTTCTACACAGAAATCTGAAGTAAGGCACCTGGACCAGGAATGCAGATATTTGTAAGCCTGGCTGTCGAGGTGGCTTTTTGTTTGTTTGTTTTAGTGTTGTTTGTGATGCAGAATAAAAACATTCATCCTGTGTAATTGATTCACATACATATCACATCTTGATCCTTTTTATTTCCACTTCCCTTCTTCCCCTCCTGTCTCTTCCCTGTCCCTAGACCTCCCTTTCATGGGGCCTGAAAAGAAGTCACACATAGGTCTTTTTTGTTTTGTTTTGTTTTGTTTGGTACCGGGGATCAAACTCTGTCCTTGTGCTTGCAAGGCAGGCAGCAGAACCACTGAGCTAAATCCCTGGCTCCACACATAGGTTTTTGACCCAGCAGAAACATCTTCTTTTGCAAATTTTACAAAAGCTTGTGACCATTACACACCTTGCTGGGGCCCCATATAAGTAAGAAGCTCTGAAGATCACTGAAGCTTCCCTCTGAAGGGGCAAAATTGGGGAAGTGCATTTGTAGACATGTATACCAAGTGGTGAGTGCACGAGGGCAAGAACCGAATAGGTGGAGTGATTCTCTGAACAGAGTGTCTGCATTATATGCCATGGTGTGCTCCTGGAGACTCTGACAGTGGGTGGTGGTTATTTCAGATTACCCAAGACATGCTGCTATGGTTGCAATTTGCTAAGCCTGCCTCCTTTGAAATTATGAAATTCTTGACACATACTTTTCAGTTTTCTGAGCATCTGCACTATTTCAAATTCTGGGTATCTGTGACATCGCACTATTTAAAATTTACATAATCCTGATTTGCCTAAAATGTGACCACACTCTACACTGAACTAATGGCTGATGAATGCCCTGCCTTCTAGACGGGAGCAGTAGTTACTGAATAACGAGACTTTAAGCTGTAATCACGGTTCATCTCTTGTCATAGAAGCACTGATTAACCCTAAGTCTATAGCTTATATAATGTTATGTCAGTTAAAAACACCTGGAATCCCTTAAAAGTGGGTCTCTTCAGTGTAGTATTATTGTATAAATTGACAGCTAGAAAGAGGACTGGGTTGGCAGCTAAGAAATCTGATTTCTAGGTCTCTGCCATAAATGATTATTAATAGTTTGAGGAAAAGAATGAGGATAACAATAACGCCATTTATCAAACACTAAGAGTTACATAATTTAATGTGTATCGAGTCCTTATAGAAACTCTGCAAACAAGTAATGTTACTTATTTTTTTATGGATGCAAATAAGCAAAAATACCTGTTTGAAGCCAGGTACCTGGGAAGGACCGATCTCCTGACCCAGAGTCCAGCATTCTTTCGCCAACACCACGGGGATGGGTTACTCTGAGTTATGCCATGGCATCCTCAATGCCAATGTCCTTCACGTCACACGGCCTCTTCCAGTCCGTCTTCTCATCAGTAAGATGAGAACGAACCTGTTCTACCTTTCTCTCAGCTTCTCGGGAAGATGAAAGGGGAATGAATGTGCAGGAACTGTGAAAACCATGAAGGTGCACAAATGTAAACTATTCTCCTTATGAAGTAATGAAACTGGGATGACTTGAGTATCATCCCTCTATAATAATATTTCAACTGAGTCTTGACGGACAGGCTTAAGGGATCAGCGGAGTAAACAGCAAAGTTCTGGCCCAAAGGTGTAATCCTGAGGCCAATCATGGCACTCTCTCAATCTCTTCAGCTCTTCCTGTTGCTGTACCTGCACTATACTGTCTCATGATGGTCTGATGGCTTTTTATCGTCAGGGACACTGAGATCTTTTGTTGCTATTACATTAGTGCTATCTGAAAAAAATATAACACAAATCACATGTGCGTAAAGTTACATTCATGATTTTAGATTCCCTGGTAACACTGTACTAGAGGAAAAAAATGAATTAATTTTACTTAAGCAGCATATTTCAAATATTTTCTTTTTAACATGTAGCCAATGTAAAAAAGTATTAATTTATATTATCTTTTACATCAGCTAAGTCTTCGAAGCCCAGCCTGTATTTTACATTCACAGCACATCTATTCTAAACACATTTTAAGTGTGCAAGAGCCACAAGTGGCTGCTGTAAGGAAAGCCCAGGCCCAGCTCTCAGACTCGTATGCCAGGTTCCTATAGGCAGGGCCCCTGATCATGCTCCAGCCTTTCATTTAGCTTTTTGGGCATCCTAAGGAGTGTGCAAGTGCTTCTTCAGACTTTTTCCATGTGTTTTAGGAGCTTGGCTCAGACTTAATTGGAGATAATTTTCTCTATTATTAAAAGAAGACAGATCTTGATTGACTCCTTCCACCACAAAATATTACTCTAAGAAAGAACGATGTATATATCTGTGCTACAAGCTACGTCTTAAAGTCCAGTCAGGTGCTGGGACATTTTGGTCAATGATAGTGGTGCCATAAGATTACCACGGAGCTGAAAAATGCCTATCACCTAGTGACAGAGACATCATGAGGTTGAGCATGACACGTTTTACTTAAGTGTTTGTGGTGTTTCTAGTGAAAAAAAAACCTCTGCTGACAGCTATGAAAGTTACAGTTATGCACAGTATATAACATTGGATAAACAGCTACGCTCCTGATGCATATATTTACTGTACTATATCTTTTCATTAGAGTGGACTGTTCTACATTTTAAGAAAAGGATTGGGGGGAAATCAAGATACGTTATGTACAGGTTAAAAAATCCTTATGATGACTGTGGTCATTATGTATATCAGAAGTGTACCAATAAAATTAATTGAAAACAAGAAAGAAAAAGTTTCCTGTAAAACAGCATTCAGGTTGTGGCAGCAGGAGCCCCAGACACCTCGAGTTCATGACGTCCAGTGACTGCATTAAGAAGCTGTGGGGGTGACACACTTGTACCACTTCAGTTTCTCAAGCCTTCTCTGTGAGGTTCACATAACTGGGATACTTTCACAGAACGTGTTTCCAGTGTTAAGCAATGCATTACTGCAAGGGGACTCAGAGAAAAAGGGGCAAAGCAGTTTTTTCCAAAATGTGTTCTGCTGAGCTAGTCCTACAAGGATTTGACACCCAATGTATGCACCTTTACATTTTCATTTTCCCTAGTGTATTGGTATAGCCTTATTCCTTTCGAATACCTACTGTATCATCTCTTTCCACATGTCAAGCTTCTAGAATAGCCATACACACAAGAGGTCCTCATTCTTTACTGAGCTTTACCTTAAGAGGTGATTATGTGTGCACCTATGTTTATAGAAGCACAGTTTGTAATAACTAAAACTTGGAAACAGCCCATTTGCCCATCAGTTGGAAAGTGGATAAAGAAGATGTGCTTTTTCTATAGAATGGAATACTACTCAGCCATAAAGAATGAGAAATTAGATTCATTCATAGAAAAATGGATACATATTGAGGATATACTCCTAAGTGAAATAAATAAGTCACACGTGTAAATACTGAATAGTTTCTCTGGTGTGAAAAACTATAATGGTACATAATATCCTAATGAGATAATTGACAAAGTGAAATAGAAAGAAAAGGGCTAAAGGTGTAGGGAAAGTGGGAAGGGTAGGGGAAAGGTAATAAGGGAAAAGAAAAATGTGAGAAAATGAAAAAATGGAAATAAAGTATTTGTAAATGGGGAGGGGAGGAGGGGTGAAGGGAGGCCAGGGACAAGGGGAAAAAACGAGAACCAAGACCTGTCATATAAAGGTACAAGATCCCAATAATGAATGCAACTGTACTGTATACCTAAAATGTACCAATAAACTTAATGAGGAAAATAAAGAGTTGATTATAAACACAAACTCGCAGTTGCCTTTAACCAGAGGAACTTCCGCCTGTTGGTCGCTAGGGGGAGACACACAAACGCGGGCGTTCAGCAGCCGCTACTTCTCTGCCAGCCCAGCCACGCCAGTCTTTGGTGGCAGATTCCGACCCTCCGCTTCCGGTTGTGGCCCCAGCCCGGCGTGGAATCGGTGGCCGGGCAGCTCACCCAAGGCGGACCAAGTCGAGCTCTAGCTGAGGAACCACTGAACTTACAGTTAACCTTGACAGAGTGACCCTCCCTGGGGCTTGTCCCGTACTCTGAGAAAGTAATGTCTTCCCTTTAGCGTGTAAGTCTAGGACCTGTGACTATAACTGCTTTGTAGATGCATCACATCACCCTAAATCAAGGTACTCTGGTAATAAAAGATAATTAGGTTAATCTAAACTGCCCCAAGGGGTTTTTGATGCAGGACTGATTTTTTTTTTTATTGAAATGAGGTCAGTTTTTAATTTTGCAAGTTAAACAATCTTGACCTTATTCTTGAAGGGAGCCTGAGCTAGATAAAGGCAAATTACCTTTTCATACACAGAAACAAATACGCTGTTTCTTCCCTCCATGGTGACTAGTGTGACAGTCCAGTTTAAGGCAACTGATATTTTTCTGTACGAAGAACCTTCCTGCTTGAAGGAGGATACTGGCCCTTCAGCAGAGTGGTGAAGCCTGCACTTTTTATCAGGTGCGACAGGACAGTGTCAATCCATACGGAGTTATTATACGGATTCGTGTACCTGTTTATCTTACAAAGAAGACAGCTTCTCGGGGAATTTTCTCCTGGGAGCACTAAGTCAAGCTCCTGCTCGCTTCAGCCTTGGCCCCTCCCTCCTGTCTGTGGCCCACACCCGGGTCCATCTACCTTCTCAGCCAAGGCTGCAAACCACCCGGCGGGCGGTTACTGCACGACTCAGGGCTCCGAGGGCGGCCTCGACACAGGGGAGTTGGGGGCCCCCCAAGAGCCCCTTCAGGGTAGACAAGCAGGGGACTTGGTCTTCCTGTCCCCTCCAGCAGCAGCCGGGCAGTGGACCGGGGTCGGCAGGGGACACTGGTCAGGCTGCGCGGAGAGGGAACGCTCCACAGACAGAGCGGAGTGAGGGCCAGGGGCTGCGAGGTGACCAGAAGTTTTCGAAACCGATGGAGAAAAGGATGGATCTAATAACGAGGGAAAACAACCAGAAGATTGGAAATATTCATAATGATATTAATAATAAACTACCATTAATGAATCCAAACTAATAGGTGTATGTGGTGCTTTAAAACCAAAAAAATATATATTCTGTTTCTATGGGATAGTCACAAAAATGTCCATAATTATTCTTTCTGACCGTAATAGAAATAAAAGTCAGTAGCAAGTTGAGATCTAAATCTTACTAAGTCTGGAAACTAAATATTAGTTTAAAAGATAAAGTTATAAGAAAAATCCTAAGCTAGCTAAATGACAGGAAAACAATATATATGAAAACTTGTGCAGCACAAGTACTACCTAAAGGGGAATGTATAGCCCTAAACATATTTTATGGAAAACATGAGAAATCAACTAAAGAACAAGCAGCTCAAAGCACTTACACACGGGCAAAGGTAAGAAAGAGGGAAATTAGCATAAGGGGGAAACAGTGCGTGGGCAAACAAATATAGGAAACAAAATACAGGAGATGATTAATGAAACAAAAGATATTTCTGCTAGAGAAACCTCTGGCAGAGTTTGTAAAGAAAAACCAAGAAACCAACCAACCTAGAGAGAGATGTAAAGACCAAAATGCAAAAAGAGAAAAATAGTTGTAGACATAGCTGATTGTAAGGAGTCATAAACTAATATTATGAATCTAGTGCAGCAAACAAGCCTCAAACTCTAGAAGAAGTGGAAAATATTCCCAACATATAACTTCCGTCCTGAAACTCCAGAAATCTGAATGACCAATAACCTCCCCCCGTAAGTCTAGATCAAAGAACAAATTCGAGTTGCTTCAGAAAGTAAATGAAAGCCATTCAGTTACTGTTCTATGGCTATGTAACCTTGAAACCCAAATCAGATAAAGATGGATAATTCAGACCAGATAAGGAAAGATAATTATAGGTAATTTCCCTTATGAACTCAGTGACTGTAAAGGTTTTTGACAAAAGTCAATTACATTGTTGCTGTTTCATTTTAGCAGAATATTTAAAAATGTATATCATAACCATACAGACCTTATACTAAAAACTCAATGAAGACAGTCTGCCTTGTTTTCTTTTGCATCTGTATAACCTACAACAGTTCCTGACATCTCATAACTACTCTATACATATGGATAGAATGGAAAAGTAAATTTCCAAGGCCCGGTTTTGTTTCACATAAATTTATTTAATAATCTTTAAACCTCTCTGCCATCGGCACAATAACAGCCCCTGAAAGATGGCTGTGGCATGATCCCTACAAGCTATAAATATGTTAAATTACCTGGTAAACAGGGATTAACTTTGTAGATGGATAAAGGCTGTTAATGAGCTGATTTAAATGGAAGATTACCCTGAATTATTCAGGTGGGCCCAGTGGAATCACAAGGTTTTTAAAAGTGGAAGGCGGAGGTAGGAGAAAGAAAACCATAGAGACAGAAAGGTAAAAAGGACTTAGTTTAACCTTGCTCCTTCGAAGAGGAGGAAAGGGGCCATGGCCCAGGAAAGTAGATCGCCTCTCCAGAACCAGGGCAGTTTCCCCAGAGGCTACAGGAAGGAACACGCCCTGCTGATACCTTGATGTTGGCCTAGGGAGGTCTGTGTCAGACTTCTGATGTATAGGGCTGTTCCCTAATTTGTGTGGTAAGTCACCGATTTATTTTAGCAGCAATGAAAACAAATACTCTCCTAATTGCTATTGTTTACATTTAAAATTGTAGATTTTGTTGTTTATGAGACAAGTTCTTGGTAAATTGCCCAGGCTGGCCTTGAACTTTCGATCTTACCATCTCAAACTCTCTGGTAACTAAGGTTACAGGCAGGCCCCAGTGGGCTGTTGTTTTGTTTTGGTTTTGGGTACTAGGGATCAGTCCCGGGCCTGGAGCATACTGAGCAAGCAGTTTACTACTGAACTCGAGATGGTTCTTTAACGTTTGTTTTTGGTACTGCAGGTTTAGTGAAGGAAATCAGATCTGTGGCTCTGAGCTACATTTCCCCCCGCTCTTTATTTTTTATTTTGAAACAGGATCTTAGTAAGTTATCCACACAGGACTAAAATTTACAGTCTTGCCTCAGCTTCCCAGAGTTCTGGGATTACAAACATGTACCAACATGCTTGCCATCAAGGTACTTTGTATATCTTATGATTTACTGTTTTTGTTTATTTTAACAGTCTTCATACATATAATTTAAGAATTCTACTTTTCTTCACTGCTGCCACATTTAAAAAAAATTTCTGCTTGTGATCTTGAGCAAGTTATTTAATTGTCTTGAGAATATAGTTTCTGAAACTTGAGGCTAATACGTTATTTATGTTGTGTGTTATATGTGCTGTATAGGTAGGGTATTGTTGAAATATTAGCAGTAATGTCTTAAAGCACCAGGAGGAGAGGTTTTCAATTAATCATTCATGTATAGCTAATGAATGCTTTTAACTGGGGAGTGTGTAGCAGGCCCTAAAATATGAACCAGAAGGGATCTTAGGAGGTCTCCAAAGCAGCAATGAGGACCTAAACCACCCTACCCATAATATACATTGCAGCTTCCCCGACTCACGTTGAGAGAAAAAGAACTTTCAGGACTTATCAGTAAGAAGCACGATGGGATTTATTAGGCAGAAACTTAAAAGCACTCAAAGAAACATTGCAGGAGTCCTCAAGAGGGAGAGAGGGGAATTGTGATCTGGATCTGTATATTTATGGGATTGTTGGGGGTGTCTTCAAGATGCGTGATCTAGGATGTGTATCTCTACTGTGTGTCGGGTTACCCACCTGGCGGGTTGTGTCCATGCAAACCAGTCACATGTGTTTGAGGTTGAGAAATCTGCCTGCTAACTGTGCTGCTTCTTCAAGGGGCGGGGTCTGTGGGAAGAAGAGCATTTTACAGGCGAAAAGCACTAGCCCAGCACTCAGTTCACAGGCTCACTGTATCTTTAAGGCCCTTAGAACTGTTCTTTTTTCCAGTGAGTTTCCTGTAAAAGGCTTGAATAAATTACCTTGAAACTGCGGTCTTTCTCTAAAGTATAATTTCCAAATTCTACTTTTCCTTGTCTCCTTTCTATTGATATTTATTTCTTCTGTCCTTCATCAAAATGGCTTTGAGGGAATTTCATAATTTCAATTTTTGAACACCTATCCATACCTTGTATGTCTTGATGTTATTCCTTTTCAATTTGTTCATTATTTTTCAGTGCTGGGGATTGAACCCAGCGCTTCATATACAGCAGAAAAATACTATTCCACTGAGCTGCATGTCCAGCCCTATTATTGCTTAATCTTTTTTTATACAACAAGATCACACAAGACATGAAACCCACTGGTATTGGGCCCTTTCTAGGGATATTTTTCATGGAAAATGGGGGGAATAGATCTCTTCTTTGTATTCTAATGGAACAAGCCTGATTACAAGTCCTTGAAGGAAGAAATCTTTCTTGGTTGCCTCTACAGCAAGCATTGTGTGAGAACCTTTTTCAGAGATGGAAGATAGGAATATTTCTTCTAAAAGCATCGTTGCACTGGAGAACTTGGGACTTGAATCATAAACTATAGAACTAGATAAAATCCTAGCCCACCTCCAATGCCTTTATTTAAAAAATTGGGACTACTGAAATAAGAGAGTTGGTAGTTGAGACAGGGGGATCTGTAGCTTTTAGACTTTGTTAGACCCTAGTTACTGGGAGTGTTGGAGACTAATATTTTTTCCAAGGAAAAGACTAATATCTTTGAGTTTGGAAAGAGAATCTGCCACTGTGAACATGAAGAGAATCTGGGCTATGTTCTATGACTTAGCATATTAGCGAGATGAGACATTTGACACACAGGGGGTTATTTGTGGGGGGACCCTTCTCAGCAGGAAGTCCTTGCCAAAGCCCCAAGTCAAAGGAAACACTTGTTACTTCAATTTCCCTTGAGGGCTAATGACTTGTAATAATCCTGACATGGACTACTTGGTCCTGCTGGGTCCCAGCTTGTAAGATTCTTTCTGATCAAAGTTACCCACTTAGGCAGGCCATAGCTAAACAGGCTTTCATTTCTATGTTCATAAAATTCTGTTATCCTGGTCCTAGAGAATGAATCACCAGTATATAACTTCCTTATTCTTTTTATACAAGCATAGCATTAAAAACATTAGTCATCCCAGATTCAAAGGAAGTTGGAAAGGTGGGATTGAAAAGTCTTCCGAACCTTTCAGCCAGCATTCCTAATCCCTATGTGACAAATGAGTATAGTAGATTATCAAAACAAGGAAATTAACTGTGGCACAACATGTGTATAGATATAATACATCAAACATAACATTTACCATCTTAACGATTTTATTTTAGTAATAGTTCAAATATGTTCACATTATTGTGCAACCAATCTCCAGAACTCTTCCAAAATTGTAACTCTGTTCCCATTAACACTATCTCCCCATTCTGTCTTTCCCTGAGCCCTGGAAACCAAGCTTCTACTTTCTGTCTCTATGAATTTAACTACCACAGGGGCCTCATAAAAGTGGAAGTATACAGTATTTACCTTTTTGTGATTTATTTCACCTAGCATAATATCTAAACATTTTTAAGAAGAAATATTCTAGTAGCCTACGTCTGAATTATTTCACTTAGCATAATACCTTCATCCATGTTACAACATGTCAGAATTCCCCTCCTTTTCAAGACACTTTTATAGATATACTGGATTATATATCCATTTATCTGTCAATGGACACTTGGGTTATTTCTACCTTCCATACCTTGTGAATGTGATTGTGTACAGATCTCCCACAAGTCCTTGATTTTGATTCTTTTCTGGGACCAGGAATCGAACTCAGGTCCTTGTGCTTGCAAGGCAGGCAGCAGAACCACTGAGCTAAATCTCCGGCATTGATTTTGATTCTTTTGGGCATTGCTGTGAGCTGAATTGTATCCCCCACAAAATTCAGATGTGCAGGGCCTAACACCAAGTACTTCAGAATGCGACTGTATTTGGAGCAGAGTGCAAGCTGGTCTCACTAGTGTCCTAATAAGTAGTAGAAATGTGCACACACTGAGTGTGGTTGTTGTGGTATGTCAACTTGATTTAAGTAAGAATTCACCTGGCAGATTAGTTTTTATTGTTTGTTTTGTTTTGGTACTGGCGATGGAACTCAGGACCTTGCACTTGTGAGGCAGGCAGGGGCACCACTGAGCTAAATTCCCGGCCCATTACTTGGCAGATTAGTAAAGCTTTGGATGTATCTTCGGACGATTTACTAAGGTGGGATGTGGGTGGCTCCAACCAACAGGCTTGTAGCTTGGATGCAACAAACAAAAAGGGAAAGAAAGAAGTCTCCTTCTTTTCGGGAGCTCTTGTCTTCACCGTTGTCTTTGGACATTTGTCTTTGGTTCCTTCAGGCTTCTGGTGTAACTCTTCGGCTTTCCAACAGACACTCCCTGGACTCTGCACTGAGCTCCAGCTCTTCCGCCTTTTACTGGTTTCCCCCGGCCCTCCAGTGTGCAGGTGGCTGTTTTGTGTTCTTCCATTTCTGATCTGGCAGCCAGTCTCTTCTGCTCCCAGCCCTGTAGCCTACCTAGTAAATCCTTGTATATTTGTACATATATTTAATATAAATATTACATCTGTTCCTCTAGTGAACCTGAACTAATCAATGGAGAGACACCAAACACTTCTGTGCACTGAAGAATGATCCTGTGAAGAGATGGCCAGAGAGCCGCCATCTCTGAGCCAAGAGGAGAGGCCTTGCTGGAAACCAAAGCTGGTGACATCTCCATCTTGACTTCTAGTCTCTAGAGATGTGGGAGAAAAAATTCTGTTGTCTAAGTCATCCAATATTGATAGTTTTTCACAGCAACCAATTTTTTAGTGGGCTGTTTCTTTGATGTGGAGTTTGTGGGTACCCTATCCTTTAAAAGTCTTCTTTTTAGGCCTAAGCCTTGGGAGAACTGATCATTACAAGAAGAGACTTTAAGGAACTTAGTTCAGAACAAGAGGTAGCTATGGATATATGAGGTAATTGGGTCATTTCTTTGTCCAAACCAGAATATTTTGCAGAAGAATGTATTAAAAATTATTATAATTATACATTTTGAAAGTATATTTTTATTAATCAACAAATTAACTTTGTTATATTGGTAGGGCTGTATTCAATTTTCAAAGATAAATTTCTCTCCAAAAATAAAATTCTATGCCAGTTATAGTGGAGCAGGACTGTAATCCCAGCTACTCTGGAGGCTGAGGGAAAAGGATCCCAAGGTCAAGGTCAGCCTGGACAATTTAGACTTTGACTCAGAATAAAACAAAAAGGGCTGTGGACATACCTCAGAGCTCAGGAGTTTGCCCGGCATTCTTGAGACACTGGGTTTTACTTCTAGCACCACAATATATGTATGTGTGTGTGTGTCTGTGTGTGTGTGTATTTTTTAAATGTAGAAACCTTAGGAATCTTATTTCTACAAAATGTATGATATATAGTTAATTACTGTTAAATAAAAAAGTAAAACTTCTTCATATTGACTTTCTGAAAATTTGGAAAAACTCCAGCAGAACAAGTGTTTTTCTACATATTGTGTATGTTCATCAATTCCTTAGACAGATGTCTAATGCTGTATCATTGGCATTTTCTTCAATGTATTTTTATAATATAGTTTACTATTTTTTTCTTAAAATTGCTGGCATTATTCTTTGAAGTTCCATTTTATGGTTAATAATTTTGTGATTGTTACCTTCAATTGCTTCTCCTGAGTAGATTGTGCTATTTCTCTACAGGTTCTGAGGTACTTGGTACACTCTGGGAAATTTTTGCTACATGAAAGATCTCCTAAAGCGTATTTATTATGGTTTATTTGTAGATGGTCCTCCAAAGCCTCATGGTTCATAGGTGGGGCTTTGGGAATCAATTGGATCTTGGGGGTGTGGTACTTCTCAATGGATTAGTTCACTGATGAATTTAGAATGTGGTGTTGGGGAACTGAAGTCTGATTGGAAGAGGTAGTTTGCTGGGGGCGTGACCTGGAAGGGTCTATCTCTCTCCCCGTTCCCTCTGCTTCCAGCCTGCCATGGCCTGAGCAAGCCTTCTCTGCCTGCCCCTCTGCCATGCTCTCCTCCTACCTTGGAGCCAGCTGACTATGGACTGAAACCTCTTCAAAGCCTCTGTGAGCCAAAATAACCTTTTCTCCTAGAATTTGTGGATGTCGGGTATTGTGTCTTAGCCATGAGAAGGTAACTAAGATGCTAATAGTTTCTTGACATGAAAGGTGTAAAATATTGGCCCGAACATTTTCACAGGTACTATCCTTTGCCATCAATCAGTAATAGTTTTGACAAGAAAAAACATATGTCACATTGTCATTGTGATTGTTTTGAATGTTTTGCCAATTTAGATGCTGCAAAACCATTGGGCATTCTTAATTTCAATCCATTTCTATAAATATATAAATTTAATCAATTAACAATAGAAGCTCCACTTAGTCACATATAATTTGGTGTGAGTAGAGTTCAAAATTAATACACTTGCCATTACTTAAACTCAATCTCAGAAATACAATTAAATTATGCAGTGAAACCCAGACATGGTGGCAAAGCCTGTTATCCCAGCATTCAGGAGGCTGAGGTAGGAGGACCATGAGTCCACGGGCAGCTTGGACTTCAGAGTAGGATGCTGTCTCAACAAAACACCCTCCAAACTAGAAAAGCAAATTATACAGTGGCCCTTTAGCTTGTGTGAAAGCTACCAGGACCAAGAAATTAAGGATTTATGAATAGTTGTTCATTGTCTGAAGACTTCTAACTGGCATCTTTCAGGTGAAGAGTCACAGTGTCATGTCCATGGGCATGACCATGTGAATCATGCCACACATGCAACAGGGAAAAGCCTTAGCCCTCTTCCACTTTTCGTGTGTGTGTGTGTGTGTGTGTGTGTGTGTGTGTGGTATTAGGAGTTAAACCCAGGCCCTTGATCATGGTATGCGTATGCTTTACCACTGAATTACCTATCTCCCTTTTGGAGACAGGGTCTCACTAAGTTGCCCAGTCTGGCTTCAACCTTCTGATCCTTCTGCCTCAGCTTCTGGAGTAGCCTAGAGTACAGGTATCCGCCACTGCTTTTACTCTCTCTTTTTTCCCCCTTACACAGAGCTACATCTCCAGCCCTTTTTATTTTTGAGATAGGCTTTCATTGTGTTGCTAAATTGCCCAGGGTTGGCTTGAATTTGCAGTCCTCCTGCTTTGGCCTTCCAGAGTGCTGCGATTACAGGCGTGCACCACCCAGCCTGGCTGCCTTACATTCTTGAAAGAAGTAATGAGGTTCAAGAAATTGAGTCTATCAAAGCTCACTATTTCCAGGCTCTCAAACACCCCAGCAGATGTGTCTTTATTCCTGGCAGGCAAAGCAAAAGATGTTCGCAGAGCCATGAACAGTTAAATATCACACAATACCTACATGAAAGCAACCAAAATGACTTTCAAAGGGGGTTATTTTTTAAATGTGTGTTAAAGGGCAATACTGAGAATACTAAGAATACACTCTGAGCATTGTAAAATGAAAGAAAAATGTAACAAAATCTAAGGACTCAAAAACAAAAAAATAGAAGCTCCATCAAAAGACTCTTTTTCCCAGTTCAGGTATTCCAAAACGCAGAGAATTTGAAGATTACATCTATATTTTGGAGACCCTCCTCATTTAATTTGTTCAGATTCTTCCTCTGTCTAAAGGGATAAAATTTAGTGACACCTTGATTCAAAATTTATTTTCTCTAATTATAATTCACTAAAATCTTCAAACACTGATGTTTTTAGCACTCTATTGAAATCTTAGGGTAAAAATTTCCAACTAATTTTGAGCAAAATGCAGTCAAAATTCAGAGGGTGTGTTACAAAAAAGTTCAATACTGCTATAAGATACTTAGGACAACTTACAAAGTAGTACTTCAAAAGCTCAAACATTTTAAATTCGATTGATGATAAGGAGTTGAAAAAACATATAACTGCTAAGAACTGCAAGAGTTTTGTACTCAGCATCATATTTGTGTTTAAAAGTCACAACTTAGTTACTTACATTAGATAAATATATAAATATTTGCTAAATTTGACTACTTTTATTTGTAAAATTTCTTTGTTTGGACATGATTATGATTTATGTTGAGTCATAGAATACTTCTTCTCTAGAGATTTCTTAATCTGTGAGAAACATTGTTTTTAGTATAGTATCATACTAATATTTGCATTATAACAGCAAAGTTGAACATTTTAGCTGGACTTATAGTAACAGTCACAAAATACTATCTGCTCTTTCACTTTTGATATAACCTCTAAAAGTTGTACTTTGGGTTCTATAAATTGGATAAAAATTGAATCATTTTGGAAAGTATTTTAGTTGATTTTTATTTGAAGCATTTAATGCTACTTGTCTAAGACAAGCATTATTTAACTATCCTGCTTTCTGCTAATGGAGCCAAAATGCAAATGGCTGTTGCTTCGTATTAAGACTGCTGTAATGAGCTCACCCAGCATCTTCAGACATGATGTTCTTAAAGTAACGACAGATTTCTCAAAAACGTTCTGTTGCTTCCTCAGAAGATATAAGTCATCTGGTTTTCAATGGAGGGACTGAATATACCAAAGACAAGAGCGCTTCATCTATGACCACAGACAGCTGACCCTCAGCCTCAGCAGTGACCAGCCTGTGAAGCCCTCAAAGGTCAGGACGTGGGCAATGGCTGCCAGCTGCCTATTTTGTTCCCTCTTCCAACGCAACACCAACTACAGGAAGTAAAAGTTGCTCCTCAAACAAATACAAAACATACCCTGCTTCTAGCTAGTCTACTTGTATCTTCCCCATGCCAACAGTTTCCTTACTGAACAAAATCCAAAATTTTCTTCAACAATGACGTTTCTGACTTGCTCTCTCGCCTTTGAGTTCCTGTCACACACACGACTGATAGAGACCGATTCTCTTGTTATAGCCAGCACTAAGTCAGCAGCCTCTGTTCTCACTTGGATGCTCTTCATTTATTTCCATGCACTGATTTCAAGATGGATGAAATTAGCAATAGAGGTTGGTAAATACTGACAAACATTTTGTGTAAATTACATGGTCTTTATCAATCTTTCTGAGAAACACAAACTCAATACTTAACTTTTTTATTAGGTGCGGACTTTTACAGAACTTCGCACAATTTCAAAATTATCCAAGAAAATGAGCTTTAATGAAAAACTGTAGACTTTTACCATTCAGTAAATAGTAGGAACGCCGTGGCAAAAGCAAATGAACGAGAAGAGCAGGATGGCTGAATAGAGGCACCTAGCGCTCACCTGTTCCTCCAAGAAGAAGGACCAAAGCAACAGGTGTGCAGCTGCATTTTGAGGTGAGTGAGCGCAGCAGAGCACTCGAGACCAATAGGAGGGACACAGAAACCTCATAAAAGTCAAAGATCTGAGACAACAGCATAGCAAGAGAAGCAAAAGTTCCAGCTCAGTTGAGGAGGAGGAGGCATTGGCCCCTGCAGGGTTTCACAGTCTTGCCCTAACCTAAAATCTGCACAGCAGAGCAGCCTGGCTGCACAAAGAGATTTCACATCATTTCCTAGTGAGTCCCCAGGGTGCCAGCTGTCTTGAGAAGGAAACTATTGTCTGAATTTGAAGCGCTAAAGGGCTCAGAAGCCCTTCGTGTTCTGTTTCTGAGACCCCACAGATACCCACTTCCCTGGATCGGTGGCTGCCTGCCGAACCCCACTTGGCTCAGTGCAGTGAAGTGACGCACAACCGCCGAGTGTGCTTCACCAGGGGATGGCTGTCACCACACAGAAGGTGCCGCGGTTATAAACCACGTGTATATGCCACCCCCGAAGCTTCACACACTCATAGGCAGGGCTTCGTGCAGGTGACTGGCTCATGGGGCACTGAGCTCACTGGTGGTTTAGTCCACTGGTGATTTTATAGCTAAATGTGCTGTTATGATGTAGGGCCTGGTTGGGAAATGGGTGTCCCTGGGAGCTTGGCCTGGCACGATGTATCTCCCTGCTTAGCTCCTCTGCTCTCTGCTTTCAGTCTGCCACAAATTAGGCAAAATTTCCTCTGCCATGTCCCTCCGCCATGCTGTTTCTACTTTGGAGCCAGCAACCATGGATTGAAACATGAGCCAAAATAAACATTTCTTCCCTTAAGTTGTGGGTATCAGGTACTGTGTCTCAGCAGCGAGAAAAGTGACAAAGGCGTCCCCCCTCAGGGGATGGAGAGCCAGTCTCCAAGACCAGCGGTGTGGACAGTTATATGCAGATTCATTCCAGTGCCAGGACTGAAAGCAGTGACCCACCCTCTCCCCACAGTGTCATGCACGGTCGCCTGTCACTGGGAAAGGAACTGTTGTTCCACACAGGTGGGCTGGGTTGATCTTGAGCAATGATGGCCTGTCCCCCAGGAATGTGGCCTCGCAGGGTCTGGTCCCAGCCACACTGGGCTCTCCCTGGCTCCCATGAGAGGAATTCTGCCCTGCTCCAGTTGTGGGCCACTCCGCTCACTCCTGGTGAGACACAGTGAAATGGGCAGGGGTGTAAAGCCTGGACAGTCGCCCTGTTGCTAGGTGTTTAGAGACAGTACATCTCTGAGGGGACTTTTGCCCAGTTCCAGCCTCAGCCCACTCTTGCTCGCTTCCTGGTGGGCACAGCAATGGGGGACAGGGGAGAGTCCCAGCTGACTTTCTATCCTTGCGTGTGCATTAGCTCAGCCATGCCCGCAGAGCAGCTATGGCAACTACTGCTGCCACCAAGCCATGTGCATCCCACTGTTGCCCGCCTCTATGTGCTGTCTGCTCATGCACTGCTGACACATTGATTCCCCCGCTTCCTCTCGTCACAAGAGACCTGCTTCACTGTGGGCAGGAGCACAAGTGCTCAGCTGCCTCCCCACGACCGCAGCCAGTGCTGGAGGCCCTTCTGGGTCACACAAAATTAACAGTGCCCGAGGAAACCCGCGCCATCCCGTAGGGGCCAGCACTCCCACTGTAGGAGTGTCATACACTGTGCACCCCTTATACTCTGCTGTCTATGCCACATCTGCGTGAACTTCTGGAGTCCGTACAGTATCTCTGCTTTTGCATGAATTGCAAAGAGAGCAAGTTTTTCTGCCTTCAGTAGAATTTGCATTTTCCCCAAACTCACTATTCACAGAAGCTACAGATAAATTATACCATGGTGCCCCATCTGGAAATAAAGTCAAAATTACATACAAATCAATATCCTAATGCACTTTTTTTTTTTTTTTTTTTTTTTTTTTTTTTTTTTTTTT
>NW_022900938.1:17944610-17954585 GCF_012274545.1 Fukomys damarensis
TTGCCTATTTCTTTTTTTTTTTTTTTTTTTTTTTTTTTTTTTTTTTTTGCAGTAGGGACTCACTATGTTGTTCAAGCTGGTCTTGAACTTCTGGGCTGAAGTTATCCTCCTGCCTGAGCCTCCCTGCCTGAGCAAGTGCCTGGCTTACAGATACATTCCACTGCACCTGGCTCCCTAAGACATATTTTCAGGAGAAAGCTGCTGACTACAATAAAAGTGGTAGTGATATGCAATCCACCAGGTGAGCAGATTTCAATATAATATTCAATATATATTTCTTATAAAAAAGAAATATAAAAGAAGGCAATATAATTCCCCCAAAAGATCATAACTTTTTAGGAACAGAGCATTCAATTATATAGAACAAACTCTATTAGACCTAAAGGGAGAAATAGGCTCCAGTACAATCATAATGGGATATTTGAATACACCACTCTCACCAATGGATAGATCATCCCTGCAAAGACATCAACAAAGACACATCAGAGTAACACTATACTACAGTTTATTGATCTATATATCAACAGACATTCACACAAAACCACAGCAATGAAAACATCACGGTATTGCCATAAAAAGAGACACATAGACAAAGTGAACCAAATAGAGAACGCAAAATAAACCAAGCATCCAGACTTTGACAAAATTAACAAAAACGTATATTAGAGGAACGACAATTTCTTCAAAAAGCGGTGCTAGGAAAATAGTCACATGCAGAAGGTTGAAACTTGAGCCCTATCTCTTACACTGTACAAAAAGCAACTCAAAATTAATCTATTATCTTCATGTAAGTCCTAAAACTCCGAAATGACTAGAGGAAAAGATACTGCACTGGCACAGGAAATGGTTTTACAGCTAAGACCAAAACACAAAAATTGCTAAGTGGAATTACATCAGACCATGAAGCTTCTGTGTAGGAAAGGAAACAAACAAAAGAGGAGACCATCTACAGAATGGGAGAAAATGTCAGCCAGCTACTCATCCGGCAGGAGGTTAGTATCCAAAATACACAGAGAACTAAAAGAATTTTAATAAAAATCAGTAGTCTCATTTTAAAATGGTCAAGAGGTCTGAGTAGATATTTCTCAAAAGAAGAAATGCAAATGGAAAACAAAAATATGAAAAAATGTTCAGTATCATTAGCTGTCAGAGAAATGCGAATAAAAACTATAATGAGATACTGTTTCACTCCAGTTAGGGTCACTATTAAAAGCCCGCCAAAAAAACAAATAAATAACAAATGTTGGTGAGGATGTGGAGAAGAAGGAACATTTATGAATTACTCACTATGGATGCGGAGGTTCCTAAACAAACCAAAAATAGGACTACTGTATGGTCCAGCTATCCTGTGGCTCGGTAGATAGCCCAAGGAGATGAAATCATCATACCGAAGAGACAGCTTCATACTCAGGTTTACTGATCATGAGCCAAACCATGGCTCGGTCTTGGTGCCTGTCAGCAGATGAATGGATAAAGAAGATAGGTTTTTTTGTTTGTTTTTTTACACAATGGGTTATTATTCAGCTGTAAAGAAAGATGAGATTCTGCCATTTGGAGCAGAATTGGTGGAATTGGAGGACATCGTGTCGAGGAAATTGAGCCAGACAACTACTGTACATTATTTCTTACATGTGGAAACTGAAAAGTTAACCTGAAAGTAGAATAGTGAATACTAGGATTGGGAAGGGTGGTTGGGGTGGGGGGCAGATGTTAGTGGGTACGATCAATGCGTACTGTGCGTATGTGGAAATATCACTGTGAATCCCACGAACGTGTACAATTAGAGTGTATGAGTAAAGAGTAAGCAGACCCTTCGACACACCTTGACAGGACTGTTTGGACATTCCCTTGACCTGGTTTCACGGCACAGTGAACAGTCACACCAAGTAACTGGCAAAGGCAATAGCATCACCTGGATTCCCCAACAACTCAAGAGTGGAAGGAGCCAGGTGTTCCTCGCCCCTAAGTCCGAGCACAGTTTGTTTTACCAGCAAACCTGACTGCTTGCCTTGTAAGGGATATATTTAGTTACACAGAATCTGGCAAGGACTGGGGAAAGACAGATAGGTTATTATTAAGGTTTCTACTTGTTGTATTTCAGATTTAATCATGTGTTAAATTCGAATCTTATTCATTGTATTTAGCTGCTTGTATACTGCTGAAACCATGGTGCTAAGCTGGAAATACAAAACAAACCTGTAAAAAACCCACGCTGGCTTATTTCAACACAAATGCTAGCAGTAAGGACTTAATAAAAAATGATAAACTCAGAGACAAAATGACATAGCCAGCAGGACTCTGGGATGACAGGCATAAGCCATGGCTTCCTGGATCAGTCTGCATACAGTTGGAGCTGGGACCCCGGAGAGGTATTGGTGTTCCAGCGGGAGATGTGCAGTCACCATTGTTCTGAGGCACCATCGAGCGCTCTCGCTGCTGCCCCTGTATCCAGGGGTCTCCCTGGGGGCCTAGAAATGATAGGAACCAGGGTAGGACCTCTTGTTCAACTGTGAAATAACACACCTGTTATTTTCCCTCTGTTACTTTCACCTGAAACTGTGTGTGCGCGCGTGTGTGTGTGTGTGTGTGTGTGTGTGTGTGTGTTCTCCTTATACTGGCTTTGAAGAACTACAGTTTCAAACAGCATGGAAGAAAGGAGATAAGAGGTATAAAATAAATGAGTGTAGGCAAACCTCAGTCTCCCTCATTTAAATTGGTCCTTTCAGTATGAATGCAGCATGCATCTTATCATTTAAAAAATATGGTCCAGCTCTCGGTGTTCTCAAAGGCCTAGGAAAAATGCCATTTCTGTAGCAATAAATACCTCTATGTGGCAAGGTTCCGGTCGCTAGAATTCATTTTAGTGCCAGGAAATGTGGCTTCTCTGGGAAACAACAAGTGCAGCTCTGGGCCAGGAAATGCAGGCGATGAGTCAGACAAGAAAGTGAAGAAGCTGACTAAATAGAGCGAGAGAGCTGGGGATTTAGCTCAGTGGTTCCACTGCCTGCCTCACAAGCGCAAGGTCCCGAGTCTGATCCCCAGTACCAAAAACAAAACAAAAACTAAATACAGCGATACCTTGGTTGTCGAACTCAATCCGTTCCAAATTGGTGTCTCAACACCAAAAAGGTCAAGAGCCAAACATATTTTTCCCATAAGAAATAATGGAAAACTAAAAAATTGGTTCTGAGGCCCAAAAATTACACTTATAAATTCATTTTTCCAGGGCTTTACCAAATTTTGCAATGATTTCTTTAACTTTATCACAGTTCTTAGTCTTCCTCTTAGTTTTACTGCTGGTATCACTATGCTATTTTATACAAATAAAGGACACACACAAAAAAGCACAATGAGGAAAGTTGTAACACACTACTAACACAAGTACTGCATGCTGTCTGGGTGACAGCGGTGCTCAGACAAAAGCATCACCCCCATGTGTCCGTGGCCAGACATGTTGTTTGACTCACTCTGGGTCCTGTAAGAGATTTTTCAAGTCAGATTTTCACTTTGACTACTGAGCAAAGTTACAAACACTGAGCAGATTTTCTTCAAACTTTGCTGTTCAAGTAGTGGAAATATCAGAGTATTAAATGGCTAATGGGGCAATTTGTCTTTGAGTAAGTATTCTAAAAATAAATGAGGATTTAAACATTACCATTTTGTAACCCCTAATGAATTGACAGATGTAGGCAGTGATCATTAATTCCCTTCTGTATTTGCTTTGTGCAACCCAATTCCTCCTGCTTTGTGACTGCCACTGCGGTAGGCTGAACAATGGAACCCAAAACTGTCCGCATCTTTTAAGAAACTGTCCGCATCTTAAGCCCCAGAATGTGTGAATATTATTTTATGGAAAAATGGACTTTGTAGATGTTATTAAATCAAGAATCTTGAAATGGGGAGATTTTCTTGGCTAATCCAGGTGAGCTGTATGTAATCACCTGTTCTTATACAAGGAAAGCAGGGAGAGAGAGATTCAACTACAGAAGTAAGGCAATGTGACCACAGAAGCAGGAATGGAAGAGGCATGTGGCCACCAACCCAGGAATGTAGGAAGTCACCAGAAGCTGGAAGAGGCAAGAACAGGTTTCCCCAGAGAGCTTCCGAAAGAAACCAGCTTTGGGAACACCTTGGTTTTAGGCTTTTAAGACTCATTTAGGACTTCTGGCCTTCAGAACTGTAACAGAATAATATATGTTGTTGTAAATCATGACAGCACCAATAGGAAGGTAATACAACTACAGACCTGAATGTGGGGCATCATTCTAACTTGCAAAAGTAGAATCCAGGATAGCTCTAAAATCACGTGTCATTCATGAATGGCAATTTTACAAATTGCCCCTATTGGCTCAAAAAATAATTGAGGGATTCTCCCTCATGGCCCCAAATCTGCTGAGGAAGGAGGCAGGATAATGAAAGGTAGGAGTCTGCAGGTAGGTGTAGATTTGAGTTCAGTCTCCCTTTGAATTTGTCATATTTAAAGTGTGAATACTAGTGTCCATATAGATCGGCCAAGATTTGTCTCAGGTGGTAACAATTAAAAATAAAGCACCTAGGACGGGGGATGTAGCTCAGTAATAGAATGCTTGCCTCCTGTGAACCAGGCTCTGGATTCAATCCCCAGTAACATAAAACAAGACAAAACAGAACAGAACAAAATAGAACAGAGCAAAACACCCACCAAACCACAAACACCTAAGTATCATCTGTCTTGATCATTTTGGTGTTGCTATCACAGAATATCTAAGATGGGTGACATAAAAAGATATTCTCACAGTTCTGGAAGCCCAGATGTCCTAGATCACAACGCTGGCACCTGGTGAGGCCTTGGGTGCTGGACTGTAATGTGGCCGAAGGGCTTGCTTGAGAGTCACAAGCGTGGGCCAACTCACTTTACAACAACCCACGCTGTCTGTGGTAACCAACCTGCTCCCAGGAAAGCAGCATTAATCCATTCAGGACCTAATTGCTTCTTAAAGACACCACCTCTTGATACCGTTTCGTCAGCAATTTCCATGTAAGCTTTAGGGGAGATACACAGCCTTATCCTTGGACACAATCAGTTCAGCTAGGCTGTGGAAAAACATCTTTCTTGCTGAATGAAATAAAAAGTTTAGAATATTCTGGATTTTTTTTTTTTGGTAGGAGGGATCGAACTCACTTTGCGCTTGTGAGGCAGGTGGCAGAACCACTGAGCTAAATCCCTAGCCATAGTTTAGAATGTTCTACTAAATATCATTACTCATGTTGTGTAAGACTTTGAAGAATTTAGAAAATCGCTGCATTTTCAGGACTGACACTATGAACTCAAACATTAACTGCCACAGCTGTGCTGGGAAGGCTCTTCCCAGGTAAACAAGCCACAACAAACTCTATACAGTAGATGCCCACCTAGGGATTGCCTACCCAGCTACCATACAGAAGTAAATACACAAAATCTAAAGACTGGGACAACCCATGTCAGGGACACAAGTGGTGACATTTAGAAGGATCATGAAGGAAGATTCTTATTTGAATAACCCATAATTGTAAGAGGTTAATGAATAGACTTGTCACTTTTCTTCAGTGTGTTTAAGAAGAATGACTTCACATTCTTTGGAAAATCAACCTGTAGACATCTCATAAAATTTCTAGGATCATTTTGACAAAATTTAATTACACAAAAATGAAAGTAATTTATTCCTGCATGGGAAAAAAAAGATAGAGGAAGCACAACTGAGACAATTTAATAATTTAAAAGACCTAAAGCTTAAAAATAAAAGCCAGGCATGGTGATGCGCACCTGTAATTCTAGCAATTGGGAGGCAGGAGGATCACCAGGAGTTCAAGGCTAGCCTGGACTACATAGTGAGTTCAAGGCCAGCCTGAACAATACAGTGATACCCTGTTTCAAAAAAACAAAATGCAAAAAACAAACCCCGACCCAAAACAAACCCAATTCTGGACAATACACACACACACACACACACACACACACACCCAATAAAAACAACTCCCAAAAATACTGGGATAGTGTACAGAAAATTCTAAGACACAATGGAGAATTAAGTATTTTTTTGGGGGTGGGGAGAATCTTGCAGGGGAAAAGTAGAATATACAGTAGTTTGATTTTCTTTGAGAGAAATATTTCTCATTCTTATATTTCTCTTCTAAAACTCTACAGTGAGTGAACAGCTAATGTTGGTATGTTTATTCTTGGTGAACTATAGAAATGATGGACAATTTCATTGAGAGATTGAAAAACGTACTGGTCTTCACACATAGCTTTATTTTCTTAATCAAGAAACACGGAGACCAATGCCAAGCTTTCTAAGTCTTTTAATATAAGTAAGTTCAAAATTCAGGACGAAGTCTTATACTTTAGTATTTGATTTGAAAACACAGTTACATGAAAAAAACAACCCTGGAAATATAGTCAGAATAAGTACTCAATCTTTATAATATCTTATCTGGTGTTTCTTGCTGGAGATAAAAATATTTAGTAAATCAATTAATTTTAGTAAAACTAGTAATTCTATGGAAAAGTTAGCAGAACATGACTATACACAAAAACAAAATCTCTTTATATAATTAAAAATTTATTGAGTTTCCTGTGCTGTTAAAGGTAATGTTGTTTTATACAACATTCATAGAGGAGGCAAGATTCCTGTTTCGAGATGACACAAATTAGACAACTGTTTTCAGTGAATAACTGACTTTCATTAGTAAATTTAACAAGCAATTTTTTCGTAGGAAGTTGACATTCTACATTCTGTATGTAACATAAAATTTAATTTTTCCTACCTCAACATGACCATATACAAATACCTCCTAATATAAGCAGAGCAATTTCACAGTGGAGTCTTCACTTTTGGGAAGAAGCTGGCCTGGGTAAAAAAAATGTGCCGCGAGACCTCGTTATGAGGACAGTTAGAGTGGGCTTCCTTGTTAGCCAGACACCTTCCCACCCCACCAGCACCCCCAAAACTATCCTGAGACAAGATGAAGCCCACCAAGGAATGGAGTGATCCACAGTCTGAAGGAGAAACTTCCAGTTGTGTCTGGTTAGATGGCCTCTATGAAGTACTTTATGTTCTCTGGCCTATCGCCAATCTGGTCTTCCACACTTCAGAATTCTGCCCTCCCCGCTCTTTGGCTCTGTATTACAGGACTGGCACTGAGACAGAGTAAAGCCATACCTTTGAAATGGCCAATCATACTTTTTCTGCTATGTGGCTAGAGGATTTAAAGTCAAAGAGTGGTCACTGCCTTACCAGGTCCCCCTAGCATTCATCATTACGATACAAACCTGAAGATAAAAGTTTGTTCAGTACACATCAGTTTGAAAACACAGTAGTGTAAATGCTACCACTGACTACCGTGCATCAAATTCAGAATTCAATTCCATGGAGCCAAACATTTGAACCAGGAGCTTTCAACAAAGTGAGTCACAGACCAATGAACTCTAATTAGATTTTGGTTCTTGAACTACTTCCTGTCTTACTGATACCCGAGTGTCACTATCAAAACAAAGGCTGAGTCTGGGGCAGGGACAGTGGAGTAGGCGGCCAGGTAGCACCCATATCATTCCCCACCTATGTGCGAATTCCCTGGAAACAGAAGGTTGTCAAACAATGTACATTTGCGGCCCCTGTCCTAAATCTAGTGACTCAATCTTCAGAGATAAAAGACAAATTCAAATGTAAATAAGCATCCAAGAAGATTCCATGGCCCACCGAGGATCCATCCAAGGGTCCTGGAAGAACACGATCCCTGCTCTACTCAGAGAATCTACTTTTCTTTGCCAGATTCAATTTCTTGCCTTTTCTGTTCATTAGCATTTAATATTAATTATGATCACCCCTGGAAGTTTTCTTTCAAATAACAGGGTTTGGGGCTTTGAGTACAAGTAAGCTTTCAACTCACACAGCTTCAAATTCATTGGATTCTGATGCTTCCTTTGCGTTTCTTTTCCAAAATTTGGTTCAGTAACTTTGTGGGGTTTTTTGAAGGCCTAGAAAAGCAGTCATCTTGAGTGTGGGAAATTTCTAGTGTTTGATCACAGCAGGGAGACTATAGGTAACAATGGTGTATTATACATTTGAAAAAGCTAGGAGAAACGGTTTTCAAAGTCTTCACCATAAAGAAATGAATGTTTGAGGAGACCGGTATGTTTGAGTTAAATATTACATAATGTGTAACTACATGTAAACATCACATGGCACCCCATTCATATTTAATTTTTATGTGTCAGTTTAAATAGGTTTAATTTTTTTAAAGAATGTGGTTCACAAGTGGGGCTCAGCAGAGGCTATTTCACTGATCATCAATATCAAAACACCGTCTAAAGGGCTATCGTTCCAGCTGCCCACGGTTTTGTCAGAGGTTCTTTCTTTACTCACCAAAGACAGTGCTTCCCAGGGCTTCTTGAGCAGCCCGCATCATCAGATCAGCACATTGTTTTGGACTAGCGAAGCTTGGCAGTCAGTCCATTAAATCACATGGTAATTTTGATATGAAAATTCAGTTCTTAAAGCAAATTTTAAAAAAGTTTTTACTGGGCTACCAGATTTTTTTTTTTTTTTTTGAGACAGGGTCTCACTATGTAGTTCAAACTGACCTGGAACTCACTGTGTAGCCCAGGCTGGTCTTGAACTCAGAGCGATCCTCCTGTCTCAGCCTCCTGAGTGCTGGGATTACAGGCGTGTGCTACCACACCCGGCTAGAACTACATCTTTTTTATTTTTTTTTCAGCTTTATAGAACTACATCTTAATGGGAACCTTTTCCTTTGGTAATGAATCACTACTATATGGTTGACACAGAGGTAATGGTGTGGGTGGAGTTGGCAATCTTTTTTTTTTTTTTCTTTGGTACCGGGGATTGAACTCTGGTCTTTGCGCTTGCAAGGCAGGCCACCAAACCACTGAGCTAAATCTCCGGCCCGCAAGCTTCTTTATTTATATGTGCATGGCCTTCTGGGACAATCTCAGAGCTATAAACACAAGAAAATGTGCACACTTTCAAAAGTGAAAAAAAAAGATTTATGATTGCCTCAGGGTGAATGGGGAAAGATTATGCAGGCAGGGAAAACTTGTAGGGTGGTGGTGGGTGTTCACTAATGTGGCTGTGGTGGTCTCAAGGGTACACACCTATGTCAAAATGTATCAAGCTGCATAGCTCAAATGCATGAAGTTTATTACATGTCCGTTATACCTGCAACTTCAAATCAACTTTACAACCACTTCAAGCCCCAGAGAACTAAGAGGATGAGAATAACTAAGGGGGAGTGGTGTTTAAAATAAAAGAAGTAGAAGTATTAGCACTATTTGCTCTTCAGTATGAGTTCAGTTGCTTACTCTACTAAAAACGTGTTAGAAGGAACTAACTGAACTAATCAAATAGGATTACATCCCATTTTACGAAAACTTAATGTTCTTCCATCTAAAACTAACGTATTTTGAAAGAAAGTATGCTAGAAATAATAATTTGCAAAAAATGTCATTTTTTCCTACCAATTTGGAGATACAACAATAACTAAGAACATGCATTTATGGATTAATTTTTGCAATGTTTTTGGGGGGGTACCGGGGATCGAACTCAGGTCCTTATGCTTGCAAGGAAGGTGGTGGAACTACTGAGCTAAATCCCCAGCCCTGTGCAGTAATTTTTAATCTATAAAAATTAATAGTGTTCAATAGGAGATTCAATGAAGTGGTTTTCAATAATGAACAATTCTGATATTATGCATACATAAATACTGTGGAAAGAATGGAACTGCATACCCATACCCTTTCATTAAGTTAGGACCAGAAGATTTGGAAAAAAATCAATCAGTCAAGTTAGATATTGTTTTGGAAACAAAAGGATACACAATAGACAAGTGATTTTTCCCTTGAGTCACCTGTAAGCTGCCTTAGTCATGAAACCACATTTACTTAAGTTACTGGACATGAGGATTAGTCACAGCAAAAAAAAAAAAATTTTTTTTTTTTTT
>NW_022900938.1:17954733-17959045 GCF_012274545.1 Fukomys damarensis
GTTTTTTGAGACAGGGTCTCACTATGTAGTTGAGACTGACCTGGAACCCACTATGTAGCCCAGGCTGGTCTCGAACTCACAGAGATTCTCCTGCCTCAGCCTCCCGAGTGCTGAGATTACAGGCATGCGCCACCACGCCCGGCTGTCACAGCAATTTTTAAATAATTCATTCTTTACAACTCAGCTTCAAAGATTCAAAGCTAATCTTTCTTATACAATTTGCCACTTTATCTAAAAGCTGAGGCTATAAAAAAAAAGTCACACTCTTGAGAAACAAATGAATGCTCTTAAAATTATGTATTAACCTAAACAAAGTCAGGTTCCATTTAAGAGAAAGATTCATGCAATGTACAAAAGTATGAATTTTAACAAAATAAATTCAGACTTAGAAAATCTAATCTCGGTTTGATATGTAGTATTATCTTAGTTCCACTGACACATTTTTACCCCATATTTCCCCCAAAGAACATTTCTAGAGCACAAAATAGATTCATAATGATTTAATTAGATACATTTTATATATCCTGAACATAAGGGCTCCCATAGAAATAAACTAGTATTCTGTACACAAACTTTATTTACTGTGCCACATCATAATATACTGAGTCAAGTGCAAACATTCATTGCACCCCCTGGGGTGTGTGAAACTCTGCTCCCACAAACACTTCGTTATCCAGGATGACAGAGAACAAGATTAGGCAAGATGGATAAGTAAAATCCACAAGGTAGTGACAAAAATGTACTTCAGATTATGATTATGAATGCTTCTCCAGCCACAGCTGTAACTAATACTAAACAAAAACAGATTAATCAGGTTTTCCTCCCTAAACCCCCTCCCACTGCTCCTTAGAACAGGATCTAGTGATTGATTTAGTGGAGCCGCTAAAAGGAATGGGGCCAGGATACTCAAGAGAGCAAAAGCTTTGGAAAATTGACAACTTGGCCTCCTTGGTACTGAAAAGCCCTTGTTTACTCTTACCCAGAAAATCACATTCAGGTCCCTCGCCACACATACAATTATTAAGTAGCATTAAATGTACCTAATTAAATGTATCTAAAAGGTTTATTTTTACAATTGCATGGAAATTAAAGGGAAGGTATTTTGAAATAACCCATGAAACAATAATGATTTGATTAAAACCAGCAGCAAAACTGGAGAGAAAAATTCCATCTTAGGTAGTAGCATCAAAATCAAAATACTTAGTTTCTGGCAGGCTCTCCAAATGCTGGTGTGTGCCACAGATCTGTTCGGGCTACAAGGTCATCGCCGCTTATTGTCAATCTCCTAAATGACCATCTCACATGAGAGGAAGGCGTTTTGAAGTAAATCATATAAAGTGTTCAGAAATATCAATTCCTCCTCTATCCTACATCACTTTAGAAGAAAAGGAAATAAACAAACAATAATGCCCCGAAACAAAAAAGCATATAAAATTCCAAGGAATACATCAGGTTTTATTATCAGAATAATCTAATACTGTATCTTTTCTTGTTCAGCCCCAACAGTCTAAACATTATATAGATGAAAATTCCAATAAGGAAGTCTTATAATTCTATAACCACCACTGTCAATAAAAAATGAAAGAGGGATGAAACCATTATACCAATATGAATGTTTGATGGGGGACATTAGTCAATCAAGTGTTAAAGGAGTATTATCTAAAACAATTGGCCCATAAAATGGGTATATGAATCCCAAAACAGATTCTAAATCTACTATAAAATATGGTGACTTTGCCTAAGTTGACATTTTTCTCATCCTCGTACTGAAATCCTAATCAGAGTTATTTTGCAGGCTGAATTCATTTAATCATGGTCCTGTCGCCAATGTTTCATTTTCTCAATTATAATCCTAGGGACAATGGTTGCTTCCCTGATGGGTCTGGGTGCTCTCCCAGCTTCCTCACTGATGTCAGACCTGTCAGCCACCGGCTGCTTCTCCTTTATTCTCTTCGTTCAGTGTTTTGATGGATTCTCGTATTTACGCTATTTTGAGACTGTTCAAGAAAACGCAAGTAGAGGCTAAAACCACTTTAAATAGTATTTTAAGCTATACTAATCAAAGGAGAACAGCTTTCTGTGAAGAGGTCAATATTTCTAATTAAATTACAATTAAAATGAGAGGGAAGCATCTGAGGTTGTCAAGATGAATGAACAGGAAAATCATGGACGACAGGGGAGATTTTACCATAGGGCAAGCCAAAACAATATTTAAAATGGGAGTTAAAATATTTGAGAAGCACAGGTCTGGTTAAGTAGAATACTTAGAGGTGGTGATGGTTTTAGGGAATTTGAGAATGAAACTCTACTGTAAATATACACAAAATGTATGTACAATAAGGACTTGAATGAAAGGAGGGATGAGTTTTGGATAACTAAATATTGCTCCATACAGTGGAAATTTTAGAGTTTCCCCTTACATTCTCATCAGCAGTTTTTTGTTTGGTGGTGTATCAGCCATTACAAGAAATGCTACACTAAGAAGAAATAACACTAAAATCAACACCTCATAGCTGAATGTAAAAGTTCAGTAACCTTATGATCAGAGTTTAAAGTGACACTTAAATTTAGATGTTAAGAATCTAAGAATAAAAATCTAACAATAAAATATGTGTAATTTCATAATTCTCTAGGAGAATCTCTTTAAGATAAAAAAAACCCACACAGGCATCTGCGTGCAGAAACTTAGGAACACCGATGCAAGTTTCCTATGAAAGCTTCTGTATTCTATGGAGGAAAAACAAATTCTGAAGTATGCAAATCACATTTCTGCCCTCCCATTAGGATGGATAAATTCCTTAGCCTAAATTTTATATCTCTGCTCCTAGCAAAGTAAATTCCTATTACGTAGTTATGTATCATATGGAATCACTTGATAAAAATAAGAAATATAATTTTGCATAGAACCCATTGTAACAATGCAAATAAGCTATGAGCATTCTTGATTCTGTTCTCAATGGAATTGAAATAGTGGTGACGAGGTGGTCATGGGTTAAGAGATGTATGATATACATTGTGCTTCATTCAGAAACAGGGACTGCTTATAGTACTAAGCCCACACTGAAAATACACATGCTGACTGGCATTTCCCTCACAGTTTTCACAATGGTGACAAACGTCCAAATCAAACAGATTTTGCCAACCAGTAGGGCAAAACTGTGAGGTTAGGCAGAAGAGGGATGGTTTGTTATCTGGACACCGGGCAGGAACTTAATGAACAATGTAAATACAGAGATCTACTCAGCACATCTTTCTTCCTTTGTGCCCTTCAGATATAACACACAGTAATTCACTTATCAAAGTTAAACACATGGTGTTCACTTTTTAAATACATTTGTTAGTCGAATCACTGATTGAGAAAGTGAAGCAGGCCATGATTCACAAGATCTGTCCTTCACATAAACCTGTGAGCACACATTTAAAAAATGGTTTATTGTACATCTCTGCATTTCTTAAGGCATAAACAATGGCATACAGATGGAACAGGCCTGGGAGCATCGCGTCTTTTTGAAGAGGTTGGCACACCACAAGAAGGACACACTTGAAGTCTGAGCTGACTGACTGTTGTGGCCCGGAGCTCTTCCGAGAAGGGGACGGTGCTTCCAGGCAACGGACCAAACGTGTGGTTTATACTTGTTGTTAACCCTCTTGATCAGCGTTAAGCACCAGTTACAGTTTGGTTTTCTTTACAAACCCTTCAGACTTTGGATTTTATATTCTGCTCCTTTTATTCTGCTTTCCGAGGAGGGTGTGGGTGTTTTGTTTTTGTTTTTAAGGAATATGGTTGCAGCAAAACAGAAAGGATCCAAAAGTGGTTAGGGGCCTTGTCTAATGCACTTTTGAAAGTCCATTATAAAGATGAATAGAAAAGCAAATGGTAGGTTTTAGTCAACCCAGAAACCACGCATAGCTATAAGAAACGTAATTGTGCATAGTTATTTATTCATTCAGAGTGTGATATGTGGGCTAGCTCTACATTCCCAGTTTACCAAAGAACAGGGCTGTCTACTTTGCTAAACCCAGGGTCCTTTCGAAGCTCCCAATAGGTGTCATTAGAAACCCAGGCTTCTCTTTGATTCGCATCAGTAACTTTTCTGTGAAAATATAAAAACCAACATTAGCCGCAAATGACATCAAGGTGATCTAATAAGTGGACCCTTTTCTTAGATTAGATGGGGAGACATAAGCAGTACCCTTTGTAAGCTAGTTTGTGTCCTATCTGCTGGCGATTCTCCTGCTTCATTCAGCCTCTGAAGTGCTGAGATTACATCAGGTGGCAGCCACCACACCTGAAATTTTTGTTGTCATATAT
>NW_022900938.1:17959103-17969295 GCF_012274545.1 Fukomys damarensis
TTTTTTGGTACTGGGGATTAAACTCAGGATCTTGGGCTTACAAGGCAGGTGGCAGCATCGCTGAGCTAAATCCCCAGCCCCTGTTAAATATTTGAAATGGAAGCAGGTAGAGGAACTGAGGGAGGGAATGAATGACTTCCAGGCAGGGACAGATAACAAAAGGCCCCAAACAAAGCATGCACAATCGCCGCAACGAAGAGCGCCAGCCCCAGCCCCATAGAATCAGCTCTGCTTCACTTGCAGGGAAAAGTATGCAACACCAGGAGCTGCACAAGCCTCTTCCGGGCCCATGTGTAACGTGCACATTGTGACCTCCTGAAGAGGAAGGCTGCATGTCTGTCCCAGGACCATCACGAAGTGGCGGCTCTGACAGACAGGAGGTTAACCTGGGGTTTACTTTGTTTAGGCTCTGGAGGGTAAAAGATGGAACTGTAAACTACAGATTCATGTGTGTGGTATGTATATAATCCTGTACATAATCCTGCAGCAATCACCTACTATCATGCCACTGAAGGACTGATGAGATGAAAGCTCTGTGGGATGGAAAGAAATTAAACTCGAATGAAGTTAGGATGTCTTTGTGGATGCAGAGTCCCATCCAGTCCCTGGCTGAAGGAATGGGAACAAGTTTCCAGCATTCGACAGGGTGCAGGTAAAGGACAAAACCTCCTGGATGAGATCCTTACTCTTCTACTGCCCATGAGAAGGAAAGGCCTGTAGAGAAGAGTTTCTTTTTTTTTTTGCATACTAACTTTTCACAAGTGCAAAATCTGATTCCATTTTTTCACTGCCAAAAGTGAAGTAACCGAACAGCTTAGTTTTTCTACCTTTAAGTTCTCTGGATGCTGCACTGTCCCCCATTTTCTTTTTGCCTGGCACTTCTCATGACTTGTGACATGTAAAGCATGTAAAACATGAATTTATTATGATAATGACCTGACTTACTTAAAAAATTTTGGTATATGTTCAAGGTTGTTTTCTTCCATGTATCGTCTTCGAGATCTCTGGAGTTCCTCTACTCTTTGCTTCTCTGCTGCTGCAGCTTCTAAATTTCCTTCTTCCAAAAATCTAAGCAGAAAGCAGTCGATATTTCTATAGGTTATTCTTTCCTTAGAAAAACTCATTTGCATAAAATTACACTCTGGGTGCTGTGAACATGACGGACGGACACTGACACTCTGGTAATGTCACCTCACTCTGTCTGCCCACACCTCTGTCTGTCCATCAGTTAGCACACCTTCTGTGCTTGCAACTGAATTACTGTATCTAGCAATACAATGGTAGGAGGGAGATGTGAATGGTTTGGACTCTTCTGTGTGGAGGCTCTACATCTTGAGATGGTCAGGACAAGAGCCAGTCTAGGGTGAGAACAGCAGGAAGTCAAAGGTGGGCTCTTTCCCACAGTCCCAAAAGGCACTGTAAAGACTGGAGTGGAGGACGGTAACCGGCTGTCCTCCGTCTATGCTGGGAACAGACTGAGGAGGCAAAGAGCTCTCCTGTTTTGTTGGTGAGGATGAGACTGATGGAAAGAAAAGTAACTGTTGGAGGGTGGAAATTACCAAAGGCCATGGAATAGAAATAAAATTTAAAAAGGGAACACTGAAATAGAATTAAAATGGAAAAAGCAGACCCAATGGTAATTTACAAATATCTACATTTCCAAATGACAGCAAAGAACAGGGATATACTATGATACACACGGTACAGACTTAACTTATAACATTTTAATGGCACACAGTGAGACTGTATGTTCTTGGGTGTGTGAGGTAACTTCTGACAATTGAAAACCACAGCAGAACATTTTGGAAGAAAACAAACACACTGGAAACAGAAAACTGATCATGGGTGGAATTTGTATGGCATATGTAATTTTTGGGAAAGGTGTAATGAACTCTGTAGGAGTAGACAATATAAGTATTATATAATAATAATACAAATAAAAATTCTGAAGGGATTAGAGTTACTGCATTTTGAGATCTCACACTCTTTGGGGCCTAAAGCATATTGGACCAGCTTTATACTTCAGTCAAAACATGTGTTGGTTCTCCTGTTAGTTATCCTTATTCTTCAGTATAAACATCCATATATGTCCGTAGATGTAAAGAGGTAAAAAACTGCACAGGAGTGACCTGTATTTAGCAGAGAGTTTAGGAATTTGCAATCCTCTGATGATGTCAGGGGTTAAGGAGGGAAAATGTTTTTGTTAAAACACAATCATGTTAGTGTCCATTACAACTTTTATGTCAAGATAAACTTGCTACAATTATCCTATAATACTACTTCACCTAGGGTAGAAAACTCAAATATTGTTGAGTGAATAAGACAACGAACAGGAAGTGGGAAGGGTAGAGGAAGTAAATAAGGGGAAAGAAAAAATATGAGAAAAGGATAAAATGGAAAGAAAGTCTTTGTAAATAGGGAAGGGTGGAGGGGGTGAAGGGAGGGGAGGGGAATGGGGAAAAAATGAGAACCAAGACCCGTCATGTAAAGGTACCAGATCCCAATGATGAATGTAACTGCACTGGATACCTAAAAAGCACCAATAAACTCAATAAAAAAGACAATGAATGAGTGATTGAATAAACAAATGATAAAAATAAGTCTCCATGACCTCTGAAGTCCACATCCTAATCTGGGCTACATCTGAAATACTGCTCCGACTCTTACCTTTGATCTGGCCGGAATCGGGCATCTGTTGGTGGGAGGAGATCTTTTAGTACAGGATCTAATTCATTGAGTTCAATAGCAAACCGTGTGAAGCCGTAGTAGAGCTCATAGTTGGTTGGCATGGAACCTGGAATGAGGCCAACAAACCACGGTGAGAAGACAGTGGCTTACAGAGAAAAAGAAGGCAGCCTACTCCAGTGCAGTTTAATCCCATTCCAACACCAAATTTGTAGTCATGGACACTAGATTGTGCGTTAAATTGGTTGTGTTTTGCTAGGTAGGGAAGTTATGTTGATGATTAGAGAGGTTCATATATTTATAAAATCCAATCTTTAAAATAAAACTTCAGCTGGGGATTTAGCTCAGTGGTGCTGCTGCCTACCTTGCAAGTACAACGTCCCGAGTTCAATCCCTGGTACCAAAACAAAACAAAACAAACAAACAAAAAACCCCAAAAGATTCTAAAATAAAACTTCACATATAGTAGCAGTCCTCACTGACTAAATTCCACATTTTCCTCTCACATATTCAACTGGTAAACTATAGGCCAGGGTGATTAACTATGAACATTAAAATTTCACCAGAAACACTTGTGATTTATTTCCCATTTAGAAAAAGGAGACTCTGCAGACAGAGCTAAAGTAGTATTTTATGGGCACTTCTTACTAAATTCAAAGGCAAGGTCTTTCGTGTGCTTTGCTCACTGATGTAACCCAAGTAACTAACACAAAGCCTGGGGCATAGTAAGTACTCAATAGGCAGTTACTAATAATTGAACCACTCTACTAGCAGGGCGCTCAAAGACTCATCAAGTTCTCTTAGGAAACCAGTAACTGATTTTATCTATTTATTTATTTTTTTTGAGACAGGCTCTCACTGTGTAGTTGGGACTGACCTGGAACTCACTATGTAGCCCAGGCTGGTCTCGAACTCACAGTGATCCTCCTGCCTCAGCCTCTCGAGTGCTAGGATTATAGGCGTGGGCCACCATGCCCAGCAGTAACTGATATTACATCTAGAGATTAATGGACAAATTCCAGTGAAAACCAATGTCATGTGGAGACTTGTTCCATTTACACCAGATATTCAATTATAGTCCAATGTATTATCCAAACTCAGTTGATGTGTTTTATTAGATGTCAATATATTACAGTATTTACTGCTCAAGTGAAAAAATGACCTATTCTGGTGAATTACTGTATTTGCAGAGTGTAGATGCTTGCAAGTTTTCCTTTATTTTATAACATGAGTCAGAATATATTGACATATTTCTACTAAATATACCTCGCTTTTGAAATGTTTTGAAAGGCATTATTACATCTGGAGTGACTTTATGTTAGATTTTAATATCTCATGTTACTGATGTCAGAAATTTGACCTAAGTTTTTTTATTCTCAAGCATCAAATATTGGCTTTTGCATGGGTCTTACATGTGAAATAGAAATGTAACTCCTTGCTGTAGGCATCTACATTTTAAATCCATGAAGCAAACACAAGGCGAACTGCATGGCTGAGCTCCCCTTCCCGCTCCTTCCGTGGCTCCAGTGCGCCCCCCAGTCTCACCTGGTCTCCAGATGCACTTGGCCGAGGGGGCCACACCACAGTAGAGTCCTTCATGCCACTTCCCGAACAGCCGGTGCACGACCTTCCCTTCCTGATCTATCACGACCCCCTGTATTTCATTCACATTTGAATTCCAATAATTCACCTAGAAAACCAAACCCGATCAATGCAGTGACACCAATGACCCCATAATTGCCATATGGAAATTTTCTTTACCTTGAGGTCTGCCCTTCAAACCATTTCCAGAAATTTATCTCAAAATGTTTTCTATGCAAGGTTGGCTCTCTAGTAGTACTTAGCTAAACTGTCACGAAACGGAAAATTTTCTCCTCCACGCTGTAGCTTGGTGGAATGGCACAGAGAAAGCTCAGATGCTATCCTAGGAACCTAACATTAATTCCTATGTTGGTAATAATCCTCTTGTCCTGAATTCTCCCTTTGCTCATGGATTTTAATGAAATTTAATTGACTATGCTATAGAAATAGCTGAAAAATTCTGTAATATAGGCAAACACGAAGGTGATAGGGTAGATTTTACTTTAGACTGCAGTGATTTGTTATAATAGTGATGGGGTTGGATAAGTTTGTAGTGAGTGGTAGCTGCCATCTATGCGGCTGTTCTATGCAAGTGTTTTCAGAAAATGGTAACTGCATTATAATTAGCTCCCTAAAATAGGATCACGTGAATATGTTGTAATCAAGCAGGAATAGAAATAGAAACCAGAAAACTTAGTAGAGGCAAGATCTGTTTTCTGGAATTTTACTTAATAAACTCCTGACTGGCCACCTAAAAAAGATGATTAAAAAAAAAAAGTTGATTTTTTTTCCTGTTTTGAAATGGTGCCTTTTTTGACCCTCCACATGTCCAGAAGCCTCAGGTCTTCAGAATTCTGTAAGTTGGTCCTGCTTTTCTATGTAAAACATCCTATGACCAACAACATAGGACAAATTCACTTCCTGCCGGCTATTCATTCATTCATTCACTCATTCTTCTGTCTGGTTGGGCCAGGGTCTCACTTTGTAGGCCTTGAACTCGCTATGTAGCCTAGGCTGGCCTCAATCTCACAGTGATCCTCCTGCCTCAGCCTCTCCAGTGCTGGGATTATAGGTGTGCGCCACCACTCCCACCAGCTTGCTGCTAGTTAATGTCATTGTTCTGTTTCTTCCTTAAGAAGCTTTTATTGTATTATTACTATCCTGTGTGTGTGTGTGTGCGTGTGTGTGTGCGTGCGCGTGCGCGTGCATCCGTGTTACTGGGGACTGAACCTTTCATATGGAGTTGGAGATCTTCATACTAGCCTTTTTTTTTTCCAGTTTTCAGGGTCTTGCTAAGTTGCTAAGCTGCCCAGGTGTTTGCCACCATGCCCTGATTCAGGGAGCATTTTGTACTCTTTTTCCTTTGCTGTCCTATTATATTATTTACCTTGACAAATGTGAGTTTGCAAATGCAAACACTGCTTTTGGTATTTCTGATGGTTATTTCTCCATAATGCTCTATCCATCTTCTCCCGCTAAGGATGTTGTGTATGCACGTGGTGACCTTATTCCACACATAGCAATCTCCGTACCTAGTGAAGAATGTGACACTGATTAACAACAGCAAAGGCCACAAATATATTATTGTTTCTCCTATTTAGAAAACCTTTTGGCAAAGCTGCCTTTTCCCTCAGCTTCTCGTGTCCTGGAAGTTTCTGTGTGGTCATAAACACTTATGAAATTACTATTCACTTAAGGATTGCTAAAATGACACAAATCTAAAGCAAACCCTGGGAATAAGGTTACAGAATACTTGCTAAGGAATGAAACTGCTTTAATCCCATTTAAATTTGTAGATTATGCATATTTTCAAATAAAATGTTACTTCAAGATAAAATCAAATGCTTTGAAGATCTAATTGGTATAATGTAGGCGATACAGACACCAATGAAAACGTTTTTCTTCCTCAAACATTTTCAGATGTTGATAATTTACTTCTCTCTCCTCACCTTCTTTCACAACTCATGCAAATAACTGTTTTGAAAAGACAAAAACAAAACCAGCTTAATCAAGCCTCTGGACTTGATAAAAATTTCAATTAATTTAAAAAGATTTATAGGCTAAAAAATTATAAAACTACAAAAGCATCCCTTTATTTTCCTTTGACAAAGTAACTTTTAAATCTTACATAACATGCAAACTAGCATGGTGACTGGACATGACAGGTACATGAATTTGAAATGGAGGACACAGAAAGGGAAACAGGAAGCTCTGGTACCTTTTGAGGCTTCTCATTGGTTTTTGTGGAAGTCCATACTCAAAACTGTGGTGAAGGTTAACAGGAACGTTGGGAATGGAGGGAAATGGACCCTGGAAACCTTCTAGAGGCTAAAGTACTCTTCTGGTTTACAAAAGCAGCGAAGAGGCCAAAACGAAGAGAGAAGAGAGCAACCTACTTTGGAAGCAGGACATTCAGTGTTCCAACAGGCAGGATTTCCATCGACTTCCCCCAGAACTTGTTTTTCCATCTGATATCTAAATGACATGGGCAGACGACAAAAATATATATTCTACACCTAATCATTTGTCCTGCAAAAACTAACTTTTGTATTACATTTTACAAAAGTTTTGTAATTACAATTGATTTTTATATTGTCATTTAACCCAACAAGTTTCTGAAGAGGGTTCCACATGAAAATATTAACTGCTATTAAAAAAATCCACTATTGATATTTCTCCATAGTCATGCTCCATATTTGTCATCAGTTAACAAACTGCAAGAATCCCAGAAGAAGACGTGTGTGTCCTCACACACACATACAAACAGAAACTCTAACAGTGATAGCCAGATAGTAATAAATGTTGTCAAGTTTTAACTAAATAGTAAAAATATTTAACATATCCAACAAGCCTAAAATGTATATAAAAACAATTGCAGCATGGCAGTATCACTGATTTATGTACACATTTTCCCCTGTACATGAAAGGGTTATGTGATTTGGGAAAAGGGTAAAAAAAAAAAATTAAATTCTCTAAATGGAGATATGAAAGATTTATGAGAGCAAGGCCAATTCAATGAAGGTTTTCCTATTGTGGTTGTTAAGACCGAGCCCAAAGCCCAGTGTTTTATCTCAGGTGGCTCTCCATTTACTTGTGGAGAGTTAGATATACTTGTGCGTTTATAATGACCACGTAGTCCAACTTTGATGAACTGAGGGAGCTAAGTGTTATTGCCATACAATTTCTGGCTCTTGGCTATGATCAAGAAATGATTTATTGTATTATTTTGCCAGAAAAACAGCTAGAGTGCCCTGTCATTTTGTGTTTTCAGGCTAAGGAAATGGTTACGAGAAGAGTCATTCTGTGAGCAATGCAGCACCGCCTGAAATGTGAAGAAACTATTTATACCAAGTGGTCACATCTACATACATATCCTTTTCTTTCTGAAAGGGTTTGGAAACTGTATTTAAGGCAGATCTATAATATTCTGATAGGACTGGTTATTAGTAAGAGTGGACTTCAAACTCCTGAGCTCCAGCGAGCTACTGTCCACAAATTACTCAATGTTACACAAGTGTCCCTTGGTATCTATGGAGACTGGCTCCAGAATACCCCCAGATACCAAAATCCACAGACACCTGAGTCCCTTCTGTTAATGGTAATGGCACATATCTCCCAATATACTTTAAACCATCTCTAGGCTATTTACAATACTTAATACAATGTAAATGCTATGTAAATAATTTTTATATTCTATTGCACAGAGAATAATGACAAGAAAAAAGTCTGCACATGGTTCAGGACAGATATAACTATTTTCTATCTGGGGTCGGTTGAATTTGTAGATGCAGAAACCCCAGAAACTGCAGAATGACTTGATGAGGTGCCATAACACCGAGATCAAAACCTCTTTGCACACCGCAAGGACTAAGAATGCTGCAGGTATCACCTTTGCATTACAGACCAGACATCAAGGCACGATGGGATAAAATGATGGCTCCAAGTGGCACACCTGCAAGGGGCTCCACTCTTCCCCAGGAGTTCCTTCCAAAACAATGCCACCTCTTAGAGGACACCGTTTCACATTTCATTGAGGAAATGTAATTTCTCACACTGAGCTGCAGGCCAATTACCAACATCCTCTGATTTCAAAGGTAGAAATCTAAGCTGAGTACAATGCATTCAGAAGCTAGAAAGTTTTCCATAGGCTCATGCATTTGACTTTAAATTATCACTGAGATACAGACCTTGCCAAAACACAAAATTCTTCGATTCGCAGTGACAAGCAGAAATGGGTGGGTGATGGCTAACCTGGTAAGAAAAAGCAAGCAATGATAACAGTGTCAAACTTCCATATATATATTTATGATGAAAAATGGTCACCATCAATGAAATACTACAATTAAAACATTTCTATAAGTACATCAGTTTCAAGATGTATAAGTAAATCTGTAACTTCTAAGACTTTACACCTAAACAAAGAGAACTTAGAACACTCAGTGGTGTTGATGGTGCAGAAAAGCTGAGTTTTCTAATTGGTTCAGTCCCCATCCCAAAGGGACAGTTGTCAAGAGGTGTTTTCATCACCAGACTGCCCTCCAACCTACAGAGGAAGCTTGCTTACTTGTTCTGAGACGAATCGGAATCCCTTGTCTTCTCTAATGCATTCGTACGTCTCCCCCAGGACTGGATTGAATGGCTTACTTCCTGCCCTGAAATAGGTGGAGCAATAGCCTGAAACCGCAAATGCAGCAACGAGAACCTGTTAAAACATTTGAGAAAGGAACATAATATAGGAGAGACCACTGCTCAGCGTGTTTGTCTCTATTTCTCTGGCTTTCACATACCCCATGTTGATGGGTACTGACTTGATGCCACTTGTATTTTCTAGTATTTGCACAAATCGTCATCAGTTCATGGGCAAAATATAAGTTCAAATGAGGTTAAACCACTCCCATGGGAACCAGCAGGCCACAGAGAGCAAGTGCTCTCCGTTCATATGTCCACCCTGCCTTGTGAGCATCACAAAGTTCGAAGGGCCTGAACCCGGCTTACAGGTTATGCTATGTGCGTCATCTTAGCACAACATGCAGGCGGGGTGGAGCTGGGTGCTTTTCAGAGGCCAGGGCCAGTTTCTCAGGCACTTGGAGTAAAGGGCAAGGTACTGAGAGCAAGTTACTTTCTTAGAACTAGTTCCTGAACAGATGGGCTCTCTTGACACCCAGGGAAACCTCAGCATGGCTTCCACATCGATGGAGCGCGACACTTTGCAGCCTAACTTTACAAATACTCCAGACTGCGGAGAAGTCACAAAAAAATGTGTGCCTTCCAGGAAGGGCATCTAGAACTTTTTGTCCCTGCTTGATTTTGCAAACCGAGCAATTCCTGTCTTACCTACACAGTGAGAATGTTATGCAAAAACCAAATGTGTCATAATAATGGCTCGTGGCTTATCCCAGGTCCTAAGGGCACAGCCCCACGGTTTATTACCATGCGCTCGTAGGGATCATCAGTCTCCGAAGCCTTGTCCAGGAGCTCACTGTACTCGATCTCCTCGCACAGATGCTGCAGAGTGTTGAGCGGCTCGTTGAGCTCTACAGGCATGGAGACTTTCGACAGATCTTTGCCGATGTTGTTCCGCAAGATGTTCCATAAGTTAATGTTACTGGTGTCCGGGCACGGAGCAGGCAGGCACGTTCGCCGCCCGTTTCGGAAGGCACCGCCCGTGAGCTCCCCATTCAGGACTGGGAGGGACAATCACAGTGAAAGAGACTTTGCTTTTCGGGTTTCACAGAATCAGGGAGGAAAACAACTGCTGCGAATAATTCCGATTGTGACAGCTTTCTCGAGCCTTCATTACACTGCACTCTCTCAAGAATAAACAGTATTTCTATTCAAGGTTGCAAACAAATGCACAAAACACCACAGTATAGTTATTTAAACTAGGTGTTAAATACGCTTAAATATTATTTAAGGAAAGTCGAGT
>NW_022900938.1:17969380-18016847 GCF_012274545.1 Fukomys damarensis
ATATATATATATATATTTAATAAGGATTCAAACTTTGGGTTAAGAGGTAAAGCTTTTTCGAATATTTAAACGTGTTCTGCAGATTTCTGCAACTCTTTTATTTCAACAGATTATGTAAAATAAAAATTATGGAACAATCAGCTGGAAAGGGAACAATTAGCGAGGGTAGGAGGAGAGTGACTGACTGTTTATGAGGTCATAAGCGTTGTAATTTTGCATGCAGACAGAAGAACCTGGAAGCCCAGGTGATGCATACTTTGTCGAGAAATATTGTCTGCAACGCTGGTGTTGTCTTCTGAGATGTTATCACTCACATCACTGATGTAAGACTCGTCGTCCGAAGCCTGTGGAGGGGAAGAACACAGACAGTATCGGAATTCTTGTTCTGATTCTTATCTTGGAAGCTCAGATAATCAAGAGACTAAACATTAGAGAATCACTCAAATGAGAAGCAGAGGTCCTAGTGGGAAATGCGGCTGGCACGAGTACAATTCGAAGGTCTCGCACGGGCCAGGATCAGGGGCTGCTAGAAAGGTTGTCTTACATAGTAACCTGCCTTCACGAGAAAGCTGAGGAAGGCCAACATAAACAGAAATGTGTCCAGACAGCACCCCAAGTGTGTTCACAAAGGGAGGCCCCTTCAGCTGGGTGCTGGGGAACAAATAGGGATTGTCCAGTCCTCACAAGGGAGAGCAGCACAGGACGAGGGAGAAGGTAGAAAGGCAAAGACCGCGAGAGAAACATTTACCCTAGGAACGCTGAGAAGTAGACAGCGGCTATGACAGACAATGGGAGAACAGGAAGAAGGTATCATGGTGGTGGGCTTTTAATGCCAACATAAACGGTCCACATGTAACCCTATGGGTCATCACAGACCAACAGAAATGCACAGATTTAGTGTTTAAGAGGATCCTTGGCAGCTTTCCCGAGGGAGCCAGATGCTAGGCTATTGCACAGACAGATCTGGGTAAGAAACACTGACAGTTTAGAGTCAGGTGGTGTCCACGAGGGTTGGGGAGACGTCAAGAATAAAGCCACTCTCTTCATGAGAAAAACATGAAACTAAATGAGAGCAAAATTAACTTGAAAATAAAATTAAGGACGAAGGTACATACTAAGAGAAGTGAGAAACAGAGCAGACGAGACAAGAGGAATAAGAATCATAAGAGGAAAGGGAAAATCAACACCTTTACTACAGGTAAGAATACTATTAATACTTATTTATTTTCTTCAAAGAAGACATAGTGTTCTATTTTTTTCTAAATATAGAAAACAAACATTTGCATTATAAAGATACTAGAAATTACACAAGGTAAACAGCTAAGTATGAAAATACCCGCAATTTTATCACTAACGTTAACTATGTTTAAAATTTGGTTGAATGTTATCTCCCAATTTCAAATGCCTATATAAACACATGGACACAACTATCTTTGAATGCTAAAAAAGGAAGCAGTTTGTATGTTGTTCTATAGCATTCTGAGTGTAATTCCACTACAGTGGCTGTATCTCTTCATCTTTATTTGCAAAGACAGCATATTTCATTGAACATTTAGGGATTCCGCCAGCACTGATGTGGTTTCCCACATTTTACTATGGACAATACTTAGATGAACACCCTTTCAAATCTGCCTGCTGCTTTCATTAAAATTTCTATAATCGAATGGATCACTTTTAGGCTTCAGCTACATATTGCCAAATTGCTCTCCCAGACTGCAGTAATTTGCTCTCTCCATTAAAACTGGGAAAAATCCATCTCTCTACATCTACTTAGCCACCGTACATTGTCTTTTTTTTCACTAGATGTATGACTAATATTATAAATGAAGCTCTTTAACATGTGAATGTGATCATCTGTGAATTTATCTTTTCTGTCTCACATCCATCTATGCTTCTTTCCTCTCCGTTCTCCATCCTTCCCTCTCTGCCTTTTTGTCCCCATTGTCCCCTGGATTGAACCCAGGGCCTTTTTGTGCACTGAGCTACAACCTAAGCCTTTGTCTTATTTTTTATTTTGACACAGGTCTTGCTAAGTCACCCACTCTGGGCTCGAACTTGTTATCCTTCTGCCTCAATCTCGTAAAGTGCCAGGATTACAGGCCTGTGCCACCAACCAGCTCACACATTTTTCTGTTGTCATATACACTGCATTCACCCCTGGCTCCTGATGTATTTTTTTTTAAGTTTATTTATGCCAACTATTTTGGTGTAAAAAATTAAATATGTATGCAATAAAAACAATCAGTATTTACCTTTAAGATTTCTGATTTATTACTGATGTTTATACAATTAAGAGTTGAAAAGAGTTCACATACTTAGAGTGACAGAATGATTGCATGTATGAATGAGTAATGGAAGTTTGGCTTCTGTACACAGAGTAAGTTGATAAAGACAGCAAACTGAGAATAAAATCTCTCTCTGATTCCTAGTTTTTCATTGCACCTGGCTCCCACAGTTCACACTGATTGCAACAGAGCTGATGGGTAAGCCATCAGGGTCACCAAAGCTTTTTTAACTTAGAGAGGAAAAATAAATAAAACTCTGTATTCGATTGCTCTGAAAAATGCTAATGACAAGTATGTTTAAAAGACAACTGCCCTGTGAATCAAATTCATAGTGTATGCATGTCTGTTGTTTGCTAAGAAACACTCATGTTTATGCCATAAAAACTACAGATGTCTATTTCTCTTCAATTTCTGATCTCTACCAAACTAAGATATCACAGAGATGATCCAGTACCACTGGTACAAAAGAATTCTACAGTAACAGTGGGCTCTAAGAAAACTGTGTACTATCATACGCATGTGCGGGGGCAACAGCAAAGTTGGGGTTGTCTTGCTGTGATCCTCTCATGTCATGCTCCAGAAAGAACAAGGCTCTTGGTATTATAATAAAATTTGTCTTATCTCCCATGGTCAAGAAATCTTGGAGCCACATATTCTCTTTACAAACTTTAGGATTCAGAAGTGTTCAGGAAATGGGTTTTTTTTCTTTCCCTAAACATGAGGAGGCATATAGCAGTGCAGAAACAAGTTTCAAATCAGGGCTAAGGCAAGTTCATCATTCTGGGAGCAAGGGGCCATTTTCTTTTAACAGGAGCTGAGGATCTACTAAGAAAGGTAAAGTGCATTGGCAGATATCACAAGAGGACCTTTTCCCCTCAGTCACAGAAAATGTTTATGGAAGACTGCTAAGGCCCTGATGCTTCTCAGAAGAATTGTGTGCTCATCTATTCAGTGAGCAAATATTTATTGAGTATCTGCTCTGGCCTTACCAGGGTTCCTTCAGTCCTGGAGACACAGTGGGAAAGAGTCTCTATCTCCACTGAATTCTAGTGGAGAGACACATAACAAGTGAAAACATGAAGTGTAATTTCACTAGATAGTGGCAAGTGTGAAAGAAAAAATAGGAGGAAAGAGGGATATAAAAGTTGAGGAGAGGAGGAATGGTAACTCTTGATTACAGACAGGTCAGCCACTGAGGGCTTCCTTGATGGTGACTTTTGAGTTTAGGACTAAAGTGAATGGAGGGAGATGACTATGTCTGACTCTAGGGGACGCCCTGCAGCTGGGGTGGGTGTAAATGCAGTGGCCCAATCCTTGAAGACAGACGCTGTGCAGGACATGTAACCTGATCTGACCCTGCAGCTGCTTCTGGGGTTCGCACACATATAGTAAACTCTCCTGGTTGGCTCGCCAAGCTTGTCAGTGTGAAGACTCAAGGGGCCACCGGGTGGGCCGCATCAGAAGGAAACTTAGAGACCAGGGCAGATGAGGTTCATCACTAATCAAGCTTTGCTGAAGCAGAGGAGCAACTCTGAGAACATCACAGTGACCATCACTTGAGTTTATCTCCTGACCCAGCCCCATAAGACTGAGTGTTGCTATAAAGGGAAGGTGTATGTATGTAAAGATAGGGTTTTTTTTAATTTTTTTGACAGTCTTTAAAAACAGGGCACCAGGCACAGGTGTGAAAGTCAATGAAACTTTCCAGAGTGGGTTGAAGCAGAGAAATCTCTCCTACAAGGATAATCACAAGGTGTCTTTAGCAAGTCAAAAACTCCAGGAGTACCAGAATAGAGGCAGCATAAGGCTGCACCCAAGAGTAGGATCAGGTTATAAAAGTCGTCGTGGATAGCTGTAGTTAGGATGTTATCCTAAGGACACCGAAGAATGGGGACATGACAGGGAAGGACTGGAGGGAATAAAAGGAGAGACAAGAAAACCTGCTGTGGGACTTGTAGGGTGATTCAGGTGGAGAAAAGATGGGGACTGTCTGGGAGTGGTGGCAGTGAAGCTGTAGGACAATGTGTGGCTGTGAGGGTTTTAGATACCAGTGTGATGTAATGAGTGAATCTGTATGGGCAGCTGGAAGAGAAAAACAATGGGAGAAAGGAAGATACACAAGTGTCTGATGTGAATATTTAGCTAGAAGAGCCTAAAGCAGTCAATGAGGGTTACAAGTGGACTGTTTTTATCTGGGGTGGTGACGGTAGTATGTGGGGAAGGGGTTTGTTGATTCTTTTTTGTTTTGACAGGCTGAATTAGAGTTCTATGAGCACCCTGGCAGCAATGTCTCACAGGTAGCTGGTTCTGTGGATCCTGAGCTGCCTCTTTCTAAATTTGCTCTGTCCTTGAGCTTCAGACTTGCCTGTCAAAGGTCTGATAAATGACCCTTTGGGAGGTGGTCCTGCAGACTCATGATGCTTCAGAGTAAATGAACTGTTTCCATTCTGCCCTCTACCCTCCTCTGCTCTCTAGGGATGGTGCCACTTCTCCCCGAGGGTTACCACCAATATCTTGCTTGGATTTATGAAATAATCTGCTGCCTACCATCTTCATTTCTGTATCTCTGGTACTTAGTGAAAGTGATATTGGACATCCAACTGAGTGTGCACTAAGAATTTGGAACTAGGGAAATATGTTTGCTGAGGTGGGGCTATAAAGTCACTGGATGATGGGTCTGAGTTCAGATAAGGTGCAGTCAAGTTTGACTGTAACTTGACTGAAAAAGGGAGTACTGGGTCAGCAATAGGAGCTCAAAAAGTCAGCCACAAAAGAAAACTGAAGTAGCTTATCTCCAGCACGGTGGACTGCAGGGGCGAGGACACAAACACCTATCTGTGTGGCAGAGTATCTCTATAAGTGGAAAGGGGCATGGAGCCATACATCTGGCCCTCCTGACTTTAAAGTTCACTCAGCTCATTTCTGCTTCCACTCACTGCTCACTAAGCAGTCCTGACTACAATTAGACTTGTTCTGCAGATTTGCCTGCAGGCAAAGAGACAGTAATGCCTAGCATTACTATTCTGTTCATCTGATAGCATCAATTACCATCACACATAATTAAACTAGCTGTCTTGCCTGTGATAGGAAATCTCTCTGAACCTGTTAATGACTGCCTGGAGATCTCAGAGGCAGGTGCATGCCCTGGTAAGCTAACAAATTCAGCACCTGACACAAGAATTCTATTGACATTTCCTCTGCTATAAACACGATATGTGTTCATTATTTCTTTCTCCATTCCACTTTATATTTGTTTTAAAAATTAGTTATACTTGTAAATATCCCAAAACAACTGCTACTAATTGTCAGGATGTTTCCTTCCCAACTATCTTACTGGAGTAATATTTAGCAACTATTTCATTTTTTTTTTTTTTGGTAAAAATGTGCTACATACTTGCAGTACCAAATGATGAAAGTCAACATTATGTGGGAAAGTTCTGGCTGCTTCCCTTATGAAAAAAAAAAAAATTAAAGCATACTTGAGTAAATTTCAGTAAAAGAATTTCCAAATCCTGCCTTAGAAAGAGATACCCTGTTTCTAAGACCTTGCCGAGGCTTACAAAAAAGTGGCAACCCAATACAGCTTTTGTGGTGGCCAATGGCTAACTTCCAAGAACCACAATTACCCAATGAGATATGTGCTAGACACTAGCATGACATTATCCCTCTAATCTCCAATTCACATCACTGGCAAAGATGTACAACGTCTGTGTGTGTACCTGAATGGTGATTTTTCTATTTCTCCCATTCTTCTTACATTCTTTAGCTAGTTTCCTATAAAGAACCCCATATCATTGACTATTTGGCTATCCTACAATAGCAAACACAGAAAAAAGTCAGAATACATATTTAACTCTTTCGCTTTATTATCAGACTCAAAAGTAATAAAATGATGCCCAAAAGTATGGCCAAGTGCTCGGTACATGGGAACCAATATGGTCGGCATGCTTTTGACTCTCCTACAATTTGAGCATCTATGATGCACACGAACAAACATGGCCACCAAAAACTTCCACAATCTTACTTTCTTTAACTCAAACTCATGGTCACAAGCAGTTGAGGTTGACACGCTCAGCAGCCTTACCTCATTCTCTGATGAACTGGCGGACAGGAGCACCTCTTGGGCATCAAAGAACTCAGACACAGACTCTGACATGGAGAGGCGGCTCTCATTGGCTACTTGCTGGGACAGGGGGAGACTGACATGGATTTGCTCACCAGGCTACAGAAAAGAGAAGCAAATGTTACTATCATTTGTACTCCTGTGGGAAAGCTACTCCTTCACATTAGCCAGACTTTTAAAGAAACCCACACCAGTTAAGAGATTGGTGACCACCAGTAATTTTCACTTGAACTGTGTAAGATTCCTTCTACTATGTTGCTAAAGATTTTAAAAGGCACAGTTGAAAGGTACTGAACCTCATTTCAGATTATAGTATTTATTCTCTAAGTACTAAATATTGTTTTCAAGGAAGCTATGTGAATTTAATCAGAAATATATATATATATACTTGACATCTAATGTATATTACAGATTAACAATATTCTAATTAAAGATCATTAAATAATTGTTGAATGATAAATTTTCAAATATTTCTAAATTTTGGGCAGCTGAGTGAATGTAGATGTTGCCAGAGATCAGGTGAACAGATACAGAGTAGGCAACTAAAGTCAAAGGCAAGTTGCTTTGGGGTAACATACCCTAAATAGCTGGGTGGTACACTATGCTTCTTTTTTCTGTAGTCTGGGATACTTACATCAGGAGATTTACATATGTTTTTGGTGTAAATATGAACTTACAGTATTACTTACATGTACCACTGTGTTTTGGGTGTAAATACGACCTGTAGTATCACCTACATGTATCACTATGCACAAAGCTCTAATATTACTGTCAGTGTACGTTGGCCATAAAATAACAAATTTACAAAGGTTCATAAACACACTGACACACTGAAGTTTAGCTCAGATTCTGAATGTTCTCCTATTCTCTTACCATTTCTTCAGACTGAAAGATGGGATAATAGCACCTACCTCAGAGAATGTTGCAAGGATCAGATGAGATGACACATGCAAAGTAGTTAGCACGATACCTGCCACACAGTAAGCATTCACCTGGCACCTGTGAGCTATTAATCATCATTGTCACCAGTGGGGGCTGTTGTGGCACCAGTAGTATCATCTTAGCAAGATCAGTGGACTTTTCTTTCCAAACCCTCAGGATATTTTTTTTTCTTTTGCAGTAAAGATTGAACCCAGGGTATACACTGAGTTACATCCCCAGATTTTTTTTTCTTTATTTTGAGTCAGAGTTCTACCTCAGCCTCCCAAGTAGTGGGATTACAGATGTGTGGTGCTATGCCCCAGTATTAGGAAACCTCTGCTTAGCAGCATCTCAACTAAAAATTTTTTTTCAATATTTCATTGGCCATTCAGTGCTAACGAACATCTTAGATAAAGAATCAAACACAGAAAAGTAAGAGTCTGGAATAGATATTTAAATTAGATATTTGGTGACATCAGGGGAAAAGAGACAGTGATCACCGAGAATATATGATACTAAATTCGTAAATTCTGTATTCCAAAGAATACTGAACTGTCAGCAACACGAATATTTATGGAGGGAATCTTATTAATAGTAAAAGAATTGTACAAAAATGGACACAAATGTGCAGTAAATCTAGATGCTATGAAATAGGTACTCTACATCTATTAAAAATGAGTCTTACCTCATCAGGGCTAGGAATAATATTTACACTGACAACCTGATCACAAATAATAGACTCTGAATGTATTCTGTTCAACCGACTCCTCAGTTCAGCATTCTGGTTGAGTGCCTTAAAATAACAAAAACCACATTTGTAATTTCAAATTAACAAGCAAGCATAAAATAGATTGAGTATACAGGTATAACTTTGACAACAATATGAATGATGCTCTTACTTTTAGAATCATTGAGGCAGGAAATAGAGGGCTCAGAATTAAGGTATAAAGTCTTTTTACACTATAAGATCACTACTTAGATTTGCGGGCTGAGTTAGTGGACTTTATAAAAATGATAGCATGGAATTTGATCTCTCGTACAGGCAGGCCCACACATCCAAGCCCAGTCTACCACCTCATGTATATTACTTTTTGCAGCCTGGGATGAAAATTCTTTCTTTCTCACTTTCTCTCCTTCTCTCTCTCTCTCTCCCTCCCTCCCTTCCTTCCTTTTTCTCTTTCTCCTTCTCTGTCTCTCTTTCTCTTTCTAAAGTTTGACAGTCATTTCAAAGCCAGGTAGTTACCTTAAGAATTCTGTGGAAATGGAATGAATAATAAACTGGTTTTAGTTTATAGAATTATATTTAGTCTGGTTAAAGAAAACAGCTGTATTTTCATTTTCTGGGAGCATATCACTAACACATATGACAGTACAGTGGACCTAACTCAAGTGCAGACCAAAGGGGGACTTCACTGACCAATGCAGACACTGACAACCATAATAAAGAACGTAAGACCGACAGCAAACCACTCCAAGTTACCTATACCACACCACTTTCAACACACTTAAGTTGGCACTGATAAAACACCACTTGCTACAACATAGTTTAGTATGTGCAACAATTGCATTTATTGCAAGAATAGAACAACTTTACATAGCATGGCCTCCCTACAGGGCCCAAGGACCAAAGCTGAGTGAGTGCCCTGGAAATGTACACCACACTGCCATATGAGGATCCATTACATCCAGTAAGACAGGTGTGGTTCACAGAACTGTACCAAGCCTCAGGTATAACACCTGTGTGAGGATAAGGCCCAGTGAAATGATGGGCAATTCTTTTCCTTCCCGTTAAAATTAGCCTTTGGAAGGTGGAGGATGTTTTGGAGGATCAGTGTGAGAGTTTACTAAGAGGGCATCTCTCCCAGGGAACAGCCATTTTGCTTCATCTGGAGCCAATACATATAATAAACCAATACATATACAAATATAATATCATAATTATAACTATACCTATTGAAACACCCAGGGAAAACACAAAGGAACGAGATTCTGAGCTTGTACTATAGGGCCTCTTCTCAAGCCTGGGGCAGTAAGCTTCTCTCCTCCCTCCACCCCTGTTCCCCACTCTTCCCTGCCTTTAGCCAAGCTCTTGCTTTTTGAGGGCGGAAATGTTCACTTGCAGCTCTGGCTTTTCTTTAAAAACTTCAAAACCAGTTTGTAAAATGCATAAAATACATAATACACTTGATCTGTTGTGTCAGGTACTGATGGATTAAAAGTGGATACAGAAACAACAGCTATTATGTTTGCAGATAGGAGGAATGCGTCTCCGATCATCGGAGAAAGCAGGTATGAATTAGAAAAACTATGTTCTTAATAGAAAAAAAAATCCAAAACTATGTGCCTCAAAGGAAGACTCCTAATATCTTTTCATTCTGCAAAAATGCTCAGGGTAATTTTTTTTAGAGCAAAAATCTCAAGTACTTAAAATTAGGAAAAAAAAAACAAAACACCAACCCTCTGTTGATCTTATCTTTTGTGGCTACCATAGACTTTTTACTTGCTCTTTCATTATTTCTCTGCCTACAAGTATGTGTAAGTTGTCTCGGTCATTGAACTTTTTGGAACCAGATCAATTTTGCCCGAGTAGGAGGCCTCACGGTAAACTGTTTGATACGTTTAATTGCAGGATAAGTCTTAATATGAGGGTTTTATACAAACCTCAACTAAAGGTTCCTCCCAAGTAACCGCACCTCTGCCGTTGCTGGAATGATGTTAATGAAATAATCTGACAAAAACCCGCGGGCACGGATAAGAAATGTTTTTCTCCAGCATGGGCGAGTTAAACACAAGTTTGCTGTTTTGAGGAAAGTGTAGAATTGTCTTCTCTGGATATTTAACAATGTAAAATGCTCATTTAAGTCCTCTCCTTATTTACTAAATACAATCCTGCCTAACAGGTATGTGTGAAGGGCACAAGATAATCTATAGCCATTAATAGCAAGAAAAAATGAGGGAAAAGTGTTTTTGAAATCTGAAAATGTATTTTTTTTCCTTTCTTAGATGTAAAGTGAAAAAATAAAATATCCTGGATAGGAACCACAGATGAGGTTTTCTTGATTGGTAGGGTAACTGGTCTGGACCAAGATACTTAGTTTTGCTGGACCTCAATTTCTTTAGGTGAACAATAAGGCAATGGTACTGGATAACTTTTAAAGTCCTCTTCAAATTTCACTGAAACACTAAGAATCGTACATGCTTTTTAGTTATCATTGTGAAGAGCAAGTGCCATTCCAGGATAATGTAAAAATAATTTTGGTTTCTTTCTGATTCTTACATGATGGTTAGAAAGTTTTCTGTGTTCAGTGGGTTGATCATAAGTATTTGACTTTCTAATAGGAAAAGAAAATATTTTTTACATTATATGAAAAGTTTGACACTCACTGTGATGGTCTGAAGAGCTTTTAAAAACACTTACGTCCTTAATTAATCATTTCTCTTATTGGAACTCTTTTTTCCTCAACTGGGTGACAAATGGGTAGCAAGTAGGTAGTAAGGGGGTAAAAGAGAAATTCTGGTTAAAGTATTTCTTACTGAGATGAAGAAAAATAGAAATTTTTATTCTTTAAGTTTTTAAACTTCAAAAGTAAATTTTTTGAAATTATATCTAAAATTTAAAGCCAAGGATGTGTCATCATTTAACTTTACTGCTTAGGAATTACAGAATTACAGTTGATTGATTAAATATGAATATTGTGCCACAAGTGAGCAGTGTTTGGTCCTATTTTACATATATGGCAATGCATTCTAGTACTTATTATTCTCCTTCAGAGACCCAAGATAGACTCCATCCTGCTTCTATTATTTCAAACATGCGTGTGGAATTCGAAGCAAAAAATTTAAAAGGAATACTTTCGTTAATAATATATATGTGGTGGTGGAGAAAAGTTGTTTCTCCAACAGCACAAAAAGCATGACGTAAATATCCACTTCTGGCAACTCCGATGGTACAGAGTAAGCTGCCCACCGAGCATGCAATAGCCCATTTCTGTGTGTCTTACCCAGGCTGGCTCCTCCTTTTACCTGGACCATACAGGCTGTTTTTGAAGTTTGCTAGAGCCAAGTGCCTAGTGCTGCATGGTACAGCACTCTCAGGGCATGCTCAGGACCACACTGGGACATCCCTCACCTCTTTCCTCTGTACTGGTACCACAGAAATTGTGGGAATGTGGAAGAACATAGGCACTGCCAGGGAAATGAGGCTCTCAGTGATAATTAACACGAGAGAACCCAGAAGACACAGAAGTAGTGTAAGGAAGGTCCTCAAGGAGAGCAAACAGTGGCAAAGCAAGGAAAAAGGAGGCAGATCACCGGCCACTGGTGCCAGCCAATGAGCAAGAAAAGCTATTGAGACCTGTCAGTGATTATTCTGTTCTATTAGTGGCTGTAGGACCAAAGCCTGACAGGGAGGGAGCTCCTGGGAGCTAGGAATTGTCTCTAAAGTCTTCGCTGAGAAGGTTTTACACACATGCTCACTACTTACTTAAGTGAGCTTGTACTGCCACAGAAACTCTGCATGGCAGCTCATTTGCCTGTGGCTGTGTCCTTCACACTCAAGCCAGATACATCCAAGAAATGTACAATTCCTTTTCATGCAGAACAGAAGTTGCCATTTGAAGTTCTGGGCTAGAATCAAGGACCTAAATCCCTACTTATGTAGCTATTAACCCTGCAGACAATGGATGAGAATTTACCTTAGACTGGCTGAGATTGTAATAAACGTTTTATTAAATGGAAATGTGAGTTGGGGAAGAAAACACAGCAGTCTCATGGTTGAAAGATTTGAAACATACTGCAAGAGAGAATCATCACAGATGCAGACACTTTGGATAAAAGTAAATAAAACTGGTTCAATATGAATGAGAAAGTAAGTGTGGAAACTGTCAAAGACAGTACTGCCAAAAACCAAATGCTGGGTATCTCTTTAAAATCAGCTCTGATTTTTTTGAATTAAAGATACTATTATATTATATGCAAAAAGTAGAATATTAAAAAAATTTCTTACTACTCAACTATTGGTGGTTGGTTGATCTCTAAATTGTTTTCTATTCATTTTTTCATACAGTTTACTGGGCACATAGTTTGCATGCAGTATCTCCCTCTTATTCTTTGCATAAGTATTTCTTTTATGTTGCAAGCTCTTCAGAAACATAATTTAGTTGCATAAGAAGCAATGATTTCCTATTATTACATTTAATGTGGCTACTGACTTTTACCAGAGTAAATAATGCTGGCATGAATATTTATGAACATAATTATATTTTTATATTCAGCCTTACTTCCTTGAACTAGTAGTCACAGTAACACAACCTACAGGATCAATGGGTAAAAACTCTTTAAGACTTTAAATATTGCCAAATTATAGACAAAATGACAGCAATTTAAATATGACAGATACTTTAAAAAATTTCTGATAGAACTATCTTCATGCACAATAAATTTGAGCAAGTCTCAGGAACTGTGGCATTCAGGACCAAATAGATTTGGAAATTCTATCCCATCACAATATATTTATTTTGGGCATGTAAAATGTGTACAGGAAAAATGGCAGATACTACAACTGGGACTTTTGAAGTAAGCCACGATGTGCTGCAAGCCAGTATTTTTGCTCACATTCTCATACGCAACATATTTCACTGATTCTAAGATGCATATTTCTCCCCAAACTGAGCATCTCTGAAGCAAAACATCAGTTCAATTGACAGTAATGGTCTTTTTTTTTTTTTGTCAGTAATGCACAAAATAATAATGCATCCAACAATGGATAGCATATTAATTTAATGAAACATAGTAATTCTAGCTGGAGAAGATAGATCATATTTTCTGCTTGCATTTGTATGGACCTGATACTTTATATTTAGCACAAGATATACATAAATTCTAGGCCCAGAAATCAAATTAGTAACACTGTGCATGGAGGATATACTCAGGCAGAGTTGGGCGCTAAGGTACTTGAGTTTGATGTTCAGGGTACTACATAAAACAGGACATGAAATTATAGCTGATGTGTAATAAGGTCATCTCAAAGTGATAGCTTCTGCATAAAACGTCCTGCCCTGTAAGTTTAAGCTCAACAGCTATGCAGTCTTCCAGGTGTGAAAGTTAGTTTAAGTTTCATGGGGATAAAAATAACAAAATTACATACACATGTGTGCACACAGGATTGAAGAAGTAATATTATTTTAGAAGAGGAACTCATTTAATTGTCCAGCCCTGAACATTGTTACTCACTCAAGGCAGGTAACAATTTATGCTGAACATGTAGTGAAGAATGATAATTTCATGTGTTTTATATGCTATGTGACTTGTAAAGGGCTTACAGAATTTTCAGAGCTGATACATATTCTTAAATACTTCATTAAAAAGCAGCACTTTGATCATTAGAGACCAATCAAATAGGATTTATGTCAAATAAAATATAAGCTTAAGCATATTAGGCTAGTTAAAGTTAATTCAATACCATCTCTCCTTCCTTTCTTTTCTCTGGAAAGATTTGATCATGAGGAAGATAACTGGGGATTTAACTGGTGACACTTGAATATGGACCAAAAATGCCCCAGGCTACCTTGAAATCACACTGCAAGGTGAAGTTGTACTAATATAAAAATATACTCAAAGCCTGGAAGGCAACAGTCTCCCTGTACTCAAGCTATTCAGTATTTGTTTAATCTTAAGTGCTGTGTTAAAATAAAGTAAGGACAGTGAAAACAGACTTGAAAAACAAAAAGAAAGACTTGGCAACAGGGATGGTTGCACCAGTTGTCTCCCACCCTTAGCATCTTCACCTGGTTCATTCTTCTTAAACATGCTGTGATGACTGCCAAATTCCAGGGTCAACATCAGGGCACATATTACTTGCTTTTAATCAGATGCTGTTAATTTTTTCCTTCTTGAGACTATTAGAACTCTACTCTTGACCTCAGTGATTGTCACTCCCCAGTTCCTTGGCTGCTTCCCTTGGGTGTCCATCAAAGAATCGTTTTTCTTAGCCTGATCTTAAAACATTAATGTTCTCTATAACAAGCAGTACCAGTACAGCTGAATCTCCTTTATTTAGACTGGATATATGAATCATCAACATCCATATAGCCCATTGCCTGCTGGATGATCCATAAAATCACTCATCATGTATTTCTGAAATGCCATTTCCTCTTGTTCCCTTTCTTAGGGCAAAGAACTATCATATACCCAGGTATCTAAGACTCTGTCTCCTTGTCTCTCTCTAACATTCATCCGATCTCCGAGCAATCACTCCTCCTCAGTGTCTCTGAAACCCATCCTCTCCTCTACTGATGCGAGTATCTCCTTAGTTCTGGAATATTGTTTCAAGCATCAATAATACATTCTTGAATTATTTCAAATACTAAGAGTCTGCTCAATTAGCTTTGCTTCAATTTCATTCCTCCTCATGCCATGCCAGGCTGATCTTTCTAATACACAGAAACATGCAGTAATATATTCAACATCTAGCATTATCATTAACCAGTTAAATTCAAGTCCACCCCATCACCAACAGGATACTCTTTTGTGTACACCCTGATGAGCTGGTTCCTACCCACTTAGCTATTCCCAGAGTAACTTCCTTATTCACCCCACTCTTCAGTCACCTCTCCAGTAGTCTAATAATGGATAGTGATTCATCAGAAAGGGTAAGCTATCATTAATTTTCAATGCCTATGCAAAGGCTGTGGTGATTTCTAAAACAGAATTCAGCCTCACAGTGGTCAGAAGGTCAGAAAAGATGACCTGTGAAGCAATGATTGGCCCAATTGAAGGCATGGGTGGATGCAAAATGTGAACACAGCTAAAACACGTTGACAATACAGTTCTGAGCACCAGACTGTCCAGAGGAGGGGGTGCAACAGTTTTCATATGCCAAATGGCTTTCACATCTCGAGTCCTTTGTCTACAAACACCTAAATAAAACAAACAGAACCCAAAGAACCCAACAAAAATCTACTGAAGCTCCGACTTTAGATGCAAATTAATGTGCTTTCACAAGAGAGGGAAATATTTTAACCCAAAGGATGCAAGTTTATATAATTTTGCTTTATTTTACTTTTATCATGTCAGCAGTAGGCTAATCCGTGTCAACTCTGCAAGTCTGAGCTGTGGCTCTGCTCTCAGCTCGGGATCTCCTATTCTAATGAACAACTGGAGCGTTACAAACCACACCACCATGCATTGCATTGCTGTGGAAGCTGTGATGTGGTCCTTTCTATACCATCTCCTGGGTAAATACTGCTCATCTTCCCAATCAGATCATGAGCTTCTTGGGAAACAAACACATAGTGTTCCATTATCTTGCTCAATACCTGGTACACAGTGAGTGGAGTAAAGGAATGAACAGATAAATAACTTTTTAAATTTCTCTTCTTAATCACTTCTAATTTCACCTAAAGCTCAAGTCTACATCTCTACCAATGATTCTTACCAAAAAAAGAAAAAAAAAAAGCAAGCAGCAAGCGAGAAACAAATTTTCTTATTTTTCTTACTACGTGTTTGACTTATAACCTAAGCTTTCATCATTAAACACATATTAAGGAAACAGTGCAACACTTAGGGGACCAAGAGTATATTTTATGTGTTAATTTGACTATTATCTTGACTTTTTCGATTCATGACATTTTCAGAGTAATGATTCATAAGATCTACTAATGCCCACGGAGTGCTGAGAAGAGTCCAGGGAGAATCCTTAAGGGCTTCTAGGAGTGAACCCGCTGCAGGCTGGAGGACAGTGCTGGGGGATGCGCATGCTCCCCAGCCCACCCCCGCCCGGCATAGCACTGGAAGCAGCGTGCACCATGGTGAACGCAGGAAGTGTGGCCAGGTAGCAGCCAATCCAGGACACAAAACTTAACACTGAAAATATGCTGACGATCCAAGTACGGAAGACATGGTAATACAGTTTAGGTCTAACTTTTAGGGACTGAAGTCACTATTCAGGCGGAATCTGACCCACATGGAGAGCCACTTACCCAGGATTTGCTTGCTCCTTCACTCTGATCCAAGGCACCAGGAAGTGAATAATATTTTATATGAACACTGAGTTCTCACATACAATCATATAACAACATTGAATTCTCAAAGGAATTAAAATAAGTGCATCTATGGGCTAAGTGAAGAAAATGTTTCCTTCAGAGGACATACTCAGAGTAAAAAGGCACACACAAAACTAAGGGATTTGTATCAGAAATCTCAATTTTAATATACATAAGGACTTGGTGTTAACAAGACCAACTACATGCCACATATGGAAATGCAAAAGTTTAGCTTCAGAAAACATCTTAGGAAGAGAACCCCAAGGCTGTACTTCAGAAATAAAAAGAAGATCTAGTAGATTTTGATATATATATATATATATATCCCCAGACCAGGGATGATCAAAGATGTTCAAACTCTGGACATTGCACTTGCGAAGCAGGTGGTGGCACCACTGAGCTAAATCCCTGGCAGGGCAATATATTTTGAAACGTATTTTAGATGTTTAAACCCCCCTGTTTTTAAAAATCAGGGCTACCTTATAAATGAACTTAGACATTAAGTATTCAATTAGTCAGAATAACAATTATATGTGTGCAAGCAAGTTTGGTTTATTCTCACTCTTACCTTGACATTTTGGGGAAGAAAGATAGCAAAGCTCAATACCAGCACTGTAATGACTCAAGAGAGAATGTCAGAGGATCTGCCAACCCCAGGCCTGATGCCTCCACCCCCAGCTTGTGCCTGATCGAGTTGGGACCATTCCACACATGGGAAAACTAACACTTTCTTTACCTGAGACAGTGACTGCCGCAGCCGGGCCATCTGGGTGCTGTGGCCTTTATTGTGATCTTGCTCTGAAACCATCTGCTTCAGCTTTTCTTTCTCTATAGCTATGCTATTAAATGCAGACTTCAAGAGAGAATGCACTGGGTGGGAAGAAAAGTGAGAAACAAAAATTAAATGCATCCAGAACAAACATACAATATGATAAACTCCTCAGAATTTTAATCATACCTAGACATTTTCTGGAAAAGCTATGCTGCAGTCTAATAAAAAAATAATCCTGAAAATGAAATCTATCAGACTGCAGTACCTACACTCAAAACAAATATGGTAATTATAATTAATTAGGGTGAACATTTTTGTCTTTCATGCCAGACAAGCCAATAAAGATGTGGAAACATCATGTATCAACTCTAAATATCAATATGTAGAAATTAATTTATAATCCTTGAAAAAGGAACATATTTTACTTGCCATATTTGATAATATTTTGAGCAATTCCGTGTAGCATAAACTGTCACACAAATCATTTAGAATTAGTCAAAAATTATTTCCCAAAAGTACACTCTCTAAAAAAGAGCATTTTATGAATCCTATCACCACAACACAGACAGCTGCCGTGGAAGTTCCGATAGTTGCCCGAGAGCACTTGAACTCTCTTCTCAGCCAGGAAGGTCTCGGTGCTGAAGATGCCTGGGTCTAAGAGCAACGCTGAACACCACTCGCTCCATTTCCTCCACACTTCACAAGTGACATTGGTAAAATCGGAAGCAGGCTTTCATCCTGAACTACAAAGAGCTAACTCCTATTTTCTTACAATAACAGAGCTTCTATCACATGCAAAGTCTTTGCACTAAAACAACTCTTTTCCTATTTAGGAAAAGTTATTTTTAAAAGAGGTGGAAAATTTTAGCCCAAAATATAGTGGCCTGAATTAAAGGGGGAAATGGCAGGATGTCAAGGATGGATAACCTATTCCTTTATGTACTAGGTTCCTTCACCAGTGTAAAGCTAATAACTTACAGCTGCACTGCATTAACACTGCTGGTGGCTCTAAAAGCAGTCTCCTCACTCATTTAGAAATTCATAATGCTTTCCAAGCAGCCACACAACAGCCATGGAAAGGCCTTTTATTTTTCTAGCATAGAAGATACGTGTGTCTGTTGAAAACCGTTTCAAAGGAAGCTTTAAAACTGTTGTCGGGGGGGCGATTTAGCTCAGTGGTTTGGTGGCCTGCCTAGCAAGCACAATCTTTTATTTTTCTAGCATAGAAGATACGTGTGTCTGTTGAAAACCGTTTCAAAGGAAGCTTTAAAACTGTTGAAACTTGGATTTCCTGAAAGCTTCAGGATTGTGAACAAACAGACAAAGCTTTCCTGGGGCCGCCTGCAAATGAGTCCACCTCCCGGGAACAGCTGTGGGGCTCCCACACTCTCAACTAACACATTTGATTTGCTGTCTTAGTCTATCAGCTGCTACCCGGCTCCAGGAGTAGAAATTACAGGCTGTAAATCTCTGCTGTTATGGGAACAATGTTATTACTGTAGCCTAATAACATAATTAGCATCCAGTTAAAAATGCAATAGAAATGTACTTGCTAGGACTGAAAAAGCAGGTGAAGCAGAGTTGACCTTATAGCGTATCGACTGACAAATCTATAGAAAAAAGGATAAAAATGACTTCATTTAATGTTTTAGGGTTATGGAATTAAAGATCTGACTATCTGTTACATAATTATCTCTCACATATCCATATCTGGAATTTAGAGTAGCACAGTAAGAAGGAAATTAATTTAGAGGTCAAGGCTCTTTGAAAAGTTAATTGGGAAGCCCACCATCTTTGATTGTGTTTTGAGTCTGTACATTTTTTGTTGAGTTCAACATTCACAGGGATGCCTAGGGACATTCTTTCCTAAAACATCAGGCTCTTGAGTATCGGGGTTACATAAAGATGTGCCATTTAACACACATTCTCAAGGATATTTTATAAATTACTACCAACAGCCCCAGGGGAAATAAATGATGAGTTCACCATAAGGTGTTTTGGGCTGAAACAACACAATGCATATCTCTCGCGAGATTTTAAGAGACCCAAGAAGGTACCATTCTAAGTCAAATGATGTTAGTTACGTACAACACAGTGAGAGAGGAGTTAATCTGGGAACAGCACAGACAGACAGGACTGCTTGGTCCTTCTACATCCTACTATCCTGCTTTTTCCTTGTTATACCCTACTCTCTGGAGCAGATAACTAACTTACAAACAAATCTTACTGAAAGCTTAATACATTAAAAAAAAAAAAAGAGACTCAAAAGTGTGGTTGATTTATTATTTCCTCAATTCTGGGCTTGCCCATGACACTTTGACCAGCAGCGGAGTTTAGTGGAAGAGACACTGCGTCAGTTTCAGAGCTGGCCTGGAAGGAAGCTGCTTCCACCTCCAGCCTCTTGGAGCCCAAACTGTCAGGGACAGGAGGAGGGCACAGTTGTGGGCAGCCACGCAGCTGTCCTGCAGATGTGCCAGGCACAGGAGGAAAACCACTCTGGGTCTTTCAGCTCAGCCCAGCCTCTGGCCAAACACCATTGACTGAGCATGGTCCTCGAACACTGTGCAGAAGCGTGGCTCTCAGCTAAGCTCTGCCTAAATATTGTTTAAAAATAAGTGAATATTGTCTTAAAAAATCAAATAGAATCTATTTTTCCTTGCAAAGGATAAGCAATGCAATTGTATTAAAAAGACATTTTTCAGGGGCTGGGGATTTAGCTCAGTAGTTCCACTGCCTGCCTTATAAACACAAGGTCCTGAGTTCAATCCCCCCATCCCACCCCGCAAAAACAAGATGAGTGGTAGCACCTAACTGGACTGCTTAGGATAATATTTTCTTCTCTCCCCACCCGCAGTGACACTTAATTCAGTCAAAAGTGAGACCTGTGGTGTCTATTTTCCCAAGAGGCAGGAACCTCAGCCTGCACATTTTGTGTCTAGAACTCCCACCAGCATAAAAAACTATTTAATCTTTGTTCCATTATCCCCTACACAAATATAAAAGAACAAATCTTTTATCAATCAATTCCCTCATCAAAGAAGAGACCTTCCTTAAAGGGCACATTGTATTTGCCGTTACCTTTCTGTGCAATTAGACAAAATTCTTCCTGCAGCTTTGTATAATCTGTTGAACTTTCCAGAGGGTCAGTGAGATGGCTAGGGGGAGTCTGAAATTCAATATCTGCACACAGGTTGGGGTTGGAGGAATGCAAGCGAACCGGCGACATCGTGGCACTGAAAGGGACCTGAAAGGGGAAGTACAAATTATTAAAGAGCGGTAGTGCACGGATCCACTTTCTCTTAACACAGAAAAGATCCCTCCCATTCTTTAAAATGATAGATTCTCCTCTGACGACGTGCTTGGAGAGGCTTAGTACTCATTTATTTTGCAGGTAGCTGGGCTGGGAAAAGAGTCTCATTTCCCATAGTTGACGTCATGGACTCCCTGGTTTTTCTCTGTTACGGAGTGATGATTACAGAATGACAGGAAGGAAGGTGTAATTCACTTCCAATCTGAAACCACCCTTGTACATTTAAAAAAATCACTGGCTGAAAGCTGCAGTCTGAACTATGATATCGGTGGCCTTCTCTTACAAAGTCAAAGCACTTATGGTAGAGGACTGTGCTCACATCTCCCTGAGCCTGGAGCAAGACCTAACTAAGTATGTAAAAACTTGAGAGGTGTGTATACAGAAAGATTCACTTGCTCCTTAGTCATTAGACAAAATACAAATCAATTTTAACAGGAAATAAAAGAATGGCTTAAAGAAACTCACAATTATTTTGAAAATAAATTTACTAAAGTGTACATTAGTACATGGAAGATATACTATATAAATCACTATGATTTATCTTTCTATATTACACAACACTCTATTATATATATGTGCATGGCTTATGAACTGGCCAGTAGTGAAAAGCAAAATGCAGAAAATGGCTAGAGGTACTTCCTGGTCCAAAGCTGGCTCTGGAATAGGCCTAAGATGGATGGTAAAGAAGCATCTTTTCCTCCCTTCCTCTTCAAGAAGGTGCTACCCAAGCATTACAAATGCTGTTGGCCAAACATTCTTGGAAAAATGAAATACGGATTCTTCTCACAAGTCAGATCACCAGTAACTTTTCCCTAACTGTTAGATGTTCATTCAGTCGTCCGTAGGAACCACATTCTAGACTCCACTCAAAGCTAAGTTTTGAATACCTGAAAGGATAATTCCCATCTAACAGAAAATATCCTGTAGGAGGAAGGAAACAAAACACTTTTTATTTTATTTTTAGTTTTTGCTTTAAGCTTCCGAACACTTGGTGAGTGTGAATGGAAATTGGGTGCTGTCTCTTTCTAAGGAGAGAGAGAAGGTAGAAAGAACTAAAAACTTAAGCCTTAAGTACAACTGAGGGGCATCTGAACCTACCTAGACAGAGGCCCTTTTGATGTAGCTCTGTACTGGCAGATAGTTATTTATCTCATAATATTTCCAAGGCTTACTGGGGAAGCGAGCACGATAATTCCCCCCTAAATTCAGCTAAGCATGTCACTATGTACTGTCCAAAGCATTTAGTATCTGGAATTATCATGACACGCTCCTCTCTCCTCTGTGAGAACCCTGACTATCCCAGGCTGGGAGATGTCAACAGCTTCATTATCTTATGAGGCTCAAAGTTTCTTCCCCTTCTAGATTTGAAACAGAGAAGTGGCAGTAAATTATTTGAGAAAATGGAAGGGGACTTAGGTGGACATCTGCAGACAGACAGAGGAAATTTAACTGTAGGGATGCAAAATCAAGAAAGAGCAGTCAGACCCTACCCCTATGGGAGGGAAACAGAGAATGCACGGAAAGGTTAGTGGAGATCAGGAGGTCATGGTGAAAGTGAGAGTCAAAGACACGGGAAAACCAGAGATTTTTCAAACTTAAGGACATGACTTCTTCATTCGAAGAACCACAGAAGAACCAACATTGGGAAAAAGAAAGTGAATGTTTGGCGAGGGGGCCGTATGTATTGAGAATCAGGGAAAAGGGTTTTGCATGCACTGAGGAGTCCTCAACATGCCCAGGACTCAGCTTGCTTGAGGGTCTGTACTGTGTGCATTTGTGAGGGGTTTTAAGGGCCAAGAGGCTGCAGAAGGGCTGTTCATTATGTAGTGAAAACTGAGAGAGGCCAGTGAGGACCCACACTTGACCCTGGGATAATGGCCTCTCTCTTAAATGTGGGACTGAGACGCTGAGAAGAAATATGTAAGCTACAGATTTCTATGTTGAACATAATGGAGGCTTAAACTGGCTATTAAAACAGTAAAAGTGGTTTTGTATATTACTCCCAGGGAGTTGGAATGCTCCATTCAAACTGCAACAAGACAGTTCCCCAGGATATTGAAAACTAATTTTTATATACTTTTGACTGAAGATGTTAATACTGGTATCTTTCTTGTGTGTGGAACGGGTCATTTTAATTGAGAAATTCAAGAAATAAAACTGAGAATACGAACTGGTATGTATTAATCTACCTAAATGAATATCTCTTCAGCCTGAGGACTTATTCACCTAGGTTTTCATTCATCATTTTGGACACTGCAGAATTAATAATTTAAATGGTAGCTAGTTTCTCTGTCTGTGATGGTTGGAGTGGGAGCTGCCAACAGCTCTCCAGGTTTATACCTGGGAACCCTTAATGCTGCATTTGGGCCTTTTATGTTGCTCTGGAAATAAATCCAAGGCTTCCTTGAAATCCTCTGAATGGAGAGGAAACTTGATCCTAGCGTACTCTGGGACCAGTAACTGTGGTTTGGAGTGAGGAAGTCAGAAGATGCTCTTAATATTCGTCTAAGAAGTGAAAAGAGAAGCAAATTGAGACTAGAACTGTTGGCTCTGAAATTTAGCAATGGTAAACATGAAAGAAAGCACACACAGTTGTCTAAGATAGATCCTAAGCTTACAGGTCTTATCGAGCCTGTGGGCAAAGTCCCCTGCTCCTGTCATTCTTGTTATGTGTACTGGAGGACAGCAGCACTGCCTCCTCCGGGATCCTCAGGGCTCTAGCAGGGGAAGGGACCGCAGTCTGTTTCCGAGATCCTGTTCTGTGGGTCTGGCTGATGCCGTGAGGTGGCCATTCCGAGTGCTAGTGTTAAGGGTCAACAAGAATAAATACTGGAAACATCTCCTGGGGTATATCTTTCTTTGGCAAATCTCATTTGCCAGATATCAGAGTGGGTGAGGAAATAAGTGACTAGGAATCATTTGGAAGGATTCTAGGCAAAAGGCTTCTCAGAATTGAAGTTATCAAATCAAAGTAGGAATTAAGGGAAACTCCTGCAGAGTCATCAGGACCAGGTCCCTGGGATGAGGAAGAGGGGCTGCAGGATCCAACTGAGGGCCCTGCTCAATGCTGCTGTTTTAGTAGGGAGTTCAAACTACAGATCCTAGAGGGCTCAGAGTAGCCTCCTCCCACCCCAATTTATTCCTGAAAACATTACTAAATATTACCAGTGCCTTTTCTCATTAGACACTTCTTAGTTACTTTTATAACTTCTGCAGGTACAGCTATGTTGGGATAGAGATGTTAATGACTTTTGCTTTAAATTTTTCTACCCTCCATTTAAAAAAGATGAGCTTATTCTATTCAAACAGGTGCTAATCCCAGTTTTATTACATTTATTGTATGTATCTGTAATTTTAAAAAGTAACAGAAAAAGACAATTATTTTCTGGCTATCTTAAGAGTTCATTGTTTAAAGAAACAGTGTTTTCATAAAATCAATGACCTTTCTCACATTGTGATGTTGCTCTCTGTCTCATAATCATTTGGACTTCTAAATTTTATAAGTGAAAATTACATTTAAGAATTATTTAACTGACTGTACATGTATCTGTCAGAATTTGTCAGCACACCAATGCCACAGATTATTCATCTGCATGTGAAAACATACACTGACCATGAAGACAATTTTAATAATTTATTGGTTCAAATAGTCACAAAACTGAATTTGAGTCAATTCCCTAATAAATTCCAAGACACGGGTTGTCTCCATAATAAAAAAACAATTCTGTTTCTCAAATAATCCAACTATACACCTGGTTATAAAGCCAGAGACAATTACTAAGAAAGTACAAAGCTAATAATTTTCATACCAGTAGCCATTTTTCTACAATGCAACCAAAATCTTTCATTTTTCAGCAATCTTCTCTTAAAATATATCCCACCTTTACCAGGAGCAAGACTACTGTTCATTTAGGAAATATGTAATAGCCAAAAAGCCAACATCTATAATTGCTATGAACTCAATACTCTGTATATTTTTAAAAAGTGGTGATGGAGACTGAAGGCCTCAGGCATCCTAGGCAAGTGTTTTACCCCTGAGCTACATCTCCAACAGCAGTAATACTTAATTTTACAAGTTCACAGACTTTCACGATTAAGCAAATGTATGACTGTATGATTTACTTTTACTCAGCAAAAGGTCTTTTTTTTCTTTTCTTTTGCCCAGGCAGGCCCTGAACCTCCTGCTTTGGTCTTCCGAGTAGCTAGGGTTAACACTACCATAACACTACTTAGCAAAAGGTTCATGTATTTAGATATTCTATTATATATTCTATATGGATTTTCATCATTCTTTGCAGTCTACCTCAGTATGTTCTTTATTCTCCTTATATCGATTCTATTTTCTCTTAACAACAACAAACCCTTGAAATGGATTACATAGCCTCTTACTCTAGTTTTTCTTTCCTACACTACATTTTCATGTCAGAATTTTTTCCAGAAAACTGTTTTCTGTTGCTCAGTGTAATTTGGGTAAAATCACCTTTTCTTACCCTCTCATTTCTTTCTCACATCTTTTTCAAATATTCACAGTGCTACAAAAAAAGAGCACAATTTATGTCTGTAGTAACATGAGTTTTCAGCAAAGGAAATAGCAGTTTCCAGTATCCGTATGGGGAAAGGAAAAAACCCAAACCCGTAGATTTAAGAAAATCTCCCACCACAGGGCACTGTACACAAGTTTTGCAAAGTCGAGTTGAAGTTGAGTTTAAAGCATTTCTCATACTGACAGAAGACGTGGAACACAGAACCACGTCATAGTTCTCCACTGCGGAATGAACACCATGTCCACCTTCTGCCACGCAGAGGCAGTCAGAGAGCATGCGCAGGCGATGCCAACAGGCGTGGCTACCGAGGATGCCACTGCGCATGTGTGGCACCGTGGGACCAGAGGTTACCCTCGCACACGCTTTCTCATTCTTATTAAACTTCCACTTGAGATTGAAATCCACTCACTGTGGTAGCCACTGCTGCCGCTAGCCTCTGCCGGCGCCGGGTTGTGCTGAACTGGCCCTTCGCAGGTGGCCCTTCCTGACAGTGAATGGGAGAAGAGAAGGGGGCAGAAACACGGGATGGGGAGGGAGAAGTGGGGTGCGGGAGGGTGAAAGATAATCAGACAAGGGAGAGGGAGAGTTTTTTAACTGAAGTTGACTTTTCTTTAAAGAATAAAAAACAAAAACCCTTAGCACTGACAGAGCTCTAAGGGACATTCATGCAGTGACAAATGGTCATTATTCTCTTTGTAAGTCACTCAAACCCTGTGCAAAAACCTTTGTGAACACATCCCCTACTTCAAAAGGAAGAGAAGAGTTATGAACTGATGGATAATAGTCTGTGATTTTAAGGTAAAATAAGTGTGCATACTGTTTTTTATTCATGTGATGTCATATTATATGGAGTCAAAATGCATTCAATAAGTGGCAGAAACAACACGTTTGGGAAAAACTGATTATATAATGTGAAACTGCTAAAAAGGAACAGTTTGTAAGGAGGGCCTGCTATTGGCCAGGCAGAAGTTTAAAACATTTTATGTTTCTTACTGAGTAAAAAGGAGAAGGGTACTAGGATTCCCCAACTTCCCAATACAGCCCCCCATCATCAAGCTTCCTCACTAGGATTCAATTAGAAAGAATGCTGGCATCTTCAAGTTGAAGAATTTTCCAAGGAGGAAGTCAGTACAGGATGGGGGGGGGATCTCAAGTTTCTCAGTCTGTGGAGATAATGCCTAAGAAAATCAGCTATGAAAAACTGAAAGCAAAGATTTCCTTTAGTAATGGGAATCTCTGCATAAACCAACAGAAGAATCTTAGAGCTCTTTCTCATTTTGTTCTGCTTTTTAGAGGGTGGGTTTAAGGGACTTTTCCTTCTAAGGACTTTATTCCACCTGACAAACACTGAATCTTTAAGGTGGTGTTCAGGAATTTCATTGTCTATTAACTAAGAGGCACTTTCTTAGAATAACTTAACACTTCACACTGAAAAACAACGTGAGTGCTTTCCTACATTTAGTATGACAGAAAAATATTGTAAAATCTTATATCTGATTCTCTTTAAATTTTCCAAATATTTAATATTTCTCTTCCATCTTCACAAATCTGTATACATGTATGTCACACACACACATACACACACACACATAGACAATCTGTTCTCCACAGAAGGTTTTCTATACAAAATCCCTTTCTACTTAATGTAGTAAAAGGAAGAACTCATTTTTACCATTTTCTCCAATGTTTAGGGATTGAGTATTTAATTCATGCTATTAGCAGTGTAGGAAATCTAGCAGCATTTTCTCCAATAGCACACCTTTAAAATTATTGCCTTCTTGCCTTCCTCTGCCTTGTAATACAGCAAAATTGTTACTGCATAATGATATTAAAATTACTAATAGAATTAGAAAATTTAAAGTTTAGGAGACAGGAAGTCCATTTTCTAAAAGGTAATCTCAGAGAACATTTCAGGGCAAGTACTGAGTTCATAAGATACACAATAGACTTGTGAGGCCAACTACCCAATGGCATCTAGTAGAAATATAGCCATTCTGGTCCAGAAGATAACTGTCACATTTGAGTCAAGAGCATGATCTAACCTACACAAAAATAAGCAATCGAATATCCATGATAACACATTCTTCATTTTTATTGTCCTAGGCCAGTCTTTAAAATGATCTATTTTATAATTATTTAAAAGTGACAACTAAGACAGAATGCTGAATGCAAAGTTCAGGGACAAAACATCAATAATAACCACTGCCATAACCACCAGCAGCAGGCCACTGGGTTCTTCACAAAGGCTGAGGAACTAAAACATGCACACAACAGAGGGGATGGAAAATGAGCTGTCACAACAGGGAAAGTGAGATGATAATGAGCTTAAAACCAATCCTTGGCATTACAGTCAAAAAGCATTCAAAATAGGAGGGGAAAATCTGGGTATTATGGTGGGGAGGAAGTAGGAGTAAGGCTCAATCTAATAGAGTAAAATGAAATCCTGCGCCTCTCTGTAGTCTAAATACTACTGAGTAATGATATTCATAGTCATCTCTGGCTGAACTTCTGGGTATCTAGCAGTGATGCACGTTGAAGAGAGTTGGAGGAATTCCCCAGTCAAAGAGAATGAGCATCCTGAGGGCTCCTGAAAGACCTGGTAGCTCAGGTGAGCAGAAAAGGTCCAGGACGGTACCAGATTCTACAGCATTTCAGTCTTCCATGTGCTTTGCTGAAGTCCAAGGGAAAGTGGATGTTCTGTAAGAGTAATAGCTTATTGACGCCTGAGGTCTATTATTCCTGCATGAAGCTGGAACTACATCTTTCACTTTTGAAGGACAAAGATTCTTTGAGCAGGGGAATGAGATGATATCCATTTTCCTCAAAATCAAGGGCCACTGTGTTACTCTTTAGCAAAACAAAAATAAAGCGAAAGAGAATAAATAAAAATTTTAAAACAAATGACACAAAGATGTTGAGTACAAACGGAGAGATTCTTCCTGCATTTTGAACAATTTTTTCCCCTGAAGACTCAAAAAATTCTTGATAACTTCTCTGTGTACTTAAAAGCATAGCCTATGACTAGGAGGGGTAGTCAGAACTGTATTCTGTTTCTGTTTCCACTAGAAATAATAGGATAAAAAAGAGGTTGTGGTGAGCTTCCTGGCCAGGGCAGACAGCAAGGGATGTGGCACTCAAACTTGCTGACAATGAACCCACCCAAGACAACAACCGTGAATCTGCTCATTGGCACACTTTTTGAAAACATCAAAATAATATCTGTTCACAAATGCAGATGTTCTTATGATACTAGTTTTCTTCTATTATTTTATTTAAAAGAATGGTTCTTTTATTTACAAAATGATTCTTTTTTTTTTTTCTGGCTATGAGACCCACAGATACCAAGGTTAAACACGCATACACACACACACACACACACACACACACACACACACACACACACTAATCACAAGATCAAAACAAATAAAACTGCCAAAGGCAATTTTAGGTAATTTTCTTGTTAAATCATTTGGCAGATTTGTCCCTAAAGTATTAACTTTATGAACAGAAGGGAAAACACAAAAACACACTGAACAAAGGAACACAAAAAAATTGCATTCATAGGATGTAAACATTCTAAATTAAAAATAGATCTTTAAGTGCATATGAAAGTTTATTTTTAAAAATATCAGATTAGTAAGTTTGTCAGTTACATCTTGAGAGTTACAATGCACACAATGTTATTGAAGCAGTTAAATTAGAGCATTATTTTGTTAATTATTCAGAAGAAATAGAAGATATCTGAAAAGCATTTCCTTTTAACCTTTGTATTGGGATATAAATTGATTTATAGTACAATAAAAAGCCAAATAACGTCTAATTTTAACTGCACAAGGCAAGAATCATTTATAATATACAGCTAAGATAAGAACAGTAGAGACTCCAGCTTAAATATCTGAAAGATGATTTATGACTCAAGTTTTAGGCATGTGCATATTTTATTTCATTGCAAAGCAGTAACAAAAGAGGGCCTCTAAAAATTTACAATTATTTATTTCAAGTCAAAAATTTTTTCAAATAAATTTCAAGGAAATTTATCACTAGTTATTATGACTAGATTTTAAAATGTTTTTTACAGGTCAAAGAATATCTATTTTGCAGAATCACATAGTTTTACAGTTGAAAGGGAATTCAGAAATCATCAAATTTTCTCCATCATTTTACCCAAGAGCAAATGGAGGCTCAGAAAATTCAACAGATGTACACAAAATTACAGCCAGAAAATCACAGTGATTAGACAAAAACCCAGATATGTGGGTTATTCCCTTATTCTTTTTATTGATATATTAAAAACTTGGATGAAGTTGACACATAAAAGGCCCTTTTAAGATCTATTGCAGTGTATATAAATGAATGTTCATTACAACCCACCAAATTTTTAGTCTACATTTTAAAGGGGACTTTTTGTTAAAATACGTTTTCATGGCTCAAAGGCTATAACTGAGAATGAAAATGCTACTTTCCAGCCATATTATACACTTTTAACCTTCTTTCAAATTCTTTTCACTTATATTCAAGTAGGCAAATTAAATAGATTTCCCACTATTTCAGACAATACAACTCTGTTTGAAAAGCTCTGCTTTTAAAGTAGTTAAGCTGCTCTCTCAAGCTAATGCCCATTTACCGGAATATAAAGACTAATACTTTAAAAGTACATGAAAACTTGAAGGAAGGAAAAGTAAAATCTGTACCTGCAGTTGTATTTTTGTATCTTTGCTGACACTTTTTGTTCTCCAGCGTCTTGTGACCCGCTTGTCTTTCTTTGAGATATCTACACAGTTAGCCTACATTGCACACATAATTAAAAGCAACAAAAGATCATTTAGTTCAACGGATAATACACATGCAGACAAAAAGCATAGCAAGTTAGTGTAGAATCATGTTAGTACCTTCAAGCAAACCAGGCAGGAGAGAGAAGAGCCACATTAAAAGCAGAGACAAAGACTAAATTATATTTTAATTGTAAAATATACTTTCCAGATGTGCAAAGTAAGGACAACAGGATTACAGAGATTGAGCAGTTTATTTCATGAAAAGATGGTTATAATTCTGTGTCTAAATTTATATTTTCAAAACTGTCATTTCTAAGGCAACAGAAATAATGAAAAAATGATTCAGATATATATTTCTACAGCAATGCATACTGTATTTGAAATGTAAAACAGTTTTTTAAAATTCATCTTTTTTAAAAAGTCACTTAATTAACACAATGATATCAAGATCCAAAATATTAAGAATAACTCCAGAATACAAGCTACTTGGTATTGCAATTATTTCCCTTTAAATGTCACCTTGTATATTCATAGAACAATCCAGGAAGTATCAAAGGTTAATACCTACGTCTTTTTACCAACATCAGTAGTAGGTTTACCTGCATGTCAGTAAAATTAGGTGCTGACTGAGTTCTCTGAAGTATCTCCAAATTTTGCAGGAGTTTGCTAAGTTCCACAAGGTTTGATTGGCAATGTGCAAGATCTAATAAAGATCAGACATAAAAGCATGTTAGAATTAGGGAGGGGGTGGTGGCAACTGTAATAAAAGGAAGTCAATGCCGCTTACAGCAAATATAAGGCAGATCCATGTCTATATGATGGTAACATAGGCAAATGAAACAAAACCGACCTTTCTCTGGTGCAGAACCATAAAAGCAGATGATTTCAAAGCTCATTCTTACCAACTAATGATTCTAAGTGTAGAAGCCATTAAAATCTCACTCACACCATGTGATCATTTTCCTGATCTGATGGTTCTGTCACATGGGCAAAGCATTTAAGGGAACTTCAGCAGTCTTATGGTCGAATTTTAGGGGCCTGTCTACTTATCCCTCTGAAGTGGTTTACAAGGTCCTTGTCTGGAATTTGAGTGGAGTTAAAGTCAGGTTCAGAAAAACAGAATGGAAGCCAAATGAGGCGGTGCATGACTGTAATACCAGCATTCTGGGAGGCTGAGGCAGGAGATAGCAAGTCTGAACCCAGCCAGGCCAACTCAGTGACTTAGGGAGATCTCTTCCCCAAAATAAAACATTTAAAAAAGGGTGGAGATGTAGCTCTGTGTAAAGGTGCTGGGCTCAATCTCTAATAACACAAACGCAATAGAATACAAAATCAGTTGAACATATTCATAATTTAGCTCAATAATAATATTGCAATGAACGATCCCTTTCAGGTCTATTAGAGACATGATACTAATACAGTAGTTTATAACTGTGGGAAAAAAGTGCCCCAAGAGTCAAGTAATTTCCTTATATATTTAAGGTCAGGGCTAATCCATGAATAGCCAGCTGCTTTAAGTATTAGAACTATACAAATCAGATATATAATGTGTTAAGTAAGGAAGGTGTTGCACCTTTTGAAATGTAACTAGTGAAACAACCAAGAAATATTCATGCTTTTGAGATGCAATAATAGGAACTCTCTGACAAGTAACCAATATAGATTATTTTTAAACTTCAGTAAGAGATTTGAAAAGGAGTGCTGATAGGAGTTGGGGTCATCAGAGAAGATGCAGAAAGGATGGTCCATGTTCTGGGTCTGGAAATTACTGGAAAGGTTTCACCGAGACAGGACAGTGGGGAAGGGCAGAGAGGGCACTGTAAGTCGGGGAGAACAACCCTAGAAAGGCCTGCAGGCAGGAATACATGAATACGTTCCCGAAAGAGCAAAGCTTGGTTGAGGCTGAAAGGATCTGCGGGCCTGGAGTCTCAGAGCATGGGTTGCTAAATGCTGGGTTAGCAGTCTGTGTGGAAGCATCAAGAGCCAATGGAGAACCACTGAAGAGAGTTTTGCATTAAAATTACTTTAAGCACAAACAGTTTTGAGGGCGTATTATGCAGCGAACAAAGAACTGGCTCGGGGGTTAGTCAAATATGTTTTGGTTGTAGTCCCAATCTCTCCACCAGGGCGGCTGTATAACCTTGGCCAAACCTTCACCTCTATGCATTTCACTTTCCTCATCCACACAGCTGGCACAGTAGCAGTAACTGTGCTTTGTGGCTGAAATGCAACACAGTGATGCCTGTCTGCTACATGCTAGTCCAGGGGCCGAAAATAGGCTCAAGACTAGTAATTTCCCATGAGCCTCTGAGCAGGATGAGGCAGCAACGCAAGAGACTGAGGTAGAAGAACCATCAGAAGGCAGTGCGACACCGAGAGACAAGGACAGCAGTGAAAAGGCAGGAATGGAATTCAGTGCAAGACATGTAAGGGGGAAGTTTCCGAAGGAAAAACAGGCAGGACTCTGTCTGGGCTGGATGAGCAGGGAAGGATAACACGTGACCTGAGTTTCAGCAGTGGTTATGACAACAGCATTGAGGGCGACAGGGAAGAGCAGGCATTGGACCACATTTTGGAAAGACACAGCTGACATGGGAGTGGGACATCATCTTAACACCCACTCTGGAGTCAGAGTGCCTGAGTTCGAATCCCAGCCTCCATTTTAGCAGCCATGTGAACGTGGACGAGGTAGTGACCTTCTCTGACATTTTCCATAGGAAACCTGGGAATCACTGCTGCTTGAACTTAACGGAGTCCTCAGAAAATGCAGTCTGGCTTCTTTCCCCAACCTGAAATTACTGCACTCAAACTAAGTCTGGCTGTCATTGAACTCATCCTGGAAAATCTTAACGGACTACCAACTAGGTGTGATTACAAATATAAAATCCTCTTAAATCACATTTTCAAATAAAGGTTGAGTTTGGGAGGTAGGTATCTGGGGGGGTCTGATAAAAATCCTGTGGACATGAACAGTGTGTGGCAGGGCACATCTGTAATCCCAGCACCGTGGGAGGCTGAGGCAGGAGGATCACAGCTCAGCCTGGGCAACTTAGCAAATTACTAAGTACTTATTTCAAAATAAAAATTTTAAAAGGGCTGGGTATATAGCTCAGTGCAAAGACCCTAGGAGTGCCCCAGTACTGAAAAAAAAAAGATAAATAAAAAGAGTCACAGACTTTGCGTTCACACACTGGTGGTTCACTCTGTTTTCATTATCAGGCTCTTTTTGGCTGGGGACTCACAGATTGCCAAATTTTCATTTTTCTCAGTGAGAACATCAAGCAACATCTAGCAATGTCTATTTTTATTATAATTTCATAAAAGAAAACTATTTTAATCCTGGCATCATCTCAAGATTGTTACAAAATTTAAGTCAATTGAGCCCTCCTGGGTACTTTTTACATTGCCCTTATTTTTCTCAGTTTTGAAGATCAAATGGAAATTGTCACCTAGAATGGAAATGGTCCATGGACCACGTCTGGATGAAGCTGCTCTGGCTGACTGGAGGGGAGGAGAAAGGAAGAGGAGATTAAGAGGCTCCGGGAGGTACAGAATGAGGCAACTGTGTGTTGGTTCAGGTGTTTAACAACGGATGCACGCAGAAACAACACTTGTGAGTAACTATGGACATAAGAAATAGCACTTTGGAGTTCCGCCGCTAGGGCTGGGTTGCCAGGAGACAGACATCTGTTCAGTGGGCAAAACAGAGTAACTGAGAAGGAAATGAAGGCTGCAGAAACGCCCAGGAAAGGAGGGCAGAAAAGAGCCCAGGAGTGTGGGTGGGGCATCTCCAGGGGTGGGGCAGTTGGGAAGTCCTGAGACAGACAGGAAAGAAGGCCAAGGTGAGTGGTGATCAAGGCAAGGGCAAAAGCCAGATTCCCTGGTTCTGTGGGGCAAGGGAACTGGGGCCGTGGGTTTTAGAAGGATGTAGTGTAGAAAAATAAGGACAGACGAAGGCTACGAAAGGGCCAGGCAGGACGCAGTACCCACCATGCGCCATAGTGGTTTTGATTTTTTTGCTTTGGTTGGTTTAAGCTCCATGGCAAGAACTAACCTTCTGCACACCTGTCCATTTCCTCTGAGTCCTGCAGCCAGGCTGCCACTTTGCTCTGGCCGGTTGTACAGGTCGCAGGGAGGCTGTTGCTGCACGGCAGCGGAGACTGCCATGGAAAGCTGTTCGGCTGCACCTACAGGGGAGGGACACATGTGGCAGAAATAGTACATTTAATAGCTGCTAAAAAATACCAGCATCCTCAAAGCAACATTTTTTAAAAGAAAAGAATAAAGTGCAAAATATGGAGGAATCTTCTTGCTAAACATGGTGGTAAGAATTCAAAAAAGACTCAAAACAACAGCACTCTTCATTCAAGTAAGGGAATAGCATTCAAGTATACTGCATCTGATACACCAACTCAAATTCTCAATAATTTTAAGTGCTCAGTTAATTTGTATTTAATACAGTGTCCTTATTGCAGAACATTTTTTTATACTGTAGATGGAAACCATGGCCTTTGAACTTAAATACATAACCAGCCCTACTATTCATTTTTTTTTTTTTTAATCTGAAGACTGGGTCTTACTAAGGCGCTAAGTTGCCTGCCTTTGCTGGGCTCAAACTATGTGACCCTCCTGCCTCAGCTTCCCAGAGTGCCAAGGTTACAGGTGTGTGCCGCCACACGTGCCTTTATTGCAGAACTTATACCTTAAGGCCTTTCCTTCCAAAAGTTCTCTGTGCTCTATTGATCAGCTCACTGTCTTATAAACCACAAATGATTCCCAAATCTATTATCCACCAATATGCAGTCTTATGCTTTGAACGCTTATTGAAAATTATATAAAAAGGTGGTTTGACAAGCTGATTTTACATCGAAAGGATTCTATGTGAAATAAAGTTGTGTGAAGTATGCAGGTACACAGTTGGGTAAGTGAAATAAACACTCAGTGAAATAAACAGAAATTTGTTTCCCAAGAAGCTGAAATAACTTAAAAATTCCATATTTGGTTTCAATATTCAATCACAACTGATTGTATCTCTTCTGAATCATTATGAAATGACTGATGCACACACTTAGCAAACCCAGACTTATTTATTACCAACACAGGACCACAAGCTGATTAACATTCAAGAGCCCCGTAATTTGGCATATAGAAGGAGAGCAAAGTGATAAAAAAGCTCTTTTAGATCTTTGTTGCATTTTAATAAACCTAATGGAAATCTTTCACTGAGTTAGATCTTACTGATATGTCATTTGCTACTACAAAAACAGAGCTTTTGTGAAAATCACAGTTGAAGAACTTCCTTTATTCCAAGGCAAACAGTAGGGGAGGATTTAATTTTAGCCCATGATTCTCAAATATCACCCAAGTTATTTAATAAATAAGGGGAGGGATGAAGTAATGTATCTTTTGTCAATACCTTGTGCCAAAGATGAAAGCAGAAGTTGGAAGAACCGAAGAATTACATTTTTATATTTTAAAAAGAGCCACTTGGAATACATTTTTTATTTTATTTGGACTGACACCCGGAAGCCTAGAGAAACTTAAGGACTAACGTGGAATTTATAAGCTCCCAGACTTCCAAGTCCCCTGACCTCCTGATTCGAGTCCTTTTATTACAGAACCAGTTGGTCCTAGGGTTAACCCCACATTGATTTCAAGGAGAAAGGTAATCAAATAGTCCTTAGCAAAGATGCAACCATCATGAAATATTGAAAGGTCTGAGAGCCTTGTGAAATACAAATAATGAGATTTAAGAAAAATGGCATTGGTAATTGCCATTAAAATAACAAAATATTGACAACAGTAATGTTTCTTTGAATATGATTGGTTAGTCTTGCAGTTTCTCCATCACATTTCATAACAGTTTGCAAAGGAAACCTGGTTCTGTGTACTACCTACACGCCTATGGAAGGAAGCAGAGGATCTCCATGGAAATGTCCTTGAACCCAATCATCAGGCAGCTGTCTCTGTCCTCAATTTCAGGTGCCAAGCGTGAAGCTGCAGCACCCTTGGGCCCTGCAACGCTGCTACGTTTCATGAAACCTAATTACTGAATCAAAGGCAGACGCAGCTGCCTCTCTGCTTGTTGTCTTAACCCTGACTTGAAAAAAGGCAACACCTATAGCTTCTTAGCTTTACTGAAAACAAACTCTTATACTACAGCCCAAAGAACAACTTCAGCATCCATGGTCTGTGAGGCATCTAGTATAATGGAAAGGGCACTGATTTTGGAAACAGAGATATGGGCTCCAATCCTGGAATGGCTATGCCACTTGTAGACAATTAACTATTTTTCTTTGCACTACTAGGGGTTGAACTTGGAGCTTCTGCACTGAGTTAATCCTCATTTCCCCCATTAAAACTTTTTTATTTGGAGACAGACTCTTGATAAGCCACTAAATTGTCCAGGCTGGACTTGAACTTGCACTCCTTCTGCCTCAGCCTCCCCAAAATGCCGGAATTAAAGGCATGTGTGCCACCATTCCCAGCTTTCCATTTCAAATTCTTTACTATCTCTGAACTTCGGCGGTATGAAAGACGGGAGACGGATGAGCATCAAATGCTTAACACAGTACCTGGTGAACGAAATAGGTTACTACTTATGTTACTGTCGCATTCTCTGTCTTACTTGCATTAACTTCATGAGGGAGTTTACTAGTCTCTCCCTGGGTCATGTAAGTTGTGACAACTCAAGGCAAGAAAGTAAGTTTTACTTTTAAAACTGTGTTGTCTTATTACCACCCAGGAAGGCACCAGATTTCTGAGTGTTGTTTAAACAAGTGTGTGCTCTCTTCTCAATATTTCTACAAAGCCACAGAAAAACAGGAGCTAATCTGTTCATCAGAAAGGAGAAATAACTCTAATATACTTGTTGATCCATATTTCTGCCTAATCCATAGTTGCGATCATCTTTGATCTTAATGTCACTGCTGTCTTCTGAGTGTCAACTCACAAAGCAAACCTTGTATTTTTAGTTTTTTTCAAGTGAGACACAGCAATGTAGTTCCATAACTTTTTAAGCAATTTCCAGGATGATTTGTATAGAGCAAGGCATACCTTTCCATCCACAACAGAAACATTGGCAGCTGGGGAGGATTCAGCTGTGGAGGTTGCAGGAAATATGTGAAAACTCGCATCTCTCGGTGATCTCACAATTTCATTCTGCCGGTACAAGCGATGATGGCGCAGTTTGGCGACCCAGGCATCAAACCAGTCCTGAGATTTCACCTGAAAGCACGAGCAAGAGGAGCAGGGGCTATGAAACCAGTCTCCTATCCACTACCGGTGCAGGCAAATTACTCACCCTGCTAATGACAGAGAAACTGTTGAAATGTGATTTCACCTTCAAATGGTAGATGTGCTCCTCCGTGTCAAGGTCTATCCTCCGAGCTTTCTTTTTTATCGACATGACGGACAGTCCGACATCTATGCTTCCGTGGACCTTCCCCTTCTGAATCTGAAAACAAGAGATTGGTAAACAGGATAGAAGGATACCTGGTCTCATGTGTTTCCACACTGAACTTCAGTGAGGCTGCAGTTTGAAATTTATCTACGGAAAAAGGAACGGCGAGTGAGTGGCATACCCACCTCTTTAGTAAAGAGAAAATGGTCAGGGTTCTGAAGTTAATGGTTTTTAAAAGGAGGCTAGTTGAACTTGCTGTGACTTCTCAATAATTTCAATGAGTAATACTATTCATCTTGTTCTTGTTTTTGGCATAACCTAGTCAACTTTTCGTAATTCTAGATTGTATAGCTTGTATCCCCTCAGAAAGATATTTTTAGTTGTTTCTAAAATAGCTGTGGTCAACTTTCAGAGAATCCCTGAAAAGTCAGCTGGAAAAGAACTGCTAGGTCAGAAACGGGCAGCTGGGAGCTGGGAGCACGGAGCAGCTGGCTCCTCCTCCTGAGTGCTCCCTTCAGACTAAGGGCATAGCTGATTCAGTGGCAGAGATGGGGACAAAATGTAATCTGAGCCTTCAGTTCTTTTCCCTACAGCACAATGATACGCAGGGGGATTTTTCTCATTTTGCATGCAAGTAACTATTTAAATATTAAAAGTAATTTGGAGCAATACTAGAGTTGGGATTCCCAAGATAAAAGTATGTTTGAAATAGAAGTGAAGTTCAAAAGACAGTTTTTAAGAGGATAGCAACAAGAACAAAGATTGTCCTATATCTCAAAAAAGCACATCAAGGAAAAGTTTACTGAGAGATTAAAAAAAAAAAAAAAAAAGGATATTTGCATTTTTCTCTCCAAAGAGCGATTTTGTCAACATGTTACTTTTAGGGTTAAGCTTCTGTTTTTAATAATGTATATAAAATAGTTAAGTTAAATCTTCATGCACTAGTCTGAGGTCTTATGCTATCTGGAATGTAAGTATGAACACACTGTCTCTGGAACATGCAGATTTGGTAGCCCGTTAAATATTACAAACACAGACATGCACAAAACTCATAACCACGCACAAGGCTTGTACAATGACAGTGTTTACTCACTTCAAGCAGAATTCTAAATCAATCTTTGAAACGTATCCTGTGTGCTACTTACATCAAGTGGTGCCTTTGAATATTTTAGCATTCCATTATCCAGGACAAAAAAACGCTGCAAGAACCAAACACCCTAGTTATTGTCTGTACTTTGAAATACATAAAACATTTGCAAGTGTGGGTCTAAAGCTGCTTTGCAATTATCGACACATTTGTTTATTTTAATGTAGAATTTAGTGCTTCTAGACACGGTCAGTTACGCTACATTGCAAGGATATCAGAGCTTGATGTCCATGCTACTAATGTACCAGGGTTGCTTTCTTTTTAACACATAACTTAATGGGAAGGAATTTTTTCACCATGATTATTTTTGACAAGGGGGCACTCTCATGACCTGCCATTATGATCTTTTAAATGAACCATGATGAATATCTTTTTTTTTGAGACAGGATTTCCCTATGTAGTTCAGGCTGGCCTTGGACTCACTATATAGCCTGGCCCCAAACTTACTGAAATCCTCCTGGCTCAGTCTCCCAAGTGCTGGGATTATAGGCATGTACCACCACACCTGGGTGTTTTTGAAAGACAGAAATGAAAATAATCTGTATTAGGGTATAGAGCTTCTGTGAGGATCTCTACACAAGTCTACAGGAAAGTTTTACCCTGTAGGTAAACTCCTGAACTTGCCCTGGATACTGTACCATGGAAAATTTCTGAAAACTCATGACCACTATAGAACTAGTCGTCTGGATCTATGGAAAATCGAGTCCTGGAAAATTTAAGTGACCTTAACAATGTGTTTGTATTATCCATTTAGCAAATGCTCACATTCCAAAAGAGATTAACAATTATTTTCAAATTGCATTAAGGCTTAAAAATATGAGGGGTTTTCTGACGGGAGGGGCAACTTCATCTGCTCCAAGATCTCTCTGGCTCAGTCTGAATGGATTAGCAATTTTCAGCAAATCCTCAAGAACTCTGCTGCTGATTTCCCTTCATGGGCAATTCAGGAGGGAACAGCTCCCCGGTCCCAGTCACCCAAGGAGTTCAATACCCTTCTCTAGTTCAACATAGCAAGGAGTCTTTCTGTTGCTGGAAAATGACTGTGAGGAAATGTTTTCAGGTGATTCAGAAACTCAGAGCTGCTGAGGTAGCAGGTGGTCAGGTCCAAGGTTACCCTGCCTAGAACTCATAAAAGGCCACTGCAACCCTTTGTTTCAGATTCGGGGGGACAATAAACAAGTATGAAAAGAATCTCCTCAACTGAAAAATACTCAATGACTCAATTACTTATGTTCTGGGCAACTAAATGGACTAAAGCTTGAATTGATAAACGGTGGTCCTGGGGAGCAGGAGAAAAGGCCGCCTCCCACTTTTGCAGCAAAACATTCACGGGCATAGTCCAGAAACTTGGATCGAACCACAGACAGTTTTGCTGAAAAACAGACTGAGCGCTAAATTAAAGCTGGCAGTTCATATAAAATGTTTCCTTTGACCATCTTTTTCTTCTGTCATAGAATTTTAGCAAAGATACCCTGTATGATACTACAGGGAAAGAGCTTACTTAGCAAGGCCATTGATTTAGGGAAACACAAGTCACAGTGCAAGGCAAAGGTGATCCCAGGAAGGATCAAGTCAACCAAATTCAAGGCAAAAGAACGGTGTGGGGAATCACTGGCACTGGGTATAACGTAAGTTAAGGGAAGACGGTGTTGAACAACAGATGAGCTATTAGCCAGAAGCCCCTGCTGGCCTGTTTTCATTCCACCTTTGGGAGAAGAAGTTGGGGCCACATTTTAAGATCTTTTCATTCTAAGCCTTTCCCTTAAAGTGCACAAAATGTTTCTTCCAGGAAGTTGTTATAATCTACAGCCTTCCTGCTTTGAGCCAGTGGGTGGCCACCACCTGGCCATTTGGGCTGACAAATCATTTGGGAGATGAAATCCGCTGGTAGAGGTGAAAGCAGGTAGATTTATTCTTCCAGTGATGTCATGGATGATACTGGGTGGTCCCCAAAGTCTTAGATTGAAAAGGGAAGAGAAACTTCTGGGCATCACAGATTTTCTTTTTGTTTTGTTTTGTACCGGAGATCGAACTCGGGTCCATCCGCTTGCAAGGCAGGCAGTGGAACCACTGAGCTAAATCCCTGGCCCATCACAGATTTTTTTTTTAAAGACACAGTTTTGATCTCTTGTCCAGGACTTGATGAGCTCAAGTGATTCTTCCCTATGAACATCCTATAGAGCTAGGACTCCGGGTGGGTACTATCATACTCAGCTGGCAACACAGAACTCTTGTTACTCAGGTAAGTATGATAACGTGGCAAAAATATTTCATCCCCAATTAAAATTGGGAGAGGGGAAGATGGTGCAAGGGGAGAGAATAAACTCTAAAGGGTAGTAAATGTTCATTATCAGTTATCTTCCAAATTTAATTTGTCCTGGTAACTATAAGAGTTTATCCCAAGGAACTAATTAATATTCAAATATAAATATGTTTATTAGAACATCATAACAGCAAAAAATTAGACAAGTGTTGCATATCCAGAATAAGAAATTGTTTAATAATAGTGGCATATACCACATAAATCCATCCAATGGAATACATGCATACATCTTTAAAAATCTCATATTTATAAAAATGAGAGCATATCTACACTAAAGCAGGTTACACAATGATATGCATAACCTGGGTTTTAAATATCACATAAAATACTATTCTCTATGTATGCATATTACAGACCTTAGACCCATATCAGTACAATAGATTGCAATTCATATGGTTGAAAATAAGGTTTTGAAAACTGGTTTCACATATACAGCATAGTCTTGGCTTCCCACCTAATAAGAAGATCTTCTTTGTGATGATGATTAGAACTTGAATCTGAGAAAATTGTTACCTTGTGCCAGCCTTTTAAAGGCCATTTTCTTTTCTTCAGCATAAAGCCTTCATGTTTATCTGGTTTCTGTACATTGGTTTGGCCTATTTTCAGCCCTTCTATAATTTCCCAGCTGTCAGCTTCCTAAGGAAAAAAATAAATAAATCCCATATTTTCTGTGTCTGATGATACTCTTGAAGCAGATTCTTAAGCAGAAGTCGCTATTGAAGCAACAGTTGACCCACCAGAAGTACAAGCGTTGTTCTAGAGCACATTCCAACATTAAACAAATCAGGCACTTTTAACTGAAGTTAAAATGAGTTTCCTAGTAGATCTGGAGGCAGGCGGGGTGGGGGGGTCCACCGGAGACCCATGATCGCCTCCTTGTCTACATAGATTGGAAATTACCTGAATTAAGATGAATTTTTCCAGTTATTCCCTAATAAAGTCCCAAAATGTGACTGACGTTTAATGGCAAATGTTCTACGAGCATGCAGACCTGTCTTTCTGTGTAGAAATGCAAAGGCTGCATTTGTCGAAAGTGGCTCATAACCTGCTACTAACAGACATGAACAGCTCTGAGGTCGGTTTTCTCCTGGGGTGGCTACCTGCATTTCTGAGTGCACATCAAACATTCTGCTCATCAAGTGCGCACCCAAAAGTCCAGGCTTTCAAAGGTACACATCCTCTCCAGAACCCATGGAAGGAGTACCAGCCTGCAAGGCCATGAAACTGGATATGAGAGCAAGGAGACTGCCCAGTGCTACAGGGTGTGCTTAATGTCTGTCTGCAAAGCTCTGGGTTCTATCCTCAACATCAAAATAAAAGTAAATAAAAAAAAAAAAAAAGAATCCTAGTTTGAGAGTCCACACACTTACTGTTCTGTTAAAAACTAATTGAATCAGTTTCCTTTTTTTTTGTTTTGTTTTGTTTTTGAGAAATGGTCTTGCTTTGTAGTTCAGACTAGCTTTGAACTCACTATGTAGCCCAGGCTGGCCTTGAACTCAAGGTGATACTCCTGCCTCAATTTCCCAAATGCTGGAATTACAAGCATTTGCCACCATACCCGGCAATAGTTTCCTCTTTTATGCGATCTTTTTTATCAGATTATAAATATTCAGATTTTCTGAATGCCTGTAAGACTTGGTGACACTGCTGCAGGAAAGATGCCAGTCTTCAGTCTGATGTCCCTGCTGAGCTTGGCAAACCTACCTGGCTCTTACAATATCCAGGGTTTGAAAAATCCTAGGATCAGGAGGTTTCTAGGGACCTGTGCAACTCTATAATAATCACTGACCTGGCAAACACCAAGGCAGTCCACAGTCTAAGGCTCAGGCATGACACCTTGGAATGCGACACATCCTTTCAACAATCAAGCAGAAGTTTTAGCTCCTGAGGCAGGAACAGGATCTTCATCCCCCTTGTAAGACTGCTGCCTCCTGCTGGGGGGCTGCGGTGCAGTGCAGGGGGACAAACCCTCTCAGGTAACCTTCTGTGCTACCCTAGCTTTGGAAGGGTGGGCACTCTGCGCCAGGCCCTTCCCCAAGGGAGGGAAGCTGGCTTCAGAAAGGTTTGTTCTATCAGGAACATCATCAGTGCAAAGAACAATGGGCTCAACAGAAATGGCCAATGGAATTCATCTCAGGACAGATGGCTTTGCTGGCCCAAATAGGAGGTGGTGGCTGTCCAAATCCTGTTAGGGAATATGAGGCTCAGAGGAAGAGGTATCCCCATCAGCTACTGATAAGGACTTGCAAGCCAGGGAGTGGCTAGGTAGTCACCATCATTCTTCTTTTCCGCCTTTTTTTCCTGAAGCCTGCTTTCCCTGCAGTCAAGTTTAATCAATGTTAAATTCCAGTATATGTGAATAGGGAAGGACTTTCACATGAAGTTATGTTTTCAGAAGTGGCTAATACTGCCTCATTCTAACCTCCTCTCAACAGCCCTCTACACCTGACGGCATGCCTCTGCTCTCCCTACGCCCCACCCCAGGAAAGCCAACCTAACTGCGGTCACTTCGTCATCTTCGAGGTCATCCCTGAAGAATATACTACACATAGCTCCGGTAGAAACATATCTACTGGTGTTCATTCGGCAGCATGCAAGAGCCTGGAAAGGATCTTTAATAACCCAAGAACGGATGTTCTACTTGAAGACCATTTTTAGAAACTGTGATTGATCTAGTCAAAACTATTAATGAGATATAGTGATTTTTTTTAAAAAAATGTTTCTGATGAGATAATTTTAAGGTGTAGAAACTATTTCTTTTGGACAACATAAGTCCAAGTAGTACTGTTGCATTTTCCACTACCCAGCAGAACGCTTCTTAATACGGGATTGCAATTCAACAAGTGAGAACTGCTTAGGAATAATGTTACAATAATAAGAGAAACAGTAACTTCTTATAGAAAGGCTAGAATTTTGGTTTTCTACTTTTACCAGAAAAGTAGGTAAACTATTCTATTCCATAAAAATGATAATTACTAATTCTTTTTCAAAAGTTTGACATAATTAAGAAATTATGAATAACCGTCCATAAATGTGTAAATACATCCATTAGATGAACAGAATTCATTGGATTTTCCATATATATATGTGAATATATTTTCTGTTCTTAGATGTCAGTTACATAAAGACATTGTCTTCTTTTAGTGGCTTCATCCATGGGTAGTATTTCTGGTGGAACAGATTTTTATATCTGCTAGGTCTTATTTGAAGACTGGTGTTTAATTTTGCCTTTGTGTATGTGTGTGTGAAAGAATGCTATATATAATCTGTGAAAATGGAAACATTTAAATAATCAGTACGAATGCATTTCTTTTCCTTTTTTCCCAAATTAACTCAGATGTAGTAACAGCTCGTCCCTCTGGAGCTATGGCTATTGATTTCTATCAGTGTTTTTTTCTTCAGTGGGAATTTAACTGGAGAGGGGAAAAAAAGGATAAAATATAAAAGGCAAAAGGTTAAAATGTAACATAAATGCTGTAACTCTGAATAAACAGTTCCATTTGCTCTGATGTAATATTCCTCTGCCGAGTGAAAGAAATGGAAAAAAAATTCTAATATAGTTCTTCCAATTAAATAAGCTGTCAAGCTAACAAAGAGGCAGAGGATAAAACCAGAGCAAACAGTGTTCTCCCTATTTCAGTTATAAATGCTGATGATAATGTTACAAACAAGTTCTGTAAGAAATGAGCAACTCATCTCAGTACAAGATAGAATCTTCTATGTTCTTCTATCTGTTATGTTGAAATTCTTTCCGCTATGCTTAGTAAACTAGGTCTATCATAAGAAAACTAAGTATCTTTCTGACAACTGAAGAATTTCTTTTGAAATTTCAATTGATATTTACTTTCTGCTCAAAGTCTCCACTTTTTCTAAGTGTACTTAAAGCAGAGACAGAAGTCCTAATGTGATCATGTCAGTACTAGACCTAAGTCAGACACGAAACATCTTTGATATTATAGAAGTTTTTAAAATACTTTTAATCTAGTAACAATGAATAAAAATAAAAAATGACCTAATAATAGCTTGAGCTTATTCACTTGCAAAACACAGGGACATTTCCTTTCTCGGGAATATACCCCACGGGTGTGCATGAGTGCTTAGGTGGGTGGGGTGGTTGTAGGGGGCGGGTAGGATCACATAAAATGCTCTAAGAGTTGAAGGCCTCAAGCAAAACATTTGAAACAAATCCTGAGCCGGGATAATGTGTACTTTGAACAAAATTCTTCCACTACCGAGCAGTGCCTGGGAAGTCCACCTTCTCTCAAAGGAGCTGAGAGATGGTGAGAGGCTGTGCTGCTCAGACTGGCCCTCTAATTCCGTGGGGCCCAAGATTTTTCTGTACCTTCTAATTAAAAAAACCCCAACCTTATTCGGCGTACAGCTAGATCCAAATGGGGAACAGAAAGGATGCTGCTGGGGCCCCACTCAAATTCCTTGGTCAGGTCACTGGACCCACCCACACCCCAGTTGCTGTGAGCCAGGCCAGCTACTTCTCTGGGGAACTAGTGTTTGACCAACTTGAGGCCTTTAAGCTTGGGAAATTAGGCTGGATTATCATTAAAGCAAGAACACTAGTACTGACTTCACCAAACTGGGGCTGATCTCTCAATCACATGTTCTAATCCAGTGCCTGGCACAAAATAGGTGCTCAATAAATTTCAGCTGCCTTTTCCATTGCTCTATTATCTGTCTTCTACTTTGTCAAGTGTAAAAGTGCACTGATGTTTCAAAGAGACATATGAATTTTATTTACCAAGTCTTCATTCTCTATCTGTTGTGCAAATAGAACTCAGCCACTTTCTATTTCTCTCTAAATTATATTTATGGTTTGGTAACTCCCCCTTTTAACTCCGGTCTGACAGCACAAACTGTAGCTTTGTAAAGTCTTCAAAGTATAAAGAGGCATACGTGTATATATCCATCCCACAACACTAAGATAGTAATGTAGTCTTCTTTTTTACAGATTATGTTTCATATTGGAAATGCAAAATGGAAGGATCAGCTATACATGCTTAGAAGTTAACTATCTTTGGAAATAAAATGCTATTTTTATAATTGAATTCAAAATCCTCCTGCATTCTATTTTCAGAGTTCCTTGATCAGGGAGCCAACACTGAACTTCTCAGAGAGGGGTGGGGGTTACCTCCTTGACTGACTTTCACCTTTTAGACATAAAAGAATGTGTGTGCTTCCCTAATCTAAGGAAGAGCAGGCCGGAAGGAAGGAACTCTGGCTCCCATGACACAGTAAAGCCTGAATAAATGACCTGCGCAGTTCTCCCCAGAGGTGAGGAGCCCAGAATGGCGACCGTGTGAAAGGCCCGGTGGGCAGGGATGATGTCACCTTGCAGGTCATGGGCAGCGAGGGAGCATTGGTTGTTGAGCTGGACAAATTTAAGTTTGAATTTCTGCTCTGCTACTTAACAGCTTTTTTGCTTTGGGGGGAAAAAACCCTCAGTTTCCCTTCCTGCAAAAGATAACAGATATCTCCATGGAGCTGTTTATAAGAATTATATTAAATGGGGTAATGTATTTAAGCACTCAGCAGAGTGTGGCCAACAATGGTAGCTATTATTATCATAATCCTGCTGGACCCAGTGAGTTTTTCCCCCATTACTTTGGCACAGAAATATTTACTTATCTCGGCTAGAGGGAATAACAATACTTTCTGTTTCCCTTTCCCTTAAAATAAAAAGAATTCTAGCCCTTTGTACATTGCCCTGAAAAACCAATGTAAATTATATTTTCATTACTCTCTCCTTACACCAGGCAGAGAGAAACCCTTGTACTGCAGGCAGAAGGAAGGTGGCCTTACAACTGGTGTCACAGCTACCTTAGGGCAGCCAGGTGTAACCGTTACTCACAGTTCATTTGGCCCCAGGCAGGCAGGACTCCATCTGAGGCAGGCTGTGGAACCACTGAGCTAACCCCCCAGACCAGAACTCCATCTAAGAAAGCCAACCATGTCTGTCACTGACCTTGGAGGTGGGGACTGGCTCCGGTTCTAGGAAATGGCGACTTACAGAGGGCTCGGTGCTAGAGGAAGCAGTCCTCTCCAGGGTGTGGATGCTCTGAAAATGAGTGGGAATGCAGGCTTGGGTTACATATAGTTCCTCACATCAATGGGCATTCAGGTGAGATCACACAGACCACAGAACAGAGAGCAGTGTTAAAAAAAAAGTGCCTCAGAGACCAAAGGTAAGGGCAACGGGGAGAAAGATGCGTCAGGGAGGATTTTATCTTCTGTCCTATGGACTGATGGCTAAACATCAGCTGCAAAGCTCAAAGGAGTCAGAGTAGGAGCTCTGGAAAAAGTTTAGTACACACAAAATATTGAATATGTCAGACATTTTTACAGCTTGTTGAGAATGACACATCTACTACTTAGGCTAATTAGCGTTGCACAGATGTATTTGCCCATTTTCCCAATAGAAAATGGCAATAAATAAAGGGAAAGGCCTAAGTCAAAAAGCACAGAGCCTTAACACTGTTCAGTCCCTCGAGTTTCTTACAGAAGTACACAGAGAAGAAAATACTTTGTCAGATACAAGAAAAAGTAGATGTCTTTTACAAGACTATGAAGAACATTCCTTTAAACAAAATAAACAACAGCTATTTAAAAGCCTTTAGTGATTGTTCAGAGTGTAAAGAGTTCCAGAGACTAACAAGTTTGAGAACAATTTAGATTCTAGAACTTAAAAATTTGTGATTATTATTAAAATGGAGTATTTTCATATGTATATGTTATTCCCTTTTTCCCCCCATAATGCTTCTTTGGAGGGAAAGCATTTTTTTTTTAGCTTTAATTGAGTTTATTGACATTTTAGG
>NW_022900938.1:18016958-18031851 GCF_012274545.1 Fukomys damarensis
GAAAGCATTTTTTTTTTAGCTTTAATTGAGTTTATTGGTATATTTTAGGGATACAGTACAGTTACATTCATTGTTGCGATCTTGTACCTCTACATGACAGGTCTTGGTTCTCATTTTTTCCTCTTGTCCCTGCCCTCCCTTCACCCCCTCCTCCCCTCCCCATCTACAAACACTTTATTTCCATCTTTTCATTATCTCACATGGAAAGCATTTTTTTAAACTAACACATTTCAAAATTTCTTTACAACAAGTTAATCTGCCTTAAACTAAAGTACACAAATCTAGTCATTAACATAATCCCAAACTCTCCTGACACACAACACAAGCTTATGAGGGAACAAATCTTGTTTTACATATCCATCAAGTAGATATGAGCAAGACCTCCCTAATGTAAATTCTATGAAGACAAAACCAGTAATTCTTTGAAATGAAGTAAACTTTCCAAGTCACAAGGGTAGTAAAGATATATAGGTATCACTGTATAGAAAAATACAAAATGCTCTCCCATCATTAAATTACTTCATATTTGAGATAATTTCCTAAAGGAAAAAAAATTCCCATATTATAATATTTAAAAATCAAGAATTCAAATCATTTAAAAGTCACAGCATTTTACTATAAGTCCCTTCACCATCTAAGAGAATATAAAAAATTCTAGCCAAGTAAATATAATAAATCAGAAGATCGAAAACTGTTAGTGGCAAGTGTCATTGATTCAATGAATTAGCAAATCATTACTGGGCATGAACACAGAAGAAAGTAGACAGGAGAATTGTTCTTGTGATGTCTATGTTCTAGAGGATGATCTTATACCCCCCAAAATAAAACCAAATAATAACTGAACAAATTTTTTGGCGAACCCAGGGGTTTACCGTGTTCCATGTGACTACTGCTTTTCCTAATTTATCAGGCAGGTGTCTTTGGTCTGAACTTCTCTTTAAAGACTCCTTTCTTCCCTATACTTCCAGGTCGCTGGGCAGAAAAACACACATACCTTGCCGATTCACCACCCTCTCCCCCTAGAAAACACAGTAAAAAAAAGCAAACTGTGGAAAAAAACTTGACCTATGCAGGTGGAAAGGAAGGATTAACTCAAGCAACTTGTCCAAGAAAAGGAAACTAAATCCCTTAAATTCCACATCAAGACAGATATTGAAATGTTTGGCATATTTAAAGTGTAATAAGCATGAGTTTTTTTCTCAGTAGATGCAGAAGGATTTTTAAAATGTTGCCAAAATTTTGTGGATCAGCAGAGTTAGCAACCACACGATCCGGAACTAACATTTGTAAATATTTACTCTGAAAAATAGTTTATGTTATGGAAGAGAAGGAAAAGGTTCATTCACTTCTAATACAGCATATAGTACAGTATATATTAAAACAGTGAAAAATCTAAACCTTAAATGTTGATTTTTCAGGGCACAGAGAATCTGAAAATGTTTACTGAGCCATTGTAAGTAAATGACTATTTTTATTACCACATGCATTTGAAAAAAATGATTTACAGAAATACCAGTTTATTCCCGCTAATTTAACTATTAACCAAAGATATGCTATTTCATTTAACCTCCAGTATAATGAAGCCAATTACTTTATAAACTTGCCTGTCTTATATTTGTATACTATTAGAAAAGAATCATCTTTTTTTCTGGTACCGGGGATCAAACTTGGGACCTTATGCTTGCAAGGCAGGTGGCAGAACCACTGAGCTAAATAAATCTCTGGCCCTGATCATCTTTGTCGATCCAAAATAGCCTCATTACCTTAAGTTGGTTCAAACTTACACTATTTTAAGCTAAAAGTTATATCTAAAGTTATATAATAATAAACAGCCACTCATTATTTTACATAAAATATATAAGTATCTTGAGTGCTATATTTTTAATGTCACCAGATATAAAAAAACAGTTTTAAGTTACCACACCTAGTCTTGGACTCTAGTCAGATTGGGTACTTTGGAGATAGGACCATCCATTTCTTCTAACCACAAAGACATGCCACCCCGCACAACACCCTGTAGCTTAGTGGCAGGGCTCTTGCTTCAGTATGTACAAAGCCCTGGCTTCAGTTCCAGGTACCTCAAAAGAAAAAAAAAAGTTTCTGAGCTTTTCAGTGTTTTCAGTTTAATTTGTAGAGAACAGCCCCTTAGTATCATGAACAGATAACTAGTCAGAAAAGCACCTTCTAGCTTACACTGGAATTGTAAAACTCATAGCTCTTTTGAAAGAAATGGGACTTTGGAAAACATTTAAAAAACTCGACTTTTGAAAGTGAAAAAGTCAGTGGGTTATTCACCAGGCTCTTGTTGACTAGATTTATAGTTATGATTGGTCAACGAGGAACACGTCAAATTTGATTCTGCAACATGTGCAGCTACAAACTTAGTTCTTTTCACATGGTTTCCTTTACGACCATAATTTGTGCTGTGATTCTTCTACTTTTCTTATTCTTTCACAGTAATGTGGAAACACATGTCACTACCTTGAAGGGGTTATATGCATTATATAAGCAAGCTAAATAAAGGATTATATAAACTTGTTCGTTATTCTTTTAAAATCAAGTCTCCTCTCAAATACTAAAATTACACTTCAATTTCCAGTTCAGTTATTTTTTTAAAAAACTTATAGTACACAGAGAAGAGGGAAGTACTTACCCACCTCTTGTTCCCTCTGCTCAGAGAGAACTGAGGTATATTTAGCTCAGTTCAAAAGTCTAGAACACACATTTCCCTGCAGCTCTTCAGCCTAGTCTGAGGAAGTTTTCCAGGCTCCCATTCACTGGTCTCAATACCTCCTGGGCAGCAGGTGGAAATCTGCCAACAGTTTCCTCGCATCAAAGATGTGGTAAACAGACGAGACTTTTATTAATAGCTGAATGGCTCAGTATGACTCACAGTGTGAAACAAGACTGTGAAAACAAGAGCCAGATGATCTGCTGCATAGGGTTTCTTGTCATTTACTTACTTTAATTTCATTTCTAAGATACATAAAGAAACAGCTGGAAATATTTTAGGTCATGTCTACAAAATTTTGTATAGATTCACTTTATATACATACAAGAAATAAAGACAATTAGGCCATTGCTTTCTGAACATTAATGCCACTGAAACTGGTCAACTATCTTATCTAAGCTATTATTTTATTCATAAATGATATAAAATGTTTTCAAAGAAATGTATCCAAAATAATTTAGAAACTTCTAAAGTGCTTTCTGCAAGCATTTGGCTATTAAGATGGTCTCTTTTCTAGTTATAGTTATTTTTAAAATAGCAGTACCATTTCAGTGATTCTAGTAACCTGCACAGCCATGACGATGAGGATAATGACAATGTTAATTTAGTGTTTTCTCTATTCCTGTGTCTATGCTTTAGATGGGTTATTTGGTGATATCAAAACAGACCCTGTGTAATGATTATTAATTTATTTTATGGCTGATTAAACAGCAAAGCACAGAAAAGCTGAAAAAGGCACAGGGTCAATAACTGCTGGAATAGAAATATGAATCAAGATTTTAGTTTAGAATCCCAGCTTTTAAATACTGCCTTGTGTAGAAGTTAAAGCTAATTTTTTTTTTTTTTTTGGTACTGGGGATTAAACTCAGGTCCTTGTGCTTGCAAGGTAGGCCACCAAACCGCTGAGCTAAATCCCCAGCCCTAAAGCTAATGTTAAATGATAAAACATGAAATAAAAATGAAAGAACAGCACCGATTTCTAGAAGAAAAAGCCCGCAGTGCTAACTAGAGGTACTACACAGCATCCTCCATTATAACCTGCTACAGATACTGAGAGGCAGAAGAGGCGAAACAAAAAGGAAAATATTATAGAATCCTTAAATATTACACAACCACAATGTTAATTTCTGTGCCATCCTTGACCTACCTCACGGTTAATTTCCAGTCTTTCATTGTCATACCTGAAAAGTAAGTCTCCTAGCATTTGCTTTGGGGATGCGGTGCACAATGCAGAGAAAAGAATGCTGTTTTGCAGTCATGCAGATCAGCCTACCAACCCTCATTCCATTTACAATGTGTCATTAACTGCCCTCAACTTTGTATCCTCTATCTGAAAAATGGGGACATTACTGCAATTCACAGAGTTGTCACTTAGCATATATATATATATATATATATATATATATTTAGAGAGAGAGAGAGAGAGAGAGAGAGAGAGAGAGACAGAGAGAGAGAGAAAGAGAGAGAGAGAGATGCCCGGAGACTGGCACACATCAGACCTCCATAAACGGTAGGTACTGTCCTGTCATCAACACTGCATGAAGGCCCAGGAACCTTAAGTACTTCCACTGCCACAGAAAGATGTCTGCGAAGCTTGGGAGTGATGAATCCATACCTTACATAGCCACCATGTTACATGGAACCCAGGAACCATATTCAGTGCTACTTGGTGACTAAGGGCATCAGAATTTGCCCAGAAAGCTGCCAATGTAAACGGAGGCTGTTCCTAGGTAACCCCAACGGGGAAGCAGCAGAGGTGGTGGCAACTGGGATGCTGCACCCACCTGAGTGTCTTAGGTGGCAGTATGCGTGGGCTTGCTTGCTGTCCTCTTAAGTAATTTCCCTAAAGGAGGATTGTTTTTGCTTTGCGATAGCATAAAATATTAAAATCACCAACGCTAAAGGGGTATGGCTGAACATGGAGTCATTCTTCTAGTCAGGCCGTAGTAAGCAGTACGCTGCCTTCACTGAATGGTAGCAGAAGTGCATTGATAGTAAATTTCCATATAAGCAAGAAAGCAGAACATTTTAGAAATAGTGGCCAGAGCCCTTTTGGCTCTCTGAGCAGCACCATGGCGGTGGGCAAGAACAAGTGCCTTGCGAAAGGCAGCAAAAAGAGAGCCAAGAAGAAAGTGGTTGATCCATTTTCTAGGAAAGACTGGTATGATGTGAAAGCACCGGCTATGTTCAACATAAGAAATATTGGGAAAACACTAGTCACCAGAACTCAAGGAACCAAAACTGCATCTGATGGGCTCAAAGGTCGTGTGTTTAAAGTGAGCCTTGCTGATCTGCAGAACGACAAAGTTGCCTTTAGAACATTCAAGCTAATTACTGAGGATGTTCAGGGCAAACACTGCCCGACTAACTTCCATGGTATGGATCTCACCCGTGACAAAATGTGTTCCATGGTCAAAACATGGCAGACCATGATTGAAGCCCATGTTGATGTCAAGACCACCAATGGTTATTTGCTTCGTTTGTTCTGTGTTGGTTTTACTAAAAAACGAACAATTAGATACGGAAGACCTCTTATCCTCAGCACCAACAGGTCTGCCAAATCAGAAGAAGATGATGGAAATCATGAAGCGAGAGGTGCAGACAAATGACTTGAAGGTAGTAGTCAATAAATTGATTCCAGACAGCAATGGGAAAGACATAGAAAAGGCTTGCCAGTCTATTTATCCTCTTTGTGATGTCTTTGTCAGAAAAGTAAAAATGCTGAAGAAGCCCAAGTTTGAATTGGGAAAACTCATGGGGCTTCATGGTGGAGGTAGTAGCTCTGGGAAAGCTACTGGAGATGAGACTGCAGCTAAAGTTGAACGAGCTGATGGATATGAACCACCAGTCCAAGAGTCTGTTTAAAATCCAGACGTTTAATAGTGATAAATAAAATCCTATTTGTGATAAAAAAAAAGAAATAGTGGCTAGTCTATCTATCTGTCTATCTGTCTGTCTATCTATCTCCCATTATTGCTGCCAAGTAGAAATAGAAGTAGAATATACTGGTGAACTTACTCCTTACACTGTACTCTCAACACTTGAGAATGAAACAAAACTTTTGGAAAAAACACAGCAACTAGAGTAAAAGCACATATAGATCATTTCACATCACAGTAATTACAAACAAATGGTAAATAACACGGACAAAAACTAGGCCATTTCACAAGAAATGGTTCCAGAACATGCAGAGTTAACCTAACAGTCAAGAGAACAGGCCCCTTCAACTTGAAAAGAATGCTAAAATTAATTTGTAACTTTCTACAAGGCTTTCACCATTACCCGAGACCACAAAACATTTTCAGTATAATGATCACTCAGATGATTTTGCTAACAATATAGGCCAAACAAACTCTCCTATCTATCCTTTAACATTTCTCCTATGTCCATTTGAGGCAGAGTTGAACTATGTATACCACCTTTGTAAACCAAGACCATGTAGTCTATGATGTGTCCATATGTACGCAAAATATTTGCTGAATGAAAGAATGAATAAATATTTGCTACAGTACTTTTAGTTCCTGCTCTGGCATAATTAAATGATCATGACACTAAATGTAGGTGGATACGGAGAACAAAGAGGACAAAGGTGGCCTAGCTCAGGTCTCAGCACCTCAAAGATGGTTTTAAAAACTTGCTCCATGTTTCCCATGTGGTCTTCATATTTATTTAACTTTCAATCTAAACTTATAGTTAGGGCTTACGATTTTATTATTAAAACAGCTGGCAGCTTTATCATATTTATTATATCCCCAATACAGCTTTTAAAGGTATACACACATATGAATAACTCAAGAGAATGACTTTAAGCCCATAATTCATCACAGAAATTCTGAGGAAAAATATAAAATAAAAATAAGAACTTAAAAACACCCAGAATAAGTAATAAACTTTCACATTCTTGGTATACAGTACGTTTTTTTGGCTTTAAAAAAAATGCACATGCACACTCAGTTCTTCACAAAATTGTAACACTTTTTTCAATTTAATCACCTAGTTTTTCAATCAGCAGTAATTTTTCCACACCATGGACTATTCTTGAAAAACATTTCAGCAGGGCTAGGGGTTTAGCTCAGTGGTTCTGCCACCTGCCATGCAAGCACAAGGTCCTGAGTTCCACCCCCAGTGCAAAAAAAAGAAAGAAAATAGAAAAAAAGAAAAACATTTTAGCAGTTTTGCAATATTTTACTGCACAGCTGTGACAGAGCTTATTTAAAATACTTCCTTATTGTTTGAACATTAGATTTTTTCCTACTATAAAAATACTGATAAGCATTTTTGCACAGAAATACATATATATTTGATTGTTTCCTTAGAGTACATAATTTTTAGAAGATGAGTTACTGGTTTTATGACTTTATAAAGATTTTAGAAACATATTTCTAAATCTCCCTCCAATAAAAAGCAAAATCAACTAACATGTTTCGTAGTAATGGAAGTGTCCATTTCCCTGAAGCCTCACCGATGCTACCATACCTCTTACATATCAGGTCTCAATTCGGATTTGAGGTGAAGTGCCTGACACTTGAAATATAAAATGTACAATCTGTAGGGGGTTTTCCTCTACCTTTGTAAATGTATTTTACCTTCTGTCTAGGAGAGCTACAGTGAATTCTGGCAGAGGTAAAATCTCCCATTTGAGATTTTTTTTTTTTTTTTTGTACCGGGGATTGAACTAGGGACCTTGCCCTTGTGAGGCAGGCAGCAGAACCTCTGAGCTAAATCCCTGGCCCCAAAAATCTCCTATTTGAAAACCAAATAAAGTAGTTTTACAGAATTCTGGTCCTTTGGGGGGATGCTGCATGTTCCTAATGAAACACCTAAAAATCTATCCTGTAAGAGTGATGACTTCCAAACCTTGGGGAATAAGTCTCCTGGGGACACTTCTGTAATGACAAATTCCTGGGCCTTATTAATGACCTAGGAGGGACGGACCCTCTGCAGTTCAGGAACAGATTACGCTGTGGCCCCATCCATTCGGGGTTATGCCTGAGAATCTAACAGGTCATGTTCATTTTGGGTCCCACAGATGAATCTGCTGCAGTAAAAATGTTACCTAAATCCAGGTGTTTCAGGGTAAGAGAGAACCAAAGGTGAACATAGATAAAGGTGAGCTGAGGGAGCCAGAGGGCTCAGGCAAGGACCCTAGGAAAGAGCAAACAGACCCAGGAACTGCGACTTCTGAGTTGCTGGAGGGTAATGAGTGTCTGAGTGCCAGGTGGCAAATTTCTTCCAGTTGTCTCCATTTCAGTGCACTTGACACGCACAAAACAAACAGTAAACAGCAAGCCACAGGGATCTCTAAATGACAGGGCAGCAAGAACGCTCCAAGGCTACCGGCTCATTGCTTTTAATCGGAAAGGCTAACAAAGGTTCTCAGCAAATGATCAAATTACTCATTCCACAGGGAACATGCAGTAAAAATACAGAAAATTCAGAAAAGCACTAACAGATTTCATTTGTGATAAATGAAAATTCTGATCTGTGTATCACTTGGCTCCTAGTTTCCTAGGCCAGTGAGGATGTGAAAAATCATTCTTTTGCTAGGGAAAAAACAAGGAAGCAATATATAACTCAGAAGTGACTGGCAGTGCACAGAAGGCCTGTCCCTTGGATATTCCGCTTGACAAGCTTTACAACCCATCAAATAACGGAGTGGCCAAGAACAGGGACTCCAGGGCAGGGTTCCAGGGAGTAAACCCTGGTTTGGCTGCTCATTAGCTTCCCAAATTTTTGCCATGGTTTAGTTCTGTAAAAAAGGTGGTCAATGGTGCCAGCTTTCTACAGTATTAGAAGTTATGAAATATTAGATATTATAGGTATTGTTCTATTAATTTGTTTATGAACTACGCCCAATATTTAGACTCCAGAATATCCAATTTGTAAAATGACTATAAATTACAAAAGTTGATCATAGTATAAGATTTTGCCATCAACAATATTTTACCATTGACGTTGGTCCTGCAAAGTTAATTTCAAAAACAGGTGGAATTCCAAAAAGGCTAAAGTGACATTGGAAGCAATTTAAGAATTTTAAAATACTTAATATCAAGAGATTTATTCTCAGCCAGGAGTGGTGGAACATGCTAGTAATCTCAGCACTCTGGGAGGCTGAGGCAGGGGGACTGCATGTTCAAAGCCAGTCTGCTGGATTTAGAAAGATTCTGTGTCAAAAATTTAAAAGGGCCGAGATGTAGCTTAATGCAAAGGCCCTGGGTTCAGTCCCCAGTACTGGGGCAGAGGCTGTTTATTCTTAGCCTCACTCCAGTCAAGATATTCTGCACGTTTTCAGATTGGGCGAGTAGTTCTCTCTGACTTCACAGGTACATTGAGTGCCACCTCCAAATCTGAGGATCCACTGGAATTCTATATAGATTTCAGGATATACTGCTCTTCATTTGATAACACCTGGAGTGAATTAATTGGAGGTTCAGTTCACTTGTCACCGGAGGGCATAACTGAGAAGGCTACTATTGGGTTTGAAGTGAACAGCTCTTGATAATATACAGGAAAAAAAACCCGGTACAACCATGTAATTTAAACCTTTCATAACTGTTAAAGACTGACCATGATGCTGAATGAAGACTTTACAAAAACTGGAAAGATGGACTACCAGCCTTATGACTTTATATTTTTTGCCTTAAAATATTCTTTGTTTTGTGATCTCTGAGCTTTGGCAAACTCCAAATCTTTATAAAACATGGCTGGCATTTTTTTTTTCTTTGATGCTTTATTAAATAAAAAAGACTGACTCATTCAAGGATTTCCAGGATCCAGTGGAACTGGAACAATTCACTTATGCTAGCTGTATCACCTGGAAATGATACATTTTAATCCCTATGTTCTGAGAGCCATACAGTCTGATTTTCTAACATGTCTTGATACTAGTACAAATAAAAATGATAACTGGATCAAAATAGGGCTTCATTTTGAAAGATGAGGATTCCTGAGCCTGAGACTCTTTTTACAAGGTAGTTTCACACATGTATAATTTTAAAAATTCTCTAAAATATGTAAGCATAGAAACAATTATAAAAACAAACCCCAAAATAAGATGCAGTCAGTGGGTGATAAACGTAGTAACCCTATTCCATGCTGCCACCATAAAATACGTGAGTACTCTCACTGACTGGGAAATAACAACTCTGGTTCTCACTTTAAACATTCTTAACATCTGTGCAGAATGCTCTCAATTCTTCGGGTTTTTTTGTTTGTTTGTTTTGCAGTAAACTCTGTTTTATTTTAATTCTAAGTAATATGCATGCACAGACACAACTAATTAAAAATAAACATAAGCCCCATTCATCTCATTAGGTACATTTAAATGTATTTTTACTTTTTATATTTGGTAGTGAGTAATGTTACTTAGATTAATGTGTACTAATACTTACAATAACATTCTTAACAAGCCTTAATGTTAGAAAAAAAATCTACCAACTCCCTACAGTATTTTGGTCAGTTACATAAATATTTTTATTTTAGAGAAGTACACGAAGGTGGAGAACGGAGTAGTTCCAGGTGTGAAGTGTGTTACTCTAACAGAAGGTTTCTCCGTCTTGACACTGTGGGTATTTTGAATCTGACAGCTCCTAGTTGTTCAGGGCTACCTTGAGCTGTGGAGGGTATTTAGTGGCATCTCTGGCACCCTTTGGATGAACCTGGCATCCTTTCTCCATGTGTAACAATTAATAATGTTTCTAGACATTGCCAATGTTGCCTGGTAAGCAGAATCTCCACTATGGCTTCCAGCAACTCCCCTCTGCCCCCTTCTGAGAGCACTGTTGTAGGAGACGCAAGTTGAAGGGAAAAAAAGGATATAACATTTCCAAGTATTCAATTCTTTTCTTAAATTTTTAAAGCACATAATGGTAAGCATCAAATTATTATGGCATTTAGAATCCACTGGGTCCATTAAAATAATCATTTTCCTTAAGTTACCAATATTTTCAATGCGACAGAGTGAAATAATTTCAAATGATTAGGTTATAAAAAGAATAGCTTTATAAAAAATTATATATGAAAGTACATAAACTTTAGTACTTTAGAAGGTATTCAAAGAAAAAAAATTTGAGATTGAGTCCCTATGTAGTCAAGGCCAGCCCTGAACTCTGTAGCCCAGGCTGGCCCTAGAACCTGAGATCTTCCTGACTCAGCCTTCATAGTGCTGAGATAGATTATAGGCATGTGCCACCATGCCTAGCTTTCAAACAAAAATATCTTGATGATTACTGCTGTAAGCCATAGCAAAAGTACTATGAAGTCTCTACAGATTACAGCAATGATTTAGCATTCCCTTACCCTTTGGGAGACAGTCATATGACCTTGATATACTAACCTTAAACATCACCATATACATAATCTGATTTCCTGTGACTAACCCATGTCACCACATGCCCTCTTGTCATTTTAAGAGTAGGAGAGAAAAGATTCTTATTCTTACCCTTACTAGGTTCACTATCTGAGAACCCTAAAGGAAAAAACAGAGTAATAAGAGAACAGTCTACAAATTTAAAGTTTTACATGACACAGAGCCTTCCGAAATGAAGACCCAAAGAAGACTGTGTGTATTTTAATGCTATGTTCGATAAAGGGTAGACAATCATGCAAAAATATGACTGGACAAAAGGGCGTGATCTAACGGTAATAAACCAGAGGACATTTAGCAAGGTCTGTTTGTTCAGATGCTTCTTGACATCTCTATCTCTGAGGATTAAGATGTTCTTTTCCTGCAGGCACAGAAAGGGTACCCCTGGAATTAGTCTTAGGATCTATCTCAGAGGAAGCTTAGAGAATTCTGTTATGATTTGCTTCTGCTGTTTCCTTGAATCCCAAGCTGCCATCTTTTGGAGCGGAGTGTCCTGAACACTAACCGAAGGCAAAAAGACAACTTAAATTTACCATAATATGATTCTGATTTAATCACAGGTACAAGTATTCATAAGGAGCACTAACAGAGGCAGTGAGAATATACAGAAACCAACTTGGTGGGGCTGGGGATTCAGCTCAGTGGTTCTGCTGCCTGCCTTGCAAGCTCAAGGACCCGAGGAGTTCACTACCTGGTACCAAAAACCAAAACAAAAGAAAAAAAGCAGAAACCAATTTGGCTAGACCTGTTTTGAAGGGGACATTCAGTCTGCTCCATAAAGAATTATCTGCATGGGAGTTGAGGGGGAAAGCAGGGGAGAACAGGTAGAAAATGATGGCAATAGTACAAGTGAGAGATGACAGCTCTCAGAGAAGGTTGGGTTTGGAGGAGGTGGTTGGCAGTGAACAGATGACAAGGGCATCCTGAAGGTGAAACTGCCAGGATGTGCTAATGGTATCAAAGCAGGGCATGAGACAGGAGAAAAATACAGGATGACTCCTGGGTTTCTGGACATAACAACTGGAAGGACAGATTTGTCACTTACTTAGAGAAAAAACTGGGAGGGAGCAGCCTTGAAATGGAAATAGTTCAATTGTGGACACGCTAAGTTCGAGATGCCTTCTTAATACGCATGTGATCTCCTTGGCTAAGTTAAATATTACCATGACTGACTTCTTACTGACATCCGGGATCAAGGATCACAAGTTCAATGCTCTCAGGAGCCAGGCAGCCAACATAAATAAATACTGAAATCAATAAGAAGTGAGGACTATAGCCTATCAGAAAGCAAATGTGCCAGCTAAACAGGAGGCCACTACTGAGTCCAGTCAGCAGTGTTTCCATTAATTTAGTAATGTGCATCACAAAAGAGCATTTTTCTAATTAACCTGACAGAACTCTCTTTTCATAAATTTCTTATCATATACATAATATATATATATATGTATGTATATAAATTCACTTATGAGTCATAGTTGATCATACATACACAGAGGGAATTTTGTTAGATGTCCTAATATCTCATGTCATACATGAGTGAAACATAAGTGAAACAATTATTGAAGTCTTCTAACTGAACCCTTTCACTGGTGAGAAACAGTGAAATTACAAGGGCACCGAGTCACTTCATGTCCAACCCGTCTCCCTCCTTCATCTGTTATCCCACCTAACTAAGGGATAGGAAAGACAGCCAACTGCTAGCATGCACAGATGTTCTTTGTTTTATTTACCAATGAGGAAGGAAGAGGAGAGAGGACAAATAAATCTGCACGGAATGGAAATTTTATGACATACAACAGGCTAATATTGTTGCAGGTTTTTAAAAATATCCTCCAGGATATATTAAAACATCTGAGGTGCAAAGTTTGTCTCTGAATAATGAGAATACGTAGACTATTTAAAAGACCTCCTGGTACAACTGAGGTCAGAACCTATAAAGCACAAAATATAATAGCACAAAAATGTCAGTGTCATGAAGTTCAGAGAAGGGAGAGAGGCTCATGTGGGCTTGGGTGGCCAGGGGAAAGTGTCACGTGAGTTGGCTCATGACGTGCAGGGAGGCATCAGGTGGTGAGGAGGGCAGCAGGAATTTTATGTAGAAAAGACAAGGCAGAGGTGGAAGTGGGACAGGCTTAGCATCCATGGGCAAATCAGAGGGCACAGAGGAAATGGGCTATGATGCTGGACCAGATCATGGTGGTTGCTGGATACCATGTAAGGAAATCAGGCTTTAACTGTGTAGGTAGCAGAGAGTCTCTGAAGGTTTCTGAGCATGAATCTGCCATATTCAGGGAATTGTGATGGTGAGGTCATCAGGGAGATGGTGAGGAGAGCACTCTGCAGGACTCTGGGCAGAGGTGATGAGAGTGGGGCTAGGAGCTCAAGGGAGAAATGGAAGAAAATGATATTACAGAGGAAGGGTTAATTAATAGGACTTAATCTATGGAATACAGGACAAGCAAAGGTGAAAGGCATGGCACTGAGCCCGAGTCTCTGAGGAAGTGGTTATCCTGACAGCAAACCGATTGATAAACACAGATTTAAGGCACGATCAGAGAGTGCCGCATCTAAGTAGCAATGTTGAATGAGTTCATCAGTGGTTAGGGATTAGGATTTGGGCAGAACAGGAAAGTGATGTACATAAAAAAACCCACCACTGTGTTCATTACTACATGCTGGATCCTTTATCTGTGTGATTAATATAGGAAAGAAATAGGTTTCGACTTTGGCACCCTCTGCACAGTTGTTGGTCAAATCAGAAGAATGGAGAGCACACAATGACAACCCATTTACCACACTTTTAAGTCACATCCTAGGTCACTCAAAATTTCTGGTTCCATAAGTTCATTCTGAGTGTTAGTCAGTGACTGAGACAGGGGAAAAAACAGAATTATAATTTTTCTTTTTCACTCCTCCTCCCTTGGAAGGAGATGGACAGATATAAAACCTGAGGAGAATAACCAGGAAGGAACCACAGAAAAAAGTATTTGGGGGAGTTTCCACCTCCTAAAACAAACAGGACTGAAAGGAAATATTACCCTTTAAAAACAGCAGCCATCTGCACAGTGTCTCCTGTCTGAAATCCGCGATCAGTTTACACGCATGCTGCTTCAGCCCCATCATCAAACTTTCCACTCACACGCCAGTAACGAGTCACACAGTCCCTCTTCATGTTCCCTCTGGCAGTCCAGGGTTTCTGCTGTCCCTGTTGTTTTGTATGCCAGCCCTGGAGCTCAGGTGCAACAGGCACATCAACAATGCATGACAGATGTTTCTACAGCAGTCATCAGACTTTGCAATTTGCCACAAGTCTCCAGGGTGAGCTGGGTCAATCCCTTCCTTTACCCAAGCAGCAGCCGCCAGGAATGTCAAGCTGCTCAAAACGTCTCTCAGTTTTAATACCCAGGGTAAGAGAAAAATGGGGAAGCCATTAAAAAAGAGAAAGAGAGAGAGAACATAAACAGGAGAAGAGGTATGATATAGTACCTCTATGAATGTAAAATATCTTATATCTGCTTTATGATACATAGTAGGGACCGTGCTTTATCAGAGCTACATTTAATGATATTACTCTAGAATGTTCTCTTTCCAGATGATGATTAAGAGGCTAATAAAAAAAATGGTGCCAGGTACCACAACAGCAACAGAACTTTGCTGTTTTCTGGATATTATTCTTTTTTTTGTTTTGTTTTTTTTTTAATGGAATGTGCTGAATGTCTATAATTTTGTTCAGATGACTGCAGAACCTGGAAAAGCTGTTGCTGCTATCGATGCATAAAATAATGCTATTATTAGTC
>NW_022900938.1:18031977-18142401 GCF_012274545.1 Fukomys damarensis
TATATATAAATTGAATTTTGGGAAACTTTAACAGTGCTGCCAATTTTGGAAAAAGTCATCCCAATTTACCGTGTTGAGTTGGCATTGTACAGAAATGGACAGCCATATTGGTCTAGAAATGTTAATTTTTTATTTTTTTCCATGTATACAGGGGTAACACATCACACTAAATATGTAAGGTCATATCTACATGGGTTTGATTACAGAAACTAATAAAGTATTCTCTAAATAATGAAAAAAAACAATAAGATAAGACTATAAGAGCAAGAAGCAATTTAAATATGTTCAGGGACCATTTTCATCTCCAGAATTAAGGATTATTTTAATGTTACATCATTGCCTTTTCTCTTTTACTTTCCTTTTTTAGTTTTATTTAAGGATTCCCTATTTTTAATGTTCATACAGAGATTTCTTTAACTGAAATACCGAAGCGCTTCTCTGGTGTGAAAAACTATAATAGTACACAGGATCCTAATGAGATAATTAATAATGTGAAATAGGAAGTAAAGGGCTAAAGGTGTAGCAAAAGTGGAAAGGGTGGGGAAAGGTAATAAGGGAGAGGAAAAAAAATATAAGAAACTGAAAAAATGGAAATAAAGTGTTTGTAAATGGGGAGGGGAGGAGGGGGTGAAGGGAGGGCAGAGACAAGGGGAAAATATGAGAATCAAGACCTATTATGTAAAGGTACAGAATCCCAAGGATGAATGTAACTGTACTGTATACCTAGATTGTACCAATAAACTCAATAAAAAATAAAAAAATTAAAAAAGAAACAGGAGAAAGGTAGACTGGAGTTGCTACCTTGGCAACTCAGCAATTAGTAGTTATTTAATATACAACGATTTCATTCATAGTACTTCCTTCGCTCTATGAGTGGAGTAAGTATTGTTAACTATGTGCAATCACAGGTCACTCAAGAGTCTACATGAGTGCACTCTTTGAATTCAGTACCAAAAGACACCAGCGTAAATAATTTCCCAAGATCCTGTAGTGGAAATAACTGCTTTAGGACCTGTGAAAGATAGACAAATAAAAATCCCTGGTTCTTACAGATTTCCCCAGAATTTTTTGCTAGAAATAGAAAGGGGAAAGGTCAGGAGGGTCTGAGACTGAGGGCACTCCCAGCAGTGCATTTCCCACTATCTAGAAGAACGAATTCACATGTGAATGACTCACATCTGTGATGGACGATTAACAACTGGTGTACATACTTCTAGAAGCGAGGCAATACGCTTTGAACACATAAAATGGTAGTGGGGACAGAGAGAAATGAGGGGACCCTGCAAGAATGTTCACTAATTGGAAGTTTTCACAATAAAACTGGAAATGGAAAGTTTTCATTAAAGCTTAACCTACTTGTGAATTTCCAGTTACACAACCAAAATATTATCACAAGACAATATTAAAATGGAAAATAGTTATTTTCAGATCTGTGGCAGCTTCACTGTTCGACAATGAAGATCATTCATATGATTAATCTTCATGCAACCCAAGCAGCAGAAAAAGCATCACTAAGACAACAATGAAGTAACTGTAAAAATAACTTTCAGAATTGGCTTAAATGGGCCATTGGATGTTTTCTACTTAAGCAATGACAGTTTACCCCTCCATGCCCTTTAAAAATTGCTGAGATCTCACTGCTTTCAGTTCTCTAATATTACAATTTTTTGTAACCTAATTCCTGAATTTAACTGTTAGCAGATTTCACACAGTTTAGGGCTTGGTGGACTAATGAGAGTCTCTGAGACAGAAGTGCTTTGTGGGTTTATAGATCCTTTTTCACCTCCACAAATGCAGAAAGAGAAAGCAGAACATTCAAGTTCCTGATGCCAGACCCCCTCCACATAGAGACAATGACAGGACCACGTGAGAAGGCCCTTAGGTACCCTGCCCCCTTTCTGCGGGCTACATTCTAAAAACAAGGTCTGAAATGACAGAAAAGCAAGAAGAGGAGCTTCATGAACCATCAGGGGTATCTACAGAAAATAATGAGTTTTTCTAAGGAGCACAAGCCTTTACAACAAAACATCAGCATTAATCAGCAATTACATCCTATGCTAATGGTAAAGTATTTGCATAAGACAATAAATGTACTGTATACCTTCTCTTACCTGCCTACTGTCCCTCTGGGAGGATGTTGAAGAGGAGGCACTTCTATGGGTTGGAGTGGACGTTTTATGAGCAGGGGATATGCCCTTCTCGTCTGAACTCATGGCTGCAGTTACAGTCTAGATGTGGGCACCTGAGACCATCCCAATCTTATCTCAAGTTCACAGACAAAGATGTGGATGATTTTTCAGCTTCATTCCATTTCATGAAGGAGGTTTGCCTAGGAAAGAACAGACAAACATCCAGTGTGTCCAAAAACCTAAAAGCAAGACAAATTTTAGAGTTTCATGTAAACCTTTTCTCCTTATAGATTAATTATCTCAGGTATTTTGTTACAGAGATGGAAAGTGGACTAACAACTATCCACAGTTATGGGTGTCTCAAACAATTAAAATCAGGATATTTAAGGTAAATATTAATTTGTGTTAGTGAGAGGAAGAACTCTGGTACAACTGGAAATATGTCTTCATCTAGACTTTCAGGAGGAAGACAGAAATGTTAGTTTTTAACAAAAGTTTGTCAACAAGGAAAGAGGAAAGAAAACATAAGCTAAAAATCACACTGTTTTAAGGTGAATTACAATTTTATAAATATCGTGGACCCTAATAATGAGGCAAAGTAGAGGAGCTTCTTCCCCAGTATTTGCAATTCCCCCTACCCAATGGAATATGTTGTGTTTAAATCCAACATAAGAGTCAGTTACAAAAGGACTGATGCACATATTATGTGCACCAGGAGCCAGAATCTGTGAAAGAGCAGAGAATACACAGGCTGTAGTTTGAACGCTGAATGTCTCCCCAAGGATCATGTGTTAAAAGATTTGCTCTTCATGGTGGCACCATTAGCAAGAGTAGAACCCACAGGATGTAGGGCCTTACGTGAAGTCCTTGGGTGTGTGCCTTTCAAGGAGACTGTGGATCCCTGAACACCATATTCTTTCGCTTTTACTTCCTGGCCATGAAGTGAACAGTTTGCTCTGCCATGCACTCTCTGTCATGGCATCTGACACCCTTACCAAAAGCCTGAAAGCAACGAGTCTGAACTATCATGAAGTGGAACCTCTGAAAGCATGAGCCAAAATAAACCGTTTCTCATAATAGGTTAAAGCTGATTAACAAAATATATCCACAGGTTTTTACACTGCACAGCTACAGCATGACTACGCATGACTTCAACAACTAATAAATTTGCAAGTACCGATGGACTGAAATCAGAGCTGGTGGTCACAATGACTGGTGGTCAGTATGATTAAAGCACTATATGACATTAAAGCACAACATGGTCAAAGAAAGGCAGAGGCTTATTCCACAGGGCCTTGGAATACATATTGGCTGGATGATATGAATGCCTGCCACACATTTCATGTGCTAGAACCTTAACCCCAAGGCAACATTATTGTGAGATGAGGACTAAATGGAAGTCCATAGGCCATGAAGGCTGTGCTCCCATGGATGGATTTAATGCCACATTAAAAAGGGTTTTTGAGGGCAGTTCTCTATCTTCTGCTCATCTACCTTGAGGATACAGCATTCCTCCTATGACCATTTAATCCTGACATGTCAATTTCACTAAATTAAGAAATGCCTAGCAGATTAGTAAAGAACATTGCTGCATGTGTCTGGAAAGAACATGGAGCTGTGACCTCACTCATTCCTCTCTGGCACTGTTTCCCTGCTATGTTTCCAGGATGCCATGGGCTGAGCACCTGTGCTATACCCAAACCCTTCCACATGACATTCCTGCTTGGAGCCAGCTGCCCATGGACTAAATCCCTTGAAATTGTAAGCCAAATTAACCCTTACTCTTGAAAGTTGTGAGTGTTGGGTACTGTGCCCAGCAAGTAAAAGCTAATATAAAAAGTTTGTGCTAGGACTGGAGCCATTGCTGTGAGGATACCTAATCACATGGGTTTAGAAGCCTTTGGTACTAGTTTGCAGGAGGAGTAAAGGTTTAGTTTAAGAGATGTGGGCTACACAAGAATCAGAATGTGAAGAATAAAGCCTGATGGGTGATTCTGGGCAGACCTTGGAAGACCAAGATGTGGATATGAATGGGGAGAGTAAAGGCCAGGCTCAAAAGTTTCAGTAGGGAACAAGGAATACACTGGCAGTTGGACTATAGGCCATTTCTGTTATGCTCTGGTCAAAAATTTATCTACATTTTTCCCACGTTCTGAGATTTTGCAAGAGACTGAGACAAAGGGGAATGGATTAATTAATCTGGTGAGGAAATTTCACACCCAGGTTGTGGCATCGGTACTACTTCCTGCTTTTAATTTAATAAATTTATAGTAAGAACTGGGGCAAAAAGCAGAGCAGAAGACTCTGAAAAATTCAAACTGTGGCCCCAAAGGTACCATATGTGAAGTTGGGACCAAAAGAGGTGTGGCTACTATGGAGAACAGAACCTTTAAAAAGAAACCAAATAGTTTGTATAGAAAAAAGGAAAAAGATGCCTTGATGGCATCCCAGGAATTAGCAAGATTCCATTCACTGCAATTCAAGGGTGCAAACGTGTCAGCCTTTCTTCTGAGAAGAGTCCCTGGGCCCCTGATCAAGAAGAGCCACTTACTGAATTGCTTCTCTGGGATTCATTTCACCATGCTCAGCCATCCACACTCAGAGGCTACTGTAGACATAGCCCATGGGGTCCTGGTCACTGCTTTTACTGACAGTAGACCTTGATACTGTCCACACAGTCCTGGTTTTACTGGCACACAGAATGCAAGCATTGTGGGTAAGAGAGGCCATCAATCAGATTTCAAAGGAAGGCCTAAAAGTCCATGAACAGAGCCTCTAAGAGGGCAGTGCATGAAGCTGTTGGAATGAAGCTCAAGGAGCAATGGACACCCTAGGAAGTCAGGAATGACAGGAACATGAAATGTCTGTAGGTCATGAGTGGAGTCAGCCCAAAAGAAAGTCTGTATGGGCTGCAATGAGCTAAAGTCATAGGGGGAAGGAGAACTTTAATTTACTACCATGTGCCCTGGATGCCAGATATAGAGCTATAGGATTTAATGTTCACCCTACTAGGTTTTAGTCTTGTTTTGGTTCAATTGTTTCTTATCCTCATATTCCTCCTTTATGGAATGGGAATATTTACCTTGTACCATCTGTACCTTGGGATTTTGTAACTTCTTTTTTATTTTTACAAAGGTCCACAGTAAAGAGTTTGTCCTGGGTCTCAGAGTAAACTTGGACTTAAACTTTTGAAAAATGCTGGAATTGCTGAAACTTTGGAGAAGGAATTATTGTGTTTCCAGTTACACATAGCAAAGTATTACTTTAGGTGGATTTATAAACTTGCTATTGCTTTTATTTTGAGATTAAGTATGGTGTAAGGAAATGTGGGCATGAAGCTGACAAGGGGTAGACCGTGACTGTTTATACTAATGTATCAATTTGACTGGATTAAGAAACATCTAGAAAATTAGTAAAATACATTCTGTCTCTGTTTGTTTGGTTTAGTCGTGGAGGCATGACCTTGGCTACTGAATATAGTCTCTCACCCTTTCCTCTCCAGCACAGTTGCCCTAATCTGCTTCCTGGCTGGCGTGAGCTGAGCATCTTTGGCTCACCACGCCCTTCTGGCTTGGAGACAGATGACCATGAAGTAAGTTCTTGAAACTGTGAGATTATGTCCAGCCATGGGAAAGTCGATGAATGCATCTTCCCTCTGGAGGGCACAGTGTTGAAAACACCATTGTGGAAGCAAAGACTGGGCTCTAACTGGTTAGTGCTCTACTTCTGGATTTCTCAGCCTCCAGGACAATGAGAAAGAAATTTTTATTTTTTAGAATTACCCAATTTCAGTTATTCTTTTATAGCAGTTCAAATGAGTAAAGACATTAGCATTTCTATTTCTACCATAAGCATAAGAAGCCATAAAAGAATACAGAATAATCAGATTTGTATTACTAAGAGGTTACTTTGGTAACCATAAGGAAAATGAAATTGGGGAAGTAAAGAAGATGAAGGAAACACTTCCCACCCTGCACCAGGAAGCCAGAGATCAGACTAGAGGAGGGGCAGAAAACCCAGGACCAAGTTCTTCCTACTGGGACTGACATGGGGAAGGGGGAAAGGCAGACAATGTTGGGGAGACTCCCAGGTTTCTGGCATTGTAAGCAAGAAATAGTCAAGAGAAATCCAAGATGACAGGAAAATCATGAGTATGATTTTAGGCACGTTGAGTCTAAGATACCACTGAGGAATTCAAATGAAGATAAATACTTGGAAATGTAGAGCCCAGAGAAATCTATGCTGGTGACATAAATGTTTACTAGATTATGTGAATGATATAGTTAACGATCCAGTGATTTGTGTGTAGATTGTGTTAATTCTATATGTACAAGTAAATTAAATTTTTACAGGTCTATTATTATATTTTTAAAATCTGTAACATTATGTTAATGGATTATATGGCCTTGAGTGTGTTAAATCAGGATTTAATGGTCTATTGGTTATAGGTAATATTTGAAGGAACAATCCCAATAACCAAAAGGGAATTTTTATAAATTTGTAAAACTGGACATTCTAATGACTAAAACTTATATTCCTTTGTTTAGGTTTTAAATTTCTTTCTTAAGTCACCACAGAAAAGCAAAAGCTACCTACTGTCAAAACTGCACAACTTTGTCTTGAAAGAAATCCAGATAGCCTTTAGAAAAAATAGAAACATAAATACCTATGGAGCTCGTTTTTTTGGCTAGCAATGAGGTTTCATTCAGTATTCGCAAAAGGCAGTAATAAGCCAATACCAGATAGGTGATCATCTAATCTTTTTGTTTTATGAAGGCAGACTAATGAGCATGAGTAGAGCTTCTGAAACCAAGCTCTGGCGCCAGGAAACAGAAAGCAAGAACACCACTCAGATCCTCGACTTGAAGTGCTTTGCTTTCTGGTCCAAGATGTTTTACAAGTAGATGCTGACTTCTGAGCTAAAAGTATGGCAGTCTGTGATGTACTCAAGTGCTCCCAAGGGATAAGTGTGAAATAATCCAACTCATTAAACTGTTAGCCACTTGCAAGTAAATTCAGTCCAAGCTACATTTCCTCCGTTGGGATTTTTCTTTTTTCTTTTTTAAAGCTACATATAACTGTACTTTCTTTATTAATACCAATGTTAACATGTTGATTTTTGTTTTAATTTAACATGACATTTTCATGGTAACTTGTTTATAATGAAAGGCAACATTTCAGTCTAATTTCAATTATGAACATGTTGAATAATATCAAAATGAAGGACAAGGTGAGTAAAATAATTTAATTCATTTTAAGACTTCGTTCGGAGGTTACTGTTGTTGCTATTAATTTTGGTCTTTTTTTAAACAAAAGGGGTTTCAAGAACTTTATAAAAATCAAATGATCTTTAAAGATCATTCCAACCAATTACTAACTATAATACTTCAAAATGCATTCATTATAAAAGTAGGTCTAAATTCAGTTAGAATGTTATATTTTATTTTTTATTCCTAGAGTATAGGAATTACTATGACATTTGAAAAATACTTATTTGGTATCTATCGAAACACATTTTCAGAAATTGCCTAAACAATATTTTAAACCCAAGTCCACACATTTTAAAGTCGACACCAACATAATTACTATACTCAAAGAGAAAAGTATTGTGGCTGAAAATGACAGCAATGTGACAGCAGAACATCTAATTTTTCTGTCTCATTCTTCCTTCATATCAGTGGGAACACTGAAAGTACTGCGAAGTGCTGTAACATCTGCATTTATATTGAGTGACATAAAATTCAGATTTATGACCCAGGGACCTAATTAAAGCAAAAGGTGGTATGGAAAATGCCTAGAACTTATAGTTCACAGGCATAATAAATCGTTAAGTGTCAAAAAAAAAAAGAGAAAGAAAGAAAGAAAGAAAGAAAGAAAGAAACAAACAAACTGGGGACTACTTAGCCTGAGCTCAGAAAGTTGTGATGTGGTCACAAGCAAGGCCAAAACCTCAGGGGCTGACACGAAAGGTTTTTTTTTTCCTGCTGATTTACATGTGCTTTAGCCAAACTGCAGACCTATTGGTTGTTCGCCTCACCCCATGGTTCTGGGGCAGCCCCTATAAGAGGGAGGGGCAGAGTCATGGCAGAACCATGGGATAGTTTTAAAGCTTCTGCTTGTTCGTGGTACATCTCACCTCGACTGATGTTTATGGCCAAAGCGAGTCACAGCTGAGGTCAATGATATATAAAACTACTCCTCTAGGCAGGACAGGCAGTGGGTGTCTGGATATGGTAACAATTTACCATATAAACCACAGGAAAAGATGAAAAATTCCAAAGAAAATATTTGAATTGCTTCTAGTTGTATCACTCAAAGATAACCTTTGTCATCATTTTTGGTTCAACTTTAGCCAAAGCAAAAGAATAGCATTCACACTATTTATAATACACTTTTTTCCAATCAATGACACATAACTGTGGGCCTTTCTAAAGGCAAAGATATTTCAAGAATATCATTCTTGGGCCAGGGATTTAGCTCAGTGGTGCCACCGCCTGCTTCACAAGCGCAAGGTCCTGAGTTCGATCCCTAGTACCAAAAAAAAGAGAGAATACTAAAAAAAAAAAAGAGAGAATACTGTTCCTAACTACTATACATCAGGCCCCTACAAAAATATGCCACCGTATATTTAACTACTTATCTACTGGACCACTTAGGTTGTATTCAGTACATTCTGAAACAGTGAAATTTATCATAAAGATAGTTCATAACAGCTAAATATTAATTTCTGGTTACTGTAAAAATGACCCTCATTGTTCAATACCTCCTTGCTTTATTTGGTCTCATCTGCTATCTTTGTTTAGGAGTGATTAATGAAACTATCTTTTCACATTTAAACTTTCAGGATTATTTTGCCTTACATGTCCCTCTAGTAATGATCAGGTTGAGGTTTTAGAAAGTTCATACTTTTAGAAGGGTTATTTCGCTTTTCACTTAATGTTATAGCTACAAGTTGGCCTTTCCCTTGCCATATCATTTTGTACCTTCTGGATTTTTGGTCCTTTGTTTCCTCTAAAGTTTGACAGCTTTTCCATTACAGTCTGCCTAGGTAGCACACTGACATTTTTATGGTTTTAACTTACTTTTCTATTTGCCAGGAATTTGAAAGGTATAATTTCTCTTTTAAGCTTCTATTTCTGTTTCCTTTTAAATTTCTCTAAATTGTGCTGGAACCTAGGGTCTGGAGGTGTGACAGAATCAAGAGTAAAATGGCATGTTTGGAGTTATCCCTATAAAGACCCCCTTCCCATCTTCCACGCCCACTATCACTAGAGGTCTCTCTCTACCTTGGTGACTTTATAAAAGGCTTTTGATAATTACATTTAGAATTGTAGAACACAGACAGATGCTGACACCACTTTTTCTGATTGAGGTCAATCGGGACTTCAGTGTTAAGGACAGGCTGTGAGACAAGCACCACTTCTAAAACTAAGAAAAGTAGGTTCCTTTGCTGCAAGTGAAGCTAAGATTGGCCACAATCAAAACTTGAGATGAGATATAGCCATCAAGTCAGGGTCTACTTGTTTATAGTTTTTGTTTGCGTTGATTTTAAATTTTTTGTGGTACTGGGAATCAAACAGGACTTCTCACGTGCTAAGCCCTGAGCTACAAGTATCTTCAGCACCTACAGTTTTAACATTGTCATCTAAGACAGTATTTGGGTCATTGACAGTTTGCTTTGTTTCAGTCTTTGCATGACTACAGAGAATCTGGAGGGCCCACATTAGAAGATCTTAGACACAAGCCCCTCGAAGCAGGACACTCCTATCAACTGAATGGTACCCTCATAACAGGACAGAATAGCTTAGTTTTTCATCAAGATGATCACTGGAGCAATAAATTTTACATTGTCATAGTATAGGATTTTTTTTCCTTGAAGACAAGAGTTAGTAAATTCTTTTTTAATTTCTAAGGCCATTAACCCACAAGTGAAAAACAGAAACACATGGATTAATTCCAAGATAAGCCAGAGACTTCTAGGAAAGATGGCCGTATGAGACCTAGCAGACACATTCCTAAAAAGAATTCTATATGAAGACCTGATTCAAAAATGGACATCTGAAATGAACAGACATTTCTCACACAAAGAAGGAGAAACATCAAGTAAATATATGAAAAAATGTTCCATATCACTGGTCATTTGAGAGATGCAGATGAAAACAACACTCAGATTCTACCTCACCCCACACAGAATGGCTGCTATCAAGAAATCAACCAATAACAAATGTTGGCAGGGTTGTGGGGAGAAAGGAACCCTTTTCCATTGTTGGTGGGAGTGCAGACTGGTGGAACCACTGTGGAAATCAATATGGAGATACAAAGAGCTGGGACTGGAGGTTCCATTTGACCCAGCCATCCCTCTGCTGGGTATCTTTCAAAAGAATTAAAAGAATCATATCACAGTAATATATGCACACCTATGTTTATAGTGGCACAGTTTCTAATAGCTAAAATTTGGAAACAGCCCATTTGCCCATCAGTTGGAGACTGGATAAAGAAAATGTGTTTTTTCTATAAAATGGAATACTACTCAGCCACAAAGAATGAGAAATTAGAGTCATTCATAGGAAAATGGATACATACTGAGGATATACTCCTAAGTGAAATAAATAAGTCACACATGTGTAAATACCGAATAGTTTCTCTAGTGTGAAAAGCTATAATGGTACATAAGATCCTAATGATATGATTGACAATGTGAAATAGGAAGAAAAGGGCTAAAGGTGTAGGGGAAGTGGGAAGGGTAGGGGAAAAGGAATAAAGGAAAAGAAAAAAACATGAGAAAGTGAAAAAATGGAAATAAAGTATTTGTAAATAGGGAAGGGAGGAGACTGGGGGTGAAGGGAGGGCAGGGACAAGGGGAAAACATGAGAACCAAGACCTGTCATGCAAAGGTACAAGATCCCAGTGATGAATGTAACTGTACTGTATGCCTAAATGTACCAATAAACTCAATGAGAAAAAAAAAGAATTCCAAAAATCAGGGACTGCAAGGACGTAAAATGGGGAGGTTAGTAGGACTTACCCTATGGGACAGTGGTCACTGTGTGCCTCAACACTTAAGGAATATCTGCTAGAATCACTGCATTCAGAACCAAACTCTGACATGGAAAACAACATACAACTCGCCTTCTCCAGACAGTGAAGTGGTCTTACAGGAAGGAAATCTGAGAAACTACCAGTTTCCCTGAAATCAGACAGGTGAGAAGCAAAAGGCACAGGAAAAACTTGCTACAGTCAACAGCTTTCTAAGACTACCGAGGCACAGGTATTTTGGCACAGCAAGAACACAGCCCCACCTTGCTCTTTACTGCTTTAGTTTTGGCTTCCCAAGAGCATCACGGACATGTTCCCAGAACATAAAGCCTTCCCTTCCCAAAGCTGCCCTCTGGGACGGTCACTGATAAATGAAGGAGGAAAAATGTCTGTGAAGATACAAGCCTCCTGATGGTGACCGACAAGACTGGACTCCCTCTTTACTCCCTTAAAGCCTTATTAGGCAAGTGAATAATATAAAATACCTCCTTCATTACTCCAGTCTTCAGCATGAATTTTGAGAGGAGGATTTGAATGGTAACCAAGTATAGTTGGCACAGATAACCATTTGACAAAAAGCAAATCTAATATAAAGAAATGAAAAAATTAAATATATATATATTTTTTTCTATAAAAATATTCCCCCAAGGAAGAGAAAACTCTTATAGGCCCAAGACAGAGTGCCTATATGGAGTATGAATTCTAAGGAAAAAGAGGCAGCTTTGGAACATACATATTCTACATTTTGACAAAAAATGAAGTCTTTGATTAGTTTGGATGCAATGGAAACTTAAAAATTGAGAAAACTTAAGAAATTAAGTAAACAATGACATCAGAATTTAAAGTCTCTAAGAAGATACTAATGAAGCAAAGAATGATTCTGTAGAAGAAAATCTAGCTAGTAATAAGAAAAATAAAATTGAGGAAACCATCTTATAAACAGAAAAAAAAGGGCAAAAAAATAAACGGTGACCAAAAAAGTTAATATACAGTAATTAACTTAATCTACAGATATCTGGTCCTGAACAATAACTTAAAAAAAAAAAAAGAAAGAAAGAAAGAAAGAAAGAAATAATATTCAAAAATATTCCTAAACATAAGGATCAAATAAGGATCACTTTTAATTAAAGATCACGTAAGGAAACAAAATTAGTAAGAAGCAACTAAAGATTGCCACAGTGAGATTGCTGAATTTAGATTACTTTTTGTCAAGCAATTCAATAAACTGAAATTAATGATAAAGTAAAAAGAAGAATGGGTTAGTCTTACAAAATTTTTGAAAATATACTTTGTTTTGGCTTAAAAAAAAAAGAAACATATTGTAGAATATTTGAAAACAAAGTAAAAACCAAAAGTACTTGCTCCTGTCCCCTTCTTTCCCTGCCCTCCCCCCTCTATATGATGAAGTGAAAGAATAAAAATAACAGCAATTGAAGAATGTGCAAAATACTATAATGAGAATATTACATATCTTTAAATGTAGAGCATAGCTAATGCTATAATGAAAAGAAAATGCATGGCCTTAATCATTTGCATTACTAAACATGGAACCATAAAAATAAATGCACTAACATTTATAACTTATTAAGGTAGAAAAGACAGCGTAAAATAAAAAGAATTAAACAACATAAAATAAAAACAGCTACTTCTTTGAATTGATGGAACAACTGTGCCGACTACACACAGTGTGTGTGTGTGTGTGTGTGTGCATGCGCGACATTGTAAAGTTATAAAAACATACAGTATTGAAGAGTAGAAGACACCAAGTTATGGGCCACTGTTGCAATCTACAACCAAAACTAGTATTTAAAGTGAAAGGCAAAATATTCCACAAGCACCCTCATAGACTTACAAAGTATGTCCTCAATTTAATATCCACTCTCAAATTTTATAAAACTCCTAGAAAATGAGAGTATGTCTTTATGTTTGTGATGTTTCTATGGAAACACAAATGAAAGCACACACATATACACATCTAGCAGCAGGCTTCATGTTGATATTAGTAAATCATTTCCATTAAGATCAGTGAAATAGGCCGGTTATTGCCTTATTAACACTATCCTCAAAGTGCTAGCCAGTGAGAAATGAAAATTTCCACCTGAAATACTCAAGAGAATCAAATGAAAATCAATACACAAAAAAACTTTTAGAAAGTTGTTTGATTCAAAACTGACAGACAGAAATAGCTTACTTATGTCTCAAAATTGACCTGCAGAATATCTGAGAATAAAAGTAAGAAGAAATCCAAAACACCCATTCCTGGAAATTAAGGAATATTTCCTGGATAAAAGACTGACTTCATAAAGCCATAAAATTACAAGAAATAACACTATTAAGTATAAGTAAAACCTGCTAAAATGTATTTCAATTCTATTTTATGTTTGTTTAAAGTAGAGAAATAGGGAAGAGAGTTGTTAGGGTAGAAAGGGACATAGAGACATCTCCTGTCTCTTTCACACATACACAACAGAACAGACATCAGACCCACTGCAAGGAAAGCCTGAAATGCACACCCACATATAATAGCATAAAGGAGAAATATATGCTTTTCCTAGCCCATCAAACAACATCTATGTCTTATGGCCTCAACAATGATGGTAAAAAGGTGACATGATTATTTATTTTTATGACGAATCCTATGTGGAGAAATCACTTCCTATTGTTCAATGTACATACAATTATGCAAAAAGCTGGGCCCATCCAAGGAGGACAGAGAATGTCTCACTTTATTTGAGACATTTATATCTGAGGTATAAGTAAAAGTCTTATTACAAAAGACTTTCATTTTCCCAACTGATATTGCTTACAGATTTTTGAATGTCTAAATTTTCTTCAGTGATTTAAGAATACATTGTTCTATGTATTTATTAGTATCTTTTATGGTCTCTGAAAATCAGCTTCAATCAGTTATTTTCTAATAACACATTACCTTCTGTGAAATTATAATGCGAAAACATTTTTACTTGAAAATTGTTATTTGAACTCTCTAACGGGGACACGTTCCTAAATTTAATAATTATATTCAATTCTTTGAATATCGTACTTGGTGTGAAACTTATATTCCAGGAATATGGCTGAGTCTGCTGTTTTAGGTTTTGTTGGTTCTTGGATATTACACATTGAATTAGTCTTAATACTGTCTTCAAATCACTGTTGTCAGAAGGTGATTCAAAAGATGCTTCCTTATCCTGAAGACAGAACAACCTCTTATCCTATTTCCCCAGGCAATCCTTCTCTAGACATCTGTTACTTTTATAATTAACAAAACATAAATGGCCTTTCCAAAATTTATCAATGAATTAAAATAGCATATAAACCATCAACTTGAGGTTAGTGTCCTAAAAAGAGAACAGCACCTTTTTTCCAACAGTGCTCTCTATTTTAGGGGAAGTCTATTGCCAAACCTTGAATGTGCCTGATCTCACCTACTCTAGTGAAAAATCAATGATGGGAACATCACCCACTACCCAGTACCAGGCAGGCCTGGGTCCCAGACACTTTCTACCCTTTCATAGGAATGCACCTATCATCCACTGTGCAGATAAAGGAGTGGGAGCTGGGGCACTTATCACAGTCCTTGGTTTGTTTTCCAAATCTCTTTAAGCCACATTTAAACCACACACCAAATTCTTACATCACTGTTACCCTTGATTTACCAATAAATGAATGAACAAACTAAGCAATACATCAAGTTTTTTTTATAGCATATCACGTTTCTACAACACAGAATCCAAATTTATAGATTCTTAGCCTGGGACTCACGAAAAGGTTTAGCATATCCTCACCCCCCAGAAATAATATGAAACGTGCTGGGTATACCTGCATTTCATCTTCCTAGGGAGATATTAAATAGCTCTCCTCAGATTAACAAAGGGCTAAAAAAGCAGGACTACCTCAGGGGTTTACGTTTCTAAAAGGGCTGTGATGAGCATAGGTTTTTAAAAAAAATCCCTGAGGACAGAGGCTGTACAACATATTAACGTAATGAGATCACAGGACATTCGATCTTGAAGCTTGTGCAGTGGACATGCTTGAAAAGGCCATTTTGATACCATCATCTGATAATTTTACCAGTACCATTTTCCAAGACCTGTCAGCCACTTTTGTGTTCCTTATTTGGCTTCTGATTTTTGCTGACGTGTTTCAAAAGGATGACTGGGTAATGTCATAATGCATATTTTAACAGGAAAAATAACATTGGGAAAGACGGTAATGGATACTGATCAAAGCACAGCAAAAAGACATTCTTGCAAAAAACAGGAAATAAATGATTTCACATCTACTCTGTGACCTTAATGGTTCATAATTCCATACTGAGTGCATAAAATTTCTTACTAAGGCACCAAGTGACCTTGAATAGCACATGTCCTTTTCTCTGGAGGAATTTCTTGTCAAAATAACTTTTCTGCATGAAGTTGAGGTACACTGATGAGTTGGCTAAAAAAGGATTCCTGAGTTAACCCTTGTACATTGCTGGTGGGAACAGAAAATAGTGTAGCTGTTGTGGGAAAAACTGGTGTGACAGCTCTTCAAAATGTTAAAAATGGAATTAGCATGTGATGGAGCCATTGAACCTGTAGTTATAAGCCCCAAAGAACTAAAGACACGAGTCTGTATCAGATACTGTACACCATGTCAATAGTTCCATTATTCACATTAGGCAAAATGTGCAAACCACCCCAGTGTCCATTCGTGGGTGACTGGGTAAAGAAAGTGTGGTACAAAACGTGGGACAGTATTATTCCGTCAGAAGGAAGTTCTGACACATGCACAATGTAGAGGAGCCTTGAGGACACTGTGCTAAGCCAAATAAGCCAGGCACAGACCACTTGCTTCCATTTGTACTAGGGACACGGAGTAGTCAAATCTATGCAGAAAGGAGAATGACAGCGACCACGGTCTGCGAGGAAAAAGAGACAACGTTTAATGGGTACAAAGTTTTCGCTGAAAAGATGAAAAAGTTCTGGTGACAGATATAGAACAATGTGAACATACTTGATGCCGCAGAAAATGTTCTGCATTCCCAGCTATAATGACTTTGATGACAGGCAGACATACATCTTTTTTTTTTACTACTTTGTGCTCAGGTTTCATCTTCTTTCCTTAATCTGTCACAAATGTTATACCAATCTATTATTTCCATACTTAGACACACAATGTAATTGAATATATACTGCACTGTGTTTATCAATTTTGCAAGATCCCTAAGGGTGGGGACTGTATGACTTTTATCACTGGAGTCAGATGTCATGAGCTACATAAAAACCACTCAGAATGTTTGCTGAGTGTATCACTTTAGTTAGACTTAAATTCTCTATTTTATCTATTAAGTATAGTTAGTCGATTTCTCACAGACAGCCAGAGAGAGCTACTTTAAAACTATATTTCCCAAATTTTTACGAGCTGCTCCTCAGACAAAGGCCTATTATCTAGAATATATAAAGAACTCAAAACAATCAGCCCCCCCCAAATATAAAGACCCAGTTCAAAAATGGGCATCTGAAATGAACAGACATTTCTCAGACAAAGAAGTAAAAGCAGCAAGTAAATATATGAAAAAATTTCCACATCACTGGTCATTCGAGAGATGCAGATGAAAACAACACTCAGATTCCACCTCACCCCACACAGAATGGCTGCTATCAAGCAATCAACCAATAACAAATGTTGGCAGGGTTGTGGGGAGAAAGGAACCCTTCTCCATTGTTGGTGGGAGCGCAGACTGGTGCAACCACTATGGAAATCAATATGGAGATACCTCAAAAGCTGGGACTGGAGGTTCCATTTGACCCAGCCATCCCTCTGCTGGGTATCTTTCCAAAATAATTAAAAGAATCACATCACAGTGATATATGTGCACCCATGTTTATAGCAGCACAGTTTGTAATGGCTAAAACTTGGAAACAGCCCATTTGTCCATCAGTTGGAAACTGGATAAACAAGATGTGTTTTTTCTATAAAGTGGAATACTACTCAGCCATAAAGAATGAGAAATTAGAGTCATTCACAGGAAAATGGATACATTTTGAGGCTATACTCCTAAGTGAAATAAATAAGTCACACATGTGTAAATACCAAATAGTTTCTCTGGTATGAAAAACTATAATAGTACATAAGATCCTAATGAGATAATTAACAACGTGAAATAGGAAGAAAAGGGCTAAAGGTGTAGGGAAAGTTGGAAGGGTAGGGGAAAAGGAATAAAGGAAAAGAAAAAAAATATGAGAAAATGAAAAAATGGAAATAAAGTCTTTGTAAATGGGGATGGGAGGAGGGGTGATGGGAGGGTAGGGGTAAGGGGAAAACATGAGAACCAAGACCTGTCATGTAAAGGTACAAGATCCCAATAATGAATGTAACTGTACTGTATACGTAAAATGTACCAATAAACTCAATTAAAAGTAAAACAAACAAACAAACAAAAAACCACTATATTTTCCCAATGACAACCCAAATAATTTCCTACTTGTTTCATAATCAGCTGAAGAGAAAGACTATACAAAGTTCAGCACTCCCGAGAGAAAACCCTTGGTCTCTTAAAAAAGATCCGCCAGGCTGCTAATGGCACTCTAGGGACCCCGGGCATTATTAGGGTTTGTTCTCCCTGGTGCTGAGTTGTGCATTAAGAATAGGGAACAGAGGCAGCAGCATTAATTCTCTCAAAACATTGCTGATGGATCAGCCTGACCACAAAGAATTACAGCACCTGTCACCTCCCTAATTTACGAGCTATCTCCTAACATAATTACAGGCCAGTAAATGCTTCAAGTTGGAGCTCTTCTTTTCTTGAAACCCAACTATTAAACATGCCTATATGTGTCTTGTGGTTATTTTTTGTTTGTTTTTAATTTTACACTTAAGAAACTTTAATGGATTTCCTGGTTTTGAAACCAATCCCAATTCTGCCATTTTCTAGCTATGACAGCACAGGCAATTTACTTAATCTCTCTGTTTCAGTTTCTTGTTCTATAAGACAGGGATAATAACTGTACTTCAGGGAGCTTTGAGAAGTAAATAATCTGTGTCAAATGCTTACCATTATCACACACCCTCTTCTAAGCCCAGCCTCCGAGTTACTCTGAGAGAGCACACGGCCTGGAGGGACACACTGCATGTCCTTGCACATCACTTCCTTGAATACAGCAAATCCAGAGAGTTCCAACTTTTAGGCTGATTTGGTCTGTGACACTATTTTATTCAAAACCTTTATGGAAAAAGGTGTGCTAGTTTGCCATCAAAGCATAATCAGTAGTGAGACATGTATAAAATTTTTTTAAACTTATAAAAATAGAAACTATGTATGAGTATATTGTTAAATGGATTTTGTAGCAGTACTTATTAAAAATATGGCCCACATATCAACAAAAGACAACAGAATGATCAAATATCACACTAATTATTTTAGTGTCGAAAATACTTTGGATATTGACAGAAAGGAATGGGCTTCCTGATGATTTGACAAATCATATTTGTGGCACAAACAGAGCATTAATTTTGTAAGTTAGAACTAAAAGAAAATGAATTTCAAAGGGCCTGAGCTCAAGTCTTCTCTTTTTCAGTAGCGTACATGGTTTTGTGTCTCAGAGCAGATACAAAGTGGGAAAGACACATCTGAGCCCAATCTACCTCCCAGGATTTAATAGGAATGAAGAAATAAAAAGTAGTTTAAAATATGTAATCATATAGAAATACTGGGGTAAAGCTGGAGGCTGAATACAGAATCTATTTCACTCAAAAATTCCACTGACATCTACTTAAAACGACAGTAAATGGACTTTCAAAAAAAGTTAAAACCCACAAGGGTGGAAAGAACAGGAGAGAACAACAACAGACATCTGGGTCATGAGGGTATGCTGTCACAAAACAGTAAGTGGAAGCTGAAAGAACACAAAGAAGATTTAAGACGTCTCTTGATGGAAAAAGCAGCTTCTCTTCCCCTTCAGCATGGGAAGGGCCAATGCTAAATGCCTACTTCGGAGGTGCTAAGAGGTGAGCCTGGGACCAACATGTAACCGGGAATTTAGTGGAAATGCATAATATTGAGTGTCCTCCTATTAATAAATCAGAAACTCTGAGGGTTCTTCCTAGCTGTGATAGTTAACTTTTGTGTCAACTGGACTAAGAAATGCCCAGTGGATTGGATTAGCATAGTTTTCCCTGTGATTGAATGAATGGACTCACTGAAGACAGAGGACCCACCCTGAGTGTGAGTGGCACCAACCAATAGGCTTGTAGCCTGGATGAAACAAAAAGGGAAAGAAAAAGAAAGAATCCCTTCTGTTTCTTCAGAGGAGCCCCAGTCTTCACCTCCACCTTGGAGGTCCATCTCCTGGCTTCCAGTGAAGACTCATTAGCCTTCCAGAGTCTTCAACTGAACAGACTGTCAACTGGGCCCCATACTTCAGACCCAACACCATACCAGGGAACAGTCAGACAGTACCAGACACAGAGTCACTCCCAAGTCATGGACTTGCAGCCTCAAAAATAAAGAAACTCTTCAGATTTTTTCCTCAGAAATTAGAAATATTTTGGAGTAAGAGTCTAACAAAGCACTTAGCATCTAACATATACAATCATAAATGTCTTTATACTACAAAATTATTTCTAAAATCTTTAGAAAGCTTATGGAAATAATTTTTAAAATACAGACAATACAGTATTATATTTATGAAACTAAAAGAAAATAAAGCAAAAATATCTTTCATGAATAACAGGTTTTCCATTATCCAATTATCCTTGCAATGGCAAAAACTCTGGGATTTCAAACTCAAAAACTACAAAATAACACAGGCATTATCTTTGGCCATGCCAACTACAGAGTTATGATTTAAGAGATCAGACAAAAAATATTTTAGGCTTTGAGAACCATACAATCTCTTTTGTAACTACTCAATACAGGTGTTGTAGTGGAAAACACACACAGACAATATGCAAAGGGATAAGCAGGGCCATGTTCCAATAAAACTTTATTTGTAAAACAGGCTGTTAGCCAAATTTAGCCCATGGGCTATAGTTTGCTGGACCCTGTAGCAGACCATGAATCATGAGGATATAGTTTGGGACCAGATGGTAGAGGATCCTTTCAAACACACAGGTTATCAAACAGCTAACAGGGCAGGTAGGCCTATTGATCTGCATGAAAGCTGACAAGTCATTTAGTCTACGGATTCTGAATTTTAATTGTTTGAGCCAACTTCAACTGTCTGCCCTAGCATCTAAAAGAAGACAGGGTATGCTTAGAAATGCACACATGGGAAAAATACTAAGACAAAGTAGGGAAGCTTGTTTTGATTGGAATAAAATTTTATTTGTGACACTAGTTTTAACTAACTGTACCAGGAAAAAAGATTTGCTAAATTTTAACTAAAGGATTAAAAACAACTAGCCCAAGAATATTTCAGAAAAATGCAGGAATTTTAAAAAGAAAAAAGGATCTTGAGAATTGCTAAGAGAGCAGATTCTGAAAACGTTCTCACCACAAACACAAGTATGTGAGGCAAAGTTAATTAGCTTGATTTACTCTTTCCACATTCTATACATTTCAAAACAATATGTTGTACATACACAATGTTTGTCAATTAAAATTTTTTTTAAAATTTTAAATTGTGGTGGCCAAAAGGAGAGCTGATTTACTAGAAGAATCTGAAATCTCTACAAGAATCTTTTCTAGAGCTATTTCTCAAAACACTACTTTATGGGCTGCAGAGTATTTATTCTAAACATTAAAGGCACTATTTTGTTCTTAGTAATAAAATTAGCTCATGAATACCTTAAAAACACTTGAGAATAGTTTAATTTTTCCTTTCAAAAAACCTTTCCCAGTCAATCTTTGACTAGTTTTGAGAAATCTGACAATCATATTATTTTGATAACGATAACAATTCTATTATTCCTTCCACGTGCCCTTGAAATAAATTCTGAAAATATTTCTATTCACCATTTTTCCATCCTAAAATATAGATTATCTTCCTTTTCAATTATGCTCAAAAATCCATAGTACCCACGATTATATGATAATCATATTCATGGAACAAACCAACACATTTTTTTCTAAGTATGAGAATACTAGTCAGACAGTAGGAAAAAACAGTTGAAATATAAACTGAATCAAACTACCTAGGACACACAGTCAATGAACAAATGGTGAATGTTGATAATTCTTTGTTTTTCTGGAGACTTCATTAATATTTACTCTTTGATTAAAGTGCTCAAAAGGAACAAGAAGGAAGAGGAGGAAGTGGTAGGGAAAAGAAGACTAAGAACACATTGAATTGTCTTTGATCCTGAAGACCCCTATTTTTGTCCTAAAAGTTTTATTTTGTTGTGTGCAGAGCTTAGGTCAAGGCTCACAGTTTTGCCTATGGATGTCCAACTGCTCAAGTATTATTTGTGGAAAACGCTATCCTCCTTTCACTGAATTTCTTTTCTACCTTTGTCAAAAATTCGGTGAGCATGAAACAGGGGAAAAGATAAAGTAACTCTCCTTGTAAGTTTTATTATATTGATGCAATTTAGGTTGTTAAACTGACACTTTTTTGGTGGGTACTAGGGATCGAACTTGGGACCTCGGACTTGTGAGGCAGGCGGCGGCACACTGAGCTAAATCCCTGGCTCTAAACTGAAACATTTTTAAAAGGCAGGATTTCTCTGGTCCAAAAATGAGCCATGGAACCAAGTCTAGAATTCAAGAGTATTCGAGGAATGGGTTCTGAACACCAGCACTCTTCCTGCAACCCTTTCCTGTTTGACTGTGGCTCTTTCCTCTTTGCAAATGAAAGCAACACTGTACTCGATTTGGTACACATTTCTGGCATTTCTTCACCAGTAATTTTTTTTAATGTTTTATTTTGGATTAACTTCAGGCTTGCGCAAAATTTGAGACATATTACCGAGTTTCCACACACTCATCACCAGGATATCCTTCAGTCCTCAGCAGCTTTTCAGGGGCTGACAAACAAGGGAATTTCATCTTAAAGTGTTAACCATTTATACTGCCAGCTGAACAAAACCAGAAACACATCTGGAAATAAATTCAAATCTGTAGTTACTGGTTAAGTAAACTCTACAGAACTTGCAAATTTAGTATTCTAACCACCACCATTCAGTTCCCCATTCATGTGTCACCTCAGAATAGGTACAATATCCCGTCACTGTCTAGTGCAATATTCTTTTCCTTTCATTCACACCATCTGACTCACTCACTAGCCACATTTGTGAGCTGGCTGACTTTCTATCCCCAAGGGCCTCACTGTCCTGTCTTGCTTCTTGCTCCCTGTTATAACCCCAGGGGCATGGAACAGTGTCTGGTAGATACTCAATAGATCTCTGGAAAAATGAATGAATGTGTGAAACCTACATAAATGAGTGAACAATTTGGATCTATTGGGGATGATGTAAGACACATAATAAAAGACACATCTATTTAGATGACTGCTGCTCTGAAATTTCAAACCTTTACATATCTACCACCAGCTGTTAAGAGATGAACTTTGGAGAGTCAAACTTCTTATGCTGGCTCATTGCAACAGTTCTTCCTGGCATTATTCAGTCAATATGCAAAGTCAATAAAGTAAATTTTTCAATCATCCTTAGAGTAATTAAAATATAAATCATTCTTCCATATGCAAAAGCCGATTTGCAAAAGATCACAAATACTGGACTCCAAACTTATAGTGGTTTGGGAAGGAGACATTGTGGAAAGGTATGTTAAAAGTTTAAAATGTATAGGGGGAAAGAAGCCTTTCTTTCTTCCTTCCCAACAATTACCTGTGACATTCAGGTTCAGGAAGCCCCAGGTTGTATGAGGAAGGAGAGGAAGGTGGAAGGAAAGAAAGAAGGGAGGAATACTGTTCCTATATTTTCTGTAAGTACTTATATTTTCCCTCCCATAGCCAAACAGTACACATTGTACTGTATTCCAGAATACGCACCATAAAATATCCATTTATAAAAATAGGACTAAAACACGGGGGCACCTTTGGGCTCTGTGCTTCACTTAGAGGGTCAATCTTTCCTTTCTTTCGGGATCTGCACTATGATAAAGGGTGGACATTAAAAATGCATTCACTGCAGCACAAAGCAATCCACTAGCCAAAGAGCACACTAATTTCACAGTCACTTCTGGAACATCCTCTGCTATGATGTAATGAATTGCAAATCATTCAAATTATCTGGAAAAATGGAAGATTTAATAGACTAACCTCACTGCCAAGAAATACATCAACATTAATACTAAAAATAGAGTCAAAGTAAAAATTCATCTTCTGATGCCAAGCATAAATTCTGTAAAAAAAAAAAAAAAAAAAAGCTCATGAATGTGCAGCTTGGAAAATGTCCCCAGAAGTACTAATGCCACAACCTTCCACTGTGGGGATCACTGACATGGAGAAAGCAGAAAGCTTCAGCAAATTTGAATTGTGAAGACCAAACTCACTACGCCTAACATGGTAAATGGCATATGTGAAATAGCTCTGAAAATAGCAAGTGCAAATGTCAAAGATGACAAGTAGAACACAGTAAGTACTACTAGCACTGTATGAGTCAATTAGGTCATTCCGGCAAAGAGAAAACTATCGGTTGTTTTTTACTATGAAAGATTATTAAAAATTGCACACATTTTTAAAAATGTGTGTATGCATTAACATGTAGGTTTGCCTGTATGGAAAAACCAAGGACAACATTTCAGCCATTTTTAATTGTAGGTCTACAAACTCACTTAGTCAAGAAGGAAAAGGTGGGTTCTTATTTCCACATGATGCGAGACTGCAGACAGGAAATTGACAAAGGTTAACGATATTTTTGCATGTTTTCTACTTATCCTTAAAACGATAAAATAGAACTGTTTACTGACATGACTAAACATAATCAGGATTACAACATATTATTTTTAGAGCTGACATAAAAGCAGAAGGTACAAGAAACATTTTCTTGTGACTTGGTAATGCCTCACTAATCTTTTGCCTATTGAACCCTGCTTTTGGTTTTCAGCCTGTATAGCTCACCTTGTATCTTGGAATCAAAGTCTTCTAGATTGGCTTAACTGTCAGAGCTGTTTCACAGTGGTTTATCCTCAGATGGGTGTAGCTCCTCTCCTTTGGACGCTGTCTGTCTGTTAGCCCTGCTGGGATTATGTGAGTAAAACTGCAGAGGTGACTCCTTAAATCTCTTCGTTTGCTAAACACAGCAAGGGGCAGAACCTGAAAAAGAAAGATTACAGTCATAAAATACATCTCTACAGAACTCCCTTGAGCCTTTCAGGAGGACTGCCTATGACCAATCAGGAAATTCTCTCCAATACATCTTTCAAAGAGAAAGTTCATATGGCAAGGTGTCTCTACTTTTTATTTCATTGGCTCCATCTTATGTAACCTCAGAAAAGTAACCATTAAACTCCTCAGTAATCAATAATATTCATAATTTCCACTTTGCCCAGAGTTTGGAGTGAGAATTCTCTCAACTGATACAGCAAATATTTTCTAAGTGAGAACAAAGTTTATTTTCCAGAACCCAGTTCAGACCCCTGATGAAATGTAAATCTCAGACAGGGGTTTTTAAAAGAAGTATGAGGCATACATCATCACACACATACAGGGATGTGGAATCCCTGGTGCTCTGATGAAGACCTATTAATAATAACTTGCCTTATGAACTGTTACTGGACTCCCAGAGCAATCCCAAGCCACGAGAACTGACTATGCTAAGTCTGCAACTCGACATAATTTCGCAGAAAGCAAAGAAACAGGGTACTATGAGAAATTAAATATGTTCCCTTAAAAAAAAAGAAAGACAAAACCTGACAAGAAACCCACAGTGGAAGGTATACTAATTACCCTGATCCTGAAACAGGACACCAGCTTTCTCCTTCAAGCCTTAAATCCCTCTGAAGATGTGTTTATTCACAAGATTGCTTTAAAAACTACTACCCAGGTTTGCTTTTTTCTTTTCAAGTCTGCTCTTTCATGCTACTTTGCTTTTTGTCTCTTTTTACTTATGGAAAAGGAATAAGATGCACCCCCTGCCCTACCCACGGAAACACTATGACTTATGAAACTGCAAAAGAGGTCTAACCAGCAGCCTACACTCTGAGTACTCATTTAAGTACCATCTTTCTGTAAAAACAAAAAAGTGCTTCTTCCAAGTCTGTCTCCATCTTTTAAAAGTGCAGAAAGTTTATGTGTCATATGACAATCCCATGTATCTTACCGGTCTAAATAAAATGTTATTGTTGACTATAATGATAATACAGAATAACTAAGGTTAGTGTCCATTGAGATTATTTTTATATGTTCAGCAATTTATCTTTTTATTTTCTACACACACAGCTCAATGTATGTTCTTTAATCTCATATATTTATAGGCAGATGGAATATAAATGGTCAGCTATAAAACTCCCCAGGTCACGTTTTCCTTGCTTTTCCTATGTGGACTGAGCCAAGCCGGGAGGAAAGAAGCATGGTCAGAGCATCCTCCGCCATCCTGCAGTTCTTTCTGCCCCTCATCCCCGCCCCTACAGGCCTCTGGCCTTTCTGTTCTCTGCAAGTTCTTGAAAACGGCCATTTGGAACCATAAAGAAGAACAGAAGACCACTGGGTAAGGTTAAGATTCTCACTACTCCTGTTTCTCCCAGAAGCAGCAGAAGGGAAATAGAAAAGGTGAATCTTACCTCCTACACCTAAAGTTTTGCTTTCCCCCCATCAAATCATATATATTGTATGTGCATTCTCACAAGCTATGTACATCAGACCTGGGACCAAGTAGCATTTTTCTACTTCCTTCCCCCCCCCACAGTCTTTGCCAATATGCCCTTCAGAATCCAGCTCAAAAACCACAGTTTCTAACTCCTTCAGTGACCTTCTCTGCTAGAAAAGCAGCTGCGTACTGCACCTGGCCCCTTTGGTCATCTCCACTCCTGTAAGGCTGTCCTGGTCTTACAGGCAGTTACCTGTGCTGGCGCCTCTTATCTCCCCTATCAGACAAGTACACTTTGGGAAGCAGGGAGCAGCACTTGGATTGTTGCACACAGTATGTGTGAGAGTTAAAAGTGGAGATGTACAAGGTTTCAATTTATATTTGCTCTGTAAGGAACTAATCTGTTCCCGTCCGTTTTGCTTTTAAGACCACATAAGTGAGTATTTTCACACTGTGTATGCAATGTCAAGACCTAGGAGATTTGGCCTATTCTGAAAGTTTAATGAATGTTCATGTGGACATACTATACAATTTTCAAAAAGACAACCACCGAGACAGAGTGTAGCACTTTCTATAGCCTACCAGGAGACTGAACACTCAGAGTTAAAAATTAGGACCACACTACTACCACAGGGGTCAGGATAACCAATCATCTCTGATAATCACTCAAGACAGGAATAGTATAAATGTATGTCTTTGGTTTCAAAAGGTTGATTAGAACAGAGTTTTATAGAGCCACACTCACATTCTATGATTTCAGGTGACTAATGTATTAACTTTGATTTGAAAGCGAAGAGTTCACCAAGTGGCCACTCAATCTTACTTTAATTAAGAAGTACACAGGGTCCTATTTTACTTTGAGCACAAATAGTACACAGGGCAGAAGTCCAAAGGTGAAACGTTATAAAGTTTGAGCCTGATGACTCCTTGTGACAATTTTTAAAGCTCTAATTAAGAAATGCACTTATAGGGAGGGCACGGACAAGGGGGAAAAATGAGAACCAAGACCTGTCATGTAAAGGCACAAGATCCCAATAATGAATGTAATTGTACTGTATACCTAAAATGTACCAATAAACTTAAAAAAAAAAGAAATGCACTTAGAGAAGGGAAGAGGTTCTTTTCAAAAATATAACCAAGACTGGTGCCTTTTTTTCCTTACAGCTTTTCTGGTTTTTATCAACACATATTGACAAAAAGAGTCATGCTGTGATTTAAGGATACCTCTGCAGAACCAAAAAAGTTTCCAACATCTTCCTTCTAAGATACTAATAAGTGAAAAGATGTAAAGGTTGGAAAGATGGATTTAAATAAATTCAACCCACACCAACCAGTACTCAGGTAAGAGACTCTGGAAAGTCAATGGTTCCTTCTGAATGGCTCATTCAGGAAGCAAATGATCCATTATCTTAGCAACAGAATTATTAATCCTGGTGACTAATCGTCCCACAGCTTGAATCTTGCCTCCTATACACCGCGTCCTTGTCTAGCGCATTCTCCACACCTTCCTCTCATTTCTTATTTAAGCCTGTCAGAGTCCATGGCATATTCTATCAAAGACAAGACTGTACCATACAGCTACTAAGTAAATGTATGTGTGGGACAGCGGGCTGCAGACAAGAAAATAGCATAGGAGCATCAACAGGTCTTCTAGTGTTAAAAACAAACTTTGCTAGAGAGACTCCTCCGGGAAACAAGTCAAGAACAAGGTAGAGAAAGAGAAAAAACAAAACAGATAAAGAAAAGCACCACATAGCTTTGGGGCTTGCACCAAGAGATACTCTGTCCCTCTAATTTTTTATTGGGGTTGGACTCATGGTCCCGGTGGGCTGCTCAGACAACAGAGCAGTGGTGTTTGTCCCTTAGATGCAACATCTTTGTTTCCCTGACCAGGAGCCAGATGTGACCAATGAGTCGCCAAATGGAGACATGACAAAACAAGCTCCATCACTCTGTAAAATAATAAAGGAAAGTTTTGTAAAAACAGTAAAGACAAAGACAACAGTAATAACCAGAAGAGTGTTTACACAATGCCAATAACTTATATATCAAATCCATTTCACAAGGGAAAAAAAAAGAAATTAGATGCTTTTTGACTTTGAAATGAGATGCTATTTTCTGTACATATGTGGCCTGTGGTTTTATTTCAATGCTGACATTACTTCTATAAAGAATTGGTTTCAATTTAGGGATAAACATCTTATACTTGTATTGCTTTTTAAAAAAATATGTAGCCCAAGACATACTTCAAGACCTTTCTTTGCTAACTTGTTTATTTTATCTATCACCACCATGCAAGGTGGTGAAAAGATCACTGTTTTACTTTTTTCACTGACAGCAGTGTTTTGATACGGAACTTATTTTTGTCCTTCTTCCCTGTGATAATCCAAGTACACCAAGGGTTTCTACCCTGTACCTCAATCTTAGAGAATACATTTTAGTACTGCAATTCAATACATTTTATGGAAACAGGTTGTCCTGAAGATGAAAAATATACACCCCAGTCACTGTTACCTAATGACTGACTATCCCACCTTTCTTGAAATGTGTCTGATTTCATTAATGCTAGAATTTATTACAGAAATTAAAATGCATCAGCTGAAACAGCATATCAGTTTCCATAAATAGTGATTGATTGATATACTCAATAGTAAATCAAGTATGGAATTATGACATTAAAAAATCAAACCCAGCGACTAAAGAGGAATCTAGAAATATAAAAAACAGGCCTCCTTCCTTTAGGCCACTGAGAGATTAGCTAAACATAATGAGAAAAGCATGTGAATAATCCTTTTAAATTATAAAATCTGAAAATGTGTGTTGTGGGTATTCATGGCATGGGCATACAAATTTTAGCATGGAGTCTGTGGGCTGAGAGGGAAGTAGCTTAGAGGAAGTTGTTCAGAAGCGGAGACATTTGAAAGATGAGTAGTCAGGCAGGAAATGGTCCAGCAGGGATGAATAAAAGACATTTCAGTGAGAAAGCGTATGAAAATTAAGTGATGGGAAAGCGTAGTCTATAGGTCTAGTACTCAGAGCTGAACGTTCAAAAAAGGAGAGTTTGAGGAGGGGCCCCTGATAGGAAGTTTGGAACAGTGCGAGTCTTAATGATGGTGAATGCTGCATTTCATTTCACTGTGAGCTGTACAATATCAGGAGCAAAGTCCAGAGTAAGAAGTCACACGGTCATGCTTCAGAAGGCAGACCCACTGGCAGAACATATCCAGAAGAGCCTCATCTGTGGCCCAGAGGGACGTGGCAGCTAGTGGGAGAGTGGGCACCAGGCCAGGCCAGTGAGTAACTAATAACTGACATCTGACAGGGCTGACTGAGTCCATACAGCCCTGAGGATTTTCTTTTTTGTTTTTCTTTCTTTCTTTTGGTGGTGGTACTGGGCATTAAGCCCAGGGCCTTCACACTGAGCTAGATCACCTTACCTATTTTTTTTTTTTAATTAAAAAAAATTTTTTTTTGTTTGCCAGGGTTTTGCTAAGTTTAAAAGTTGCCCAGGCAGAGCTTGAACTTGCCATCCTTTTGCCTCATCCTCCCTTGGTTCTGGGAATGGACTTTTTTTTTTTTTTCATCTCAAAATAATCAGTGGGAAATAGAACAATTGCATTTTTTCTTTGAAACCCTGATCCAGGTAAATTAAAGAGAATCAGTCAGCCCTCAGGGTGTGCTGGGGACTGGTTCCAGGGCTCCCTTCAGATACCAAAATCTGAGGATGCTCAAGTCTTTTCTACAAAATGTCACAGCATCTGCATAAAACCTGTATACACCCCCCTATATCCTTAGCTCAAATAGGTATGCAACTGTCTGATGGCTGGGAAGTATTTCTCCAAATTCCAAACGCCAAGCAGAGGAAGGACCTGGTGCCTATTAAACATTCAAAGGATTTTTTTCCCTCTCCAACTAAATAGTTTCATTAACCTTAACAAAAAACGAGATGACTGATCATACAGGTAAAAATTCTGATTACACATTACTTAAGGAAGTCTACAATTTCATTATGCCCTTGGCAACTTCCATTTTATAGGATAAGTATGACAGAAATCACTTGGAATTTCTGTTTCAGGTGAATGAAACTGTATAAAAACTTGAGAATCCCATTAACTCTACAGCACTGTAAATATGCTTAAAACATATCCTAATCTTCTGAAAGCAGTATACTCCAGAGCATGTCAGCAACATCTTCCTGTAAAGATCCAGATCAGTAAATATTTTAGGTTATGTGGGTACAACTATTCAACTCTGTAATTGTAGCAAGAAAGCAGCCATAGATTAATATGTAAATAAATAAATAAGCATGGCTGGATTTTGTTAATAAAAGGTATTTGAGCCGGGCATGGTGGTGCATGCCTGTAATCCCAGCACTCAGGAGGCTGAGGCAGGAGGATTGCTGTGAGATCAGCCTGGGCTACATAGTGAGTTCCAGGTCAGTCTCAACTATATAGCGAGACCCTGTCTCAAAACAAAAAACAAAAACAAAAGGTATTTGAGCTCTAGTACACCTGACCATTTAAAATTGAGTAATTGTTTATTGTTTCCTAACAGTGTCACTGGTCAAACCTTGACACTGCAATTAAAGCAGAAATTGTGTGGCTGGGTATTTAGCTCAGTGGTTCTTCCACCTGCCTCTCAAGTGCAAGGATCCAAGTTCAATTCCCGGTACCCCAAAACTAAACAAATATGAATTTTGTAGCTATAACTCAATACAAATTCAACAGCTGTAATTGGAGTCAATTTTTTTTTTTTTTTTTTTTTTTGGTACTAGGGATTGAACTTGGGTCCTTGCGCTTGCAAGGCAGGCCACCGAACCGCTGAGCTAAATCCCCGGCCCTTGGAGTCAAATTATTTTAACAAATCAATTTATTTAATAAAGACAGGTAGCTGAGCTGTAGTGTGCAGATCCTGTCCACCAGACAGTCCAGCTGCGGTAGCCTGGGCCAGTTTCATTTGCTTTTCACTCCTTAATGTGCCCAACTCTGACCAAGTGAGAAAATACTCTTCTGATAAAATTGGCTGCAAAGAAAATTTTCACTGCCAATGGATGATAAAAGGGCAAACAAAATAAAAAGGTTTTAAGGAAGTGACGGACTCAAAGAGACGAGAGAAATAGTGTGTAACTTTAAAAGAGAATGGAGAACTTGGTGATATCTCAAATCACTGGAGACAGTTTAACATATTTTCTATATGGAAATATCAAAAATGTGACTATGAAACCAATTCAAAGAGCCCTCCAACACATGCCAAATATACTCATTAACTGAAAGAAAACTTCAGTGAAAGCTTAACATATTACATCAAAATATATTTAAGAAACTCGTAAATCATAACAGAATATTTGTGTGAGACAAAGGCAGGGAATTTGGAAATTCATGAAAGTCTCAGATCAAAATTTCTCCATAATTCTAATGATCACTAGAAAGTAAGGCTGGGGATCATCACAGCTTACTAATGTATATTTAATCTATAAAAGTTATCCAAAAAATTTTTACATTGGTTTAATGCTGCTTCTGCTAACCTACCATTGCAAGTGACTTACTAGCTCTGTGATCTTCTCCAAGTTATTTCACCTGTCCGTGCCTTGGGCTCCTCATCTGTAAATGTGTGTCCTCTATGGAGTTGTGTGAGAATTAAGTACATGCATGGGTGTAAAGAGTTAAGACCAGGCATATAGGAAGCGCTCAAGTGTTACAATATTGTAGCTGCTCTCCCGAGTCTCTTCTTGCCAAGTCAGACTTATTGGCTCCTCCTCCTCTGCCCTTTTCCTCCCCTTGTAGGTTACCCTTGGAGGTCTTGCCTCCTTTGGAAAGTCGGAAGCTACTCTTTGCTAGAGGGAGACTGTTAAATCCCTCTCCCACAGCTAACCTCTTTTCCAGACTGCATTTCCAACTGCCTACTGGCCATTTCCATTAAAATCTATCACAGGAACCTACAACTCACTGAGTTTGAAAAATCAAGCCCATTATTTTCTACCTTAATCCCTTTCTTCTCCTTGTATTCCTTAGATAATGACCTCATTATCTATCCTTAAACTAGAAACTACAGTTACTTTTTCATTACTATTTCATTTTTCTGCTCCCATTCTCTCCTACAAAACATCTTTCACTGTCATCGGAGTCACCTTTCTTAAAGCATGTATTTAATTGTGTTGTCCTCTTGCTCAAATACACTGTACTGCTTCAGGGGAAGGACCTGTGGACATAAAGTCTTGAGAGCTTCAGAGACCCTGGGAACTCTGCTTGGATACAAAAATTTGTCTTCTGTGGTTTGAACTTCTTTCCATTTAACTGCCATTGTGACAGTATCTGGAGGTGGAACCTGTAAAAAGTGTGTTTGTCAGGAGGGCATGAATGGACGGATGCTGTCATTGCAGGTGTAGTCTGCGGTCCCTCTCATCCCCCCCTCACCCTCCTCCTTCAACCCGGTGATGCCTTCTGCGCTGTTCTGATGCCACAAGGAGGCTGTCACCAGACACTGGCACCTGGACCTTGGATTTTCCAGCCTGCAGAACTCTTGAGCCAAAAAACGTCCGTTCATTATACATTACTCAGTCTGCATAATCCTATTACAACAGCACAGAGAAGACCCACGCTCCTTTAGAGGACAATTTTTAAACCTTCCCTTAGGTAATTTTAAATTGCATCTTGGTTACACTCCTATATCTGAATCGCAGGCCTGCTTTGGATACTGACTCATATTTTCCTGGAGATACGGACAATGAATAGCACTTCACCTCTTCCCGCTTGTGTGTGTGACATTCTCTTCCCCTCTATTTGGAATGCTCTTCTCTGGCTGGTGAACACGTAAGCATTCTTTTGTTCTAGTTCAAAGCTCAAGTGCCTCCTCTGTGAAGCCTTGCTCAAGCATACAATTATGCACGAACAACAAAAGGGCGCTAACTACATTTCTGGTGTCCGTATCCTATAATATCAGTGTGTAATTTCTTATATCCATAGCTTTACACTCTACAGAATCAATAGCCATGGATATTTAATCATACATTGTGTTTACGTAATGAAATCCAGGTATATTCTTACTGGTGTGCTTGGATTTTAATAAGGTCAAGGGTAAAGACTCTCAAGTGTGACTGCCTAGGTTCAAATTCTGGCTCAGCCAATTACCAGTAATGGGACCCTGGGCAAATTACACTGCTTCTTAGTGCCCCCATTTCATGTCCTGGAAAGATGGAGCGGTAACTGTACCTACTACCTCTTAGGATTATCCTGAGGATTGAATCAGTTCATATATATATCACTTAAAACTACATAAGTGCTTGCTTCCTATAATTGTAGTCATTTATTGATTAAGAGAGGCTGAAAGGGATCATTACAGAGAACATCAAATCAACCTTGATCACAGGAGCCTCTGGCTTCATTCAGCTGAGTCATTACGTGGAGAATTCCAAGAAGGATGGCCCTTCGCATTAATATTTTTATCAACTGAAAAGTGAAGCTTATCTGATAAGTTTCCTCCAATAGCTTTCAAGAGCTAAAACAGCAACCTAGAATATTTCTAAGGCACACTCGTCACAGGTACATGAATATAATTCCTTTGAACAGAAAAAACCAGAGCTGCTGTCTTCTAGGCAGCAAATCAATGGCCTCTTCATGGCTTACAATGTGCCTAATCTGAAGTTGGGCATTAGTATCATCCAACTGGGCAAAGAAAATCACTGTAAAATGTAGATCCTAACACCACTGAACCCAAGGAGGAATCTTAATGAGCACATGAGTGAAGTGGTCACGCAGCGTACTTGGGATGGCCCCTGTCAAAAATTACAAGCCAAAAATAGCTATTTTGAGCCATGCCATAAATACTGTGGAGTATTTTTATTCCCGATAAAACTGCCAAATAATAATTTGACAACAATTAGACATTATTTGCTAATAATGAGATATTAGGTTAAAATATCCGAGTTAGCATTGAAACTAGGGAAAAAGAGGGAAAAGTTCCAGTTTCTTAGCCTAAGGTCTTCCATTATATAACCCCAGCCCCCCACTAACACTCCATCTGTGGCTTCCATTGTATGCTTCCTGAAATCTGCAACCACATGGGCTGTCTTTCAACTCCCCAATGATACCCATTCTTTGCCTCCTTTGTGTGCTTCCTCTAAGTAGAACAACATTCCCCTTGCACTTCCAATGTCTATATTCCATTCTTTCTTTCAGACCCTGAAGGATAGTAGGAAACCAACTCCCATGGCCAAGGAGAAGTAATTGTTCAGGTTCTTAGCAACTGCTAGAAATTCTGCAATCTATCTTGATCAGAGATGACACAAAGGTCTTTTCTTTTCAAGACTGGAGGCTCTGTGAGGGCTGTGTCCATATATGCTCCATCTCCATAAGCCTGCCTGCACCATGGGGATGTATGTAACGTGGCAGGTGCTCCTGCTTTTTGCTACTGAATGCAAGAACGATGCTAATGTGTGCTAGAGCTCATTGCGGCTGATCACAAATGGACAAGTGCGTGCACTCAGATGAACTCTGCTGAAGAAAAGCTTTAGTTAAAAAAAGATATGTAGCAAGACTTGTCTTCTTATAAAATGAGAATTTTAATGCTGCTTGCAGAGCAAAGAAACCACTGTTTATATTGACCATCCAGTACTTGCCAACAACTATAACAGTGGTGTATTAAAAGCTTCCCTCTCATTAATGTAATGGATATACTTCCAAGTCAGGCAAATTATAAGATACTTGGTCTTCTCTTTCCATTAATATAGAGTCAAAACACTGTTTGTCTCTGGGCTTTGGATAAAAAGCTCTCAGGATTTGAGGATAAAGGATAATTTCCGTCATCATATCTAATCTGCCTTAAACTTTAAATACTCAAAATGTATAAGCCAGAGAATTTGACATATTTCAGAGCCCACCAGTCCCCAGACAGGCAAACGTTAACAAAACAATCTGGAAACATTAGCAGTAGGATGGCATTTGAGCCGAAGTTCACAAAGCCTAACATACCACTTTGGTGCTGACTTAAAGTGCTTACTGGATCACAGAGTTGAGGCTGACTTCACTCTTCTGCGAAGTCCAAGGCTGTGGTGGTCAGTGTGTGGCTGCCAGATCACTGGACAGCTGCCCACTGTCTCAGTCCTGGGTTCACAGGTGGCATTTCATTCCCTACTCAGGTCACAAACTGTTATGTAAGTTTTAATATGCATTCTTAGACATAAGTAATTTCCCTAAGCCTCAAGCCATGCCAGAAGAGATATTCTAAACCCAGATGGAGGAACAGACTCCACAGGGCTGTCTTGACTCAAGTTGTGTTAATGGGAAGTTTTCTGTTGAGTGATCTCTCTGGTATAGCTTTCAGTGGCGTCTGGAACATTCAGACTTTGGCATCATGTTACAAGTATCTATTGGATGACTGGAATGGCAACTAAATCCCTGGGCAGGCTTCAGGAGACTCTTCCATATTAAGACTGCTCAGTCTTTAAAATATTATATATATTTTTAAAGTGTAACTATGTTGGTCATGTGTAAACTCGGGTCAAGATAATGTTTAAAAGCTGGTACGTTGAGCAAACACTGCTAGTGGCACTGCCATAAATTATGCAATGTTTTAAAATTATATAAGAGATCCTAAAGAAGTATAAAGTTTATTTAATCTGTATTGTCTTTCATCATGGTTGTAATTGAATAATCCTAAACAAGTTTCTCTTGAGTTGCTTTTGTTTTCTGTGCAACAGTGATAGAATTATTTCAAAATGTCCTATTTCTTAGTTCTTTTACTGTAACACTCTTCATTTAGATTTCTGTTTGGTTTCCACAGTGACTTACTTGTTTGATTAGGCCACACCACAATTTAGCCACTAAACTAGGCATATTATTATTCTTATGACTAATCCTTCCTGTATTTTACAGATAGTACTGGCAGTAAAACTGGAATAAATGTTTATATGTTGATGCAATGAACAATGCCATTCATTACAATTCAAAATGTTCTTCTGGAAATTTAATTTGACATCAACTGATGGGAAAACAGGGTAGCCTAGGTCACGACATAACAGCAATTTTCTGGAAATTAAGAGCTTTATCTGGGCATAAGTGGAAGTCCATGAAAAAAGAACCCAGGTCTTGGAGTTAAACAGGTGTGGCTCAAATCTCAGTGTTGATATTTTTCAACAATGAAACCACCTGCAAGTTACTCACCCTGGTTCATCCTCAAGTCATTTGTCTGAAAGATGGAGATTTATGCTAATAAAACCTAGCTCAAATTGCTTTGGAGATTGTAGATACAATCGGTGTGTCACATAATGATGTTTTGGTCAACAATGGACTGCCATATTCATGTCTATTCATGTCCTTCCTTGAGCTGTGATGGCTGCCCCAAGGGATGTTCTAAGTCAAATCAAAACATTTACCTTCCACAGTCATTTTGATTTTGGGGAAGAACCTGAAGTCCAGGGTGCCAGACCCAGTGAATAAGTAGGATGAGGACACAGCGAAAGGTTTTAACAACCTGCCTTTCCTTCGATGGCACTTGACAGCAGCATTCACTAGTTTTCATCACAGCTCCTAGGACACTTACAGAAAAGGACTCCCAAAACGGTTTCAGAAAGTAGCAAGAATGATTGAATAAGTGTGTTTGGAGTGATGCAGTGTTTTGAGGGGGATTAATGGCAACATGTCTTTTACTGTAACAAATTTTAAAAATGTAAGCGTTCACTGTGTTTTTCAATTACCCTTGTATGATGGTGACTCCATAAGACCACAAGGAAGCTAAAAAGCTCCCGTCTCCTGATGATATCACAGCGATGGAAAGGTCATCGTGCCTGCGTTACTCACGTTTGTGGCAATGCTGGCATAAACAAACCTACTGTACTGCCAGTCACATTTTTTCATTTTCTCATACTTTTTTCTTTTCCCTTATTACTTTTCCCCCACCCTTCCCACTTCCCCTACACCTTTAGCCCTTTTCTTCCTATTTCACATTGTTCATTATCTCACTAGGATCTTATGTACTATTACAGTTTATTCACACCAGAGAAACTATTCAGTATTTACACCTGTGTGACTTATTTATTTCACTTAGGAGTATAGCCTCAAAATGTATCCATTTTCCTATGAATGACTCTAATTTCTCATTCTTTATGGCTGAGTAGCATTCCATTTTATAGAAAAACCACATCTTTATCCAGTTTCCAACTGATGGGCAAATGGGCTGTTTCCATGTTTTAGCCATTACAAACTGTGCTGCTATAAACACAGGTGCACATATGTCACTGTGATATGATTCTTTTAATTCTTTTGGAAAAATACCCAGCAGAGGGATGGCTGGGTCAAATGGAACCTCTAGTCCCAGCTCTTTGAGGTATCTCCATATTGATTTCCACAGTGGTTCCACCAGTCTGCACTCCCACCAACAATGGAGAAGGGTTCCTTTCTCCCCACAACCCTGCCAACATTTGTTATTGGTTGATTGCTTGATAGCAGCCATTCTGTGTGGGGTGAGGTAGAATCTGAGTGTTGTTTTCATCTGCATCTCTCAAATGACCAGTGATGTGGAAATTTTTTCATATATTTACTTGCTGCTTTTACTTCTTTGTCTGAGAAATGTCTGTTCATTTCAGATGCCCATTTTTGAATTGGGTCTTTATATTTGGGGGGGTGATTGTTTTGAGTTCTTTATATATTCTAGATAATAAGGCCTTTGTCTGAGGAGCACAAGCTGCCTTTACTAATGGAGCCAAACCGAAGAACTTCATGGAAGGAACCCACTGTCCTATAGGGCGAGGACCTGACCTGAGCCCACCACCAGACCCGACGCAGGCCCCTATCATGGTCTCCCTTTCACCACAACGCAGTCCACACTGTCCTACTCAAGCAGCTGAAGGAAGTGGCTGCCACCAACCTATCTTGGGCCCTGCCACTGTGGTATCACTAGCCCTACCTGAAGTCCTTGATTTTATTTAGCAGCAACAGTACAACAAGATTTCTCAGCACAAAGCAGACTCTCAGTTGCGTCTGTGAGATGAATGACCTTTTGAAACTGGCAAGTGACACAGTTAGGAGTTACGGTCTCTAAGAACAGTCAGAATTCCACAGCTGGCTGACACTATGCTTTGCTCCCCTGTATCTATCTTTCTAACTATAGGCCCACCTTGGGATCCACTTAAATCCTGGCTGGATGCTTACACTGTACCTGGTCCTGAGAATATGGCAGTGAGAGGTCAGAGTTTTGGCTTTACGGAACTTATTCTGTAATATAACGAGGACTTGACAAGGTGAGAAAAGGTTCAGTGTTTAGAAGTAGAAATTGATACGGGAAAACTTTAATCTGTCTTTCCCTTGGGTTATAATGAAAAGAATCTTTAGACAGTTTGAAGGAACTGTGCTGATACCTATTAAACAGCTCAGAATATATATTTAAACTCTTACATTGTTGGTGGGAACATAAACTGGCATGTTTAGAAAAATGTTTGGCAATATCTTCTAAAGGTAATAATACAGAATGAGTCAGCACTTCTAGACCTGGATATACACCTAAGTTACTTTTCTAAGTTACAAAATACCCAACGCCCAAAGACAAGGGGGGAAAGGTTTATTTGGCTTACAGTTCACAGAAGTTTTGGTCCATCATCGGCTGGCTCCACGGCAGGATGACTTGGCAGCGAGAAGGTAGCAAAGCAACAAGGGGACCTTAACGGCGTCTTTCTGCCTCTTTTATCTTATCCAGATTACCAGGATTTGGCGGTACCAAATCAGTCAGTGTACTGGTTAACAGTCACAGGCCCTTAATCCCAGCATCACACGCTCTAGATTCAGCCACCTTTGAAAAAGCGACCTTTGATCTCACAAGGCTTCAGGGGGACATCTAGACCCAGACCATGACAATACCCAAGAGAAATGAGTGCAAGTTCATGAAGTTCCAGTTCACAGTACTCACACAACTCCCAAAGTTGAACTACTCCAAATGCTCACTAGGAAGAAATATTGTAGGCACTTCCAGGCTGGTGAGCGCAAGGAGGTGCCGGGGTAGGCGGCACGTCCCAAGAGGGCATGAGTCCTCCCACGCCTCCTCCAGCTGTGCCTTGTCCTGTGCCGTCCCTTCCGTCCGCCTATTCCTCTAGGATGCACTGGCAGCTGAATTAAAGAGAAGTTGAAGGAGCAAAAAGCTGCACTATATTCTGCTGATACTGACACATAAGAGAACAAGAGCTACATAAAGTTCTGCACACCAAGTGATGCAAGACAGGAAGCTGCAGGTTGGAGTCAGGTGAAGACATAATCCTGAGGGAAGAACTCAGAACAACGATGATGAAAGGAACTGAGATGCATATCATTAGGGAGGAAAAATAGAGATAGCCCTTGCCACTGCTGAGCCCCTGTATAAGGCTGGTAAAGGTCCACCTCACTCACCCCAGTTATGATGGAGAAGAAACATCCTTATTTTTGGAAAAAATGAATAGAATATCACGAATATTGTAGAATATTCGCACAGTGGAATAATACAGAAAAATGAAAAAGTGTACTACTGTAGGCAACAGCAAAAACATGTGTGACTCTTAACACAAAAGACACTGTATAACTCTCCCCCACATCCCATACTGGCAACTGAACTGAGGGTCTTCACCCTGAGCTACATCCTCATCCCTTTTTTATTTTTTATTTTGAGATAGGGTCTTGCTAAGCTGTCCAGGCTGGACTTGAACTTGGGATCATCCTGCCTTCCAGACTGCTGGCATTACAAGTTTCTATCAACAGGCTCAGCTGTATAATTTCATTTATATGAAGTGCAAAGACCAGCTAAATTAATATGTAGTGACAGTAGTCAGAATGGCAGTTACTGTTGGGGGCATAGCTGACAGGGTTTGAAAAAAAACTTCTAGTGTGCTAGAAATGTTCTAGATCTTTCTCCACAGGTGTTTTGGAAATTGCTATAAGCAAAAAATCAAACATATACTTTACTGTGCATAAAGGACACCCTTTTAGGAAAGCTAAACAAGTAAAAATCACTGTGTTTAAAACTTCAGTGGCCCTAGACTTAAATCATGCATGCCTCCTCCCTCCCTTTTCTTCCTTTTTCTCCTTTTCTCCTTCCAATATTTACTCAATGACTACCATTGTGCCAGTCATTGCAAAGATACCAGCCATGGTCCTCATCATTAGGGAGTCTGCGAGCTAGTGAAGAAAATCACTTCACTGGCAGCACTATTCATTTGGCAATAATAAATCACATATCACCTTCTGATGCCTCATCTGTTCTTGTCTTCAATTACTTGACATTTTTTATACTGATTAAATTCACAGCTGGTCTCAAAATGTAAATTCCCTGGCTGCCTGAAACTTTCCTATGCCCTTAAATGCCTAGCACAGTGACTAGGACATAGCAAACGCTTAAGGACGTCTTGTTTATAGAACCCATCATACCATGGCACTTTTCTTGGCCTCCAGTTGTTAGCTAATGTTCTTTTCTCCAGGTTGGCATTCTTCTTTGCCCCATATGGAACCTGCAGATCTGCAAACTACTTGCAAAGACAGGGCATGCCTTCTACTTACATAAAGTACAATGACTAGTAGAGTGTAAGATGTGCCATGTGTTGCTCCACATTTTCTTTTAGTAACCATTTCATCTTATAATAAAGCTCAAGAATATGGGGGAGGTGAGGTGGGGAACGTGAAGAGGTAATAGGATCGTGACATTCAGGAGAAAATGAGGAACTTTGCTTTCACAGTTTGCAATGCCCTGGCAAAAAAGCAAAAATAGCACTGACCGTCTGGCTTCCTCTTCCTCTAGTGCTCAGGGCCCCAAGGATGCCTTGTGTCAACATGCCCACAGAATACCTTTATCCATCCCCCAGTATCAAGGGTCACTGATGAGGAAAAGATCTAAAAGTTTTGAGCCTATCAAATGCATTTAACAGTTACAATTGTTCTCATAAATAGGAGCAAGTGGAAAGAACCGGGCATTGCTCTAAATTTCCTAATTTTCTTCTCTCGTTCTTGTTGCATATAGCCGATCTCACGAGATTCTTGAAGCCACCTGTTACCACCTGGAGTCACAAGACTGTGAAGGACTGCACTTTGACACCTCAGCCTCACCCCGTGTTCACAGTCATGTTGACCTCTAGCATCCCAGGGGCTGGGCACTAGGTGCTCCCTCCCCAGCTCCATGTACACCTGACAGCCAGAGAAGACTGAAGAACCACAAGCCCGGTGGGGTCCACAGCAGAGCATGCTGCCATAACCAAATGGCTCTGTGCTTGGCTCTTTCACTGATATTTAAAGGGAGCGTCCTGAGTGCTGCAGAGGACTTTCTGTCCTTTTTGGGGATTGTGTTGGCGACAATGATCAGAGGTAACACTCCAGGCTGGCAAGTCGGTAAAGACCGGTGTGGTTAATGTTGTCTCACGAAAATCACCAAGATACACATAGCCATGACGGTTCACTGAGCACAGTGCAGCCCTCTCAGGGTTGAGACCAGTATCTCAGCCTTGCCCTATAAATCTAGGCATGATTTGCCCGTTTCCCCGCACATTACTCTTCCTTTTAATTCTTCAATTTCTTCTACCGGGAACACACTTCTTTTCCTTTATAAAATCTAGTTAATCTCAAATCAGCCCAACTGACATTTCCCCACAGAAGTATTCCCTGGTCCTGCAAGCTGGGCCGGATCTCTATCACCGCCTCACAGCACCTGCGTTTTTATTTTAGCACTTACCACAGTTTGCCACTAGAGATTGCTGTGATTTCTTCAGGCATAGAATTTACCTACCACTCTTCTGCTTCTCAAGGCTACATGGTGCGCAATAAATATCTGTAGAAGAAAGAAAAAAAGGAGAAGAAGAAAGAGAAGACAGCAAGGAAGAACAAACAAACCACGAGGAGGCAAGGTTTAAGAATGCAGTGATGCTTCGGTCTTGTTGACTTTAGGCTGGGAATAGAGGACACATTCCAACCCAGCTCATGTCACTAGGCAAAGTCATGCTTCCAAGGGCTGGCCTACACCTGCCCATTCAAGCCACTGCCAGAGAGCCCACGACTTCTAACGCAGCACTGAGGGACGGACATTCAGTACTACGAATAAAAATTTGTCCTGTGCAAACTTCTGGGCCTGGGTCTAGTCACTTTATAGAAATACGTATACATTTTAAAGGAAGACAATTAGTACACATTCTAAAAAAATAAAATATTTTGAAAAGTCCTTGTGCCACATTAACAGTCTTTTTCGAATTCTCAAACTCCCTTTGAGGTCTACACCAGTGATGCCTAGTGTAAGGACCAGGGAGCCCTCAGAAATTATGCAAGTATTGGAAGGCGATGGAAATGCACACACAAAGTAAGTGTTGGCTGCTAACTGAACACATTCAAAGGGACACTCATATTCTAAACAGTTCAAAGCCATGCAGTTTAGTTATCATTGGTTCTGCTTTCCACTGTACTGATGGGAGAGGTCCACTTTTATGGGTCCTTATCACTTGTTCTGAGCCAAAATTGTTTCCAACCTCACTAGGAAACTCACAGGACATGCAAGGTACTGAGTTGCCTGTGCTAGAGGACATTTATACAAGAGAATGATGATTCAAATCAAGCAATTTCAGGAGACTTCATTTACTTCTTAAAATGTTTATGAATTCTCCTTCTCCTTGGCTAGATGATTTCCAGAATTCAAATGTGTAAGTGAAAGAGCTCCCTGGACAAAGCAACTTGCATCACTGCGGAAGTTCAGATGCTGATTCACATCACAGCCCCACTGTGGGTCAAAATGACAGCTCACTGCGTATCATGTCAACTACCAGTTTCTTCTCTGGTAGAAATGTGGGCATAGAGTGACTAAAAGTGCTGACCAAACAGGCAAACACTGAACAGGCTTTAAGGCCCCTGAAGCAAATGAAAGTTCATCACCATCATTTTAGAATATATTAAGGATGTTCTATTTCACACATGTATACAAACACACATAGGTGTACATAGCTGAGTAACTCTCACAGCCTGTGTACTTCCTAACTCCTACGACAGACAAGGTTCTGCAGACGGGAGCCTCCCATGTCCTAGAGCACAGGTTCACTGTCAGAAAAGGGAGGAAGCACCGAGCACTCCAACGCAGCAGGAAAGCGTACTTACCAGGAGTTGAGTTAAAAGTCTGGGTTTTTCAGTGTGTCACTTTGTCCCAGTCACTTCACTTTTTCTGGGACTTAGTCTCTTTATTTATACAAGGTGCAAGACTGCTAGATTAACTATAAAGTTCTCTCCAGCACTGACAGTCTATTCTATATGTCCTTTTGTTCGAGGTCATATTAACACTTTATTTTTGGAGAAAGCTGTCAGGGAGCTAATTCTCATTTTAGAGTAGACATGGTCTAGTTTATTAAAATTTTTAAAAAGTACAATTTTATTTTTTCATCTGTTTTCATTATAAGTTTAGAACTATGTCATCAAAAGATTTTTATCTAGAGCTCTCGATGAGGACTGGTGAAGTTTCAGGGTCTGGGTGCTGAACAGCACATGCAACAAAGACAAACTTTCCCCAACTCTTAGCTTTAGGTCCTATTTGATTCTTCACCTTTTGCCCATGTTTCCCCAGATTAATAATTATAACTAAGAGTACACTAAAGTGAAGGGTGATCCTGTATATTGATGTCTTCTGATTTTCACATTGAACAAAAGCCAGTAAGACAGTGAACACAGTTGACTATGCCTCAACATCATACCTTTAAACAGTGAGAGATTTAAAAACAAGCATTCTCATCTCTCTTTTTCACTGCAAATCCACCGGATTCCACAACTCCAAAGAAGGAAGCTATTGAGCTATTTTCTGTTGAAATATCGAAAGGAATTTGCTCTCGTCACACTCTGCATCTCAGTGATGTCTACTTCAAAATATTAACATTTCTTTCTTTTTAGAAATGAATAATAGGTTAAACACAATGACACTTCAGGTATTATTTATTTTAATTCATAAAATATTTCTCTTGGAGGTAGGTTGTGAATGATAATAACAAAATAAAGTTATTAATATTTTGATGCGATTTTTAAAATCTGGTAATTTTGCATTTCTTTCCCATCAAAAACAGTTCTCTTTTGTAACACGTATGGAAAATTCAATATTCAAAACAAATGAGTATATTTAATACATTTACTTTATGGTTTGTAGAATTATGCTTGAAAACTGACATACTTTCAGGACTGGCATTCTAAAACAATATGGGTGGACAATGCTGATTGTTATAAAATGATATGTTGCCATTCTTGTTTATTACAGCTTCTGTTAGCAACCTTGGATGCAATTCAAACTATGCCCTATTACATGTGCAAAGCTTAATAAATTCTGCATTATCAGTTTTAAAAAAAACCATGGACAGAGTTTTTCAAGCAATACTTTTTTAAAAAACCTCACCTCTGCATTTAAGACTAAATTTCCATGTACAATAAGTAAAGTAATTAGGGTTTGCCTTCTCAAATTAGAACACACATACATATACTGTTTTGCCTTAGATATCAAACTGTGTCAGGACACATATATCTCTATTCTGTTTAATACAAAATACTAATCAAAGTGTCTTATAGATTCCCTCTCATTAAAAATTATAATAACAGCAACGTTACCATTTGAGACCAGGATAAATCTAGATGACAGAGTTCGCTTGACTATAAAGGAAATCAGAGCCACAATGGGCCTGAGGGGTTTACAGATAATTATTTTTGTCTTGTGTTCACAGACTGAATTTCATTTCTAGAGATAAAATCTTTTCTCTAAGAAAATGTTCAAAGTGAGAAAAAGTTGAAGGAAGGTCAACCGAAGTTGAAATCTGTTCAATACAAAATTCTCCATTTGAACTGCTGCAATCTGTTTTCCTATCTCTTCATTTCACATAAATCACTTCACATGGAGGCCTCCAGCCATTTCTGCACTATGGAAGCTAGTGACTAATATTTGAGTTTTCACCTTCCTGAACTCTTTTCCTACTCAGATATTTTCAAACATAGCTTTTGTAAAAGGGAAAAGGACTAGGTAGAAAAACAGATCAGACAAAATTTCAAGGTCCTTTTAAAACAGCTACATTTTCTATGATTTTATAATTCTACCCTTAGTTCCTTCTACCTTACCTTACAGTCCTTGATTAGTTACTCCATACTTTTCTAATCCAGTTTTTCATTAGTTCTGAGTTTTCCTTTGTTTTAATGAATTATAACATTCACAATGGATAAGGTAGTAATTCTAATGTGTAGGGCGATGTTTTAGAAATGTATGTAACTATGTAACTAGCATCAGATCAAAGTATAAAACATTAGTCTCTCAATCAATTATTCCTCAAAGAACCACCATTGTGATTTTTAACAACAAAGATTAGTTCTTCTAATTTAAAAACGTCATCAAGATAAGCATCGCTCTTTAATATTAATTCCATGAAGAAATGAAGAATTATATTAGTTTTATTAAGAATAAAGATTTTTGGCATGAAGGAAAAAGATAAAGACAAATCGATGAGTTACATTTTGAAAAATCCTTTTTAATCATCAATTTGAATTAGACATATCAGCATGAAATAATGAAGACATCTGCTTATCTTCTGAATAAACATAAAATAATAATTAACTGAGGTGTAATTACCACTCCTGGTGCCCAAATTCTGTTTTGAAATACCATTCTCATTAAAAAATGAACCACAGGGCCAGGGATTTAGCTCAGTGGCAGCGTGCCTGCCTTGCAAGTGCAGTGCCCTGAGTTCAAACCCCAGTACAAAAAAGAAAAAAGAACCAAAATTCCTTAAAGAAATGACTAATTCCAGGTGTAGGAGCAAAAAAGTCCAATGAGACTGGAACATGCCTATCAAAAATTATTTGGACTATGTTATTAAACAAGTAGATAATGAACAAAAAGACATATGCTTGAAAGCCAAATAGAAGATAGTCCAAGAGTCCAAAATAGGACAAATTGATCAAAAAGAACAATGATGTAATTAGAATGAATCACATAAAATATATTTAAATCCATAAGTTTATAATGATCTTCTTTTAGAAAAAAATCTTTGATCAATTTTGGAGGAAGCGATTTTGAAACTGACAAAAGAAAATAAGCATTTCTCCAGTTTTTCAATTACATGTTAGACCTCCAGGAAATTGGGACCTTGATGCAGATCAGTTACTCCTTACAGAAATATCACAACTAAAAACGGAAGAAGAATGCTACAACTAAGAGATTACCATTTTGCATCTCCTCACAAATAAATGAGATCTTGGTGATGGTCATCAATTGCTGTCCTGACTACCAAAAGCTGCTCACAATCCTCCACAAGTTTCATATGGGGAAACAGATCATCAGTAGCGACTCACTCTTAATCCAAACAGGAAAGGGAACAAATCAAAAGTTAATTTTACCTTTTGAGCTCTCTTCTTTCCTATTAGTTAAACAACTACGAGATGCTCAGCAAAATTAATGTATAAACTTTCTTTGGAAAAAAACTACTGCCTGTCAAATGGGCCAGAGGCATCTATAAATTAGTGCATCCTGGGGTTCACTGCTCTGCTTATGAGCACTGCCTGTGTAAACACTTAAATATTTCTTCCCAAAGAGCTAAAAGTAAGGGTAATTCTGTCTTCTCCAACCTAAAATAGAGATAACTGAGTTAAAGAATACAAACAAAATTCCCCATAGAGAAAAAACACATATGGATCTAATTCTAATTCTACTGTTGAGTCTTCAATGGTTTCTTTTACATTAAACGAAACTAAATTAAATGCAAGCTCTGAGTACAGAAATTTAACTATTTTGATCATTTCTCTTCTCCTTAATTAGCACAAATGAACCATGAAGTAATCCCATTAAAAATGAGACAGGAAAATGGCTTTCTGGATCTCATAATGATCAGTACTTGACCTTAAAAAATCAGCACAATCTCATAAGGAATTTGATCAAGACAACTCCAAAAACATATAGGCAGGAAATCAGGAGGGGCAGGAGTGGTGGTGACAACTCCCTTACAAGACAGTGATGGGCTAGCTACAGGAGAATTATTCCACGATGCAGCACCTCCTCCACAGGAAAGCCTCCAGAGTCAGCCGTCACTGGACAGAATGATGGATTCTTCACAAGCAAAACGGCTAATCTCTCTCAGTAAACTCAAGAAATTATGAGATGAAGCTGTTCTCCATCATTCTAGAAATCATCTTTGTATAGCCATGAGGTGGGGGGATACAGCTCAAACTCCATGAACAGCACTGAACTCTGGCTTCAGAGTAGAGCTTCACAGACACGATGATGCTAACAAAAGAAGCCAGACACAAAAGGGTGCACTGAGGGACCGCAGTTCATGAACAAGCAGAACTAGCCTGGGGTGAAAAACATCAGAACAGCACTTGGGAAGCTGAGAGAGGGTATGAGGGACTCTTCTGAGGAGAGAGAACTATCAGGACAGGGCGCAGGCTACCGAGGTATATCCATTTGTCAAAACTGTACAGCCAAGATTAATGCTTTTCAGTGTGTGTCAACTCTGCTTTAAGAACTATTTTTAAGCCATCAGTACTATCATCATGTGGAGGAAGAGCTGGTGAATGTACAGATGATACAAGGATAGCAGAATACTGATAACCGCGGTGGGTAAATGATGGGAAACCGTGGTTTGCTATATTCTTTTCTGCTTTGCGAATGCTTGAAATTTTCCACACTCAACAGTCTGTTTAAAAGACTGAAAGGTTATCCCCTCTCCATGTTAAACAGTTACCGTTCCCCCAGGCAAATCACAAACTTTCTGAACCTCACTTTATTCATTTACAAACTAGAGGTTAACAGCCCCTGCAAATCTCATTCAAAATAACCTTGAGTTGCTGATAAATATCAAGTGAGGAAATGGATATACGTGTAATTTCTAAACCATGGGGCAACACACAATTCATAATAATGAACTGTGGATAATAAAATTCATAATAATGAATATCTGTAATTACTCACAGACCATATTTCACATTTGAATAGATTAATATATTTTCTTCAAACACACAGTATATATATTCACTTTACAATAGTTCCTGCTTGAAAACATAGCAATAGAACTGTTAGGCCAGAAATATGGCCAACACAAATATTATTTATATTTGACTACAAAGGATACTGTATGTTCCATCTTTCATAACTTCCTAATAGTGAAAACTTAGGCCTTAAAAATGTATGATTCTTGAAAAAACACCAACCTGACCAGGCAAGGATGCCTAAAAGCACTGTCCAGAGGAAGCTGGTTTAGGATTTTAACTGTGCTGGATAATTTTTATGTTCATAATTGAGAATCAACTACCGTAAAACCCACCGAAGCTTGACCAGCCAAAACAATATTTATTAATTTATATAAAATTGCATTAGAGACAACAGACATTAAGTTCTTAACGGGACTCAATTAGACACAGCAATTAGACAGCTAGACAGTCGGACCTCCAACTGTAAGGCACACATATCTTCAGCTCAAGGAAGCCCAGCTAAAAGTGCATATGGACTATCATTTCATTTTTTACGTGTTTGTTAGGGTAACTTAGGTGCAATTATCACAAAAAACAATCATACAACACACACACACACACACACACACACACACACACAGAAAGAGAACATAAGTTGCAGCTGCAATTATGCAAGTATCATCTGCTCAAGTCCTGGTGAGTCAGGGGAAAAGCAACATACACTGGCCTGTTGTCGGGCCGAATTTCAAAATGAGTAAGCATATCCGAGCAATGTTTTGAATAAGGACACTCTAGCTCAATATTATACATTCAAGAATATCATTTGGGTAAATTCTTTTACACTGATGTCATCTTCAAATAAAAGAAGTGTACACCAAGTGCCTCCTTGCAGCGCTCCAAAATGTTTAATGTCCAGATTTGGAGAGCAAGTTCCTTGGCGTTTCAGCTCTGCTGTGAAATGAGCCAGGGAACTGCTCCTCCTTGCGCTGCCTCAGAGGCCCCCACATGGGCTCCTTTCCACATGACTTCTTTAAGAAGTGCCAGCTCAGGCTACCAACTGCTGGGTTTTAGGAGTTGCCTGAGGAAGACCATCTGAGCTACTATTTGTGAAAAAACTAAATAAAAATATGTTCACAGCTGCCCACTTCTTGCTCCTGTGTTAGGGTAGAGGAGACCACACCACAACAAAAGAGTTGGTCACTTTCAGATAAACCAAGGCTTCAAGTTAAAGCCCCCACTCCACCTACCACCCTGATAAGAAACTTGCACCTTCTAATTCCACAACACACCAAAAGCCATTTTCCCTTACAGTCGACCCTCTCCCATCCACAATTGGGGTCATTTCTCTAGGAAGTTCCCCTGCTTTCTCTAAACATTAACTTCTTGCTGTTTTCCTCCATTCATCAGACAGCTCTATAGCTTTTCTGCATCAAAGAGGAAAGCTTTCCTAGTTAGCCTATGAAACCACATTACTGTTCAAGTGGCCCTCTGAGTCAAGAGAGGAGATGCCCAGGAGGATGTGAGCCTCTCAACTCATGTACCCTTCCTTTCCTGTAGCACAAAATTCAAGACATCAAGGTCAAACCGTGGATGAAGCAAACACCAGACCTGAGCAAATTCCAAGGATGTTGGATCAAATCATTTCTTTCAGGGTTATTTTAAACTCTAAACTGATACCATTCAGAAAGAAGCAGTGAAAAGTGGGAAAAGAGAGGAACTGAGGGAGCACAGAGAGCTGGAATGGAAGTTCTACTGGATTTGGGGAGGAACCATTCCTCCATCCTTCCCTTCCCCCAAGCACGTCCTCTTTATCAACTTTGTTCCCAACATTCCTGTAAGCCCAGGTCCTGATGTCACACTTTAATATGGAAGAAAGCTGGGAAGAGGATGAAGCTGAAGGAACTGAAGACAGTTTCTGAACGACTCTTCCACGGAGGCAAGGGAGCAAACGTTTTGGGAGTCTCAGCCCACGGAGGCAATGGTGTCAATTCCACAGAACTACAGTATCTCCTTGAGAAATTCTGTTCCAGAAATCACATTATAAACATTATAAAACAGCAGGCCCTAGAGCTTTTCTCAGTCACCTTGGGGGCACTGCTTAAAAATACTAATACCAAGGCCCAGGATTTAGCTCAATGGCACCACCACACCTGCCTTGCAAGCACAAGGTGCTGAGTTTGATCCCTGATACCAAAACAAACAAACAAACAAACAAACAAACCATATAATACTATTCTCCATTATTTTTAATAATAAGCTTACCCAATGGGTGCTAGAATTCTATAACTTGTGTATTCTACTAGCCAACACTAACTATTCTTTCCTAAATTTCATCTTGTGTGCCCCTAAAAGGATTACCAAATAAAATACAAAGCATTAGCTAAATTAGAATAGCTAAAAAATAAAGATCCACTTTTTAGGAAAAGCATGTCTCATATGTTTAATACTAAGCATTCATGCTAAAAAGTAATTCCTTCTGTATCTGCAATTAAAATTTAATTTAGTATCCTAAATGTGACAAATCTATACCCCATCTCCGCCATAATGATAAATAAAATCAACAGACACTGAGTTTATCCTTTCAGAAACTATAACATGCATAATGCAGCAGTATGAGAATGAGCACGATGCTGTTACTGGGACAACTTCCATTTCTCCAACTGTGAAATGGAAACAGTTGAGCCAGATCTAAAATTTTACTGAACTACTGAATTATGAATAGACATTTACCCATGTCATAGGTAATCATCCATATCTGAAATTTTCACATCTCCTGGAAGAGACTTCCTCACAGAAGAGGATAACCACCAACTAATTTATCATTCATTCTCCTCTTTCAAAAGCAATGACCAAAGCCTGGGCTCCAACAACTCATCGATGGTGAGAACTTCTCTCATATGGTTGTTTGGATATTTGCCATCTCTATAGATTATGCCTAGTCCACTCTATCAGAAACATCCCGGAACCACAGAGTAATCAGTGCCCCTCATCCTCATACCAGCATCAGGGCTACAAGTGGTGATCCCTGGGGGACTGCATGCTAAGAGGTCCAATCATTTTAGCAGAAAATAAAAAGTAATTCTAAGATGGGGCTGTGGATGAAGTCAGAAGAAAAGAACAGCAGAAATCTAATTCATGATAACCAAAGATAGTCCAGAAGTGTGAGCAATAATTCTAAGGAATGTGGTAGGATTTACATCTCTTTGCCTATATAAATTAGCTTCTACTCAAGCGGCCTCAAGTAACTCAATCTTGTTATCTGTGACATAAACAGCATCTAGTGTAATTGCACTTGTCTAACACGGACTGTCTCTCTTAAGTCTTAGTTTAGGATTGGCCATATGCTAAGGAAAATTCCTTTCTACCTCCCTCCCTCTTTCTTTCCTTCCTCCCTTACCCTTCACTTCCTTCCTTTCTCTTGCTTGCTTTATTTTAACCTGACCATTGTACAGGCTTTCAAGTACGCTAATTATGTCAGTAAACTATGGTCCATTTGCCAACTCTAACCCTCTGCTTATTTTGTTCTAAAAGCTTCACTGGAGTACAACATGCCCATTTCTTTATATATTGTCTGTGGCTGCTTTTGCACTACAGTGGCAGAGTGGAATAGCTGGCAAGAGAAACCATGGCCTGTGAAACCTTAAATATTTACAATCTGGCTTTTACAGAGAAAATTTGCCAATCCCAGTTGTAAAGTAGTAATAACATTTTTAAAAAGGAGATGAAGTGATAACACTCAATGCTTTACTCCTTTTTGGCAACACTTGGCCAAAGAAAATGGTGATTTCCAACCCACGAATTAGCAAATTACTACTTAACCTGTGCAAACTCCAAGTGACCAGAAGCATTTTTGGTGTAGTGGCTCATATCTCAAGTGCATTCTGAAAAGAACATGGCCCTTTACTGCCAGGCATTCTGAAGAACCCAACAAATAAATACACATGCGTGGAAATACAATATGCACATTTTTCTCTTCTTGGAATCCAGCATTTCAAAAGGCAAAATTACACAACGACAAGCACACACACTTGTCTGCTGCCACAATTATCTGTAGTCTGATGAGGAAAATGCAGCAAAGCAGCAATAAGGAAACTGCCTGCATTTGGCACCAGTGCCTACGAGGGAACTGTCACTGTTACAGGAATTTAGAATTCAAATCATCATAGCTCCTCTGTAGCCTCCCTGCTTTAGGCAGGAAGAATGCTGATGAGAAAGAACAGCTGCCTTCAAAATCAAAACTACACAGCCTGAAAAGACACCCAACACAGGAGTCCTGGAGAGAAGTGAGACAGTCACAAGGACATACCGCTGCTTTGCTGAGACCCCTGGTGAGAACCACCTCTTCTACCGAAATCAATCATGAAGGGTCCCTTGTAAGCTCTTTTCTGTCCTCATGGAAAATCCTTGCAAACAGAAAATGGCACACTCACAGCTAATGAGATTTCATGCCACAAAATACTAAACACAGATATTCCTCTAGTTGCAAGGAGCAGGAAGAAAAAACAAAACAATGCCATAGTAACTGTTGCTAAGTTTGACTTTACAATACTGACAGAGTGATGGCTCGTCACATAAAAACTTTATGCATAAGGTCTAATTCAATCCTTCAACCCCTATTGGGGATCACAACAGGATCTCCCACTACGATGGGGCAGAGATCTGGCTCTTTCTGCCCTCCTCCAGTCCTTAGCCTGTGTACATCACTTTCAGTTCCCACCCACGCCCTTATTGGGCCACAAGTGGGTCTTATGCCTGAGGGCCTTAGGCTTCTGCCAGACAGACATGGAGAATTAGAAAGAAGCACCATCCCAGCCCATCTCACACCCAGGCAAAAGCTGAGCCCAAGATGCTATTTAATTTCTTTTTCTCATTCAAGTATTTGCTAAATGTCTACCGTGTAACTCAGAGTTGGAGTTCCAGGGTGAAGAAGACAGACATGGCCCCAGCCTTCTGAGGGCGCGGACAGGCTAGAGGGCAGCTCTGAGACTGATAATCCCACCAATCATCCACATCATTAATGGTGCTCAGTGGTGTGGAGGCGCCGAGTAGGAGTCTGAGAACATGAAAGGAGTTCTGATTTATATGGCAGGATCTGAGGCGTCTGTTCTGGGGAAATAACATTTAAAATGAAACTAGGAGGGGGAGGAGTTCCTTGGGTGAAGGTGAGCTGAGGGGAGTTTCAGGAGAAGGCACGGGCCCGGGGAGAAGGCCTGAGGAAGGGCAAGCGTGGACTCACCAGTAAGCGGGGTGAGAGTAAACCGGGCAGCAAAGGCAGTGGCCTTTCAAGGAAGAGTGGTGATTACTAAGCTCATTTTGAGGACAAGGGGACGTCACTGGCAGACTTTGAACACTGGAGTGAAAAATGAGATCCGCAATTTAAGGGATCCTCTAGTGGGGCAGAGAAAATGCCAACAAATGGGAGAAAAGAAGGAACCAAGGGTGACTCCCAATTTTCTAGAGCTCCTGAGTAGATCGTACATCATTTACCATGGAAGGAAAGGCTTAGGAAGATGCTGTAGGAGGAAGCATTGTGAATTCGGTTTGGAAACCACACCACACGGCTGTTAAGAGCACAGTCCAATTTACTAGCTTCTTGGTAATATCCAGGCATGTGTTTTCATCATCTGTAAAAGTGGAAATTGTGGTAAAATCTTCATGGGTGTCATGATAAAGTAATGTATATCAAACAAGTGCACACAGTAACCCTGACAAAACATTATCAGCTGTCATTATTTTACGTCTGAAATTTCAAATGTTACAAGGCATTAACAAAGGCAGTTAGATAATCTGGCTGTGCAGCTCAGAGCTCTCTCCTACTGGAGGTGGGAATGATGCAAAACATTCTGGATTTAAGTACCTTGGTTTGAGAGTCTGATTAAAACACCCATTTAGGGACGTTATGATAAAAGAAATTAGCAAAAGGTCAGAGAGGAACCAAAGCTGTGGAAAATAGAAGAATCTGATGCAGATCTGAGGGAGCCTTGAAGGAGAAAGCTGAGTGGCTCAAGAAATGAGCCTTAAGGCCCAGGGATTTAGCTCAGTGGTTCCGCCCGCTGCCTTGCAAGTACACGGCAGTCCCAAGTTTGATCCCTGCTACCACCCGCCCTCAAAAAAAAAAAGAAAGAAAAAGAAAAGAAATAAGCCTAATACTGTACAGGAAGCTCAAGCATGAAATATAGAGGTAAAGGTGAAGGAAAGTAGGAAGATATTTTAAAAGTTTCTGTACATTTGGTTCTATTTTTCCCGGTTCAAATGTTTAATGATTGTAGTTTAGGGATTGAACCCAGTGCTAGGTAAGTACTCTATCACTGAGCTGCATCACCAGGCCCCTTTTTAAATTTCACTGTGAAGCAGGCCTTTCTTGCCAAATTGCCCAGGCTGGACTTGAAACTGTAATCTTTCTGCCTCAACCTCCTAGTACTTGGGATTAGAGGCATGCATGACTGCACCTAGCCAAAATGGCAATCTTAAAAGTAGCTTAAAATTCCTGCACATATCACAAGTGTATACAAAAGACATATTTGCAAGAACATTCACTAAATTATCTAAAATGACCTAAAATCAATTAACAGGAGAGTGATTAGGTAAAGTAGGACACAGCTACGTAAAGGGATACATTTACATCTATGAAACATCATGCCATACACGATCTATTGGGAAAATGTTCGTTTTATTGGCCTTTTAAAATATAATAACAAGCTGTAGCCAGGCAGTGGTACTTGCCTGTCATCTCAGCTACTTGGGAGGCTGTGACATCAGGATTTTGAGTTCAAGGCCAGCTTGGGAAACACGGGAAGACTCTGTTAAAAGAGGGGGGTGTGTGGATCTAGACTACAAAGTAGTGTGAAAAATATACTATTCAATAGAAACAAATCATAGAAAAATGTCAAAAAATTAAGAATAGCTAATGTGAGCTAAGGATATAGGTCACTGTACTTAGCACGCAAGAAGCCCTGAGTCTGATCTCCAGCCCCCTCAAAAGAGCATACTGTTGATAATTTCAGGACATATTTTCCTTTCTTTGTACTTTTTGGTTTTCCAAAATATTATCACTGAATACATGTTATGAATATAGATAGAAAACAAAAACAATCTAAACAGCTCTCATCTGTTTCTCTAAGACACCTGCCATTCTTTGCCCTCAAATCCTCCAATCAAAAGCTCAGGAGAAATACTGAAACTGAAGACCTGACACAAACATCTCCATCCTCACTGTGACACCAAAGGGAACACGACACTGCTGTGTACATGAAGAACAGCATTTCCTGATCCTTCCCTCATAAAACAGAAGCTTCTCCGCTAGTGGCCACCCCACTTAGCCCCCAAACAACACACAACAGGGATACAAGGTCATTTTATGTGATTTGAAAATCGCTATTCAACAACACGCATCGTAAGAAAATCACACCAGAAAAATCTGTGTCATTATAAAAGATAGAGCCACACAAACTTTAAGTATGCAGATATTTATATACCATCTTGCCTACAGCCAAACTTTAAATAATTTTTAAGGAAACATTCGACAGTTTGACATTGTCAGAAAACTTTCCTTTCCCCATAACTTTTAAAGTTTCAAGAAATTTTACACTGTCCCTCCACTGTCATCAATAAGCTTCATAATATAATATTAAACTTTGTCCTCTGAAGCTATATCTGTACCTGTGCACATACACACCAGTGCACACATGTGTACACAGCAAGAACTTCTTATATCCTGATACCTGCTATCAGAGCAATTGTGTCCAAGTCAGTGAGCCTTCCTGAGTCTTGGTTTTCCTCACCTACACAAAGGGAGACTACAACTTGCCTTGTAGGAGCTTTTAGGTATGGAACACAATGGCCACTTCATGGATCTAAAATGTTATATATATTTTCCTCAAAGACCGTATCAACAAGAGGACGAATATCATCATGTGACTTAGTATCAAGCCACCTAGTATTATTAGGGACAGAGAACACCACGCATTTTAAATCACCCACAAGTGGAGAAATGAACTCTAACTTCTAATAGTGCTCCTGCTGCTGCTATAAACAGAGGGTATGAAGAGAGGGGAAATTCCATAGCGAGGGGACATGGAGAGGACTTTGGTGAAACACAGACTAAGGAGGCCCTAAAAAGAGAAAGTCCTGTGCTAGGTGCCAACACAGTCAGATGCAAGACTGAGACCCGGGAGTTCTTAGCACCAGCTATAACCAGGGAAAGGGCTGGAAGGTGAGAGACAGTAAGGGGCCTTGAAAAAGTGTTGTTCTGGAAAAGAAGATACAGTCAGTGGAGTTGTGGAAGTGAAGGGAAATGAAGAACTTCAGGATACTGCACCAAGGAAAGAAAAACAAGATGTGTCAGGCTCTTGCCATCTGATCACCAGCACCGTATCACCCATTAAGGAAATTATATCTCCTTATGTTGCCATAAATGAGAGGGAGCTCTTAAACCAAAAAAACCATGCAATGATTAGAAATTTTTTAAAAACAGAACTAAGCCAATACTGAAAATTCTCCCCATCAAAAAACCCATGGGGTTGGAGATTTAGCTCAGTGGTTCTGCTGCCTGCCTCACAAGCACAAGGACCTGAGTTCAATCCTCTGTACCAAAAAAAAAAAAGTGAAAACAAAACCCATGAAACAGAGGAAAACTAACCTAGCACTCAAAATTGAATTATCTCCACACAAACTCTTGGCATATTTAAAAAACAAAGAAAATAACACCTAGAATCAGAAATGCAAAACTTAAGAACAGAGATGGACAGAAGTTAGAAATATAATGAATAGATTGAATACAACAGAGAAAATGGGGGGAAAAGGCAAAACTACTTCTTGAGAACTGAACAGAGCATTATCAGGTGCTCAAGAGAAAACAGGTTTGAGAAACTTAAAGGATGGGAGAAAATGACAGAGTAGTAGATGGTGTAGAGATTCAGGCGTCTGGGAACGGTGAGGAGCTGAAGACACAATTTCATGGTGGCAGGTCACAGGGACACATAGTTAAAAAGAGAAATGAACCAAATCCATTCATTCCACCAATGTTTAAAAAATTTGTGTTAATGACATTAGTCACATGGAAAAATAAATTTCGTTTTGACATACTGCCACATGTACATAACTAACTTTGTCATTCTTTCCCGACTCCCTCACACTCCTCTGTCCCTTCTGCCCCATCCCTTCCTCATCTCTAAGTCTTCCTTCTGCTCTCCTGTCAAGAAATATTTCTGAGCACCCACGCGGGGCACAGGGGCCAGTGATTGTGAAGGGAAGTAGCTCACTCTTGGAAGGAAGATGGGCAGGGACTTTTAATCAGGAGATTTGTATTATCAAACGAAATTAAGAGGCGGGTCACTGCAGAAGGGGAATGGAAGGCTCTTTCCAGAGTGGGGCAGGACCGAAAGGGAGGCTAATTAGAAGGTCACGATAAATAATTCTACAATAAAAGCATCAAGGTTACCTGATGATCCCAGATGAAGACTCCAAGGCTTTTACTGTGGGAAACTGGAGAATACTTCTGCTAACAGATGGAGAGAACTTCCGCTTTATTTTGGGCACGGTGTGACACAATGAATAGATTGTAACCTCAGGAGAAAGCAGGAACTGGAGACCTAAGGAGCACACCTTTTTTGGACTGGAAACACTTGCAGCTGAAAGAAGCCACAAGAGGACACACTCAGGAAATGGCGTTAGGGCCACAGAAGCAGAGACTGCCTGGAGAGTGAGCAGAAAGAGGGCCGAGAATGGATGCTCGGATACCGTCAGTGAGCTTGCTGAGAAGAAGTCTCAGGTTAAGGACTGAATGACACAGACAGAGGAGAAGCAGGGAATGTTTTCATGGTGAAGCAAAAACAGGACTCAGAAAAAAGGGTGACATGAAAGGGAAGTGGGAGTGGAGGGCCAGGGAGAGCCAGGGGTAAGGTGAAGACTGCAGAAGAGCTGGGAGGGATATAACTGAGGGAGCAGGAGGTGGGACAGTGCCACCAGGGCAGCTTAGGGGGTCTTTTCCAGAACTATAAGAGCAGGGAGTGCAGAGGCTCTGCAACATCCCAGCCCCACAGGAACCTACAGTGTGTGCTATGGAATTTAGGGCCAGGGGCTTAGAGTCTAGGACAAGGCTTTGCATGCAAGTCCTGGCACTTAGCAGCTATGCACCTCTGAAGACATCGTAGCTCCTGTGAAGCTCAGCTCTCCCATCCGTAAGTGAGATCTAACAACGCCAGGCCTCTTCCTCCCACCTGCTCCATGGGATTGTTGTGAGGATCAAATGACACAGAGTGTGTGGATGTGCTTTAACGACATAATGGTGCTGTGCATAAATGACCAGATTGGTACCTCATTTTTCCATGTGGCTTCCCGCTAGATGTAGCATTTGTTTAATCAGTGGTGCCCTCCACACAGGTCTCACATAGTATTTTGCACCCAGATGTTTAAGCAGACACGGATTTGGCATGACCACCAGCCTCCTTCCCAGGCAGGGAATATGACTGAACTGTCTGCTGCGTCCCACACCAGCACACAATGAAACCAGCACGGAGGCTGCCAGCCTGAGCTGTTAGCAAGACACCTAGCAAACAACAGAGTTCAACTGTACACTTTGTAGCAGCATTTTCAAGTTAGCAGAGATGCAATTATGAAAAGGTCACCATGTGTTGTAGTTTATATATACACACTTTTTTAATTAAGAAGGAAACAGTAAGAAATCATGTTCTAAGAGTACTCAGCCACTGGGTCTACAGAAAGGCACCCAGGGAAAATCAGCCCGCACACCCTGGCTGAGGGGGTGGCCAGCATTCCCCAAACTGTTCTCACACAGTGGAAACCCACTAGCAACGGAGGACACACTGTATTCTGTCCAGCATCAAGGAAGGGGTTGCTGCTGTCACGGCCATTGTGTCCTTTCACGTTCTCACTCCTTTTATACCTGAAATGTAACAAACTTTGGAAAAGCACATTTTTAACGTGGTGGCTACAGCCTCACCCACCATTCAATCAAAATCGATTTATTACAGAAAATAATACAGAGTCTGAAATGCAGAACACTGCTGGGAGAAAATAGCACATGAGGAGAAAATACATCTTTCCCACTACCAAAGCAGATTATTTTTGCTATTCTACATGGTACATTAGGGTTCATACATTTAAAGCAACCCTAGATAAGCTTTTCTGCCTTTGATGCAAGTCTCGGGTAATAATTTAAAATTAAATGCTTAACGAAGTGCCAGGAAACACAAAATAAGTATAAGCGGTAGTCTCTCTCTTAACAGCAAACACTGGGACATTTGGAATCGGATAAACTGCATAAGCAAATATATTAAGAGTACTAACTCAGGCCTTCTGGTCAAGAAAGACGCCAACCTTACACGGAAGGAGAAAACATATGAACATGATATTATTATTTTAAAAAAATTTTTTTAGATGAAATCTTTCTACTTAGTTTAGGTGGGCTGTGAACTCACTATGTAGCCCAGAATGACCTTGAACACATGGTGATCCTCCTGCCTCAGCTTTCCGAGCACAAACATTACAGGTGTGCGCCATCACATTCATTTATTCATTCATACATTGAGACTTTAACATGTGACAGATGCAATGCCAGAAACTGGGATACGGTGTTAAACAAACAGAAGACTTTTCTTAGATCTCGTGGACTTATGGACAATGGGAAAGTCAGGTTAAAAAAATAAACAGCTATGCACATGATTCCCAATACCAAATGTCAGAGAGAACAGAACACAGCGCTATGAGAAAGAAGTAACCGAGAGACTGAATTTAAGTGTGGGACTAGAGGCCCTCTCAGAGGAAGCAGTTAAGCTAAGACTGAGTCAAAGCAGGGGCAGACTCGAGCAGTGACTAAGGGGAAGGAGGGAACAGGAGGTGGTACCGCAGTGGTAAGCAGGAGCCGGATCCCTGGGAGGGTTTGAGTTATTACTGCTTCTAAGTGCAGTGGGCACTGGTAAGCTTTTAAACAGAGCAGAGAAAGGGCAGCTTGTGCATCTCAAAGCATGGTGGAGAACAGAAATGGGAAAGCTGTGGCACCGGAAATGGGAGAAGAGGATGGGTCTGGGACGTCTCTGGAGAGGGGGGAGGAGGACTGCTCCACACGGGTGGTGAAGCACAGTGAGGGGGCATCGACCATGACCTTGCTTCCAGCTGGAGCCACAGAGAACAGAGATCCTTCACCACAGACAGGACCAGCAGGGGCACGGGCTCGGGGGGACAAGTTGGGGGTCAAAGATGAGTTTTGAACAAAAAGTTTAAAACCTGAAGATGCCATAGAGACCTCCAGATGGAAATGTCAACTGAGCAGAAGGATTAAGTGAGGCAGAAATGGGATGCATGTGCCACTTCACTCTGAAGACCTGGCGAGGTGGCTCAAGGCTGCCTTGTTGTCCTTGGAGATGTCACTGCCACTCTGTCATCAGGGACACAGCCCATTCCCTCGCCAAGGAGCAGGGCAATGGCAGGGGCGCACTGGAACTCTCAAGCTGTGAGCAGGGCTCATTCTCAACTCTAGCAAATCACAAGCAAAGCTAGCAGAAAGCCTGATTTTATAATGTTGTATACAAATTTTACACATCTGATAATTAACATTCATATAGCATGTTAATAAGAATATATACTATGAATATATTTTTAGCATTGTATACATACATTTCATACAAAGATGGAAATACATTTTCTAAGGTTTTTACTTTTTAAATTTATTTTTATTTTTATTTTTTGGTGCTGGAGATTAAATCCAGGGCCTTGAACAAGCTAAGAACCATTCTGCCACTGAGCTACAGCCTCAGCCCCATTTTCTAAGGTGTTTCATGTACATGTTGTCTTTCAAAAAAAATGGTACAGTTTTTTAATGGTTGGGATAGGCCTTAGATCAGTTATGGCGAACGTTTTAGAACTTTCAATGATGCAAGCAGCCCACTGTGGCACATGTGCCATATGTTCACCACCACTGTCTTAGATGATTAGTCAAGTTCATCCACTATTCCTCTGATAAAAACTGAAGCCACTGATATCCTGCTCAGATTTTCGCTGACTAGTATTATGCTGAAAGTCACCACAAGATTGTACAAAGGCACTGCCTCAACCTTTGATCCAGTTGCTGCTGTGAGAGACTCCAAATCTTATCCCTGTGTTGAGACGTGTTTGGTGTTCCAAATTGCCATAGCTAAAATCCTTTGGCCCACTGAAAACTTCCACTGATTCAAATAATAGTAAAAGCTGCAGAAGCAAACAGCCATGCTTGACTTCTGGCAGTAGACATTTAACATCAGTGAGACAGCCAAATAAAAAGATGACGTCATACACATCTGCTGATTCACAGGGAAGGGGGGAATAGTAAAGCCAAGGGATGTGGGAAGTGTGATTCCATTTTGCTGGAAGTAGGCTGCTGAGCTAGACAACTGCATAAAACGTCAGTGGTAGCCAGTGAAGAAAGCAAAGGAGGTACTCTGTGAAATGAGATCAGAGGGGACAAACAATATTCACTAGACAGGCAAGTGAAAGGTGTGATTTTAGCTGAGAAAGACTGAGACCAAGTGTCCTCTTTTCTTGATCCATATTTTCCACATCTAATCCAACTTGATAGCAGCTTCTCAATCATACTTTCGGAGCATATACTCTAAAATCATCCTAAAGCCACTCGTGTCCAAGGTAGTTAAACTTGGTACAACTCTAAAAATTTCTTTTAAGAAGTCACAAGATAAAATTTTTTAAATGGTCCATGCAAGTATGTAGAAACGACTTCCAGGGTACACAGGTATATCTGTTTTACACATACTCAATAGCCTTACCATGAATATGAATATACTCGGTGTCATAGCACACCTAAGGTACCGAATTACAGTGGATTGAATATTTAATCACAAATCAAGCCCATTTTCACAGACCTGAACTCCTCTTTTTCTGAGGACTTATGAAGTAAAAGGAACTGTTTGAGATACAATAGTAAGGTTGCCAACTGCTGAGCCAATGTCAGAACACTCTGAGAAGTACGATGGGGACAATTAGTAATGACAGCGGTATAAACATAATAACAGCAACTATTAACATTAACTTATTAAGTTATTATTATATGAATGGCTCTCAACTAAACACTTCCAATGTTATTTTAATTATGGTAAAATACATATAAAATTGATCAACTTACCTGATTTTAAGTGCCAGTTCAGGGCTATTAAGCAAATTCATATTGTTGTGAAACCATCATTATCATCTAGCATCTTCTCAAACTGAAGCTCTGTACCCATTAAACAAAAACTCCTCACTGACCCTTCCTCCAACCTCTGACAACTACCATACTACTCTAGTATTATGATTTTATAAAAACAGCCAACAATATACCTTTTCTATTTGATGCTGGAATATCCTTTTCAATAAAGTTTATCAAATCAAGAATCAAAATAAGGTGTATTTAAATTGATTTCTGACATATTAAATCCAGAGTTTGAAAAATAAAGCACACAACAAAGAATTAAGACGTGTTATGTACATATACCAATTCCCCATGATGAATGCAATCATATGTACAGCAAGCATGGGCTAATAAAAAATTTTAATAAAGCACATGAAATAATAATACCTTAAAGCAAAAAGGCCTTCACTATTAAATTTTACAAAAATTTTCCTAATATACATGTATAAAATTATTAATATATTTTGGACATGACATGCTTGAAAGTATTTTACTGATGTGCTATATAAGCAGAAACTGTTTAGAGAACCACTGATACAAAAAACTGTGGTCCCACAATGGGAGTCAATGAAGGCAGGAAAGGTGAAGAGTTTGATCTGGAACATGTTGAAATACATTGAATTTAAGGTGCCAGTAGCTAATCAAGCACAGCTATCCCAAAGACAAAAAGACCTGCAAGCCCAGAGTACAGCTGAGGGCCAGAATCAATACTTAAGAATCATTCATATAGGGACCCACATGACACAGGAGAAGAAATGAAAACCATGGAAAGGAAAACCTACACAGAGGGAATGCCTGTGTTTAGAAAGCAGATGTAAAGGAGGCAGGGAGATAGGAGATGGCCCAAAAGAATACATAAGATGGAGACCACAAAAATGAGACCAGTGTCAAAAGTGGCTGAAAATTATGGAACTGAGACCTGGATTAGTTTGCCAGGTCACTTTGCTCCTCTGAGAGCATGCATGTGCATGTGTGTGTGTGTGTGTGTGTGTGTGTGTGTGTGTGTCAGGACTGACTGAACCAGGAAGCAGTGAAGATAAGGAATGTGAAAGGTCCTCAGGGAAAGGTGTTAGGTGGGAATGAATGGAGGAGGTGATGGGTACAATGGCTTCATTGCCAAAAAGAGTTTGTTTGCGTCCAAAAGAACTTCTGAAGCAGTGGTTCTCAAGTAGGGTGAACTTTGCTCACTGAGGGACACTTGGAAGTTTCTGGAGATATTTTTGGTTATTACAAGTCCAGGATGCGACTGGCATCCACTGAGTAGAGGTTAAAGCCATTGCTAAACACATTGCAATGCACAGGATGTCCCCTCTGACAAAGAATTATCCACCCCAAAATGTCAGTGCAGAAGTGCCATGGAGGAGTCCCATTCTAAAGGATCAGAGGGATCTGAGTATTTTCTTACAGTGGGTAGTGATTAAATTTCAATTATAAGAAAGGTAAGATATGTGATAAATTAGCATCTCACAAGAGTGGAAAGGTGTATGATTATGGGAAGAAGTATATGGGGAACAATAGAAAAAAAAAGAAGACCTTCAATAAAAGAGAGAACTCTCCAAGCTGTTTGAAACAGAAAGAGTGGAAGAAGGAACAAAAAGCATGCAGAGAATTAGAGACTGGAAATCAGACAGCTGAGTGAGTTCACATCAGACAGTCTTGGTATCACAGAGAAGTGGAGGTACAAGTAGAGTTTTGAGGGAGGAAAACACTTGAACAGCCTCAGTGTGGGCAGAATCAATTACAGGGCGTGAAAGTATTCATAAGTGCCTGTGAGGGCCTAACCAAGAAAGAAAATCCAATCAGCTCAGTGCTTCTGAACATCTTCAGCAAAGAGGTTATTTGTCCCTCGAGGAAATAGTAAGAGTTTGGGTTTTTTCAAGGTCGGTGTTGCCTAATGCTCCAGGACAAGACAAGACAAAGGAAAAATTAGATAGCCCAGCTGAACTGGCCTACTTGAGGACCAAGCTAAGGCCATGAAACCAAAACCATGAGAACTGACAGGGATGCGGCTGGGGGCCATCATCAGGACGATACCAGACTGGAAGAAAGGAAGAAAAAGTAATAGAAAGCTATGGTCAAAGATGGTAATTCTGGGGTATTCAATTTTGGAGAATAAACTGTTTCAGTTATGATGAGTTCCAAGACAAACTCGAGCCTGGAAATGGTTGCAGACAAATTCTGACATCCTTGGGGGACAGGGATGACTCCAGCATCCTGGACTACACCACGTTTCATACATTTCTAGCAGGATCAGTCTCTGTTGGTTAAGCCCATCACACTATGTCCAGATCCGCTTTTATCCCCCACAGTACGCACTGGTGGCTGCTATCTGAGGGTGTTAGTGTCCGGGTAACGCAGGCAGCCTGTCACCAGGCCAGCAGGTTCACGTAGAAGTCCGGCCACTCTGACACCAAACCCTCCTGAACTACCAGTGTGTGAGAAGCACATAATATTCACTGTTACAAGATGGACATGACCCTGCTATTACTGTTCTGTGACCGCCGTACTGTGGTAATAAGTGAAATCCAAGATTACACCTGAGGCAAAATTCACTTTCCTGCTATCTGAATGCTAACTGACTGAACAATCTAAAGACACAAGCACTATTAAGCACCATCCACTAACTTTATCATTTTTTTCAAGAATACCTTTTAAAAGTATCTCTTTCATCATCATTTTAGCTGCTACCTTATCGCATAAGGCCTGTTTTAGCATGTTCTACCATCTTAAATGAAAAAATTTAATTTTTAAGGGCCTGCAGAAGGTATAAATATGGATTGAATAGAACCAATGATTCAGGAAAATACAGAATGAGAATTTTTAACTTGCAAGAGAAAAAGAGCCTACTTTGTTAAAACAAATACAAAATTGAAACATTTAAAGTTTTAAGAAACTAACATTTTAATATTTTAATAAATGTGCTGACTACATTCGAACATCAAATAAAATATTCAGCTATGAAACCTTCATTTTTATTAAAGATAACCAAGCAACAGTTCTTAAACTACTGAAAAAATATTTTTAAAAATTTGTAAGAAGAATCAAATCATCTAAAATTAGATTATCAGGCCAAAGAAATGTTCATATTCATCAAGTAGTATGCATTGTTCTCCAAATTAGAGACTAAATAAAATTATCTAGTTCAATTAAAGGAAGAAGATACAAATAACACAGCAAAAATAAATAAACCCAATTATACAACGAGATTCCCACACACACAAATATTTTATAAATAATTATACATAATTACTATAATTTCAAGCATGAGGGCCAATGTCTGGCCTCTCTGACAATCTATAAACATCACTTTGGAAAGTTCTTATTTTACTACATATTGTCCATAGGGTCCAGAAAAGTAACACCTAACCTGTAATCCATATATTAAAGACTTATCTGTGAAGCATATGAGAGCATCTACCATGGCTATTATTCTGCAGCTCAACAGAGAGGTTAAGGATACAAATTTAGAAGTTATCCATCAGAATCTGATTACCACAAGTGACTAAAGTGAACACTCACAAACAAGGTAGAAGAACAAAAAGACCCAGGTCAGTGATTCTCAGATTGTGTAGCCAGCTTCCCTCTCCCCTCCCCCTTGCCCCTCTCCCTTTCTCATTTTACTTTTATTTTTATTAGTCAGTGTGTGCAGTACGTAATGATTGCATTCATCATGGAGGGTTGGTACATGTACGTGATACATCTCGATTCTTTTCCGTCCTCGTTCCCTCCTTGGGCCCCAACCCTGGAGTCTACTTCCGAATTTTTAGTGCAGGCCCAAAGCACAAGGTTTCTGTAACAAAAGGTTTCAAATGGTTCCCACCGCAGGTGCTGTGTGAAGCAGCCTATGTGAAACACTACCCTACCTAGATCACTAAAGAAAGACCTGACAAAATGAGAAACTTTTGCTGTATGAGCCCAAGGAGAAGATGAAAAAGTAAGTTACAAGATGGGGAAAGTATTTTCCTATCCGAGTAAGTCTGTGCATTATAAAAACTTCCTAGTTGTGACTCTATACTACGGCTGAGAGATATTATAGTCACGATGTTACCTATGGGAGAAACTAAGCGAAGGACACACAGACCCTTCCTGGGGAACTTCCTGTATTTCAAAACAAAAGCTTTTTAAATCTTTTAAATCTCAATTTCCCTCTCTATCTCTCTCCTCTCTCTCTCTCTCTCTCTCTCTCTCTCTCTCTCTCTCTCTCTCACACACACACACACACACACACACACACACACAGATAAATCAACAGATTATAATACAGCCAGAAACAAGTTTTATTTTAAAGGGCTGAAGGCCAACAAAAGATTGATAATTTACATCCCGTGAAATCTTTAAAAATACTAACCTGAATTGTTCATTCCTTCCAACTCCATCTTAATTCAGATGCAAGTACAAAACATGTTGTTGTCGTTGTTATTATTTCATTTTCCAAACTATTATTATGACGGGTGCCACGGAAATTGAATAAATGATATGACATCAGACACATATATTACTGCAAAAACTACTATGAAAATACTTCTATTTTCCTACTATTAACATAATACTGAGTGAGTGCTCAGTGACAAAAATGAACATTCACAGACAAGGTAGAAGAAGAAAATGCATGACTGGCATTTATTAAAAAACTGAATAAAGTAAGTTACTCAGATTTTTTGAGAGAAGGGGGGAAATGTCACTAGAGAACTATTACTGTCTCAATACATAAAGTGTGCTGGCAAGAGTATTTTCAGTGTCTCCAGAATTGTGCCTACTGCAAATGATAAGACTATTGACAATTGCTAGTATTTATCAAAGAATTATCATATTACAGATACTGTGATAATTTCCTAAGTGGATCAGCCTAATACAACAACCTACAAAGTAGGTATTGTTTCTAAAGATGTAAAGAAGAGGGAGTTCAGTTAAATAGCTTGTCCATGACAAGATCTCTTATGGTGCCAAAGCTCAGGCTCCGTTTACCTGGACAGTCCAGACAGTCCCAGAGGATAAGGGACCCTTCTAGAATGCTCTAGAAAATGTCAGAGAAATTAAGGACATCGATTATGGTGATGTTTTTAATCAGCAACTAAGCATTTTAACTACTAACTACAATAATGAAGTCATGGTAATTTTAATAATTATAGATTAATTAACATTGAACACAGAGCTACCAGAAATAAAGATGCACTATGTTCAGCATATTGACAGTCTCAACAAATTCAGAAGCAGTAGTCATGACAAAAGAAGGCTGAAGAAACCCCAATGAACACAGTTGCAGTTTCAAGAGAGAGAAAAGCCACTTTACAGTAATCAGAAACTCCTCCCTGGAAGCTGGTTTTCTGCGTTCTAATTTCACTTTAACTGTATATTTCACTGTATATTTCACAGAGGCCAATTCCAGAATTTAAAATGTTTTCATGAGTTTTTAAAAAATAAAGGAATAATGTCAAGACTGAAGGTCCTTTTCCCATTTCTATACTCAGAATATTGAACATGTTTCTTCAACAAGCTGTTTTGAAAGTGCTTGAAGAATTGTAAAAAGTGGAAAATAATTTACAGTTTCCAATATTATGAAAATAAATACATTCCAGGTAGATGGACTGTTTCTCCTCAGGCCATTAGAAAATACCTTTACATAACTATCTGATAACGAATGCTAGTTATAATTATAAATTATCTGAAAGCTTAAAAATCAAAACAAAACAAAATAGGTTCTCTGAGTCCTGAAGTGTTTCTCAGAGGCAGCCATTAAGAGGACTTCTGCAAAAACATGTGAGGCCTGGGGACGGCTCCTACCCTTAGTACACAGAACAGAAAGGTAGTAAAGAGAGGTACTGCTGGGAAAAACTCTTGACAAACAAACTTATAGTTGTTCATAAAGAATAAAGTGTTGGGCTGAGTGGAAACTTCAATGTTCTATTAATAAATACCTGATTTTAAGATAGTACAGACACAATATAAAGTGAAACATTTTTAAACTCTGAGAGTAAGGAGCTAGGTAACTCAGTTTCCTCCTCTGGAAAGAACACTAGCTAATAACTATTTAGGAAACTGTGATGATGTACTACCAATTGTGATGATGTACTGTTTTTGATTTTGCCATCCCAACTAACCTTCCAACAAAAAATGGACTATATTCCATTTTATTTATGAGGAATTGTGGTTCAGACAGTTCAATGACTTGTCCAGTATCACACAGGGTAGGGCCAACACTAAGATTCAAATTCAAGCACTTTGAATCCAGTGTTATTATGTATCTTGTATTAGTGACTTCCAAATTTGTTTATTTCCTTGAGATCCTTGAAAGCACAGTACATTACTGTCATATTAATTCTAAAGTTATATTTCTCTGTGTAGTATCAGGTATCTTAGACTAGATTAGAATAAGTAACAGCAAAAATTTGTAAATGTTTAAGAAAAGTATATGGGAAATTTATACAAGTATATAAATATAAGTATATATAAAGTATACATTTATAAAAGTATATGGAAAATTTTCAAATACAGGAAAGCTACACTATTATCTTGTCTGTGAGGTAAAAAAGATGCCATTTTACGCAGCTTAAGGATTTCTGAGTAGCAAAATACTTTTGCCCAATTCCTATGGAAGGGGGAGCAGTTTAAAGAACCCCTAAGATGGGTGTCAAAGATGTGAAAATTTGAATGAGGCATAGTCAGAGTTGTTTAAATTTATACATTTGCTTATTAGATTCGTAGAGACCCAAAAGGATGCTGGCAGTGCTAAAGAAATGGGCAAGAGGCTACTCGCGTACTGTTGTGGTACAAATGTACACAAATGTTCACTGCAGTGCGAGTTAGAAAAGAGACAGTGGAAGCTACTGAAACATCTCACAGCAGAATTTGTTAAATTAGGGCATGCCACGTAGACCACCAACAATGCAGATCAATAGTTACTGATAAGTAAGGTACTGTGCTATAAACTAGAGAGGGAAAGCAGACTGAAAAACAGAGGAAAAGCCTACTGTTTTTTAATACTGGTAGTTGAGGCAGGTAAACATGCTGAAGTGTAGTTACCTGGGTAGAGAGCAGGGCTGGGACAGTCACGCTTGTCCTTTGAGCAACTAACCTAGGGCTACGTTTCACCTCCCACACGATTCAGCACACAGTGTCTTCACTGCTTTAAAGGAATATGGTCAGAGGTGATCCTGGTGACTAAGGTTCTTGCTGTACCTTTCAAGTGGAATATCTTGCAGCACCCTTAGGCCTTCCTTAGACATTACATGCATTCACCTTTCATGAACTTGACTTTTCCAAGAAACCAGTTGCATCTGCTCTGCATGGCTATGCTCAATTCTTACCCAGTCTTAGACTACTCCACATGCACGTTTCATGGGCATCAGTCCAGTAAACATGTTGCTACAGAGGAAATGCTCAATAAAACTGTTATTTTACGGCTACTAATGAAAGCAGAAGAGTCTCTACTGTGGCCACTTACAATGCCAGAGCTTTAGCTAGTAGGAAGCTGAGATTCAAGATTCTTCCTTAGCTTTCTCCCTGAACCATAATAAGGAAAAAGATCCAGCACTAGAAAGAAAGGGTTAACTGTTTCATTAAGGTGATGCACTCTCAAAGCCAAATTTCTTTCTGAAGGAGGCTAGAAAACATTTATTCCATCATATACCCAAGATATTAGATCCTATGACATGGCAGGTACCAGGATAGGTGCTAGAGAGACCAAGACAAATAAAAAGAAATTCATAATCTAAAGGACCTGAAGTCCACAGGGCACACAGAGATAAAGAAATAACAGCAATTGCAGAATATGTACTGGACTCACTGGAGCACAAAAACGGGAGTAATCAACTGGGACAATTCAAGTCTGATCGATGTCCCTGTTCTGTTGGCTGGCTGCTATAAAAATCTTTCTCTTATAAATAACTTCTCTCCCAAAATGCTCATACTTCCAAAGGCCAAGAAGATCCTTACAGAACAGAAGGACACTGGCACACTCTCACAGCTATTCTCCATTTTCTTCCCCGACCCCATATCCTCTTGTCCAGCCTTCTCTGCCCTTTGCTGGGTTCCAAAAGAAGCTGACCTCTCCAGGCAGCATCACCCAGCTCCCTTGCCTTCCAGCTTGCGGATGACCTTGGCCCTCTGAGGGGACCAGCAGAGAGGGAAGGGCAGACATAGTATCTACCCTACCCGCTTTCTCCTCATCTGCCCCGCCCCTGACTATAGCCACGTCTGTACTGAGTGCTCTCACTGTGTCCCAAAAATGTAGCTTCCTCCCTTGTTCCTCCTAGCCCAGAGAAGGTAATGGTTTTTTTCTGTTGCTAGCTCTGGGGTGTTTTGCCATCACGTGGGAGTTCCCTGAACTCTGCTCTCACCTCTTTAAATCAGTATTAAGCCGGATGGGGTGACACCTTCCTGTAAGCCCCACGTTCTCCAAGACTGATGCAGAAAGATTGCAAGATTGGGCCCTGCCTGGGTAAGACCCTAAATAAAAAGAAAAATCTAAATAAAAAATGAAAAGGTCTGAGGCCTGGAATTTAATCTTCAGTACTGAAAAAAAAATCATTCATTAAATGTTCCTCAGGTAACCCTTGAGGATATGCTATCTCTGACCTGATAGCATTCTGAACAAAACCTTAGTTTCCCAGAACCACAAAATCCGATCTCTAGAAAATATCTGAACAGCTCTACAGGCCTAAAATCATGCCAGTTTCATCACTGCCTGATGATTATTGGGTGACCACAATGGACAGCATGTTTTATCAAGGGCTGGATGTGCCAGCTGCAACCAGAGTAAAACTTGCAACTATCTGGTACTCAATTTGAGATCTGCAAAAATGGAGACCCTTCAGGGCAGTTCTGGGTACTTCAGGAATTTTTTGTATGTTTGTTTTAAGGTACTAGGAATGTGGCTGAGGGGCCTGAGGACAGAGAACGGCCAGCCCACTGCCATCCAGACAGACATCCACTCAAGGCTACACCGTGCTTTTCTGCTCTATTAGAGCAGCTGAGAGCCTGCCACCTGCCACAGTAGCCATCTCGGTATATCTGCAGGTGCGTTGAAACACATATGCACACACAACAGATTTCACACTGGTTTCAAATCTGGGTCAGGGCTAATTCATGAAAGTAACAAAGAAAATGTGTCCTGTGACTCTGAATGATGTCATTTTGATCCCCAGAAAAGTCACTCGTGATTCACTGTGGCTACAGTGGAGATGACAGGAAGAAAACAATGTCAGCCCTTGAAGCAGAGTTAACCACAAATTACACATACAACAGTGTTTCATTTTAAAAGATACTTTCTTGCATACTCTGCAGAAATCTCTATTGTTGTTATTTCTTCCCTAGATATTTACTAGCTATAGAATTTGTTCTAGGCCTAATTTTTTTGGTCTGCATTCTCAGTGTCCTTCTGCACACTCTGCTCTATGGTGTCATATGTGCAAACCATTTTCTCTTTTTTATTATTTTGATTCCTACCATCTCCTCAATGCAACCTTCCCCGCACCTCCTGCTCCTCTTTTCTTCTATCCATGTTCTCTTGATTTCCTTCTCCTTTTTCCTCCCCGCCCCTGAACGATCATGTGATAACCTCACCACCACCACCCCCCCGCAACCTTAGCAAAGTATCCTAAAAATCAGCAAATGTAATTCTGATGCTACTCTGAGGACGGTTCCTCCCTCCAGATGTGCTATTCCCACTGGGACCTGAGTTATCCTTAGAGCATCTGATTAGAAGCCAGTGAGGTTGCCCCAGGCAACCGGTCAAACTGTCCTAGGATGCTTGGCAAGTGGTTTTCCACAGCCTGATGTGAAGGTCACACTAACCAACCCTGTGACAGTTAATGGTGAAGTGTCTGTGCAGTCGGCCAAGGGCTCTGAGATCATCCATCAAGATGAGCTCAATAACATTTGCATAATCATAAAACTGCCTATTCCCAAGGCCATACGGACCCCTGCAAGCGACTATTTCAAAGAGCCAATGATACCAGATTTGACAATGAATAACAATAGGTGAGTGTGCTAAAATCATTTAAAAGAACACTTCAACCAGATGGAATCCAATCACTGCTGGAAAAAACATATTAGCTATTCAGTTTCTCAAATGATTTAGGAACAGTTGTATCCGGAGACAAGGCAGTAAACAGGAGGGTCTAGAAAAAGTCACAATGCGCCCTGTCACTTTTTTACAATTTCTTTAGATCAGAAGTGTTTAAAATGTTATTCTCGAATAACAAGACCCAACACTGAAGACTATAGCCATATGCACTAAATTAATGTTGCATATGACTACACCTCCATCAAAGTTCAAATCCAGTGGGGAAAATATCATCAAGGCAGAGAAGAAATCCATATACCCAAAACATTAAGTGTTCTCACAAAACAGTAAGATAAAAAAAGAATACTCTTTATAGAAAAAAATGTGAGAAGAACATGAAGTAGCCAACTTGTCACAAAATTCAAATATGCCACAGGGTATAGCTTAATGCTCAGCCTGGATAATAAAAACACAATTTAAACAAGAGTTTGGTGTACAAGGCCCTGGGTTTGATCCCCAGTTCCACAAGAAAAAACAAAACAGATTGGCAAAGAATCAGAATTAACTTGGGAGAGCAACCTGGTAACAAGTGTCACAGATTTCAATACACATAATACTCTAAGAAGTTATCTTAAGTATATAATCAAGCAAGTACACACAACGGTGTACACAAAGATGTTCATCACAGCACTGCTTTTTGTAGTGAAAAACATGATACAACCTATGTGTCCAGCAAATCCCTGCAGCTTTTCTAAAAACAAAAAACAAAAAACAAAACAAAAAAAACCCCAACAAATATGTAGTCATCATTCGGGAAAACCTGGAAAAGGCAGAGGTTTATAAAGCAGCACATACAGTATAACTCTATAACTCCATTTTAAAATGATTTATCTTAGTCCTAAATGATTTATAGTACTATAAACCATAGAGAGGAAAAATCTGAATAGTTAAGACTAATTGTTATCTATTTCTGAATAGTGAGATCATGGGTGATTTTTATTTCTTACAGAAGGATCTTATTTATTTTATTTATTTTTGGCCACAAACAAATATTTCCTAATGTAACACTTCTTCAATGTTAAGAAAAACTGTACCAAGATTTTTTTTCTTCAGCAAACTTTTGCTTTTGGTCAAGATTAGAAAATCTCTGCAATGTCTCAGTCTCTGTGAATCAGAATATAGAAGGTTTAAGAACACTGTGAATCGTAGGTAGATGGATGGACGGGAATGAAAATGGTATCACCGGCATCAATTCCTGGCAGCCAGGCCAGTGGCCGGGAAAGCTGCAGCCTTGGATCGCTCCTTGATACAACCACAGCATCAGAGAACCTTGGGGTTGGATGAAAACATACTGCAAACCATCAGCCTCCACAAAGGTGACGTTAGCAGACAGCTACTCTCCTTTCCCTTCATTTTCAATGCATAACGTAGAAAAGGAGAGGAAAAACTGGCAATGCGGCAGAGAACAGGGGTCCTGAGAGTGTGTGCACTTTCAAAGACAGCGCTCTGTGGTGTTTTATCCCAGGAGGTACAATTTAAACACTGTGTCTGTGAGTAGTCAACTGGAAGCGTGGATTTGAGCTCAGAAAACCAAAGCCATTCACTAATACCTGTTTTTCCAGGTGAAAGTATCTAAAACGTGCTATTTCATGTATTATCAATGATGAAACCGGTCCCCATCCTGCAGTAAAAAACAGGGCTGTTTGACTGGGTCACTTAGCCTATGATTACCACTCACTAAACAAAGCTACAACTTCACAAATTCAATCCACTTCTCTGTAAGAATAGACTGCATTTCCCTGATGAACAGTGTTAACGTTTACCCTCAAAATGACCAGCACTTTAGGGATATTTACAAGTTTATTACTTGGAAAAGATCAAAGAAAAAATTATCAAACACACACACACACACACACACACACACACACACACACACACACGAGCCAACAAAGTTTAGGATCAAATAATTACTCTTAGGATTTAACTTACATTCCCAATCGATCATATTCATTGCTTCATCTGCCCTCAATAATGACACACTCCCTCAGTAACGGCTGTATATTTTCAATGCTTGATCTCTTCATGGAGTATTGCATGACTATCCTGTCTGATTCCAATGTAAATATTCCTCTCTCTCTCCCTCTCTTTCCCACCCTCTCTCTCTCCCTCTCTCTCTCCCTCCCTCTCTCCTTCCCTCTCTCCATTTGCAATCAGCACACAATGGGATTTCCAGACACTGTTTGCAATGGCTAAAATTTACATTCCACATGAATAGTCCAGTTGAAATAGCCAAGCCCCAGAATGAAGGGGAAACAAAGAGATTCTTCACCAAGAGAGTCCTTGAGCGTGTCATCAGTGGGCTGCAGAGTCAATTACGATGGAGCTCAGCCCATCAGCAAGCCAGTGTTCTGGGGCAGACCCTGGCTTAATGGACACCATCCAGTTGTCTCATGAGAGCAATTTTTTTTTTCAGATGCTTTCACTGCTCAGCCATACAGCAGCAAATCCTTTTCCTGCGTTTTCCTAGGGAGTATCTTAGCAACATCCTAAAAATTCAAAACTGACAGGAAAAATCCCCCTTTAAGAGATAATCCTAATGTTAGCAACGTCAGCAGAACCAGAAGCAGTGCGGTGTGGCTGTGCGTACAACTGGATGGTGCTTCTGCTTCCTCACATGATGCTTCTAAAAGAAAAATATGTTTTAATTTCTGCATTTTTCTCTATAAAATCAAATAAGGATGCATACCTAAGAGAAAGATTTTTAGTCAATGTGTTTTAGTTTCTGCGCTTTTCTTTTTAAAATTGAATAAGGATGAGTACCTAAAAGATATAAAAACAAAGATTTCAAATTCCAAGTAGAAGTTTGCTTCTAAAAAACAAAGAGGAGGGGATACACTTCCAATTAACCGAAGGCAGCCAATCAGCAAAACAGAACTTGGTTTCTAAGTCTTAGCCAAACCAATGTTCCCATCCCAGCACTCTGTTACACGCACGCCTCGAGTTGCACGGACGTATAATAGTCAATCTATAGGCATTCCATGGGGACAGAGGCATTCTCAGGAAAGCTTGCAGAATGGGAAGCAGGCCTTCTTCCTCACAACCTCTGAGGCCTCTTTTGCTAGGCACTCAAAGCCTTAAAACTCAGGTTTAGCCATATTCTCGTGTTTCTGAAATCTCCAGAATACTCTCTGGGAGCACGCGCTGAACTAGCTACCTTGAAATAGCGTTGCTCAGGTGGCAGTGGGGGTGAGTGTGTGCATGGTTATTCAAGCCTACCCCATCCTGGTAGGATTCACTGTCCACAGTTCAGCACACTGAGGACCCACGCCACAACAGCACTAATTGCTCCTGACATGTGAGATTTACATGTGAGGAATCTCTGAAAATGAAATGGGTCTTGGACTGAACAGCACATAATTAGTTCCTGTTCCATTCCAAAAGGAGAATCTTGCCAGAAAGGGGTCCAATGGGATGACTTTCAGCAGCAACATGCAATGATTATAAATAATTACTTGTCAAGAATCCACCATTCAGAAACTGACATATAATTCCAGGTTTCCTGTCCTGTAGAGTAGTGCAATAAGCACTACATGACTCACTATTCTTGCCTTCTTATTGATACTAATCCAAATGCCGCCCATCCCTTAAGGTACTCCGCATAGAGCCCATCTGTGATGAAACTAATACTCATGGGCTATGGAGTAGGCTTGATGAACCCCATGTTCTGACACCCACCTTGGGGCTTTGAGCTGGGCTTAGGACTTGCCATTTCTAATCTCAGGTAAGGTGTTCAACTTCTGGATTTCCATTCCCTACTCAATAAAAGGAGAATAAAAGCACATTTTCCACAATGTATGCATTAAACAAGGCAATAGACAAATCAACTAACACAATTCTTAGCCCATAGCAAGGAGTTAGTAAATGACAGCAAGTCACAAAATTCATTTGTAACAAATTATCTATGCTAATTCTAATGCTAATTTGACATTTGATTCAGATTATTCCCCCCCACCCCTTAAATCAAGGGAAAGAGACAAACAGCACATCTAGAATCATAAAGGGAATCAAGCCAAAGGGGGTAAACAGAACAAAACTTTAAGAGGGGGCAAGGCAGGTCAGAGGTAGAAAGAATAAAAACACAGAGGTAAAGAAGTGTGAACCAGAAGGACAAATTAAATTCTGATAAAAGGAGGGCGATTTTTAATAAGAGAGGAAGGAAAAGTCAGTGAAAGAAAAAGTTGCAAGAAGCCTGGGTGAAAGATACCAGGTGGTGAGCAGATAGTTGAAAAGCAAGGTTGTAAAATGAGAAACAAAGGGAAAGTTTTCATAACTAACCCATGTACTTTTGTCAGTAGTATGCAGGTACTGGAAATAAGACCACAGGTCACTACACAACCTTTTGTCAGTAACAAGTTTTTCTTTTTTAAAAAATAGTATTTACATATGTGTCAAATTTTGCCCTAGGAAGGATTCAGTGCAAGAAGACAGGCCATGCAGATACTGCCTCCATGAATTTACATTTAAGGAAGGAATCAAGATGCTAGCTTGTCTGCAGATAGATCACTTAAGCAATTCTTGTAAAATATATCATCTTTAGCATCCTTCAAGCCTTCCCTTTAAAAGCACGATCTGATTCTGATTTTAAAGCAGGAACAAATTCTATCTTATTCTGGTCAAGGAAAAAGGGAATTTGTTTGTATTTTAGAAAAGAATTCATGCTTTTAAAAAAACCTATACTGAAACAGGTAGATAGTCAGAACAGAACAAAGAACACCCGTATCCACCTTCATCCAAAAATCCTGGTGCCTTTCCCAACTACCTATCCCAATGACTTCCTTTAAGGCAAAACAATTCAACTCAGACTCATTCGTGTATCTGTCACGTCTCTCCATCTCCTTTAATTCACAATAGTTCCATTGTCCTTCTCTGAGCTTCACAACTTCTAAAAATAATCAATTTTAAAATAACTTCAAGCTCACAAAAAGTTGCATGAACACTACAAAGATTTCCTACTCCTTTTCCCCTTCACCTACATACTCAATTGTTCAATCTTCAGCATTTTTCTCCATTTCAGAGTACATAGCGGATGGGATAGTCCTTCATGCCTGCATATTCCAGTGTATATTTCCCAAATCAAAGACATTCTCTTTTATAACAACCATCTTCCCTATCCTATTAATACTGGAACACTGACAGATATCACCCAATGTACAAGTGTCATTCAGCCTGTCCTAACAATGGCTCTAATCCAGGATTGGATAATGGAATCCAGGATCATTTAGTATTGCATTTAGTCATCAAACATACCACTCTCATTTAATCAACTTATTCTTTCCCTGTCTTCTTGAGGAGTTTTAAAAAGTCAAAACTTTTACTCTCTCAGACGACTAGAACAACCTTCACTTTGGGTCCATCTGAGTTTTCCTCCTGATTAGACTCAAGCCATGACTTCCTAGCAGAAAGACCCCAAAATTGATGCTGTTCTCCTCTCAGTGCATCACATAAGAAGGCATGGAGGTCGGTTCACCCCGCCTCTGATGATGCCCTCCTGTGAATCACCTGGACAAGTTTGTATCTGCCAGTCCTCTCCACTGTATAGTCACCATTGTCCTCTTAACTGGCAAGTCCTTTGAAGAGAAATACTATGAAACTATGTCAATACACTACTCTTCCAATCTCTATTCAGTAAACTTACATCCATTTAAAAACTGTCTTAGCCAACCATCACCATAAAGTCCAGCAAATGGTGATTTTTCTACTTCCTACACTCCTTCCACATTTACTGGTTGGCACTGCCAACTAATAAAGGAAGAGCTTCACCTTTCCCTCCTCACTTACGTAATAATCAACACAGACTCATGGAATCTACCTCACGTAATGGTTTCTAATCTATTACCAATTTTTTATGCTCCTATTTTCCCAGATTTGGCCTCTTGCACTTGTGGTTTTGAAAAGTAGACTTAGTGAGTATGACAAGAGATACGTTTAAGGTCCAAAGCTCTGTTTCCGCAATTCTCTTTGGGAATTATAAGACAAACTGAGACATCATTCATGAATGTAAGATTTTTTTCCCTTTCCCACTATCTACAAGCTAGGATTCATCTTTCGCTGTAAGCAAACATCTTAGAATCAACTATCAGGTAAAATTTAAAATGGTATGCCTAAGGCTATATGTTCAGGGATCATTTCTATAGATGGTTAAAATGGCATGCCTGTATTACTCTTCATAAAAAGATGGAACTCCTGCTGAGCACTGGTAACTCATACCTGTAATACCAGCACCATAGAAAGCTGAGACAGAAGGATGACAAAGACATTTAAGCCCAGCCTTGATTCAAGACCTTAAGTGATCTCATCCCAGCTAGAAAGACAACTAGCCTCTCAATCATATCTTGCACAGTGCAGAGCACACCAGACCTGGCATAGAGCCATACTAAGTAGCTAGTGTCCCTTTCATCCCTTTCACCTACCTCAGAACCAAGCTCTGACTTCTGCCCTGGTACCACCCACTCCCATTACTTGCCACTGCACCTTTCTAAGACATAAACCCCGAAGTTTTCAAATCTTCACTCCCTCACTCAGTTGAGGACTCTGGTGCTCTAAAAATCCAGCCTCTTTTCTTCAACACTGCTGCCAGCTTAGTTCGGACTCCTACTAGGAACACTCCTCCTTCCCTTCCGTCACCCTCCGCGCCCTATTCCACTTTCAAACAGTAGGAACGTGGCACATACCAACAGAGACGGCCTCTTCTCTAGAGCCTATGAAAAAACCTGGACCCCCAAGCTTACATTCATGGCTCTTCACACTCTGGCATCAAACCACTCCTGGCTCACAGTCTACACTCCAACTCCAGTGAATTCTGGACCTGCGATTATTTGTTTACTGATTTGTTTACAGAAACACACTGTAAGGCCTTGAAATACAGGGTAGTATTCTGCCTCATTCTGTATCTCCATTGCCTGGCTCTGGCACAGCACATGTTTGCTATGCTAATAAAAAGGTGCCATGGAAGACACAGCTGTCTATTCATTAGAAGTACTAAATGGGAAAATCCAATTTTCCTAGAATTTTATTTAAAAATTCATCTTTGAAGTAGTCACATATTTGTTTCAGGGAACAGTCAGTCATAAGGTTATTCAGAGTACTTCAACAGAATAGGTGAAAATAATCTCTTTTATATAGACATTATTTCCATAGCTAGTAAGAATCCCATTTTGGTTTTAGGTGTTTTGTGCAGGGGGCGAGGTTTTGTTAGTTTTGCTTTTAAATTGGTGCTTTGAATCCAATACTTATTTGCTGGTCAATTTTATGTGTCAACTTGGCCACAGACTACATTCTATCAAAACCTAGTTACTTAATCAAACACTAGCCTAGGTGTTGGTGTGAGGATATTTTGTAGATGTGCTTGAAGTCTATCACTTGACTTTCAGTAAAGGAGATTATCCTAAGAAATCTGGGTAGAACTGATTCGATCAACTGAAAGGTCTTAAAACCAAAGTGAGAGCTTTCCCTGAAGAAGAAACTCCACCTGTGAACAGCAGTCCCACCCTCTCTCACCAAGAATTCCAACCCGCTCCTCCTGATGCCCTGCCCAAAGGATTCATTTCCTACTTGCCTACCCAGCCCCCCAACTACAAAAGCCAATTCCTGCATTTCATTTTTCATGTTTTAGATGTTCTGTTTCTCTAGTAGGACCCTCGCCAAAACAGTTTACTTCCAGAATGCAAGGGGACAGAGGATACAACAGCTGAACAGTTAACAAGATCTATATAAGGCCCTCACAGTATTGCTTCATTATGAAGTGGAAAGCATTCAAGCTTCTAGAACATCAGATACCCATATTCGAGCATAAGTACAAATACACATAACATATGCCACAACTTCTGTCCAACTACATTCATTATACACTCGGTTGGCAAATATTTGTTATGAAAGGCACTGGGGGGAAGAGAATGGTGAGCCTGAGAGGCATGATCCCTGCTCTCATGGAGTTTACAAGCTAGAAGAAGAATCAGGCATCAAACCAGTAATTATACTTAATTATGATTATAATGAATGCTAGGAATCACAGGATGCTGTTGGCATGTTTAGTAGGGGAATCTAACCAACTGGAGAGGGCTTCTCGAAATATCCCTGAGGGGTGACATACAGAAGCTGAGACTAGAAGGTTAAGTGGGCAGTAGCCAGGCAGAATCTAAGAGGAAGAGAGTATCCAAGGCACAAGGAGCCATATGTGCAAAGGCCCTAAGTAGGGAAGGCCCAGATAAGTCAAGCACGGGAAAGATGGCCAGTCTGGGCTCTTGTGAATCAGGTATGGAGAGCAATACAAGATCAAAAAGCCACAACAGGAAAAGATCCTGACCTTTAAACAAGCAGCAATAGGGAACTGTTGCACACTTAAGCCAATAGTGACATGACCAGACTTCTGTCTGAAACCTTTCTAGCAGCTGTGTATAATGTGGAAGGAGGCAAACTGGATTTGGGGGAACAGGTCACAAGGCTTTTACTACAATCCAGAAGGAGATAAGGTTGGGGGGCAGTGGACAAAGGCAGGAAGATGGAAATGGTGAGTGGCAGAATCAATAGGGAAAGGAGTTGTACTAGAGTTGAAGAGCCAGGAAGAGATGGAAGACCCAGACCTGAGGAAGAAGATCATGGTTCTGTTTGGGTTTGCACAAGTTTTTAATTCCTATAAGCTAATTACATGAAAATACACATCTAGAATTCAGAAAAGAACTGGCCCAGATAAATACATTTTGAATTTTCCAGCACAGAGTCAGAGCTTGATGAGGTCAAGCAGGGAGGGGTGCAGTACAGAGTGAGAAGACCTAGGACAGAACCATAGGAACAGTGACATTTTAAAGTGGGTGAAGAGGAGCTTCCCAAAGACCTGAAGAGGAGCAACCAAGAGGGCCAAAGTACACAGTTTTTTATGCAAAAAATTTCTCCATAAGCTTCTGAATTTAGTCTGCATGTTCAAAAGGGTGCATACTTTCACTGAAAAAGAAATAACCAAGTGTAAGGGTAACAACTTGGGGAAAACCCACTTTGAATAGACATCAGTAATTTCCAGCTAAGGTATTTTACACAGTGGATACCACCTCATTGATTACTGTTTGCAATAGTTATTCAGTCTTTGGGGCAACTGTACTTTCTCAAGTCAGTTCTTATTAACACTAATGGCTTGGCCCTTTATGTATACTTAGTTCAGGCAATTAGCTGTAAGTCTCACGTTGGGACACGTTGCTTTAATCTTTTGAAAATCACTGGGTGCCACATTATTCTAAGAGTGCCTCACTTGAAAGAAAACAAAGACCTGATACAAAGGTCTAATTTAAGAAGAGTGCCCTGGACCTCAAAAGAATCACACAAATTAGTGCAGGCTCAGTGAGTAGCAGAACTTGGACTCCAAGAAAGGACACATTTAAATTAAAATTACACTTTTTCAGAATACTTGTTGCCTTTATCCTCGCCATTAGTCGAAGAAAGTCGAAGAAAGGTCTACAGTATGCTGAGGTTCAGAGGGCAATTTGCAAGGCAGCCTTATTATAGCAGATTAAAATGGGCCCAGCAGAGGCCCCACAGACACAGCAGCCACAACAGCATGATACAAAAGTGGGAGCCTAATGAATATTTGATGAAGACATTTTCCTCCCTTGCATGCTCTTGCAAGGCAGCCCCTAACTAACCAATAGGACCTATACCAAAAAGTTGGTTTTTCAAATCTATTACCTGGAACTTGAAGGGTATTTTTCCTTTAGAAAAATGTGTTATAAGTGGTGGAATCCTGGGCATGTGTTAAACCACAGTAGAGTTTAACTAGAGTTTCTAACTACCATTTATAGCACTGCTTTTATGAGTAAAAGCCCTTGAGTTGTAATTTAGCATTCGAAGGATGTATCTTTCCATGGCAGTAGCCCAGAATGAAGAAGATACCACTATTCCTAACAGTAGGAAAAAGGGATCCCCTGGCTCCAAGCTGGGAATATGGGCAGCGGGTACCTGGAGGATAGAAGTTAGGAAGTGAGGTTGATGGTGACGCCTGAGAGATACGAGTGCAAAGTACTTAGGAGTAAGGTAAGCAAAGACTTGACCCTGGCAGGGCTGTAGGGTTGGCGGAGCATTAGGGAATCTGTACTAAAATGGCAACAGGCTGTGGTCTGGAAACAAGAATCAGGTGCTGGAAACAATCATGTTCTGGCAAAAAGCCCTGAGGGGATAGGTGGTTCTAGATCTGGGACCATCAGAAAAGTGAGTCCTAGGTAAGATCAGATATTAATCAAGGACATCCATCAGCCATCGGGACTGAACTGCTACACAAAATCTCCGAAACTACATCAGAAGCCGTGCAGCTGCTTCCCAATTTGTATACAGCAGCTCCTCTACCCAACACTCCCAGGACTGACTAAAGCTTCAGGATCCCTTGTCCTTACTTCTTAGTCTAGCTATGAAGTCATGCCTTATTTGGACTTAGTACATTGGCTTTAGACAACCTTCTTCACTCTTGTCCTTGTCTCAGCCTCTGCTCCATCCCAGGAGAAACAGAGGTGTCATTTATATGTCCACTGTAGAGATACATAGTGTGTCTCCATCTGTCTGCCAAAACTGACACCCAAACTTGACACTCTATCAAGCCATAATATTCAAAGAAGTCCAGGAAATAGTAATATCCTCAGGATGAATTATGTCGTCAGCCCCCTCAATCACATAAGCCAATGACTACATTAATTCTATCTTCCACTGGTTTTGTTTCTCTAGGAGAACCTCAGAAACATCTAATACTAGCCTGTCCTAATGGCAGAGGAAGGTCAATTTGAAAGTCTTTCCTGACATTAAATTTTGCTTACAGTCTTTCTTTTTAATAGTCTCATTTTTCAGAGTAATATAACAATAACATGGAAAGAGTAAAAGAGAGAAAAGGCACTAAGTTTTCAAAAGCCTTTGAAGTTATTTAGTAGAGAAAGAAAATGGCAGCCAAACATGAAGCCTTCAGGCTGAGCTTGGGAGATGATTCCCTATGAAATCTGTGCAGGTCAACAGGAAAAACCTCAAGGGGCTGCTGTTGTAGTGAAGGCAAGCTTCTTCATGAGACTGGATTGCCCATGGAGCCCTCTGTTTAGAAGCTCTGAGTGTTTGAGACTCTCCAATCTTGGGTGGGAATAAATCCTGGGTAGTACCTTTATTCCATTTATAAATGATAGGTTATCTTATAAATGGATCTATTATAGAAGCCAATTTAGCTTGTATGTACCCTTCTTGCCATGTGATGCTCTGAACCAGAAAGTCCTCACCAGCAAGGAGACCCACATTCAGATGTGACCCCATTCACCTTGGACCTCCCAGCTTCCAGAAGAGCGATTTGAATAAATCTGCATTCTTTATAAATTAGCCAGTCTGCGCTACTCAGACACAGCAAAAGAAAGTGAACTAAGACACCGATCTAATAAAATGCAACTATGCTGACAAGGTAGAGAACAGAAAGAGTAAGCCTGAAGTGGTGACAGGGAAGAGGCATTGGGAAGTTCATTTTAACATTCCATAGCAAAAAATTAATTTGTAATTCCTACAACAGAAAAGTAATAGATTAGTAATATGAACACTTAGCTTAAGAGACATGGAGGCAAATATTGGAAATAATTAATTAAAACAGGTGGCAATGCATGGTTTTAAGAAGGACGCAACAGGATAGAGGTAGGTGGGGAAACAGAAGACCACTCGTTTTTGGCTGAACCAAAAGGAAGTACTTCTCACCCCAAAGAGTGTCCCGTGCCAAAGCTTCAACTGTCTCAGGAACAAAGTGACGATTATATTAGCTACTTAGTGACATAAATACCCACTGGTCCACAGAAGTGGCCACCAAGAAGGAGGCCCGAGGTTTGATGGCCAGTACCAAAAAAAAGAAAAAGGGAAAAACAAAGGGCTAAGATGAAACAAAATATATGTATATTCTTACCATGTCTCCCCCAAGTTATTTATTAATTAGAAATAGAAAAATCGTAACTTCTCATTGGAGAAATCCCATGGACAACACTTTCACGAAGTAATCAAGACTAAATCACCTATAATAAGACATACTCATATCAAGAAAGGTCTAATATGACAGCATATTACTTTTACGGTATTATTACTAAATATTTCTAACCTCATTAACGTCATCAGAAAATATCATGTAAGCCTAAATGGGAGGATATTATACAAAAGGAACAGTATGCTTCAAAAATGTCAAGGTCATGAAGGATAAGGAAAGACTGATGAGGTATCAGAGATCAAAAAAGGCTGAGGAAACAATAACTAAATACAATGTGAGATGATCCTGGATTGGATCCTTAAACAGAAATGAAATAGGAAAATTCTAGCAAGGACCATAGTTTAGTTACCAGTAGTAGAGAAATATTATTTTTATATAGGTATTATAGTTATCTGAGATGTTAACCTTAGATTTGAAGAAGCTCAGTAAAGGATGCACAGGAATTCAGTGGCATTTTTGTAATTTTCTGTAAATTAAAATTATTTAAAAATTTAAACAATAAAAAATTTCTTCATGCATAATGCAGGGGTTGGACCACAGGCCAAACCCAACTCACTAGCTAGTTTTGTGAATGAAGTTCTACTGGCAAACATTCATGCCCATCCATTTATCTATTATCTGGGGCTTCTTTAGCACTACAACAGAGCTAATGAGCTACAAAGATTTTATGGCCCACAATGCCTAAAACAATTATCATCCAGCTCTTAATAGAAAAAGGTTTGCCAAACCCTGACACGGAGGTTACAAGTTTGGACTCTGGCTGGGTGTGGCGGTATGTGCCTGTGATCCCAGCAGTCCAGGAAGTTGAGGCTAAAGGACTGCAAGTTCTATCCCATCCTGGGCAACTTAATAACTTAGCAAGACTCTAACTCAAAATAAAAATAAAAATTTGCTCAGGATGCAGCTCAGTGTGAAGGCCCTGGGTTCAATCCTCAGTATAGGGTAGAGAAAAAGGTCTCTGGTATGACACCTTTGATATCCTCCCTCTGGATTCATAAGAGCCTTTCCACCTCCATTTCTCATTACTTCCCAGAACACCCAGAAACTGTAACTCCAGCTCAGCACACCTGGAGTTCTCATAGGTGATTTTCCTTGCATAATCTTAGCAACCAGATGTTCACAGACATCTTTTGATGGCAGTGCACTCACAACTAGAAAAACCCAGGGTCGCTGGAAAACCCACCCTCCCTCTCCCCAGATGATATGTGTATTTGCTGATCCTAAAACTTGTGGTCTTCCCTAATATGGCCAGAGAGAACTTTACTGGATATAGAAAATAAGAAGATGAAGCTAATACTAAGAGCAAGCACCTATTCTGGATGGGGTTGGGGGCTGTCAGTGAATGTGATTACATGTGTCATTCTAACAGAGAGGCAGGAGTTTTGACAGACAGGAAATGAAGATGAACACAGAGAAAAGAAGGGGGTGAAGATGGGACAGAGTTTGCGTCACGTGATCGCAAACCGTGACATACCAAGGACTGCTGGCCCCCACTGGAAGTGGAAAGAAGCAGTGAATGAATTGTCCTACTGCTCCAAGGGTAAAGTGGTGCTGCCATCATCACCTTGAGTTCAGCCCAGTAAAACAAAGTTGGGACTTTTGGCCACAGGCAACATGCCACTCAGCCCGTGGCACACACAGGTCTGCACACACATGGCCACTTCTATAAGCAGAGGCCACTGGCCCTAACATCTTCTCATTTAAAACAACGGCAACAGTAAAACCTGTAAGAGACTGTTGGTAAAGAGTTCACGAAAGCCTTTTGTTAAGAAAATTAAACTCTCTGATGATGTGAATCAAAGTTTTCTATCCCTTTCTTCACCTTGAAAACCAAAGGATAGGCAAAACTATTACGAAGCTACAGTATCATGCCCTCACAGTTTTGGGCTGACTTTTTGCCCCATTGGTCCACTCTACAGAGAAGAAGACTATCTAAAAATGGCATTCATTTTTGTGTGCAGCTGTAAACTCATCTGTGACCACTCAATATTAGTAACATCTAGGTTCTTACTTTTTTGTTGCAGGAGGTGCCAGGGATCAAACTTGGGTCCTTGGGCTTGCGAGGCAGGTGGTGGTCTTACTTTTCTTTATGTTGACATATTAGTAGCTTTTTTAGCCATACAAAAACTCAAGAAGATATTTCTTTGTTTCATTCTATCCATTATATTAAATGACCATTAGGTGCTGGCTTTCTCAAAATAGCCAGTAAGATAAATTGCACTTCCAAGCTCTTCAAATCTTCTATTAATTAAAGAATTGTTGAAAAGTCTTGGAAAAGTAGATGCATGACCCTGATTAACCAGTACACTGAGTAACCTGATTAACAAATATATCAAGTATCTTCGAGTTGAAGGTTACATATGAACTCAACTGTAACTACATTTTAACAGTTTGAAATGTAACTTTAGAAGGCAGCCAAATAGGACACCTTTGCCCAGCCTTTGATCCTTCCACAGCCAAGAGCCAGTTGCTTCTAAAGTGTGACAAATGATCACTCTCATTAAAATGATCAACACTCAGCTGTGCTGCTTAGTGGTATAATGTCCTTAAGAGGATTAGACAAACAATTCTGGAAACATACCAATATATCCGGTTTGTTAATGAATTAATGTTTCAGTAAGTGACTACACGTAACTTCTCATCTGTCCAGTCACTGACCTAAAAATGATGTGGCTGTCTACACTGGAAATATTTTCTCCTACCCTGTTGCTTTCTTTGCTTCCTGCACAGTGTTTTGGGTAGGATTTTAGCATGTCCAATTTATCAATGCATGAGCATTCTGTATGCCTCTGTATGAAATCTTCGCTTGTTTTACTTTTCAAAAGTTTTAATGTTTTATCATTTTCTTATTTACAATCTATCTGGAATTGTTATTAGCAATCTAAGGATTATGAGAAAGTCAAGTAAAATGCTAAACTTCTCACTTGACTGTGTCTGAACACTGCTAACATTTCTCTCCATCTTCCCTGGGCTCTGGGGTCTATCTTACCCATTCACTGGACTGGCGATGTTAACTGTTGTTTACTCCTTCAAGGCCCCCATTACTCTTCTGACGGCCTGTGCACTTTCTTTTTTATTAGTACACATTTCTATCACAGGCATTTTACAATCATCTGGTGGAGGAGATACATGTACATAATATAGCTTGATTCTTTTTTAATCTCCTTCCCTCCCATGTCTCTCCATCCTCCTCTAAATCCACTTTCCCCATTTTGTTCTGAATAATATTAGTTTTATTTCATGTTTATTGTAGAATGTTTAAATTCACTGAGGTTATTAGGTTCCTATACATGGTATATCTTTACTCTATTTATGTCTCCTTTTCTTCCCCCTTTCCTCTTACCTTTAGTATCCAGAACCACTTCTGATCAGCAAGAGATCTACCCCCTTATCTCCTATCCATCCTTTATTGTGCTTTTTTATTTGTATTTGCCTTACTGAAATAAGAAGTAGTATGTAGTATTAAACTTGTGCGTCTGATTTATTTCACTCAATATTTTATTCTTCCACTGCATCTATTTTCCTACAAATGTCTCAAATTTGTATTTTTTTTTATAACTGAATAGTAGTCAGTGATGTATAGATACCATATTTTCTTTATCCAATCATCTGTAGATGAGAATGCAGGCTACCTCTAGGATTTGGCTCTTATGAATTGCGCTGCTATAAACATTGGTTTGCATGTATTGCTATAGCGTGATGTCTTTCGTTCTTTGGGAAAGATATTTAGAAGGGGCTAGCTGGGTCATATATGATATCTAATTTCAGTGCATTCAGAAATTTCTACATTGATTTCAGTAGTGGTTGTACTTATTTTACATACACACCAACAACCTATAGAATGGGAAAAATTTTGCCAGCTACCCCTCAGACAGAGGACTAGTATCTAGAATATATTAAGAATGAAACAAAACAAACAAACAACAACAAAAACAGATTGCACAACAAAACTCCCAGTCAAGAAAAGGGCAAGTGAAATGAAGACACTTCTGAGAGAAGAAATACAAATAGCCAACAAACATAAGAAAAAGCGTTCACCATCTCTGACCAGTAAAGAAATGCAAATTAAAACAATGCTGAGATTCCATTTCACAGCAAAAAATATGGTAATCATCAAGAAAAACAAATGCTGGGAAGGCTGTGCTGAAAAAGGAACCCCCCTACATTGTTGCTGTGTATGCCTTTGCACTTTCAACATGCACTGGGGGACTCCTGCTTATGGCCAAGAAGTAACAAGGACTGAATTTATTTTACTATGTGAGACAACCAACAAGTGGACAAATACACAACGAAACAATTTTTAAAATAATATCAAGCAACAAAAATAGTGATCCCTGGAGAGATGGAAAAGTAATGAGGTGAATCCTAATGAAGACTGCACCAGCTCACTACATTGGGAGAACTTCCAGCCATGGAACAAAGAGGGAGAACAGCCCACTTGCTAAATTGACTGGGAAAACCAAAACAGCTAAACTTCCAAGGAAAGGAGACAGCTTCTCAGAGAGAGTTTTCCAGAGATCAGCAGGGACTTTCCCTCAAGAATTCACTTGAACTCTGCTCATAAGAGTAAGGAAACAAAGAAGGCTGGAGGAAGAAGAACCAGAAAAGATCAGAGATTACAGCACAGTTCCTCCACTCACAGAATCAAGAAGTCAGATGCCCCCTGCAAGACTGGGAAACCTTCAAGGGACCCTGGGTAGAGTACACAGGAGAGTCTTGCCCGGTTCTGGGAAATAATTAGTCCTAAACTGAATACTCTTTGGTCAGACTTAACAAATATTAAAGGCCTAAAATAATCAAACTATCTCCAATTAAATTAACTGCGTCCACAGAACAAAGCTCAGTAATATTTATAGAGATGCAAAAATATCTAGTACTCAACAAGATTCTCAGTGTTAGCATCAAATTAAGAATTACCCAGGATAGAAAAAAAATCTGAAGAAATAAAGTTGAAAATTTTCAAACTCTTGAAAATCAGAACTTCGCAAATGCAATGAACCTAAACAGAACAGTAGATATGAAGAAAATTATACTAAGCACATCATTCTCAAACTTCTCAACACCACCAGGGATTTAACTCAGTGGCTCAGCTGTCTGCCTTGCAAGCACAAGATCCCAAGTTGGATCCCTGGTACACACAAACAAACAAAAATCTGTGGTTTAATATTTAGCCAGGCATGGTGGTGCATGCCTGTAATCCCAGCACTCAGGAGGCTGAGGCAGGAGGATTGCTGTGAGTTTGAGACCAGCCTGGGCTACATAGTGAGTCCCAGGGCAGTCTGAACTACATAGTGAGACCTTTTCTCAAACAAACAAACAAACAAACAAACAAACAAAACCACTTCTCAACACCAAAGATAAAAAGGAAAATCTTAAAGCAGCTAAAGAAAAAAGACAATATATACAAAGATAAGATAAAAACAGATTTCTCACTGGGAACAATGCCATCAGGAAGCAATATCTTTAAAATACTGAAATACATCTACCTAGAATCTTATACCCAGTGAAAATATCTTTCAAAACCAAAGACAAAATAAAGATACTTTCAGACACATGGAAGCTGAAAGCATTCATCACAATCAGATACAAGAAAGGTCAAGGACATCTATTAAGCAGAAGGAAAATGATTACGGATGGAAAAACAGATGTGCACAAAGGAATGATGGACAACATTAAATGGTAAAAACAAGAGTGTGTGTGTGTGTTGCGCGTGTGTGTGCGTGTGTGTGTGTGTATAAATCATCATTTAAATCTGTTTAAAAGATAAGTGGCATTCTCACAAAAATAGCAATGTAATGTATAATATAAAATGTATAGTATATAATATAATGTACAATATAACATAATATAATATTTAATATATAAACGAAATATATGACAATCATAGTATAAAAGTCAGAAGGGGAAAAACTGAAGTTTACTGTTATAAGGTTCCGGTACTATAAGCACTCACTACACACTGGAATACTTGATTAATAACTTTGAGTCAAACTCTACCTGGGTTCTGCCACTAGCCAAAGAATCTAAATACACCTACTTAGTAATTTGATTTTTTAAAGCTGGCATCATATCTGAAAAAGCATTATAACTGCAGTAACAAGCACAGACAAGAATAGCCATGATCTTTGACCCTAAACATAAAGCATATTTCTCAGAATAAAAAAAGAATACTACAGTTCTCTGTCATTATTTTTATACATCTGTACATATATTTGCAAATCAATTCTAATGTGGACCACAGACCAGTTTAGGATGGGTCAGTAGCCAGGTTGTGATGGTCAGCACAGTGAAGGTCTATTTAGCATTAGCTGAGAAAACTCACTCAACTCTCAGAACCTTAGTTTCTTCAACTAGAATGCGAGGAAGGTAGTCCAGATGACTTCCAAGATCCTTTCTGAGACCTGGGTACTACTAATGTGCTAATTAAGTCTTAGGTCTTGAGATGCTAAGAAAAATGGAAATGTTTGGGGCATATTGTCACAAAATACTCTCAAAGTAATGCCAAAAGAAACATCATTGCAAAGGATGGCCACTTTCTCTTTCTTTGGTGTCATTCTGAGCTGATTTTATGAAAATCAACTGCCTTCCAACACTGTTCACCAATATTTTCTTTAGACAGAGTATTAACTATTAACCAGAGTGCCAACAACTATCTTCAAATCAGAAAGGTGAATATAATCTTCATTCTCATTAAAATATTAATATATGTGGAACATAAATTTTAAGAATATTTTCCTAGGATTACTCAAACACTTAGAATGTTTTTTAAACTACACCTACTTTAGAAAAATATTCAGAGAATTATAGAAAATAGCATAAAATTATCAAACAACACCCTGGACAACACTCCACTACCATCCTCAAAATGAAATTACTAATTACTGGTTGTTGACTCGACATTTTACCTATGCCAGCAAGGGAAAGAGAAAGTTATGTTATGCTTCATGGGTAATTTTTTAAAGTTATCTGAAGAAACAGAATTTGCTTGCATTTAATTCATAAGTTAGTGATTTGCAAAGAAAATGTCAAATGGCCATTTTTAAATGAAAAAGGAGCAACTAAAAAGCTTTAACACCCCCAGTTTAAATGTACTTAACTAACCTTTGTTAACTTTATTGCTGCACCTTGTCATTTTACATTATTTCACAAAGAATAGACATTCTTTTCAAAGAATTTTTAAAAAAATATTTCTTACATAAAGAAACAGAAATAATTGTCAGTTAGCTTCAAAATAATGGACATTTTGAGACTAGAAGTACAGCAGTTAGTACTGAAAGTACAAAAAAATTAGAACAATTTGTCCAAATATGTGTTTTCTGCTACAATTTAAAGGAAAAAAGCCTCAGGATTTTTCCTTCAGTGTTCCCAAAGACTAAAGTGTAAACACAATCTAAAAAAACCTATAATTAGCATTTCTAATGGCAAATAAAGCACACAGTAATTTTATATGAATCAATTAACAGACATTATATATTTAACACTTATCGAATGCCCAGTATGTACAAGGCAATGCCAAGCAGGAGTTTAAAAAAGATGAATAGATAGAGCTTTCTAGTTCTATGAAAAGCCCCTTAAGAGCATTAGTTTGGAGATTTAAAAGTGAAAAAAAATAATAACCTCTTAATGGCCATGTCCTACGGAGTCACCTCAGGACATCTGAATAGTCACTCAAAGGCAGCTAAAGGTTGAAGACTCAAGAGAGCCAGAGAAGGACAGGATTTAGCAGCACACAATAAAATAAATTGCTTTCTTCTAAAACACACCTAGAAAAACATTTGGCAGTAAATACCCAAGCATCCCCTCAGGGACAAATCAAATGCATGGAAAGTATAACTGCTGGGGGTGGGGGTGGGGGATGAAGGAAAAGAACATGAACTTCTATTTGTTTAAGGCAGAATTCCAATGAGAAAATAAAAAATTTAAAACTATCTTTAGATACTGACATGTAGTTCTCATTTGATTTAAGAAAACTGAGTTTTATATTAGTATTTCTTTTATCATCAATAAAGATTACTGGTTTTGGTCATATTTTACTACCTACCAGATAGTATTTATACATTCAACACAGCAAAACCCTCATGGAGCACCCAAAGCCTCCTTGGATGCAGGCTGTGCCCAATTTCCTCTCAATATGAAAAATGTAGAAACTATTGTTATGTTCTTTAAACACCAATGATGTACCAAATCCTAAATGAGTTAGACAAAGTTGAACTTGAAGAAACCTTTCTATCCATTACCTGAAGAACTAAGATCCAATTAAGTTCTCCTTGATCATTTCAGTTAGTACATCTTTGAGCATCCTACTTCTAGGACAACAATGGCTCCCTAAGACTCCTGGCAAGATTAGCTGAGTTTTCATTGTGAATCAAAAAAGCCCAGAATACCTAACAACCCCAGACTTAAGTCTTAATATTGTCTGCATAGTACAGGTAAGGAAACTACCTTGGGCAAGTTAATCTCTTTGTGCCTTAGTTTTCTCATTTTTAAAATAGAGCTAATAATAGTACTAACCAACAGCATTATTTTGAGATATAAATGAGTTAATACTTGTAAGGCATTTAAAACACTGCCTGACACATGAACTGTACATGAATTAGATGTTACTATGCCTACATTTTTACAGTTTATAAAATAGTTCATATTAAGCCCTCCCACATATTCTTAGAGGGAGTAAAAAAACATTTTGTAAAATGTCTAAGGGCTAGTCTTCCAGGGAATACCTAACAAAGGCCTTTAAATATTCACATCACTTCATCTAGTGATTCTAGAGAACAATCTGTCATACACAAAGATCTGTACGCAAGGCAATTTATTAGGTTATTTATACCAAAAAGCACCTCAATGTTCATCTAGAATTAGATAAAATGTGAAATTTTCATAAAATGGCATGTCCTGCATCTTTTGACAATTAAGTTTAGCTCTCAAGACGATAATAAAAAGATCAGTGGTTGGCAGAGGGTAGGGCTGAGAGAGATGAACAGGAAAAGTACAGAAGATTTTTAGGTGAGGGATACTGCCGCATATCACAGAGATGGGTACATGACATTATACGTCATCTGTACAGATCAGTAACATCCACAATAGCCAAGTGTCAACCATGACAATGCTGTGTCCGTGTGGGTTCATTAATTGTGCTGCTGTGTGCAAGATGTGGACAAGGGAGGCTGTGTGTGCATGGACACGTGAGAACTGTGTACTTGCTCCTCAGTTTTGCTGTGACCCTAAATCTTCTCTAAAAAATAGTCTGTTTAGAAATTAAGTTTTAAGAGAATAATTCATGAAACCAAAGATATTTGTGATTCATTCCTGAGAACAAAACAAGCAATTTATAAAGAACTGAAAAACTGACCAAAATGTTAGAAATTAGCTTCTTGTAGTAGTACTACAGGCGGTTTTGAAATTTACTTTCCTGTGATTCTAATTCTTTTTATAATAAACTTTTATCTCTTTAAAAATAAGGAGGGGCTGGGATGTAGTTCAATGGTAGAGCACATGATTAACATATGCAAGGCCCTGGGGTCAATACTCAGTGTCAAACAAACAAACAAATAAACAATAAACAGTATTAAAAATCACTACATCATTTTAGGACTTTGTTTTAAAATGTTATCTAATTTTCAAGCCTGAGTTCTTTTAAAATGGCGTTATCAGTTAAATCTGAAAGGAGCAATGACTGACACTGTGCCGGAGAATCTTAGCGGTGAGAGGCGCCAGGATCACAGCCATGCTCACTGGTGGAGTGATCCACCCGTGCTCATCACCGAACACGCAGTTAGGAGGTGATGCCCACTTAGAGATGGATCGCAGGGTATGCCTTCGGGGGCCACGTCAGCCCATGCTGCTGGCGCTCTCTCCCTGTGCTGCCTCCCTGCCACCATAGTGTGTGTCTACTTTCTACCACCCTCTCCACCATGATGTCCCTGCATGTGAAGCAGATGAACATGGACTGAAAGCTCTGAAACCCTAAGACACATAAACCATTCGCTCATACCAGTTGTTCAAGTCAGGCATGTTGTCCTGGCAATGGGAAAGCTCACTAGTGCAGATATGAACCGTCATTCTAACAGCTCTACCAAACTGAAACATCTCACCAATTACCTAAATCCATCCACTGGTTATTCATTTGTTCCACAAATACGTACTGGATGCCCATCACATTGTAGTAGGTGAACAACAAACACATAAAGAATGTGCTGTTTCAGGCTGGGCGAAGTAACGGACATACTTTAGTGGAGTGTCAGGGAGCAGCTCTCTGATATCTGAACCGACAGGAGTAAGGCAAAGAGGAGCCTTTCCTTGCCCCCCAGAGCAGGGGGAAGAATGTTCTAAAGACAGAAAAAGAACAAGTGTCAAGACACCCACAAGAGAATAACCCTGATTTAAAGAAGAGCACAGAGGTCGGGATAGCTGGTAATAGTGAAGGGTTAGGTCTAATCTATCCTGCATCTGAAACGCCCCAGTGAATAAAGTTGTACAAAGCCTCGTTTATCTAAAATTGATTACAAGTTCAGGCTTTGGGGCCAGTCTGGGCTCAAATCTAGCAGGGATGAACTGTAAGCTGGTCAGCTCCTCTCTGAATCTGGCTTCTCATGTTTAAAGTGGAAGGCATAATACATGCTTGCAAAAGCACTACAAGGCCTGAAGACAGGAGATAACCATCTCGAATGCTTTGCAAACAAAATGCTAAATTAATGGCTGAAAAATGTTCTTTAAGGAATTTTTTTTAAAAGCTCCTAGAAATTTTCCTATTTACTCATGTATCTCTTAATAATGAGGACATATCCTGAGAAATGGGCTTGTCTATGTCACTGCTGCATGAACACCACAGAGTGTACTTACATGGACCTAGATGGCATGGGTCAGTTACTCCATGTGGTCTCCTAAAGCAGGCAAGACGTTTGTGACGGATGAGATGCTACCAACTGAACAGAGCAGACTGCTTTTATAGTAAATTTTTTATAAGTAGAAGGAGTACACTCTAAAATAACCACAAAAATTATAGTTAAGCAAATAAGCCATAATACAGTCATTACAGTCATTTCTTATCAAGTATTTGAATGTGCTATAAACTTACACACTTATGCTAGTATGGTAGATTTGTTTATACCAGCATCACCACAAAGACGTGTGTAAGACACTGTGCTTCATTAAAATGGTCACAATGTCACTAAGTGATAGGAATTTTTCGGCTCTGTTATAATCATATAGGGTCACCATGATGCACACGGTCTGTCACTGACAAAAATGGCATCACGTGGCACATGACTACATAAGAATCACACTGATACAAGCATCGCATATTATTTTGTTAAGTAGAACCAATGAGCCACTATATTAGTCTGGGACCTACAGACAGGCAGAACCAACAAGTTATGCACATAGATATGCGAGAGGGAACTTAAGGCAATTAGAACACGCAGTTATAGAGGCTGAGAATCCCCTGACGGGCTGTGTGGAAGCTGTAGATGCTGGGATGCGACGGATTAGCTCACTAGACCTCAGCACCAGGGAAGCTGGTAGTGTAACACAGTCTGAGGCTGCTGGCTTGAGTCTCAAAGTGTAAAGGTCAAAGAGATCAGAGCGCCAGCATCCAGGGACAAGACAGAACTCTGTACTCAGCTGAAGAAGGGGACAGACAGACACATGTGCCTGTCTTCAATTTTTGTCCTCTCTGTCCTTGTGCTGACTGGATAGTGTCTGCTCATAATGAGAGGGACTTTCAGTCCACTCACACTCACAAGCTAATTTAACCTTAAAACACGCTCATGGAAACACCCACAAAGAGTGCTTCACTCAGTTTCCTAGTATTCCTTAATTCAATCATGTTGACACCCAAAATAAACCACCACAGTTCCCAGCCGAAATCTCCTGGGCCCCATGGAGGCCCAAAGGGAACACTTATCACAGCCTTTATCAATCCTCATTCTCCTGCCATTTCTGTAATATGTGTCATAGTCTGTTTCTCTTCCCAGCAATTTTGCCTCTCTTGACTTGCTTCTGTCTTTTGCCTATTAACCTGACTGCTCCTTCTCTCCCTCAGATTTCTCTTCCTATTCATCTTGCTCCTAAAAAATGTCAGCAGTTCCTAAATTTCTACCCCTGGAGCTCTTAGTCACAAAACCTCCTTGGAAACTTCCCAGACTCCAGAGGTACTCAGCACTAAATCACATTCTTGGTGCAACACTTACTATATTATACTTTGTATTACACTCAATTATGTCTTATTCTCCCTGTAGGATGGGCAAGTTCTTGAGAAGAGAATCAACAGCTTAATCATCTTTCTTCCTTAAGATCTAACAATCTCTTGGACATACTCATTTACTACAAGTGACTAAGTGGGAAAGCATATAAAATACTTTTAACAAGCAATTAACATTGGAACAAAGCCTTGGAAATACTGTTGATAACTTCCTTTCAAATTAGCTTTTGATTTGTAACAAAGCAAAAGATATTATGTTTGTATTGCCCCTTTACATAATACAATCTCCAATTAATGAATATTAATATATTTGACTTTCAATTAGCTAAAATAACAACATCTGGCATTTATACAGCAATTACTACAGGGTCTAAGAAATAAATGTGAGCTGACTCACGAATCTTCCCAACAATCCTACTTGATAGGTAATATTTTTATTTGTTACATTTTACAAATGACTTAACAAAGGCAGAGTTCAATGATTTATTCAAGGTCATGCTGTTAGACCAAGCAAGGATTCGCTTGCTGGCACCCAAGCTGCTTGAAACCTAAAGCTTTATCTAAATAACCATTCGCTATAGAAATCTAATTTTACATGAATATTTTGAATTCATATTTAGAAATTTTTACAGAAGCTTGTTATTTATAACTAATATTTTTCTTTAATCAAATACATCTGTATTAACCACGTTAATATTCTGGCTACAGTACACAATGTGCTAATGCATATTTCATATTGTTAATATTGCATTAAATATTACAGCATTTGAAGTTATCTTATCCTACTTCTGGATGCTACCCGTGCTACCAGTTTAACATGAAATCTTCTTAACAAACCTGAGATATGTACATATCCACATCAATTTTTAAAAATTCTTTTAAACTAAGGATTTTCATAAATATATAACTTAACTCTCACTAATGCACTTACTATTAGGCATCACAAATGACAAGCAAAATAGTGCTGTAATCTTGTTGAAAAAAACCACAATTTAATGGATGATTTTAGGTTTATCAAGGCTACAGTTGGCCTCAATTTTGTACTACTAAAAAGTAATCTCTACTATTACGAGGTCTACTTAATTCTCAGATGTTTTTATACTTGAAGCTTTTATGTTAATGAACCTAAGTACAGTGATGGAAAATTCTATTAAAACCAAAATGAACTCTTAATGAACAGTATTCGTAAGATGTGATTAGCCACTGGTGGCAGGACTGATTTCTCAGCACTTCATTTTTCAATATAAACTGTTTGTCTTTCTTTGACCAACAGTAATGAAGAATAAAATCCTACTGGCTTCAACCATGAAGTAACTTGACCAAATCAGACTTTTCTTGTGCTTTTCAAGGAGGAAAACTTAAATTTCTATCTTCAATTACAATAGGCTCTTTCCCCTGCTTTCACACTTGCTGTCCCCTCTGCTGAAAAGGGAATGGCACCCAGATTTTCCCATTTCAGGTTCAGCTCAAATGTCTCATTTTAGCAAGGCCTTGACGAAGCAGTCTACTGTTATGGGTTGAATTGTGTCCCTCAAAAAGACACACTGAAATACTAAGCCTCGGTAACTCAGAATGTCATCTACCTGAAAATAGTGTTGTTACACAGATGATTACTCCCTCCACAGTAGGCTATGACCTTAGTCCGTGATGACTGATGTCTTAATTTGGAGGAACCAATAGACACTGGGAAGACAACCATGTGAAGGAGACAGACAAAGTTACGCCACCACAAGCCAAGGAATGTCTGGGGCTACCAGAAGAGGCAAGAAGGATCCACCTCGGTCTTGAATTTCTAGATTCCAGATATATGACAGAATACATGTTGCTGTTCTGAGCCCCTCAACCTGAGGCTTTGGTTTAGAAGCCCTAGTAAATAGATGTAACCGCCAACCCTACCCTGCTCTATCAGCCATTTTTATCATCCTCATTGTTCTTAACAGTATTTAAAACATTGTACTTGTGCTGCTGTCTCCCTCCATGAGACTCCATAAGACCAGGGCCTTTACCAACTTCAGAGCAGAGTCCAGCCCACAGCAGGTGCTCAAGAAATAGTCTGTCAAGCCAATTAATGACCTTGAGAAAGATGATAAGATTAAAGCATATCAGAATAACCCATTTTCAATATTCTAAGTACGTTTAAACCTGTTGGCAATCAAGTAAAAGGTCCAATCCAAGATTTACCCAGCACTAAGGCTTTGTGGCCTCTTTGCTATCTGGACCTATTTGGAAAATGAATCTCTGAGCTAAAGAAAAACAGCTTCAGCAAAATGAGAGGCAAAAACTCTCTTTACTCACTTCTTCAAAGATGTGTCCAAAATAAAATTACATTTTGTACCTTTGTTCCTCCAGTGTCAGAAGACTCAGGTGGGGAAGGGCCGCACGAATACATGCCAGAGGACTGAAGGCTACTGGAGGAAAAAGCAGAAGACTTAAGAGGAGGTGAAAAAAGTCAGAGACAGGTCAAAGAACTCTGGGATTCTTTGGGAAAGGAGCAAGCAGTGATGCCCATCTCCCCAGCCCTGCCATTGGTGTTACTCAAACTCAAGTCATGTAAAGGTGACACTTTTTGGAGGCTCTCTACTGCTGACATTTCTATGAGCAATATAAGTAAGTGAAGTATATAAATCATTCCAGGAAAATTTCCATTTTCCTAAAAAGATATAAAAATAAGGCAGGGAAACCAAGCACAGTGGCACACTCCTGCAATCCTGGGTACTTGGAGAGCTGAACTAAGAGTATGAGTCCAGCCTGGGTAACTTAGTAAGAACTTGTTTTTTTTTTTTTTTAAAAAAAAGTATACAGGGCGCTATAAAGGTTGTTTAATAGGAGTGTCAACTGTCAGTAACACTTCTTTCCTTAATGGTCCCAGAAAAACAAGAAGTCACAGAACTGGGACGTGAGCTCTGAGCTAAACACCTGAGGACACCTGAGGAGATGAACAGTAAAGGATCTGGCCCTAATAAAGGAGCTCCCTCTGCTCGAGAAGATAAAATACACAAGGAAGAAGGCTAAGGAAGACCACAGAAGCACATGAGACAAGAAGCCAGTACTTGGAGGGAGAGTCACGGCTGCCACTGGCTTTCATGAACGATGAGCCTAATTCGAAGGCTAGAAATAAAGGGAGGCACAAGTGTAGGTGCATCATGGGCAACAGTGAAAGCTGACAGGAGAGAAAAGCAGCCGAGGTGACAAAGGATGGACAGCACCTTCAGAAGCAGCCAGAGGGAGGCTGGGTGACCTTTGAGAGTCTTGCAGCTTTTATTCCAAACTGGCCAGAAACGGGGATTTCTACTTCACATTTTCACCTACAACAAACTAATTTTCAAAGAATCCTAATGTTGACCAATCATTTTTGAAAAATTACTGAACGTAACGAAATTGTAACTGGTACTAGATGTTTATTATGGCTGTGTCTAGATGCCCCCCAAAGCCTCATGCAGTCATAGGTGCGGCTTTTCAGAGATGGCTGGATCTAGAGTGTGTGGTGCTGGGACCACGGATGTGAGGCTGAGGCTGACGCGCAGTGCACCACTAGGATTAAGGCTGCCCCAACCTGGCGTCAGTGCTGCCCACCTTAAGGGTGGGAAGCCTGGATGAGATTCGAGGGATAGAAAAGAGCGTTGTCCCTTGGTGCTTGCTGCCTCTTTCTGCTAGGAACTGTTTCTCCTCCATGATGCCACTGTGCCCTGGAGCCAGCCAACTACGGACTGAAATCTCTACAAATTGTGACCTAAAATAAACCTTTCCTCCTTTAACTGCGTCAGGTGTTTTGTCTCAGCAATGAGAGAAGTAACTAAGACAATTTCCAAGTTTCTTACAATTAGCACTCAGGGAGTTTAGCGTTAATGCAGATATCATCAAACAAGACTACAAAATAACTACTTATTTTGGTTTTCTGGATAGTTTGATCCTAGGTAAATGGAAATTTGAGGTAATGATTAATAATTATACTTTCTATCTACATAGAACTTTTTTAAACCACTGTTTTACACTCACGAATTAGATGAAGAGGCTCTGTCCTTGAGGTGGGATGGGACCAGCCCCTCAGTAAAAGGATAAGTTGGGTACAGAATGTGAATGTCCATGATACCCTCTCCAGGACTCTTCTTCCCAAACACGCACTGCTTCTCTGAGAAGGATATATCATGGAGGCTATTGTCATCGAGGGATATATTGAAAAAAAAAAAGCTGCATGTATTACAAGCAAAAAGAAATTGTTTAGTACCATAATACCATTTTCATACATATTTCATATATGTTACTTAATCTCTCAAAGAACTGTATTTTCTTCCCTCATTGAGTTTATTGGTATATTTTAGGTATACAGTACAGTTACATTCATCATTGGGATCTTGTACCTTTACATGACAGGTCTTGGTTTTCATTTTTTTCCCCATACCCCTGCCCTCCCTTCACCCCCTCCTCCCTTCCCTATTTACAAAAAAGAACTGTAGTTTTAATGCTCATCCGTGCAAGATTAAACCTGATCCCAAGATTCCATTAGGAATTAGATACACTGGACGCACAAGTTAAGGATCAGATGCATCCTGAAATTTCCACAGCCCTGGAAAGGTACAGAAAGGTGGTCAGAGACTTCCACATGTCCTCCGCAAAGCCAAGCCTTCAAAGGTCACTAACTCTTAGGCTGCATGAGCCTCTCTGACCTTTGCCATTCTCTTCTATCACCCTGTGCCCTTCAAGTCACCCTGGCTCGACACCTACATTTCTGGTGTCATGCTACTACAAGGTTGCTGACTATTCCTTCTACTTTTCAGACAAACTTGTTTAAAAAAGGAGAGATCCACAAAAATCAGAACTTCCACAGAGGTAAGATGTTTATATTGTTTACTCAATTCATGTAGAAGGATTCATTTAAAGCTAACTTCCTGCCTGGAGGTTAAAAGAGACTCATGGAACATAAACCCTTCCATCAGTGTCATTTATGAATTAAAATGAAAAATGCCTACTTCCTTTAAATAAATATGTAGCTGTGGCAATAATATAAGTATTTTCACTTTTGAGGAAATTTAGTTTGTATCATGGTATCTCTCGTCATCACCAAGCTTTCCTTTTCTTCAGTGTAACTCATAACATTTCATATCATTGCTCATTAAATTCTTATTAGCACATGATTACTATTCTCAAAGTGATCCCCCCTCCCCGTAACCTTTGAGTTGTTCCCTCTGCATTCTCTTCTTCCTATTCTTTACCTTAGTAATTGGCCTCTTTGCAGGCTCTAAGAGGACAAAGAATGAGGAAAAAAACACTCTTAGAAGCATGCATCAAAGAGAAAGCAGAATCTATAACAGTTTTGGAAGTTACTATAAAATTATTCCAGAGGATGGATATTCCAAGGGATGAAGGGGATGATCTGTCTGTAAAACAAGAGGGCTAGAAGAGATCAATGAGTGTTAGAACTGGCTCCCAGAACCACAGGCACTTTTTAAAAAACTGCAGATTCCTAGACACCATGCCAAACCTCAAAGGTAGAAGAGCTCAAGGCTGTGACCTACACAATAACATTTTCCTCTGGAATACCAGACAAGCTGCATCTGATGGAAATGAAGTGGCAGTTAGTACCTCCAGTTCTCTGTTCTCCCAGCCTCAGGCTCCTGCCGTGCCCCCTTCCCTGTCTGTCCTACCTGAATTCTCATCCACACTCTAGTTCTACTCCGTGTTCCTTGGGTGTCCTTCCCAGGGATAGCAGTTAACTGGGAGTACAGGGATAAGGGCAGGACAACTACAGAGAACCAAGACACATCAACTCTGTCCCAAAAGACACGTTTCCGGTGTCCCTTTTGTTTGCATTTTAGCCATCGGGGTAGTAGCGGGGGTGATGTCTGGCTCCCAGAGCTGCAAGGAATTCTGTCAGTTACAAACCGCTCAACATACTTGATCAGTACAGACAAGCCTCAAGATGTTAAAAAATTACCTTGGTTTGAACAGACAATTACGTGCATGTGTTTAGAAATGCAGAAGACAGGAAAGGGTATACAGTAAGAAAATAAATGTCCCTCCTATCTCCACTTTGTTTTTTCCCAATAGCAATCACTGTTACCAGTTTCTTGTTAAGGCCCCTGGAACGGTCTGAACAGCTACAACCTAAATACATCCACATCTTCACACGTAACACAAATGGCTCGATATTTATCTACAGCTTGACTGATTCCCCTATTCTATCTTAGAGATCTCTTCCTGTCAGCAAATGCTGCCGACCTTGGTTTCTGCTCCTAATTTATTCAGTCAATTCCAAATTGATGGGTGTGCAGCTCTTTTTAAATTCTTTTTTTTTCTTTTTACTTTTATTTAGTCCATGCTGCCATAAACGTGTGCAAATTCATTCTGCACAAAGTATATCTACAGAAAATTTCCTTAAAATTCCTGGGGTGAGAAGACAGGTAAATTTCAAAATTTAGTATATTTGTCAAGTTGCCATCCACACACACGCTGTCTCCCTTTGTGCCCCTGCACAGGCCCACTGGTTTCCCCAAAGATTTGGCCCTCTGAGGTATTAACAAATAGAAGGTTTTTGCCAATACAATGGTTATAGTTTCAAACTGCATTTCCCTCATCACGGATAATCTTGTATTTATAATCGCCATTTGTAATTGCTGTACTATGAACTATTTCTCCATCCTCTTTGACCCTTTTTCATTAGGTTATGGTCACTTTTCTTTCTTGATACATATGAGCTCCCTGGACATTAAGAATTTGTAAACAGTTTTTAGTATGAAGTTTATCTTCTGCCACTTAATGCAATCTTGTCCTCAAGTGGGGTTCAGCTTATAAAACTTTTATGTTCTCTGTATTCTTCAAGATATTTAAAGGCTTTTACCTTTAAAAAGGTAGAGACAGACATCTTCTCTACTATGTGATCTCCACAAACCTTCGAATTCACACTTTTTATTTTGTCTGCTGACGCCCCCTGAAATGAAACTGAGGGGCAGACTGTGACCGAATTCACCACTCCTTTGCTGACCTTCCTGCTCCACTGCCCTGAGTACATACAGATTGTGGGGTCCTCCCTTGATCCTTCTTGGGGTTTCACATGAACTCTACATCTCTTTGGCCCACCTTGGAATTTACACTGCCTTTCTCCTTCTTGTTTCATTCTGAAGTTTACTAGGATCAAAAAGAATTTCATTAATGTCTTTTCATAATCAACATGTCATTCAAACTGTGCTAGTTTTTCTATTCTAGGAAAATTATACAACAAAAACCGTTCTGATGTGTTGCCTAATGGGGTGAGAATATGCAAAAGCTTGTCTGGCTACTAAAGAAAAACAGAAAGCAAAAGCATGATCATAATTTAAAATAAAAACAGACTTCTAACTTTATCTCCAGAAATGGAACTGAAAAACAATTTATTTGAGTGCTCTTTCAGATATTTTATTCTTTAAGCCTTAGCATGTGATAAGCTTGTTACATGTGGTAATACTGTATTGCATATTAAAAAATCAAGGTAAATCCTTCAAATTTATGAGAGGCTGGAGATGTAGCTCGGTGGTAGAATGCTTGCCTACCCCAGCACTGCAAAGGTAAACAAGTAAATAAAGCTTAGACTCTAGTTTAGGACATGTGAAATAAAGCAAGTGGTTGGAATTGGGGCCAGGTTTATTTTAGGTTTGACTTGGAAAGAAAGATCCTAAAAATACACTGCTGTTGTCCTCCCTTCTACTTCCACACTCTTCAAAAGGTGGATGGGGGGCCGAGGATTTAGCTCAGTGGTTCTGCTGCCTGGCGCAAGGACCCAAGTTCGATCCCTGGTACCAAAAAAATAGGTGGATGAGTCTGTCTCAAAAGGTACCATGCGTTCTCGAAGAGGCAAGAAAGAAAGTAAAAGTTAGTGTTCTATTCCTGACCCAATGCCCCTACACCTTGATTTTTTTTCTTGTGTTAGTACTTAGCATGTGACAAAGAAAGAGAGACAGAAGTATTCAGCACAAGATCATTTATTTTTTCTCTGTTCTTTCTTGTCTGTTCAGTTAAAAGACAAGGCTATGGTTCCCAAAATAGTAAACATTTTTAAGTGTGTGTGTGTGTGTGTGTGTGTGTGTGTGTGTGTGTGTGTGCGCGCGCGCGCGAGCGCACACACATCTGATTTCATTCTCCATGCCAGCCACTTAGGAAGGAGAACAGAAACCAAGAGTAAAATCCCATCCTAGATGTTACTGTTTGCTCTCTCTCATTCACCTCATTCACCTACTTCACCTCTTTAATTTAGGGAAGGGCTTTATTTCCTATAACTACCTACTGAAATAAATTATTTTGCACACTCTCTCCCAGCCACATCTGTACAAACAGCTGGGCCTCCATTTTCTTACTTGGAAAATGGTAGATGTTGGTATACAGATTTTGGCGGGGTAGGGGAACAGTGTCTGGCTATGTAGTTCAGGATGGGTCTGAACTCACTACGTAGCCCAGGCTGGCCTCTAACTCCCAGTGATCCTCCTACCTCAGATTCCCCAGTGCTGGGATTATGGACTTGAGCCACACCTGGCTATGGAATTCCGAATTTTAAAAACCCCTTTCAGCCTTAGCATCTTATGAGTCACATGTAAAGGTCCTTCAAGTGTCAGGCCATCAAACAAAATGAGCATTTCTAATGGTTGGATATTTTCTTCACATTTTATAAAACAACAGAAAAAATTATCATCCCTTAAGAAAGAGATAATTTTTGTGTATTGATCATGAATTCTTTGTACATCATTCAATCACATACAGTGCTGAACCATATTCAAATAATAATCTTTGGGGCTTTTTTGGTTTTTTGGGGGGGTTGTTGGTTTAATTTGTTTGTTTGTTTGTTTTTCCGGTAATGGGAACTGAACACAACGTGCCTTCCAACTAAGCTGCACTCTAAGTCCTTTTTTATATTTTCTTGAGTCATGGCCTTGATAAGTCACTCAGGCTAGGCTCGAACTTGTGATTCTTCTACCTCAGCTTCTCAGAGTACTGAAATCACAGGCATGCACCACCACATCGAGCTAACATAAACTTAAATAAGGAAATAATTTTACGTACGTAAGTAAAAATAGGTAAGTAAATAACATTAAATAAAATCCTGGAAGAGCTGGGCATGCCGGTGCACACCTGTAATCCCAACACTCTGGGAGGTTAAGGCAGGAAGATCACAAGTTCAAGACTAGCCTGTGACTTAGCCAGAGTCTGTCTCAAAAGAAAAAAGAAAAAAGGGCTGGGAATACGGTTCATTGGGAAGACTCTGGGTTCAACAGCAAAAATAAAACAACAACAAAATAAATTTTAATAGCTAAATAGCCAAATTTCATACTTTATGCTCTCTCTAATCCAATTATCCCTTAAATGACTCTGGATATTAAATATTTAGCTCCTTGGGTTTGGCTGCCTTTCATAGCTATGCCTTTTGTCAGCTTCTTAAGAGATTTTCTGAGACCTTGTTTCTGTCAAATAGAATTTGTCACACAGGGTAGTTTTTACTTTCGAGTTACTGGCCAAACCACTGTCAGAAGAAATTATTGGGCTTTTCTGAACCCTATTATTAACCACTTCATAGCAAAATCCCTATAATTCACATTATGATTTACTTTAATATCAGAACTATACTCACACATGAAGTGAATACAAAGGCACAAGAGAATGAGTTCACTTAACCTAAAAGGAACTTAGAAATTCATCTTCAGATGATTATAACTCAAAATACTCAATTCCCTGTAATATCTAAGTTGGATCTTTTAGTAATCATTCATCACTATTTTCTACTTTTTCTTTTAAAAGTCAATTGAGGCCAGGCAGCACACCTGTAATCCCACCAATCCCGAGGTTGAGGCAGGAAGATCATAAGATCAAAGCCAGCCTGGGCAATTTAACAAGATGTAGTCACAAAATAAAATAAAGTGGGATGGGGATATAGCTCAGTGATAGAGCACCTCCCTAGCAAAAGAGTCCCTGGGTTCAATCCCCATACTGGGGGAGGGGGGGAAGATATCAATTCAACATTAAGTCCTATTCCATTCCTAATAGCACTGAAGAGCTCCAACTATCCCTTCTATCTTGCTCCTTCCTATGTGATAACATTCAGTATCTTCCTGACAAGAGGTCCTGCTGTAATTATTTGATCTACATCTTAAATATTCCTTGCAAGAGCACTTTTTTTTTCCTATGGCATTCTAAACTCAAGGAGATCTAAGCATAAATCTAGAAAATGTTTAGGGAACAAAAGAAAAAATTAGACACTTCACACAAACTCTAAAACCACAGCCAGATCCACCCCCCACACATGCATATATAATCAACAGTGACTTGGTTTTGGTGGATTCTGTTTTAGGTCCACCTTGCAGGGCGGGCATCTGTATGACTTACTCTGATTTCGGGCATATACTAGATGTTCAGTAAGCCCTGGCTGTATGGAGAAGAGAGGCATCTGATGTGACCATGTCACCTTCACAGAAGACTCAGAGCTGCTGGTCACCTCTCTGTGAAAAGTGACCAGCATGGATTCAGCAGTCACATGAACAGACGCAGGACGGCTTCCAAAGTTCACGGGAAGCAGAACCATGCCAGAATGGCAGACGACCAATTTCAGTAATTGGGATGCGCTCACTTTACGCTACTACTAAATTTAATTATCCCTAAAATTAATTTTAGCTCATTATCTGAACCAAAGCTAAGTTCATTCTGGATTTCAAACCACTAAATACATCTACTTAGGGAGAATAAAGAATGTATTGGGTAGATGAGCCCAAATAATAGAGGCTATTGACTCCTTTGCTCTTATGGGCTTTTTAGTAACTTCCGATTTTATTGTAAATGATGAGGCTTTTCATTGGTTTACAGTGAGGCCCATCTCTTCTTAAATTAGATATCATGTTTCCTTTTAACTACTGCTGGAATTATCAGCAAGATGTTCTCCAAATCACTATGTCAGGTGAAGGCAACAGAGGCCTAGATTTTGTCTGAGAAAACTCAACAGCCATCAATTATTCCAACAGTTCATGCAAAATCAGCAAGAAAATAAAACTAGATATAGCGAAAAGATGTCAAGAAACATAAGGAAAATCAGAAAGATTTTTAGACTCTAAGAAAATGCTGAAAACATACAACAATATTTATGACATAAGTAACCAGTCCTTCTGATTTATTCCAGCACTCACCTAACTCCATGAACACTATTCGCTGTCACTGTTGAAATATCCTTGTACTTTGACCAAGATAATATTTCCCCAATTGAGGTCAGTGAACAATACAAATGAGTTCTACAGAATCTTCCCTCTTAGAGACTTTTCCACACTTCCTCGGCTCATGAGAGGTCGCCTGCTTCAATGGGAAGAGGTCACCTTCGTCACCTTCTCCGAACTGCTTCCCAGAGCGCCAGTGCATGAGCTCCCACAGGCATCCAGAGAGCTATCAAACCCTCGCCTGACAGGCCCGAGCCACACTGAAAGCTCCCACTACAGCTTCCCTATTTCTCTTCATTACAGGCAAAGGTCTCTGACTTTCTTCTTATTCTTACCTAGGATCCCAAGCCTTGAATTCCTCTCCTGCTGTTTTCAAATACATTCTCCTTTTCGTTTCCTCCACACTTGAGAACTCTCACCTCCATCAGCAGCCTCCTTTCTAGGGGCCCTGCCTCTAACCTCTCCCCCGACCTTCAATCTGTCAGCCCCTAGACAACTGTGAGTGGCTCACCCTGCAGTTTCCAGGGGCGCTCTCCACTCCTCCTCCTCAGTCTGAGCCGGCCTTCCCCTGCTCAGTGCGGTCACTTCCTGGTCATACTTCCTGCAAATCTCCATCAGCTCTGTTGAGCAGTCATATACACAGAGACTGCTTCCTTAACCTTCAACTGGCATATCGTGGGTCTTTTACTACAGAAGCATGTTGTCTTATGATAACTCCATTGTCCTTATTTCCTTTTTCCTTCCAACTTTAAAATGACCACTACAGATTCATGCATTAGCCTCTTTTTTCTATTTTTTAAGTAGAATAATGTTGACGAATGAACTCACCACTAAATCCAAATATTATGTCATTACTAAAATTTACATCTACCTTTGTGCTCTTCTGAGCACCATTCATTTGGGCTTCCAAAACCACAACTGCATTCTAAGCTTTGTATCCATCATTCTTTTGGAAAAAGGAGGTGGGAGCAGGCATGGTGGCACAAGACTGTAATCCCAGCACTGAGAGGTTGGAGCAAGAGGATCACAAATTTGAGCCCAGTCTGGGCGATTTAACAACTTGGTGAGATCTTGTCTCTAAATTTTTAAAAGGGTGGGATATGTAGTTCAGTGCAAAGGCTATGCATTCAGTCCCCCAGTATGGAAACAATCTCCTGAAAAAGTATTTCAATGTATATGAAAAAAGCACAAGCTTGTTTGCATTTGGTTATGTTTGCTTGTTTCTCTGGCACTATAAATCAAAACAAACATTTTGGACTACAATTTGATAATGTCTACTAAATTGAATAGTCACAAAACTTTGCAAAGCAGCAATTCTATTCCTTGGTATTTAGCAAGAATACCAAAGAATACCAAAAGAATGTTTGCAAATGTGTCCCAGGAAATGGGACCGATCAGAGCATCATTTTTTTTAAAAAAATGAAAAACAAACAAATGGCCACTAGCAGAAGACTAGAGAAACAATGTAGCACACAAAACGGAATACTGTACAGCACCAAAGTCAGTGAACTACCATTAACCACACACAAATGAATCCTCATGATGTAATGAGCAAAACAACCTTAAAAGTCCCAGAAATGAAAGGATAGACTCTTTTTCCCAAGATTTAAAAAGAATCATAATTTTGACTTAATCTTTGCAGGGGGGAAAAAAAATCCCTCTTATCTTTTCCAGCAAGACTACTCTTGAAGGCAGGGCCATCTTTTGTCCTATGTATTGCCCGGTGTCTAGATCAGCATCTCAAACAGAATGGGTGTCAGAAAGTAATTATCAATTGAATGATCCCTGAATGTTAATCAAGGCATTTAATAAAAATAAAATCCTCTCCCTTCTCCGACACTTTCATGAATAAAGTCACATGAAACTCTTCTCTACTTGGAATTTTACTTAATTCTATATCTATAGTAGTACTACAGACTTCAAAGCAGATACATTTCACCTTGTAAGAACTTTATCCTTCCCATTGGAGCAAAACTAACATATTATTAAGTCAAGCTAGGCATAAGCAGACATATACCATACAATCCTGCAAAAGTTCAACCTATAGCTAGCTCACTAAAGCAAAGACATCTGATAAATCACCATAATCTGAAACTGAGGTATCTCCAAAGGTTATCCATCCATTCCGTGTATAATTATCAATATTACAACATAAAATATGAGCAAAACCAGGATATTTAGGCTTCCAGAAAGGAAAGACTTTACTTTTTAAAATATGTTGTTTTTCTTGAGAAAAAGTATTTCTAGGGGAAAATATAGCAAACGCGTCTAAGAATAAAAGGAATGATATTCCACCAATCAATGGCTTCCTTATAACCCAAAGAGGGCTGTGTGTATTCTCTGTAGTGATTATAGCTGAGTTACACTGCGGCCTCCCTTCGACCTTGGGAGCCCTGCTCACTCGCAGTTACTGGAGGTCTTCTGTTTCATTTATTATTAGGCTTTGTATCTGCAATGCTGTAAGGTCCGATAGGAATATCAACTTTGTCAACCTAAAGTACCCCAAACTGTAAAAATGCTTCCAAAGAGAAAAGAGGAAGTCTAAACAAAGTTCAATTGTATCAAGAAAATAAATTTATTAATATTGTCTTTGACCATCACATTTAGTAATCATTTCTGTGATATACAACTACCCACTAACATGCAATTTTTAAACTTAAAAGATGTCGAAGAAAAATTATATTGTTATTCAGGGTCAAGGGAACCACAGTTGAAGATAACGTACAATTTGCTGAATGCAACCCAGCAAATTAGAAATGTTAATTCTCACAGACAAATTCTTACAGGGCTTTTTATTCATTCTCTCAGAGGAGAGAATGAATCTGGCAACTCAAGGGGGTCACTTAGTTTCCTGTCATTTGCTTCAAGTCCATTATGTAATGCTTTCCTCAGCTTCAGGTCTCCAGTTTAAGTAACCGTTCATGTTTATCACGGAATTGTCACACAATCAGCATCTGGCCATAACTTTCAAAAAGCTTAAAAATGTGGCTCGCGGGTGTGTCTATACACAGCACGGGCTTAAAAAAAAAAAATCTGCTGGTGTCATTAGTTCTCCCCGCTTCCTCCCAGGTTTCCCATCGCCTCCTCCCCCAGCCTCCCGGGCGAAACGATGT